>NC_090375.1:108955459-109628792 GCF_036365525.1 Heterodontus francisci | reverse complement strand
TGTACCATCTACAAGATGCACTGCAGCAATGCACCAAGGCTCCTTCGACAGCACCTTCCAAAATGCGACCTCTACCATCTAGAAGGACAAGGGCAGCAGATGCATGGCAACACCACCACCTGCAGGTTCCTCTCCAAGCCACACACCATCCTGACTAAGAAACATAGAAAATAGGAGCAGCAGTGGGCCATTTGGCCCTTCGAACCTGCTCCGCCATTCATTTTAATCGTGGCTGATCATCCAACTCAGTAATCTGTTCCCGCTTTCGCCCCATACCATTTGATCCCTTTCGCCCCAAGAGCTATATCTAACTCCTTCTTGAAAACATACAATGTTTTGGCCTCAACTACTTTCTGTGGTAGCGAATTCCACAGGCTCACCACTCTCTGGGTGAAGAAATTTCTCCTCATCTCAGTCCTGGAAGGTTTACCCCGTATCCTGAGACTATGACTCCTGGTTCTGGACTCCCCCACCATCGGGAACATCCTTCCGGCATCTACCCTGTCAAGTCCTGTTAGAATTTTATAGGTTTCTACGAGATCCCCCCTCACTCTTCTGAACTCCAGCGAATATAATCCGAACTGACTCAATCTCTCCTCATACGTCAGTCTCGCCATCCCAGGAATCAGTCTGGTAAACCTTCGCTGCACTCCCCCTATAGCAAGAACATCCTTCCTCAGATAAGGAGACCAAAAGGGAACCTGCAGGTGGTGGTGTTGCCATGCATCTGCTGCCCTTGTCCTTCTAGGTGGTAGAGGTCGCGGTTTGGAAGGTGCTGTCGAAGGAGCCTTGGTGCATTGCTGCAGTGCATCTTGTAGATGGTACACACTGCTACCACTGTTTGTCGGTGGTGGAGGGAGTGACCAAAACTGCACACAATATTCCAGGTGTGGCCTCACCAAGGCCCTGTATAATTGCAGCAAGACATCCCTGCTCCTGTACTCGAATCCTCTCGCTATGAAGGCCAACATACCATTTGCCTTTTTTAACCCCCTGTTGCACCTGCATGCTTACCTTCAGCGACTGGTATACGAGAACACCCAGTTCTCGCTGCATATTCCCCTCTCTCAGTTTAGAGCCGTTCAGATAATAATCTACCTTCCTGTTTTTGCTACCAAAGTGGATAACCTCACATTTATCTACATTATGAATCCTCTCTGCATCCTCCTCACAACTCACCCTCCCACCCAATTTTGTGTCATCTGCAAATTTGGAGATATTACATTCAGTTCCCTCATCTAAATCATTAATATATATTGTGAATAGCTGGGTTCCTAGCACCGATCCCTGCGGTACCCCTCTAGTCACTGCCTGCCATTCGGAAAAAAAAACATTTATCCCTACTCTTTGTTTCCTGTCTGCCAATCAATTTTCTATCCATCGCAATACACTACCCCCAATCCATGTGCTTTAATTTTACACGCTAATCTCTTATGTGGAACTTTGTCGAAAGCCTTCTAGAAGTCCAAATAAACCACACCCACTGGCTCCCCCTCATCAACTCTACAAGTTACATCCACGAAGAATTCTAGTAGATTTGTCAAACATGATTTCCCTTTCATAAATCCATGCTGATTCTGCCCGATTATACCACTGTTCTCTAAGTGCTCTGCTATAAAATCTTTGATAATGGACTCTAGAATTTTCCCCATTACCAACATCAGGCTGACTGGTCTATAATTCCCTGCTATCTCTCTACCTCCCTTTTTAAATAATGGGGTTACATTAGCTACCCTCCAATCTGGAAGAAGTGTTCCAGAGTCTATAGAATCTTGGAAGATGACCACCAATGCATCCATTATTTCTAGGGCCAATTCCTTAAGTACTCTGGGATGCATACCATCAGGCCCTGGGGATGTATTGGCCTTCAATCCCATCAATTTCCCCAACACCATTTCTATACTAATACTGATTTCCCTCAGTTCCTCTCTCTCACTAAACCCTGTGTTCCCCAACATTTCTGGTATGATATTTGTGTCCTCCTTTGTGAAGACAGAACCAAAGTATGCATTTAGTTGGTCAGCGATTTCTTTGTTCCCCATAATAAATTCCCCTGTTTCTGATTGTAAGGGGCCTACATTTGTCTTAGAAGTGTATCACTGCTCCTTCACTGTCGCTGGATCAAAATCCTGAAACTCCCTTCCTATCAGCACTGTGGGCGTACCTATCCCACATGACTGCAGCAGTTCAAGAAGTCAGCTCACCACCACCTTCTCAAGGGCAATTAGGGATGGGCAATAAACGCTGGCATAGCCAGCAATGCCCACATCCTGTGAAAGAATTTTAACAATCCAGAACTTCATGCCCCCGAGGCCATAAAAGCAAGATATTGTGGGTGGGTGAGGAAAGAATTTGGGACGAGAGCCAGCTATGCCAAGTGACACCCCTATTATGGTACAAAACAGTTGAGGATAGTACATCACAGAAATACTTCCTGTCATTTTCACCCTAGCACAGGAATAACTATTCACCCTGAGGATGATTTAAAAGGGCAGTTTCCAACTGCAATATGTAAATATGCCATCAGAAAAAGATTGTACTTTTTGCTTTTTACTGGCAGAGCACAAATCTACCTCCAGCCAAAGAAAAACGGATGCACTTTCTACAGCTACATCATTGGGCATAGTACATGGGTCAATAACTAGAAGAATGATTACAAATTCAATTTCTAATAAAAATTTATTTTCAGGCAGTACTTTTGTCTTGTGGCTTCTGCTATGTGATAGCAGCCACCATCCATCATAATGACTGGAGCTATTTACAGGAGCACAGAGATAATTATGGCATCAGGAGCACGATCTGAACTCAAAATAAGCTAAATCATTAAAGAAAAAAATTAGACTCTGAATTTTTTCAGAATTTCTGCCACTGCACCACCATAGTAAAGTGGAATGCCCATTAATGCTTATGAGCACGGTTTCATTGCACTCCTGGCAAAGCTGTAGTGGTAGAAGATCTGAGGAAATTCATCAGTATGATTACTGAGATTATAAGTTTGTTTGGATCTCACTTTGATTAGTAGGTGGCCGAGCAAGGACTTTAATATTCGTTTTATGGAAAAAATATAATGATTGAAAGGAATGAAGAACTACAGCAAGTTCTAATTACGTTAACATAGGCAAACTTCTTGAAAATCCTACTGCCAGATTAGGAAGAGCCTAAGAATGTTGGCAACTGTACATACTTAGGCTCAACAGTGATACCGGATGAAAAGGGAATAAAGGAAATTAATATATGTATTGGGGAAGACAAGTACTTTTTTTTTTACATTTTTCAAGAAAACTATAGGTAAACACATTTTTCTGTTTGTTAAAGAAACATGAAAAAAAATCGTAAATAGCTTTTGGAATAATCGCTTTGTATGCCATTAAGTAATCCTAAAATATATCCTTTGTAATAGGACCTTGTCTCATTTTAATGTATTTTCAGCTCCATGCTGACCATCCATTTCATTGCTTCATTTCCCTCCTGAGCTTCTCTAGTGAACTTATGGGACAGTTTTGCACACATGCTGGAGTGGTTAATTAATTGTAATGTGAGCAGTCACTTCAGACAAACCTGGGGCTGAACATAAGAACATAAGAAATAGGAGCAGGAGTAGGCCATTTGACCCCATGAGCCTGCACTGTCTTCAATAAGATCATAGCTGATCTGATTATGGCTTTAATTTCATTTTCCTGCCAGCCCCCATAACCCTTGACTCCCTTGTCAATCAAAAATCTGTCTAACTCAGCCCAGCCTTCACTGCGCTCTGGGGTGGAGAATTCCAAATACTAACAACTCTCTGTGAGAATAAATTCCTCCTCATCTCCGTATTAAATGGGAGACCCCTTAATTTGAAGCTGTGCCTCCTAGTTCTAGATTCCCACGGGGAGGGGAAACATCCTTTCAGCATCTACCCTGTCAAGCCCCCTCAGAATCTTATACATTTCAATAAGATCACCTCTTATTCTTCTAAATTCCAATGAGTATAGGCTCAACCTGCACAACCTTTCTTCATCTCAGGAATCAACCTAGTGAACCTTCTCTGAACTGCCTCCAATGCAAATATGTCCCTCCTTAAATAAAGGTGACCAAAACTGCACAAACTACTCTAGGTGCAGTCTCATCAATGCCCTGTACAGTTGTAACAAGCCTTTCCTACTTTTATACTCCATCCCCCTTGCAATAAAGGCTAACATTCCATTTGCCTTCCTGATCCTGTTTCCTGTTAGTTAGCCAGTCCTCTATCCATGCTAATATATCACCCCAACACTGTGAGTTCTTATCTTGTATAGTAACCTTTCATGTGGCACCTTATCAAATGCCTTTTGAAAATCCAAATACACCGCATGTACTGGTTTACCTTTAGCCACCCTACTTGTTACAACCTCAAAGAACTCTAATTGACTTGTCAAACATGATTTCCCTTTCACAAAACCATGTTGGCTCTGCCTGATTGTACTGTGATTTTCTAGATATCCTGCTACTACCTCTTTAATCATGGATTTTAGCATTTTCCCAATGACAGGTGTTAGGCTAACTGGCATATAGTTCCCAGCTTTCTGTCACCCTCCTTTCTGGAACAGAGGTGTTACATTTGTGGTTTACCAATCTGCTGGGATCTTTCCAGAATCTAGGGAATTTTGGAAGATTACAACCAATTCATCCACTATTTCTGAAGGAACTTCCTTTAAGACCCTCGGATGCAGACCATCAGGTCCAGGGGACTTGACAGCCTTTAGTCCCATTAGTATTCCCATTACTTTATCTCCAGTGATAGTGAACGTTTTAAGTTCTTCCCTCCCTTTTTCCTCCTGATGTTCTACTATTCTTGGGATGCTTTTTGTGTCTTCTACTGTGAAGACTGTTACAATCAGGTGAGGAAGAGTCGCAAGGCTCCCCTCTTGTCTCTCTCCTGGTTGTGGATGTGTTAACCAATTCAGTAAATGTTTAACCCTTTACATGCTATGATCATAAAAGAACCAATCAGACAGGTTTTCTTGAGTTTAAACAAGAAAGGGATTAGTTTATTGTACTTAAAACCTAAACCCGATCTAAGTAAAATAATAATACTACGCTCCAACATTCACACACACACACACACACACACACACACACACATACGTAGGTTACAGAGTGATGAAGGATAGTTTAGGTTGGAATAGAGTCCAGAACAAGTAAAAATAATATACAGTCGGTGGGGTCTGGTAACTCAGTTGTCTTCTGGTTGAATTCGTGGTTCTGAAGTCTCTGGCTGGTAGAAGTACACTTGTAGCTGGTCCACCTGCTTCAGAGTTTTCTTGGAGACAGTGATGTAGGTGGCTTTCTCCCCTGGGGTCTCTGTCTGTAGCAATGGTAGACTTGGATGTTGTGATGATGTCTAGAGAGATAGAGAGAGAGACAGCCTCACCAGGGTCTTGCATGGGTTGGCTCTCAAAAGCTTGTCTGCTGTGTGTAACAAAACTCCAAATTTTATACAGACTGGAGAAGCTGTCACATTGTTCTCTCAGTACCTTTTTTTAATGAGGTCCAAAGTCTAAAACGCAAATCTCTCTCAGGTTGCATTTTGTCAATGTTTCCCCACTGGAGGTACGTCTCCACTGGTGAATGCTTCAAGATGGCTTTGAATGTCCTGTTAATGAGAGTGATACTGGATAATCTGCTCAACTATCTAAGCCATTGTCCTGGATGAGAGCCTTGTTTGACATGTATCTCCAATTCAATGGCCTGGAATGTGAGGTATTTCAATGCAAATTTTGGTTGGTAGCTTTTTAAAAGTTGAATGTAGGATCCCAGCTTTCCTTTTTAAAAGTTTAATGTAGATTTCCAACCGATGAATTAAAAATCCTCATTTAGCATAGCATGTTTTCTTGACAAGACGGATACAAAATTCTTGTTCAAAGCCTCTGCCATTTCCTCGTTTCCCATTATTAATTCCCCAGTCTCACCCTCTAAGGGACCAATGCTCACTTTAGCTACTCTTTTCCTTTTTATATATTCGTAGAAGCTTTTACTGTCTGTTTTTATATTTCTAGCTAGTTTTCTCTCATACTCCAATTTCTCCCTCTTTATTATATTTTTAGTCATCCTTTCCTGGTTTCTAAAATTTTCCCAATCTTCTGGCCTATCACTTATCTTTGCTGCAGTATATGCCTTTTCTTTCAATTTGATACCACACTTAAGTTCCTTATTTAGCCATGGATGTTGCATTCTTCTGGTAGAGTCTTTCTTCCTCAATGGAATATATCTTTGATGGGAGTTACGAAATATCTCCTTAAATATCTGCCACTGCCTCTCTACTGTCTCATCTTTTAACCGATTTTCCCAGTTCACTTTAGTCAACTCTGTCTTCATACCCTTGTAATTGTCTTTATTTAAATTTAAGACACTAGGACTGGAATCTTCTTCTGCGCTGTTGAGGTCGGCGGGCGAAGCAAGCAGCGACTGGCCCGCTCTGGCTGCATGTCAGTGAGCCGCTGCAATCTTTCGTGTGGCAGCTCATTTGAATGGGCGGGGTAGCCCGCACAGAAAAAATGACCTGCTCCTCCCTCCCAACCAGTGTGCCACCTCGATTCCCTGGATGGGGATCAGAAGGCATGGGAGTGCACAAAGATTTCACCAGGACTGGAGGTGGCGGCGGGCTTGCAATTAAGTCAGGAATGTAAATTTATTTAAATATTTAAATGCAGCACCTGTTACCAAGTGGCGGTGGTGATGCCACGAGACCTCTCTGTGAAGATCGGGCTGGGATTCTCACAGGGTTGGTGGCGGGCCTCCTCCACAGTGATCTTCAGTCCTCACCCGCCATGGTCCCCAATGCCTGGGGGGGGGGCTAAATTCAGCCCAAGTTATGGATCCACATTTCTCACACTCAAACTGAATATGCAATTCTATCATTTATGATCACTCTTGCCTAGAGGATCCTTTACTATGAGGTCTTTAATTAATCCTGTCTCATTACACATTACAAGGTACAAAAATAACCTGCTCCCCAGTGGGTTCCAGAACAGGGTTGTCCAACAAATGGCCCATAGGCTAGGACCTGGCCTGCCAAACGTTTCCATCCGGACTGCGGATGGAAACTGTTCCTGGGGCCATTCCTCATCTTCACCGTGACTGGAGATGAGAAATTTCCCATTGTCAAACCAGCTTTTAAACTATTGCGTTGTCAGTTTCACGGCTGACAGCTGCTGACATCGGAAACAACTGTTTCCCAACAGACTCAGGTGTTTTCAGGCGGGTTCTGACTTTTTTTTAAAAGCCCACCAAAAAGCGTCAAGTCTGTTGGGATACGTCTGTTCCCGATGTCAGAAGCTGTCAGCCGTGAAACTGACAGTGCAATAGTTTAAAAGCTGGTTTGACAATGGGAAATTTCTCATCTCCAGTCACAGTGAGGATGAGGAATGGCCTCAGGAACAGTTTCCATCCGTGGGCCATATGGAAACGTTTGGCAGGCCGGATCCTATGTCAGCAGCTGTCAGCTGTAAAACTGGCAGTGATCTTTTTTTTAAAGAACTGACTGACCATCTGCTGAGCGTTCGACTGTCTGCAACTGTGTAAGAGAGAGGGAAAGAGAGAGGGGGGGATGACAGGGAGAAGGGAACAGAGAGAGGGAGAGAAAGGGGGACAGAGAGAGAGGGGGAAAAGAGAAAGAGAGGGGGCAACAAAGAGAGGGGGTGCAGAAAGAGAGAGAGGGCAGAGAGACAGAGAGGGGGAAGAGAGAGAGAAAAAGAGAAAGGGGACAGAGAGGGGGAAACAGAGAGAGGGGGACAGAGAGAGAGGGGGGGAAGAGAGACTGAGAGGGGGGACAGAGAGACAGAGGGACAGAGAGAGCAGGGAACACTGAGTGGGGAACATTGAATGGGGAGCGGGGAACACTAGAGACAAGGAGGAGGGAGGGGAGATACAGGGGTGGAGAGGGACAGAGAAGGGAAAAGAGAGAGACAGAGGGGGGAAGAGGGAGACAGAGATAGACAGACAGAGGGGGGGGGGGGAGGAGAGACAATCAAAGAATCATTTACTTACAGCGCAGAAGGAGGCTATTCTGTCCATCAAGCCCATGTGCCTCTCCATGGAGCTATGCAGTCAGTCCAACTCCCTGGCTCGATCCCAGTAGCACTGCAAGTCTATTTCTCTCAGCGGTCCATCCAACTTCCTCGTGAAGTCATTGATTATCTCCACTTTCACCACACTTGTGGGCAGCGAGTGCCAGGTCATTACCACACGCTGTGTAAAAAAAGTGCTTCCTCATATTCTCCCCAGATCTTTTGCACAAAACTTTCAATCTGTGTCCTCTAGACCTAGAGGGGAGGAGGGATGGAAGAGAGACACACACACCAGAGCTCGGGGAGAGGGAGCAGAGAGATCAAGGTCTCTCTTGACAGATGGACATCTATTCAGAATATTCTGCATCGCTGCATCAAGTGTACAGGAAGAGACTGACTACTTATGCAAGCAAAAACAATGCTAGGTTTGTCACTAAATCAGTTTTCTACATAATGACAAGAAAGTAAGTCAATAAATTAATTTTCTCTCTGAAATTTGCTCACCAGCCCCGCCACCCCCCACCCACCGAGCCAAGCAAAAATTGTAATGCGGCCCTCCACACGAAAAGGTTGGACAACCCTTTTCTGAAACATATTCTTCTCAGAAACTGTCCCGAATACACTCTATGAATTCATCCTCCAGGCTACCTTTGCCAATTTGATTTGTCCAATCGATATCAAGAATAAAATCGCCCACGATTATTGCTATACCTTTCTTGCAAACCCCCACTATTTCTTGACGTATACTCTGTCCTACTTTGTAGCTACTGTTAGGGGGCCTATATACTACTCCCAGCAGTGACTTCTTTCCTTTGCTATTTCTTATCTCTACCCAAACTAATTCTACATCTTGATCTTCTGAACCAAGAATATTCAGGTCCCAGCCTTGGTCACCTTGCAACCATATCTCTATAATGGCTATCATATCACACTCATTTATTACTATTCGTGCTGTGAATTCATCCATCTTGTTATGAATGTTGCAAGCATTCAGATGAAGAGCCTTTAATTCTGTCTTCTTACCATTTTTCCCTACGCCAACCTTATTTGCTGGTGTACTCTTATGTTTGTACGCTCTGTCCCTTCCTGTCAAACTCTGGTTCTCATAACCCACATCATTATCTTGCACTATTTCCTTGTCCTTTCTCTTTAACTTTCCAAATCTCCCCTCACGTGAACCCTGCCCCCCACTATTTAGTATAAAGCCCTCTCTACCACCCCTAGGCAGACAATTCACCAGGACACTGGTCCCAGTGCGGTTCAGGTGAAGGCCATCTCAATGGTACAGCTCCCTCTTTCCCCAGTACTGGTGCCAGTGACCCATGAATTGAAATCCACTTTTCTCACACCTATCTTTGAGCCACACATTCAACTCTCTGATCTTATTTACCCTATGCTAATTTGCTTGTGGCTCAAGTAGTAATCCAGAGACTATTACCATTGTGGCTCTGCCTTTTAATTTAGACCCGAGCTGCTCATACTCCTTCATCAGAACCTCTTTCTTAGTTCTACCTATCTCATTGGTACCCAAATGGGCCACAACAACTGGATCCTTCCCCTCCCACTCCAAGTTCCTCTCCAGCCCTGAGGTGATGTCCTTAACCCTGGTGCCGGGCAGGCAATACAGCCTTTGGAGTTAAGAAATATAGGAGAGCACTTTAAGTAAAAAATATTCTCCGACAATACGCTCTTCTTTAAAATACAGTTGCATACACAAAATATCGCAGAGAGGAAACTTAATACCTCAATACTTAAAAGGTAAAAAGAAATAAAAACTGATTGTTGGAAAACTAATGAACAAAATGAAAATGCCGGAAGCGCCCAGAAGGTCCATCTCCATTCTATGATGTTTGGACCTGGTACACCTTAGCCATTTGATTTCCTGCTGAGGGGTCCCATGGGGTTTGGAGACTGAATATGTGTGACAACCCTGTCCAGGTGCCTGTTTATTTATTAGACATGCTTCATGCAGTGTGCTGTAATGTTTATCTTTGGATTCCAAATGATTCCAACTTCAGCTGTGAAGCATTGGAAATTGCTGCATCATGTAATAATTTTTTTTAATTCATTCGTGGGATGTGGGCATCACTGGCCAGGCCAGCATTTATTGCCCATCCCTAATTGCCCTTGAGAAGGTGGTGGTGAGCTGCCTTCTTGAACCGCTGCGGTCCATTTGGGGTAGGTAAACCCACAGTGCTGTAAGGAAGGGAGTTCCAGGATTTTCACCCAGCGACAGTGAAGGAATGGCGATACAGTTCCAAGTCAGGATGGTGTGTGACTTGGACAGGAACTTGCAGGTGGTGGTGTTCCCATGTATTTGCTGCCCTTGTCCTTCTAGTTGGTAGAGGTCGCAGGTTTGGAAGGTGCTGTCTAAGGATCCTTGGTGCATTGCTGCAGTGCATCTTGTAGATGGTACACACTGCTGCCACTGTGCGTCGGTGGTGGAGGGAGTGAAAGTTTGTAGATGGGGTGCCAATCAAGCGGGCTGCTTTGTCCTGGATGGTGTCGAGCTTCTTGAGTGTTGTTGGAGCTGCACCCATCCAGGCAAGTGGAGAGTATTCCATCACACTCCTGACTTGTGCCTTGTAGATGGTGGACAGGCTTTGGGGAGTCAGGAGGTGAGTTACTCGCCACAGGATTCCTAGCCTCTGACCTGCTCTTGTAGCCACAGTATTTATATGGCTACTCCAGTTCAGTTTCTGATCAATGGTAGCCCCTAGGATGTTGATAGTGGGGGATTCAGCGATGGTAATGCCGTTGAATGTCAAGGGGAGATGGTTAGATTCTCTCTTGTTGGAGATGGTCATTGCCTGGCACTTGTGTGGCACGAATGATACTTGCCACTTATCAGCCCAAGCCTGGATATTGTCCAGGTCTTGCTGCATTTCGACACGGACTGCTTCAGTATCTGAGGAGTCACGAATGGTGCTGAACATTGTGCAATCATCAGCGAACATCCCCACTTCTGACCATATGATTGAAGGAAGGTCATTGATGAAGCAGCTGAAGATGGTTGGGCCTAGGACACTACCATGAGGAACTCCTGCAGTGATGTCCTGGAGCTCAGATGATTGACCTCCAACAACCACAACATCTTCCTTCGAGCGAGATATGATTCCAGCCAGCGGAGAGTTTTCCCCCTGATTCCCATTGACTCCAGTTTTGCTAGGGCTCCTTGATGCCATACTCGGTCAAATTCTGCCTTGATGTCAAGGGCAGTCTCTCTCATCTCACCTCTTGAGTTCAGCTCTTTTGTCCATGTTTGAACCAAGGCTGTAATGAGGTCAGGAGGTGAGTGGCACTGGCGGAAACCAAACTGAGCGTCACTGAGCAGGTTAATGCTAAGCAAGTGCCGCTTGATGGCACTGTCGACGACACCTTCCATCACTTTACTGATGATTGAGAGTAGGCTGATGGGGCGGTAATTGTCCTGCTTTTTGTGTACAGGACATACCTGGGCAATTTTCCACATTGCAGGTTAGATGCCAGTGTTGTAGCTGTACTGGAACACTAGGGGCGCGGCAAGTTCTGGAGCACAGGTCTTCAGTACTATTATCGGAATATTGTCCGGGCCCATAGCTTTTGCTGTATCCAATGCCTTTAGTCATTTCTTGATATCACGCGGAGTGAATCGAATTGCCTGAGGTCTGGCATCTGTGATGCTGGGGACTTCAGGAGGAGGCACTTCTGGCTGAAGATTGTTGCAAATGCTTCAGCCTTATCTTTCGCACTGATATGCTGGGCTCCCCCATCATTGAGGATGGGGATATTTGTGGAGCCACCTCCACCAGTTAGTTGTTTAATTGTCCACCACCATTCATGGCTGGATGTGGCAGGACTGCAGAGCTTAGATCTGATCCGTTGGTTATGAGATCGCTTAGCTCTGTCTATCGCATGCTGCTTACGCAGTTTGGCATGCAAGTAGTCCTGTGTTGTAGCTTCACCAGGTTGACACCTCATTTTGAGGTATGCCTGGTGCTGCTCTCGGCATGCCCTCCTGCACTCTTCATTGAACCAGGGTTGGTCTCCTGGCTTGATGGTAATGGTAGAGTGGGGGATATGCTGGGCCATGAGGTTACAGATTGTGGTTGAGTACAATTCTGCTGCTGCTGATGGCCCACAGTGCCTCATGGATGCCCAGTTTTGCATTGCTAGATCTGTTCGAAATCTATCCCATTTAGCACGGTGATAGTGCCACACAACACGATGGACGGTATCCTCAATGTGAAGGCGGGACTTCGTCTCCACAAGGACTGTGCAGTGGTCACTCCTACCAATACTGTCATGGACAGAAACATCTGCGGCATGCAAATTGTATATGCATTTGCCTAATCTTATATTTGTGCACATTGTAAACTACATACAAGTTATATACAGAGGCACCATAGCAAACTTAATAGATTCCTTGGTGATGCTTCCCATATCTGCTGATTTTGATCAGTGGGGCCCTGCTCCACTCCATTTTTTGGTTGGCACTTTTTTTTTGCCCTGAGAACATTAAGAGTCAACTGTATAGTGTCACATAAAGGCCAAACCAGGTTTGCGTGGGAAGTTCCCTTCCCTGAAAGAGATTAGGGAAACAGCTTGGCTTGCAGAATCCTTTTTTTCTAATAATCATCCATAAATTAGCAGATTTTGCAACTTACCTTGGTGAGATTTGAACTCATCCCACAACCATGAAGCTCCTACACTCCACTACAATCCTCTCTTTCACTGACTTCTTTATATTATTAAAACATTCCCACTCCTTTCTCCTTGTGACTCTGTTTAGCTCCTGAACAACCTACTCCCTGATTTCCCTCCTGGTCATTAAATTGGAATGATTAACACCAATTAAAAGAAGGAACTTCCTGGTCATCAGCCCTTGTGCTACCAGACCTACATCTTACTTAGTAAACCTAGGCTTCATGTCTCATCTCTTGTCTCCCATTCCCTAATAGCATATTGTGCAACCCATTCTTCCACTGCTTTACATCCAGCAGATCATACTGTGGGATTTTTTCTGTAACACAAGTGCACAGTTGTTAGCGTGACTCACATCTCCCTACCAGGAGACTGGCCAGATGCAATGGGGAGGTCGCCACTCATCATGTGCAAGTAAATGACTCGGAGCAGACTCGGAGGGCAGAGTTCCAGAGCGGTAAGTATAAAAAACTTACCTCGGGGATTCTCGGAGCAGACTCGGAGGGCGGAGTTCCAGAACGGTAAGTTACCTTGGGTGGGGAAAAAAAACCCTGAAAACGTGACATCACAGGAAAGCTGTGACCTGATTGGCTGGTAGGGAATCTGTACCGAATTTGAAAATAAAACTGATAAAAATTGACTAAAAACACTAATTAACTAATTAATAAGTAGAGTAACCAAACCAAAGGGAGGAGATTACTGTATTTAGTTAGCATTTCGTATTTATTGTAGAAATCTAGCACGAGGGACCATATAGTTAAGTGTATCATAGTTTAGTAAGGATTTAATAAGTATTTATTTATTTTATATTAATTAACTAATTAGTGCTAGAAATGACAGTTAGAGGGGTGAAGTGCTTCACCTGTGAGATGTGGGAAGTCCGTGACACTTCCAGCGTTCCGGACGACTACGTCTGCAGGAAGTGTACCCAGTTGCAGTTCCTCACAGACCACATGGATCGGTTGGAGCGGCAACTGGATGCACTTAGGAGCATGCAGGTGGCAGAAAGTGTCATAGACAGGAGTTTTAGAGAAGTGGTTACACCCAAGGTGCAGGCAGATAGATGGGTGACCGCTAGAAGGGGCAGGCAGTCAGTGCAGGAATCCCCTGTGGCTATCCCCCTCTCTAACAAATATACCGTTTTGAATACTGTTGGGGGAGGTGGCCTATCAGGGGAAAACAGCAGCAGCCAGAGCAGTGGCACCACGGCTGGCACTGTTGTTCAGCAGGGAGGGACAAAGCGCAGAAGAGCAATAGTTATCGGGGACTCTATAGTCAGGGGCACAGATAGGCGCTTCTGTGGACGTGAAAGAGACTCCAGGATGGTATGTTGCCTCCCTGGTGCCAGGGTCAAGGATGTCTCTGAACGGACAGGGGTCATTCTGAAGGGGGAGGGTGAACAGCCAGCGGTTGTGGTACACATCGGTACCAATGACATAGGCAGGAAGAGTGATGAGGTCTTGCAGGGGGAGTTTAGGGAGTTAGGTATAAGTTAAAAAACAGGACCTCTAGGATTGTAATCTTGGGATTACTCCCTGTGCCACGTGCCAGTGAGGCTAGAAATAGGAAGATAGTGCAGATAAACATGAGGCTGAACAGCTGGTGTAGAAGGAAGGGTTTCAGATATCTGGACCATTGGGATCTCTTCAGGGACAGATGGGACCTGTACAAGAAGGACGGGTTGCACCTAAACTGGAGGGGCACTAATATCCTGGCTGCACGGTTTGCTAGCGTCACTCGGGAGGGTTTAAACTAGTGTGGCAAGGGGGGTGGGAACCAGAGCAGTAGGACAGCTAGTGAAATAAATGAGGAGGACATAGTAAATAAGGCCGGTAGGACTAAGAGGAAGAGCAGGCAGGGAGATGTTGCTGAGCACAGCGGGACTGGTGGTCTGAAGTGCATTTGTTTCAATGCGAGAAGTATAACAGGCAAGGCAGATGAACTTAGAGCTTGGATTAGTACTTGGAAATATGATGCTATTGCTATTACAGAGACTTGATTGAGGGAAGGGCAGGATTTGCAGCTAAATGTTCCATGATTTAGAAGCTTCAGGCGGGATAGAGGGGGATGTAAAAGGGATGGGGGGTTGCATTACTTGTTAAGGAGAATATCACAGCTGTACAGCGGGAGGACACCTCAGAGGGGTCATGCAGCGAGGAAATATGGGTGGAGCTCAGAAATAGGAAGGGTGCAGTCACGATGTTGGGGGTTTACTACAGGCCTCCCAACAGCCAGCGGGAGGTAGAGGAGCAGATATGTAGACAGATTTTGGAAAGATGTAAAGGTAACAGGGTTGTGGTGGTGGGTGATTTTAACCTCCCCTATATTGACTGGGACTCACTTAGTGCTAGGGGCTTAAATGGGGCAGAATTTGTGAGGAGCATTCAGGAGGGCTTCTTGAAACAGTATGTAGATAGTCCAACTAGGGATGGGGCCATTCTGGACCTGGTATTGGGGAATGAGCCCGGCCAGGTGGTCGAAGTTTCAGTGGGGGAACATTTCGGGAGCAGTGACCATAATTCCTTAAGTTTTAAGGTACTTGTTGATAATGATAAGAGTAGTCCTCGGGTGAAGGTGCTAAATTGGGGGAGGCTAATTATAACAATATTAGGCAGGAACTGAAGAATTTAGATTGGGGGCGGCTGTTTGAGGGTAAATCAACATCTGACATGTGGGAGTCTTTCAAACGTCAGTTGATTAGAATCCAGGAACGGCATGTTCCTGTGAGGAAGAATGACAAGTTTGGCAAGTTTCGGGAAGCTTGGATAACACGGGATATTGTGAGCCTAGTCAAAAAGAAAAAAGAAGCATTCATAAGGGCTGGAAGGCCAGGAACAGACGAAGCACTTGAGGAATATAAAGACAGTAGGAAGGAACTTAAGCAAGGAGTTAGGAGGGCTAAAAGGGGTCATGAAAAGTCATTGGCAAACAGGATTAAGGAAAATCCCAAGGCTTTTTATATGTATATAAAGAGCAAGAGGGTAACCAGGGAAAGGGTTGGCCCACTCAAGGACAGAGAAGGGAATCTATGTGTGGAGCAAGAGGAAATGGGTGAGGTGCTTAATGAGTACTTTGCATCAGTATTCACCAAAGAGAAGGACTTGGTGGAGGATGAGCCGAGGGAAGGGAGTGCAGAGAGTCTCAGTCATCTCATTATCAAAAAGGAGGAGGTGTTGAGTGTCTTGCAAAGCATTAAGGTAGATAAGTCCCCAGGGCTTGATGGGATCTACCCTCGAATACTGAGGGAGGCAAGCCAAGAAATTGTTGGGGCCTTGACAGAAATCTTTGCATCCTCATTGGCCACAGGCGAGGTCCCAGAGGACTGGAGAATAGCCAATGTTGTTCCTTTGTTTAAGAAGGGTAGCAAGGATAATCCAGGAAATTATAGGCCGGTGAGCCTTACGTCACTGGTAGGGAAACTATTAAAGAGGATTCTTCGGGACAGGATTTACTCCCATTTGGAAACAAATGAACTTATTAGCGAGAGACAGCATGGTTTTGTGAAGGGGAGGTCGTGTCTCACTAATGTGATTGAGTTTTTTGAGGAAGTGACGAAGATGATTGATGAAGGAAGGGCAGTGGATGTTATCTATATGGACTTTAGTAAAGCCTTTGACAAGGTCCCGCATGGCAGACTGGTGCCAAAGGTGAAGTCACACGGGACCAGAGGTGAGCTGGCAAGATGGATACAGAACTGGCTCGGTCATAGAAGACAGAGGGTATTAGTGGAAGGGTGTTTTTCTGAATGGAGGGATGTGACTAGTGGTGTTCTGCAAGGATCAGTGCTGGGACCTTTGCTGTTTGTAGTATATATAAATGATTTGGAGGAAAATGTAGCTGGTCTGATTAGTAAGTTTGCGGACGACACAAAGGTTGGTGGAGTTGCAAATAATGATGAGGATTGTCAGAGGATACAGCAGGATATAGATCGGTTGGAGACTTGGGCGGAGAAATGGCAGATGGAGTTTAATCCGGACAAATGTGAGGTAATGCATTTTGGAAGGTCTAATGCAGGTGGGAGGTATACAGTAAATGGCAGAACCCTTAGGAGTATTGACAGGCAGAGAGATCTGGGCGTACAGGTCCACAGGTCACTGAAAGTGGCAACGCAGGTGGATAAGGTAGTCAAGAAGGCATATGGCATGCTTGCCTTCATCGGTCAGGGCATAGAGTATAAAAATTGGCAAGTCATGTTGCAGCTGTACAGAACCTTAGTTAGGCCACTCTTAGAATATTGTGTGTAATTATGGTCGCCACACTACCAGAAGGAAGTGGAGCCTTTGGAGAGGGTACAGAAGAGGTTTAACAGGATGTTGCCTGGTCTGGAGGGCATTAGCTATGAGGAGAGGTTGGAAAAACTCGAATTGTTTTCACTGGAACGACAGAGGTGGAGGGCGACATGATAGAGATTTACAAAGTTATGAGCGGCATGGACAGAGTGGATAGTCAGAAGCTTTTTCCCAGGGTGGAAGAGTCAGTTACTAGGAAACATAGGTTTAAGGTGCGAGGGGCAAAGTTTCTAGGGGATGTGCGAGGCAAGTTCTTTACACAGAGGGTGGTGAGTGTTTGGAACTTGCTTCCGGGGAAGGTGGTGGAAGCAGATATGATAGCGACGTTTAAGAGACATCTTGACAAATACATGAATAGGAAGGGAATAGAGGGATATGGGCCCCGGAAGTGCAGAAGGTTTTAGTTTAGGCAGGCATCAAGATCGGCGCAGGCTTGGAGGGCTGAATGGCCTGTTCCTGTGCTGTACTGTTCTTTGTTCTTTGTTCTTTGTTCTTTGAAGCTCTCTTGGCTGGTTTTCTTCAACTGCCTTCAAAACGGTTCACATCTCAACGCACTGTCAAAAGCGAAACCAAAAACAATATCTCAAGAGTCAAGCCTCCTTACCCCTATAAATCTTGACCTGTCACTTCTCTGTAAACATCTCACCCAAGTCAAAAAGCTCATGCTGGATATTTATATGAAGACAGGTGACTTCCAGTAAATGTTGTTTTCAAACAAGTGTCCTTTCAATGACCTCAGTGAAAAAAACATCCATGGAATCCTTTTTGGTTTTCTCAAATAAAACAATGTCCATAATTCTAAAATACACGAGTTCTCAAAAGAACCTAACAAAAATATAGAAGCACTGTCACAACACCATTCTGCTAGTCTACCTATGTCCTGTTGTAGTCGATTGGTATCATCCTCACTGTTTGCCGCACCTCCAAATTTGGTATCATTGGAAAATTTTGTAATTTTACTCTGTATTCCAACATCCAAGTTAAACATATATATCAAAAAAACAGAGGTCCTAACACTGATCCTTGGTGAACACCACTATCTACCATCCTCCAGTCTGAAAAACAAACATTTACAACGACTCCCTGTTTTCTGTCCTTAAAGCAATTTTTTATCCAAGCTGACACTGATTCTCCTATTCCATGAGCCTCAATTTTTTTAACCAGCTTTTTATGTGGTACTTTGTTAAACACTTCTTAAAATCCAAATAGACAACATCCACTTCCTCCCTTCATCAACTTTTTCCGTGACATCATCAAAAAATTCAATTAGGTTAGTCAAACACGATCTGCCTCTTACAAATCTCTGCTAGCTCTCCTTAATTAACTCAAACCTCTCTAAGTGTCTGTTAATATTTTCCTTGATTATTGTTTCTAAAAACCTTACCGACCACTAATGTTAATCTGTCCGGTCTATTGTTACTAGGAATGTCCTTACACCTTTTCTTGAACAAGGATGCCGCATTTGCCACTTGCCAATCCTCTGGCACTTACCCCATATCTAGGAAAGATTGGAAGATTATGGCAAGCCCTTCCACTATCTCCACCCCCACTTCCCTTCGGAACCTGGGATGTAAGCCATCTGGAGTAGGCAACTTAGCCACTCTAAGCATTGTCAGCCTTTCCAATACCTCCTGCCCATCAATTTTCACCCCATTCATTACCTCTACCATCTCCACTTCTACTGATATTTTGCTAGCATCCTCTTCTTTCGTAAACACTGATACAAAGTACTCATTAAGTATTCTAGCCTTGTCCTGCGCCTCTAAGCTTATATCACCCTCTTTGTCCCTAATAGGCCCCACCATGCCTCTAACTACCCACTTACTATCTACATTTTGATAGAAGATTTTTGGGTTCCCTTTTATGTTAACTGCCATTCTATTCTCATATTTTTTTGCCAGTCTTATTTTTCTCTTCTCTTCCCCTATCAATTTGTTGTATTTGGCCTGGTTTTTGCTTGATGAATTCACCTAACATGCATCATACAATTTGTTCAATCATATTTTCTATCTTCCTTGTCAGCCATGGAGCCCTGGCTTTCCCTCTTGTTGGAATGTATCTAGTCTGTACCTGAAACATCTCTTCCTTAAAGATCACCCATTGCTACATTACAGTTTTTCCAGTCAAACTTTGGTTCCAATTCACTCTGGTTAAATCCTTTCTCATCCCATTGAACTTAGCCCTCTTCAAATTCAGAAGTTTTGCTTTAGATTGTTGCTTCCTGTCAAGAAAAACAAAATGCCAAATAAAGACTATTAATTCATCGGTTGGAAACATACAATAAATTTTTAATGGAAAAAATCCTGCAGCTAACTTTGAAGAAACTGGCAGCCAAGATGGCACACTGCAATTTGCATCTGGAACACCTTTTCACATTCCAAGGCCCTGAATGGAAACAGAGGTCTGAGGAGCATGGACCCAGAACAATGGCTTGCTCTAAGTGATTGAATTACCCAAGATTGCTTCATTAGCACAGCATTCAAGGCAATCCTAATACCTTGACTTTGAAAGAGCAAACCCCTCCAAGTATAAATATTGGCATCCTGGGGCCTGTAGAGCCGATTCCGAACCTTGAATCTCATTAGAAGATTCCAGAGAATAAACTGAGGCAGTCATGTGACCGTCTGTCCGTCTTTGTGAAAGCTGGGAGTTTCCTTGAACAAAGAGTCAAGCGAGTAATTCAGACTGTGCCGCAACAGAAAGGCTGTGTGCCTCCCTCTCTCACTCTCTCTCTCCAAGTAACACCACAAGTTTGAAAACCGTCTGCCACCTATAGACCCTCCAAGCCTACAGATTGCTACAGACAGAGACTAGGGAAAGAGAGTCACCTGCAAGACTGTCTCCCAAAATATCCTGTGCCAAGCGGGCCAGTTACAAAGTGCACTTTGACCAGCCAAAGACTTCAAGAATACAACTTCAGCTGGAAGACCACCGAATTATCCAATCTCATAGACTGTGTATTTAATTTCCATTTATCTTGGACTCCAGTCACAAAATCTACTTGTCACTTGGTAATCTTTTTGTGTGTGTGTGACTCTTGTGCGAATGTGTGCGTGAACGTGTAGTTTTTTTAAGTTATTTTATTTAGATCGGGTTTAGATCATTAAGTATAATGAACTCACCTCTTTCTTGTTTAAACTCAAGAAAACCTGTCCGATTGGTTCTTTCACAATCACATTAAAGGTAAATGGTAGCACACACACTGAGGTGGTAAGCACAACCACTGTTTAAAAAAGGAATAAACCCTGTTGCAGTCAAATAAGAGGAAGGACAAGAGGGGAGCCTGTGACCCCCCTCCTCACCTGGCCATAACACTTGGTTTTCTCCATTGCTAATTCAAATCCATGATACAATGATCACTCTTACCCAAGTGACCTCCCACAGACACTTGGTCCACTTGGCCCACCCTATTCTTCAGCATCAGTTCCAGCAATGCCTCCTTAGTGTCCTTACCTGCTTTTTCCTAAATTATCTTTGAAAATGAATGAATGTTGTTTATGTCTGCCAAAGGATACTTTGGCTGTAATATTTCATCTGCTATATCTTAGGGGTAAAAATCTATTTCTATGCATGGCAGGAACATAGTGGCGCAGTGGTTAGCACTGCAGCCTCACAGCTCCAGGGACCCGGGTTCGATTCCGGGTACTGCCTGTGTGGAGTTTGCAAGTTCTCCCTGTGTCTGCGTGGGTTTTCTCCGGGTGCTCCGGTTTCCTCCCACAAGCCAAAAGACTTGCAGGTTGATAGGTAAATTGGCCATTATAAATTGTCACTAGTATAGGTAGGTGGTAGGGAAATATAGGGACAGGTGGGGATGTTTGGTAGGAATATGGGATTAGTATAGGATTAGTATAAATGGGTGGTTGATGTTCGGCACAGACTCGGTGGGCCGAAGGGCCTGTTTCAGTGCTGTATCTCTAATCTAATCTAATCATATAGCAAAACTGCACAATCAAAGGGATGGGTTTTTAAAAAGATTTTTAAAAGACAAGGGAGATATTTAGGAATGCAATTTCAGAGATTAGGTCTGGGGTGATAGATGGCTTTGTCACCAATGGTGAGGCAAAGGAATGGTGGGATATACAAAAGACAAGTGTTAGACTAATGGAGTGTTTGAGATAGGAAATGGTGCAGGTGGGGACTGTAAACATAGAAACATAGAAAATAGGAGCAGGAGTAGGCCATTCGGCCCATCGAGCCTGCTCCACCATTCATTATGATCATGGCTGATCATCCAACTCAGTAGCCTGTTCCCGCTTTCACCCCATACCATTTGATCCCTTTAGACCCAAGAGCTATATCTAAAAAAGATGGGACAAGGCTCTTGATCAATTTAAAGACCAGGACAATGATTTTGAATTTAATATGTTGGGATGGGAAACCAGTGTAGATATCAATAATGAAGTTGAACGGGTGAGCAGGACTGATTGTACATCAGGACACAGATGGCAGATATTTGTGCAAGTTAGAGTTTCTGGACAAAGGCAATCTGGGACGGAGAGCTTTAGAGTTGTCATGTCCAGAGGTAACAAAAGTATGTGTAAGGATTTAATCAGCAATGGGGCTGAGGTAGGGATGGAGGGATTTGCTGGAGTGGTAGATGATAAGGACTTTGGGAGGGGTTGTTAAATGATAAAGTGCTCAAAGAAGGAGAATGTCGTCGAGTAGCAAGGGAAGAGATTGAGGTGGGACCTTGAGGTGACAGCCATACTGATGCCACACTGGTTAAGGCTGCTGCAGTGACCATCAGCTGGCAACTTTTGGTCAGGCTGGGGAAGTTGATAGACTCACCCAGGTTAAAGATGTTGATGGCACAAGCCTTATTCAGAAAACTATGAACATTTTCAAGGGTGGTTTGTAGCAGATGGGTGGTAGGAATTTAAAAAAAAAAATTATTTGTAGGATGTGTGCGTCGCTGGCAAGACCATCCCTAATTGCCCTTTAGAAGGCAGCGGTGAGCCGTCTTCTTGAACTGCTGCAGTACATGTGGTGTAGGTTCACACACAGTGCTGTTAGGGAGGGAGTTTCAGGACTTGACCCAGCAATAATGAAGGAGCGGTTTGTTTGTGACTTGTGGGAAAACTTGCAGGTGATGGTGTTCCCATGCATCTGCTGCCCTTGTCCCTCTAGGCAGTAGAGGTCGTGGGTTTGGAAGGAGCCGTCAAAGGAGTCTTGGTGAGTTGCTGCAGTGCATGGTACACACTGCCGCCACTGTGTGCCTGTGTTGGAGTGAATGAATGTTTAAGGTAGTTGATGGGGTGCTGATCAAGCGGGCAGCTTTGTCCTGGATGGTGTCAAGTTTCGTGAGTGTTTTTGGAGCTGTACTCATCCAGGCAAGCAGAGAATATTCCATTACACTCCTGATTTGTACTTTGCAGATGGTGGACAGGCTTTGGGAAGCCAGAAGGTGAGTTACTCAGCATCTAATTCCCAGCCTCTGATCTGTTCTTGTAGCCACAATATTTATATGGCTACTCCAGTTTAATTTCTGGGCAACGGTGCCCTTCAGGATGTTGATGGTAGGGGGTTCAGTGATGGTAATGCTGTTAAACATCAAGGGGAGATGTTTAGATTCTCTCTTATGAGAGATGGTCATTGCCTGGCACTTGTATGGCGCGATTGTTACTTGCCACTTATTAGCCCAAGCCAGGATGTTGTCCAGGTAATGCTGCATGTGGGCACGGACTGCTTCAGTATCTGAGGAGTTGCGAATGCTACTGAACACTATGCAATTATCAGTGAACATCCCCACTTCTGACCTTATCATGGAGGGAAGGTCATTGACAAAGCAGCTGAAGATGGTTGGGCCTAGAACACTACCCTGAGGAACTCCTGCTGTGATCTTCTGGGATTGAGATGATTGGGCTCCAACAACCACAATCATCTTCATTTGTGATAGGTATGACTCCAACCAGTGGAGAGTTTTCCCCCTGATTCCCACTGATTCCAGTTTTTCATGGGTTTCTTGATGTCACACTCGGTCAAATGCCGCCTTAATGTCAAAGGCAGTTACTCTCACCTCACCTCTGGAATTCAACTCTTTTGTCCATGTTTGGACCAAGGTTGTACTGAGGTCTGGAGCCAAGTGGCCCTGACAGTACCCAAACTGAGCATCGGTGAGCAGGTTATTGCTAAGTAAGAGCTGCCCAATAGCACTGTTAATGACACCTTCCATCACTTTGCTGATGATTGAGGGTAGACTGATGGGGTGGTAATAGGCTGGACTGGATTTGTCTTGCTTTTTGTGGTCAGGAGAATCTCCCAGAGGATTGGAAAGGATTGTGGTGGAGTAGAGAGAGGGATAAGAAGGAAGTTGGAGGCATTTGTAGCTGGAGAGGCAGATGAACAGAAGTTGTGTTGGTGGGAGGAAATATAGCAATACAGTTTGCTCCTTTGGAAAAGCTATGGTGAGTGCAGGAAGATGATTAGGATATAGCAGAGAGGAGAAGTGGGTTTATCCAGGAGGGATTCAATTCTGGGTTGGCAGCAAGAAAGGAAGTCATCAGAGGCCAAGCAGGGAATGAATCATGAATAGCAGATGGAGGGGGAAGTAGGAAGTGTGAACAAGAATCAAGGAGGAAGGTGGTGACAGCAGGAGAGGAGGGCAATGTAGCAGTAGGAAGGGAGGAAGGGAGGGTCTGGAGTGACCGTCAAAACACAGGTGAACACAGCACCCTTAAGCGTCATGTGGAAACCAAATGACTATGCAAATCTGTGATACAGTACTTTGAGAGTGTCAATCAAAGTCAAAGGCATAGTTCATTTTCTAGTGGGGGAGCAGGGGTGGTCAGGTGTTAGTGCCAAACTGGTGGTTCCTGGTCTCAGGCCTGGGTGCCAGGTGGCAGTCAAGGTCTGAGGCTGGTTGAGTGGGGATACAGTTACCTAGCAGCCAGGTTCCTTGGCCAGGGTTATAGGTGAGTAGCATTCAAATAGATGTGGTCAAGTATTGGGAAATTTGAAGTTTGTGCAGGGTAGAGGTCAGGAAGTCAGCAACTTGAACCTGGAGGTAAAAGAACCATGGATAAGAATTTCAAAAACAATGGGGTGAGGTGGGGACAGAGGCATCACTGGGCATTGGGACCCTGAGGTGGCATTTTATGGGCGATAACCAATTAACAGGCTGCTGCCAGAACCGCCATCCAATTGAGGATGGCAGTATTCCTCCCAGATCAGCAGATTGGCAGCCTTGGCAGCGCCACCGCTAGTGGTGGCCACTTATGAGGCTGCAGAATAAGGAAGAGGGCACCTCCATGCCGGGGAGCCCTCGAAGACAAGGTAAGTTTTGTTGAGCAACCTGGGGCCCAGTGGAGCGGGGGGATGGGGGGGCAATACTCCAGTGGCAGCGCCTTAGTTGCGGGGGTGGTGGGGGGCATTGCTGTAGGTGGCTCCCTCCATGGGCCATGGAGTGGCCATTAAGGGCTCAGCTACAGTGTTGGTCCTTCAGCTCGCTCTATGATGCCTTGGTCAACCAGTTCCTTACATACAAATATACGTATTAGGAGCAGGAGTAGGCCACTCAGCCTCTCGAGCCTGCTCCACCATTCAATAAGATCACGGCTGATCTGATTGTAACCTCAACTCCACATTCCCGCCTACCCCCAATAACCTTTCACCCCCTTGCTTATCAAGAATGTAACTGCCTCTGCCTTAAAAATATTTAAAGACTCTGCCTCCACTGCCTTTTGAGGGAGAGCGTTCCAAAGACTTTGAGAGAAAAAATTTCTCCTCATCTCTGTCTTAAATGGGCGACCCCTTATATTAAACAGTGGCTCCTGGTTCTAGATTCTCCCACAAGAGGAAACATCCTTTCCACATCCAACCTGTCAAGACCCTTCAGAATCTTATATGTTTCAATCAAGTCACCTGTTACTCTTCTAAATGCTAGCGGAGACAAGCCTAGCCTGTCCAAACTTTCCTCATAAGACAACTCATCCATTCCAGGTATTATTCTAGTAAACCTTCCCTGAACTGCTTCCAACGCATTTACATCCTTAAATAAGGAGACCAATGCTGTACAAGTACTCTAGATGTGGTCTCACCAATGCCCAGTTCCTTGTTCTTTGCCTCAACTTTCCATCTCAGACCAAAAGGTGTTTTGCATACAGGCTTCATGTTCTCGTCAATTGTTAATCTCACTTGGCTGATGTGCAACTTCCCAATTCCTTGAAACACTGGTCCAAACTCCTCTCGCATAGGATTTCACAGAATTCACTTTCAATCCAATGTGTAGCACCCCCAAGACTTGCCCAGTTTCTCTACTCAGAAGAGGCTCACCATCCTCCTCAATCACTGTGAATTCTGCCTCCACATTCTGATCCCCAGCTCTTACATTCATGGTGAAGCATCCAACAGTTTGAAGTGGGGTTTTAGATGTATAAGGATAAAGCTTTTTGACACTTTTTCGCGATGTGTACTTGATTTTTTTTTGCTTTGAGTTCCTCCCACAGTGCTCTGTTGATGACATTACTGCCACTGTCTGAATCTACAATAATGTTCACTTCAACACCCTAAACAATCACTGGAACATTCTCATGGTTGCTTCCATTGACAGAAAACATGTATCCATGATTGCTATTCATATCCTCATTTGCTGCATCTTCTTCAACTCGTCTCCCAGTTGTACTACTTCCATCTCTCATTCCTTGACATCGTTTGCCAGACTTCCCACTCTGTTCAGATTTGCTTCTGCACTTCTTGGCAAAATGGTCTCTGCCTTTACATTTTCTACATATCTTTCCTTTGGCAGGGCAGCAATCATCTCTTCCATAGTGCCCCAAGTTGCCACATCTGAAACACTCTCAGACTTTTGCTGTTTACATTTATGCGTATCTGGATTCTATTGTGTCACTCGATTAACTTCAGATTTTGTTGTGCCAATGGCAGAAATGGGACCAAGTTTCATGCTGTGAACATGCCCATATACTGCTTCCAATGCAGCCGCTATCTTCAAAGTGTCGTCCAACGTTAGTTTACCTCCTCTTTCCAGCAGCCTATTCCTCACCTTATCCGACTTGCAATGTTGTACCACCTGGTCCATTTTATGGTTATTCAGATCCATCGCAACATAATTGTATCCATCCGAGGCCTGCCTCAAACGAGTCACGAATTGGGCTACTGTTTCCCCCTCTTTCTGTCTCATTAACAGAAAACATGCCTTTGGAATGTGGCATTTGGCATCACCACATAATGGTACTTCAAAGCTTTCACTGCACATTCATAATCTGCCTTTTCTCCTGTGTCAGGCAACGTCTTGAAAGTCTCCCTCACTGACACACCCACATTGAACAGTAATAAGGCTCGTCACCATCTTTCTGCCTTCTGCACCTCCGTCAACCCATCAAAAAACAAACCTTGACTGTCAGCATATGCTTCAAATTCCTCCAGCCACGCTTTTCATTTCGTGCTGATGGAATTGGCATCACCCGTCAGATCAAACGGCTCAATTTTCTGGACTGCAATCATATCAGCTCCAGCAAATGCCATGACACAATCCTAAATATCTCCAAATTTACCTCATTGCCAATGTCACATCTCAGGCTGAAATGAATCACACTTGAAATCACAGTTATAACTTTAACAAAGTTTTAACAAGTGTTTTATTAAAGACTTCTGTAGAGTTCTGTTCACATTTCTCACTACAGCAGCATAAGCTTATCTGACCTTACAAAAATCCCAGGTCAGGTGTTTTCCCCAAAGCACAATGCTACTTTCAATTTCCCTTCCAGGTACCATATATTCTCTAATATTCAAGCCCACACACACGATCATGACAGGCAGGTCACAAATCATGACCCCCGTAACCAAAAGACAGCGCAGACCAATTATTAGCCCTGAAATGTTATATGATATGTAATATCGGCATTGGTGGAAACATGCAATAATCATCAGGCACCAGTCCAGAAGTAGAAGTTGAGCAGTAAATGCACCTGTGCAAAAGAGATGCTTTTCCAAGTTTTTTTTTCAAAATCTTTAAAATGCTAAAGGGACTCAATCGGAAACATGCAGAAAGACTGTTTCTTCTGATGGAGGAATCCAGAACAAGGGAACATAATTTTAATATTAGAGCTAGGCCATTTAGGGCCATCAAACAGGGCCACAGTGAAAAATATTGGGAAGGGGACAAGTAATGTTAAAAAGACAAGCCTTAAGGCTTTGTGCCTTAACACACGAAGCATTCACAATAAAGTGGATGAATTAATCGCGCTAATAGATGTAAATGGGTATGATATAGTGGGGATTACAGAGACATGGCTGCACGGTGACCAGGGATGGGAAATGAACATCCAGGGGTATTCAGTATTTAGGAAGGACAGACAAAAAGCAAAATGCAGTGGAATTGCATTGCTGGTTAAAGAGGAAATTAACTCAATAGTGAGGAAGGATATTAGCTCTGACGATGTGGTATCTGTATGGGTAGAGCTGAGAAACACTAAGGGGCAAAAAATGTTAGTGGGGGTTGTATATAGACCCCCAAACTGTAGTGGTAATGATGGGAATGGCACTAAATAGGAAATTAGAGACACATTTGATAAAGGAACATCTGTAATTATGGTTAATCTGCATATAGATTGGGAAAATCAAATTAGTCACAATACCGTAGAGGAAGAAGTCTTGGAGTGTATACGAGATGGTTTTCTGGACCAATATGTTGAGGAACCAACTAGAGAACAGGCCATCCTAGACTGGGTATTGTGTAATGAGAGAGGAATAATTGACAATCGAGTGGTGCGAGACCCCTTGGGGATGAGCGACCATAATATCATAGAATTCGTCATCAAGATAGAGAGTGACGTAGTTGATTCTGAGACTAGGGTCCTGAATCTTAGTAAAGGAAACTACGAAGATATGAGACGCGAGTTGGTTATGACGGATTGGGAAACTTTACTTAAAGGGATGACGGTGGATAGGCAATGGCAAACATTTAAAGAGCGCATGGATGAACTGCAACAATTGTTTATCCCTGTCTGGCACAACAGTAAAATGGGAAAGGTAGCCAAGCCATGGCTTACAAGGGGAATTAGAGATAGCATTAGATCCAAGGAAGAAGCATATAAATTTGCCAGAAAAAATAACAGACCTGAGGATTGGGAGCAGTTTAGAATTCAGCAAAGGAGGACCAAGGGATTGATTAAGAAGGGGAAAATAGAGTATGAGAGCACGCTTGCGGGGAACATAAAAACTGACTGTAAAAATTTCTATAGGTAAAAGATTATAGAGAAAAAGATCAGTGAAGACAAATGTAGGTCCCTTACAGTCAGAAACAGGGGAATTTATTATGGGGAACAAAGAAATGGCTGACCAACTAAATGCATACTTTGGTTCTGTCTTCACAAAGGAGGACACAAATATCATACCAGAAATGTTGGGGAACACAGGGTTTAGTGAGAGAGAAGAACTGAAGGAAATCAGTATTAGTAGAGAAATGGTATTGGGGAAATTGATGGGGTTGAAGGTTCCGCCAGGGCCACTCAGCTCCTGACCTCATTACAGCCTTGGTTCAAACATGGACAAAAGAGCTGAACTCAAGAGGCCCCTTGACATCAAGGTGGCATTTGGCCGAGTGTGGCATCAAGGAGCCCTCGCAAAACTGGAAGTCAATGGGAATCAGGGGGAAAACTCTCCGCTGGTTGGAGTCATACCTAGCGCAAAGGAAGATGGCTGTGGTTGTTGAAGGTCAATCATCTGAGCTCCAGGACATCACTGCAGGAGTTCCTCAGGGTTGTGTCCTAGGCCCAACCATCTGCAGCTGCTTCATCAATGACCTTCCTTCAATCATAAGGTCAGAAGTGGGGATGTTCGCTGATGATTACACAATGTTCAGCACCATTCACGACTCCTCAAATACTGAAGCAGTCTGTGTAGAAATGCAGCAAGACCTGGACACTACCCAGGCTTGGGCTGATAAGTGGCAAGTAACATTTGTGCCACACAAGTGCCAGGCAATGACCATCTCCAACAAGAGAGAATCTAACCATCTCCCCTTGACATTCAATGGCATTGCCATCGCTGAATACCCCACTATCAACATCCTAGGGGCTACCATTGACCAAAAACTGAACTGGAGTAGCCATATAAATACCGTGGCTACAAGAGCAGGTCAGAGGCTAGGAATCCTGAGGCAAGTAACTCACCTCCTGACTCCCAAAGCCTGTCCACCATCTACCAGGCACAAGTCAGGAGTGTGATGGAATACTCTCCACTTGCCTGGATGGGTGCAGCTCCAACAACACTCAAGAAGCTCAACACCATCCAGAACAAAGCAGCCCGCTTGATTGGCACACCATGCACAACATTCACTCCCTCCACCACCGACGCACAGTGGCAGCAGTGTGTACCATCTACAAGACGCACTGCAGCAACGCACCAAGGCTCCTTAGACAACACCTTCCAAACCTGCGACCTCTACCACCTCGAAGGGCAAGAGCAGCAGATGCATGGGAACATCACCACCTGCAACTTCCTGTCCAAGTCACACACCATCCTGACTTGGAACTATATCGCCGTTCCTTCACTGTCACTGGGTCAAAATCCTGGAACTCCCTTCCTAACAGCACTGTGGGTGTACCTACCTTACATGGACTGCAGCGGTTCAGGAAGGCAGCTCACCACCACCTTCTCAAGGGGAATTAGGGATGGGCAATAAATGCTGGCAAAGCCAGTGCTGCCCACATCCCATGAATGAATTAAAAAAAATTCCCCAGGGCCTGATGGTATGCATCCCAGAGTACTGAAGAAAGTGGCCCTGGTGGTCATCTTCCAAGATTCTATAGACTCTGGAACAGCTCCTACAGATTGGAGGGTAGCTAATGTAACCCCACTATTTAAAAAGGGAGGTAGAGAGAAAGCAGGGAATTATAGACCAGTCAGCCTGACGTCGGTAGTGGGGACAATTCTAGAGTCCATTATCAAAGATTTTATAGTAGAGCACTAAGAGAACAGTGGTATAATCGGGCAGAGTCAGTTGGATTTACGAAAGGGAAATCATGTTTGACAAATCTACTAGATTTCTTTGAGGATGTAACTAGTAGGGTTGATGAGGGGTTGTGGTTTATTTGGACTTTCAGAAGGCTTTCGACAAAGTCCCACATAAGAGATTTGCATGTAAAATTAAAGCGCATAGGATTGGGGGTATTGTATTGTGATGTATAGAAAATTGGTTGGCGGACAGGAAACAAAGAGTAGGGATAAATGGGTCCTTTTCCGAATGGCAGGCAGTGACTAGTGGGGTACCACAGGGATTGGTGCTAGGACCCCAGCTATTCACAATATATATCAATGATTTAGATGAGGGAACTAAATGTAATATCTCCAAATTTGCAGATGACACAAAACTGGGTGGGACGGTGAGTTGTAAGGAGGATGCAGAGAGGCTTCAGGGTGATTTGGACAAGTTGAGTGAGTGGGCTAATGCATGGCAGATGCAGTATAATGTGGATAAATGTGAGGTTATCCACTTTGCTAGCAAAAACAGGAAGGCAGATTATTATCTGAACAGCTATAAACTGAGAGAGGGGAATATACAGCGAGACCTGGGTGCTCTTGTACACCAGTCACTGAAGGTAAGCATGCAAGTCCAACAGGCAGCTAAAAAGGCAAATGGCATGTTGGCCTTCATAGTGAGAGGATTCGAGTACAGGAGCAGGGATGTCTTGCTGCAATTATACAGGGCCTTGGTGAGGCCACACCTGGAATATTGTGTGCAATTTTGGTCTCCTTATCTGAGGAATAATGTTCTTGCTATTGAGGGAGTGCAGCGAAGGTTTATCAGACTGATTCCTGGAATGGCGGGACTGATGTATGAGGAGAGATTGAGTCGCTTAGAATTATGTTCGTTGGAGTTCAGAAGAGTGAGGGGGATCTCATAGAAACCTATAAAATTCTAACAGGACTTGACAGGGTAGATTCAGGAAGGATGTTCCCGATGGTGGGGGAATCCAGAACCAGGGGTCATGTTCTAAGGATACGGGGTAAATCTTTCAGGACTGAGATGAGGAGAAATTTTTTCACCCAGAGAGTGGTGAGCCTGTGGAATTCGCTACTACAGAAAGCAGTTGAGGCCAAAATGTTGAATGTTTTCAAGAAGGAGTTAGATATAGCTCTTGGGTCTAAAGGGATCAAAGGGTATGGGGTGAAAGAGGGAACAGGTTACTGAGTTGGATGATCAGCCATGATCATCATGAATGGCAGAGCAGGCTCGAAGGGCCGAATGGCCTACTCCTGCTTCTATTTTCTATGTTTCTATGTAGGAGTGAAATCAAGAAGCACTTTACCCACAAAGGGTATTGGAAATTTGGAACTCACTCCCCAAAAAGTTGTGGGTGCTGGAACAATTGAAGTATTCAAGACTGGGATCAATAGATTTTGTTAGGTAAGGGTATTAAGGGATATGGAGCAAAATCAGGTAAATGGAGTTGAAGCCAGAATCTAATTGAATGATGGAACAGGTTTGAGGGGCTGAATGACTCCTATTCCTATGATGCTTTTGAAATGTACAGGCATATTTTACAGTACAAAAAAGATTCACGAGAATGGTTCCAGAGATGAGGAAGTTCAGTTATGAAGATGGATTGGAGAAGTTAGGACTGTTTTCCTTGGAGAAGAGAAGGCTGAGAGGTGATTTGATAGAGATATTCAAAATCATGAGGAATCTGGACAGAGTAGATAGAGAGAAACTGTTCCCACTCATGAAAGGATTGAGAATGTGAAGGCACAGCTTTAAAGTATTTGGTAAGAGAAACAAAAGTGACATGAGGAAAAACTTTCTCACGCAGCGAGTGGTTAAGGTCTGGAAGGCGCTGCCTGAGAACGTGGTGGAGGCAGGTTCAACTGAAGCATTTAAAAGGGAACTGAAAAGGAAGAATGTGCAGGGTAATGAGGAGAAGACAGGGGAATGGAACTGACTGAGTTGCTCTTTTAGAGAGCCGGTGCGGACACGATGGGCCGAATGGCTTCCTTGTGCACCGAAATGATTCTGTGATATTTTCCTCTTTACCCCTATCACCTGGGTGGAGCTCATAGAGGAAAACTGGGAAGGGGGAACTGCACACTCAGGAGGGCGCCAACCTAATTTTCTGTCCAATGCATTGTCCTGTCACACTATTTCACATGCTGCCACTCAAAGTGACCAGGTTTGGAGTGTTAAAGATAGTAATTAATCTTACTATATATTCTAGATTACTACTGAACCATGGAAACTGAAATGAGTGCATCATTAGAGCATAAACCACCAGCACAACAGACAGCAGGGGCTGTTATTATAGTTTATGCACTCACCTGTAAAAAGATTTCTTTCTGAAAGTTGCTCTGCAGGGAACAAAGAAATAAATGTTCTGTGACGGTATGAGACTCTTGGGAATTTTCAGCTGAGTTCTTCGAGAAAGAAGACATTTTGATGGTATTAACATGAGCTGCAGTCACCACATAACTAATACACAATTCACTTCAAATAACTGCATTTCTAATTCATGTATTGAATCCTAAAGTGTCAAACTGCCTCTTAATCATACATATCATTGAGTTTCACATCAAAGTATAATACGAATAAATTTTTACATCATGATGAGATAGCTACTATATTTACTGCTCTTTTTATAACTCTATTTTGAATTGTAGAGCATAAAAGCACTTTAAATAAATTTATAGTAATTGGGTAAATGCATTCTAAGCCAATAATACCTATTTTCAGTTCCAACAGGTTGGTTCCCTACCCATAGAATTTTTACATCTCCTTTCTGCAGATGGTAACTCAGGCCAGGGGTTGGTTCCATAGAAAACCAGTGCCGTCTAGTACCTTAGCCAAGTGTCCATTCTTCTGAAGAGTGAGTCTAGATTTTCCTCTTGGGTAAAATCCCCAGCAGGATTAAAGTGGAGAGTGATTCATATCAACCAAATATGTCTGCTGAGTCCACAATTACTCCCAGGGTATTCCCAATTGAAATATTTGAGGTGTGCTCCATGTTTTGGGAATTTCTCTAATTTGCAGCTCGCCAGCTGGTGAGTGGAAAGTCTTGTGCTGCTACAGGATTCAAAGGGGTAGGCATCTACAAATTGAGATTTGCTGGAGAGCAGTAAATTTTGTTTGGAAATGTTGGACAGGTTTGTAGGAGAGAAGTGAGCCCCTATGTTTTCTGATGCAGCTGTGGAAGAGGTGCAAAAGGAAGTCAAGCAGAGAATGGAGCCTTATTAGTATAGTAGCGCAGGGCCTTAAGGAGAAGAGTTCAGGGCCAATAGGAGATTGCCAGGGCATTCAGTGTTAAAACAATCATGCCCTGTGGATTAGGCAGAGTTGGAAGAACGTGACTGACCTTATCATGTCAGGCAAGATAAGAAGGGCACCACCACCACCACCCACCAGCAACCCCTGCAGTTTCATTTATAGTAACTTTCTCTCACACTGTATTAAAATACTAGAGTCGCTTACCATCAATGCCCAAGGGCGGCACAGTGGCGCAGTGGTTAGCACCGCAGCCTGACAGCTCCAGCGACCTGGGTTCAGTTCTGGGTACTGCCTGTGCGGAGTTTGCAAGTTCTTCCTATGTCTGTGTGGGTTTCCGCCGGGTGCTCCAGTTTCCTCCCACCTCCAAAGACTTGCAGGTTGATAGGTAAATTGGCCATTGTAAATTGCCCCTAGTGTAGGTAGGTGGTAGGAGAATGGTGGGGATGTGGTAGAGAATATGGGGTTAACGTAGGATTAGTATAAATGGGTGGTTGTTGGTTGGCACAGACTTGGTGGGCCGAAGGGCCTGTTTCAGAGCTGTATCTCTAAATAAATAAATAAGTGGCAGCACAGTCCCTGGTACACTCCCTGTTTTTACCTGGAAGTTTTCCTTCACTAACAGCCTTGCATGTATTCATCCCGTGAAAAAACGCACGCTAAATTTAATTACTTGATGCACATGCCTCATCACACACATTATAGGCTTCATATTGACAACTGGGGAACTGCATGTCAGGGGGATCATAGGCAATTCTTATATTTTGTATTCTTTTCCAAGGACAGGACAGTTCATAACACCTGCATATGTAGGAGCGAGAGAGAAAGAGCCGCAACAGGATCTGACCTTTCACCTTCAGAACAAAGAACAAAGAACAAAGCACAGTACAGCACAGGAACAGGCCATTCGGCCCTCCAGGCCTGCGCCGATCTTGATGCCTGCCGAAACTAACATCTTCTGCACTTCCGGGGCCCATATCCCTCTATTCCCTTCCTATTCATATATTTGTCAAGATGTCTCTTAAACGTCGCTATTGTATCTGCTTCCACCACCTCCCCTGGCAGCAAGTTCCAGGCACTCACCACCCTCTGTGCCTCGCACATCCCCTCTAATCCTTGCCCCTCGCACCTTAAACCTATGTCCCCTAGTAACTGACTCTTCCACCCTGGGAAAAAGCTTCTGACTGTCCACTCTGTCCATGCCGCTCATAACATTGTAAACCTCTATCATGTCGCCCCTCCACCTCCGTCGTTCCAGTGAAAATAATCCAAGTTTTTCCAACCTCTCCTCATAGCTAATGCCCTCCAGACCAGGCAACATCCTGGTAAACCTCCTCTGTACCCTCTCCAAAGTCTCCACATCTTTCTCCCACCTGCATTAGACCTTCCAAAATGCATTACCTCACATTTGTCCGGATTAAACTCCATCTGCCATTTCTCTGCCCAAGTCTCCAACCGATCTATATCCTGCTGTATCCTCTGACAATCCTCATCACTGTCCGCAACTCCACCAACCTTTGTGTCGTCCGCAAACTTACTAATCAGACCAGCTACATTTTCCTCCAAATCATTTATATATACTACAAACAGCAAAGGTCCCAGCACTGATCCTTGCAGAACACCACTAGTCACATCCCTCCATTCAGAAAAACACCCATCTACTGATACCCTCTGTCTTCTATGACCGAGCCAGTTCTGTATCCATCTTGCCAGCTCACCTCTGATCCCGTGTGACTTCACCTTTTGTACCAGTCTGCCATGCGGGACCTTGTCAAAGGCTTTACCAAAGTCCATATAGATAGCATCCACTGCCCTTCCTTCATCAATCATCTTCGTCACTTCTTCAAAAAACTCAATCAAATTTGTAAGACACGACCTCCCCTTCACAAAACCATTCTCTCGCTAATAAGTTTGTTTGTTTCCAAATGGGAGTAAATCCTGTCCCGAATAATCCTCTCTAATAGTTTCCCTACCACTGACGTAAGGCTCACCGGCCTATAATTTCCTGGATTATCCTTGCCACCGTTCTTAAACAAAGACACAACATTGGCGATTCTCCAGTCCTCTGGGACCTCACCTGTCGCCAATGAGGATGCAAAGATTTCTGTCAAGGCTCCAGCAATTTCTTCCTTTGCCTCCCTCAGTATTCTGGAGTAGATCCCATCAGGCTCTGGGGACTTATCCACCTTAATGCTTTGCAAAACACCCAACACCTCCTCCTTTTTGATAATGAGATGACTGAGACTATCTGCACCCCCTTCCCTAGGCTCATCATCCACCAAGTCCTTCTCTTTGGTGACTACTGATGCAAAGTACTCATTAAGCACCTCGCCCATTTCCTCTTGCTCTACACATAGATTCCCATCTCTGTCCCTGAGTGGGCCCACCCTTTCTCTGGTTACCCTCTTGCTCTTTATATATGTATAAAAAGCCTTGGGATTTTCCTTAATCCTGTTTGCCAATGACTTTTCATGACCCCATTTAGCCCTCCTAATTCCTTGCTTAAGTTCCTTCCTACTGTCTTTATATTCCTCAAGTGCTTCATCTGTTCCTAGCCTTCCAGCCCTTACAAATGCTTCCTTTTTCTTTTTGATTCGGCTCACAATATCACGCGTTATCCAAGCTTCCCGAAACTTGCCAAACTTGTCTTTCTTCCTCACAGGAACATGCTGGTCCTGGATTCTAATCAGCTGACGTTTGAAAGACTCCCACATGTCAGATGTTGATTTACCCTCAAACAGCCGCCCCCAATCTAAATTCTTCAGTTCCTGCCTAATATTGTTATAATTAGCCTTCTCCCAATTTAGCACCTTCACCCGAACACTACTCTTATCCTTATCCACAAGTACCTTAAAACTTATGAAATTATGGTCACTGCTCCCGAAATGTTCCCCCACTGAAACTTTGACCACCTGGCCGGGCTCATTCCCTAATACCAGGTCCAGAATGGCCCCATCCCTAGTTGGACTATCTACATTCTGTTTCAAGAATCCCTCCTGGATGCTCCTTACAAATTCTGCCCCATCCAAGTCCCGAGCACTGAGTGAGTCCCAGTCAATATAGGGGAAGTTAAAATCACCCACCACCACAACCCTGTTACCTTTACATCTTTCCAAAATCTGTCTACATATCTGCTCCTCTACCTCCTGCTGGCTGTTGGGAGGCCTGTAGTAAACCCCCAACATCGTGACTGCACCCTTCCTATTCCTGAGCTCCACCCATATTGCCTCGCTGCATGACCCCTCTGAGGTGTCCTCCTGCAGTACAGCTGTGATATTCTCCTTAACCAGTAATGCAACTCCCCCACCCCTTTTACATCCCCCTCTATCCCGCCTGAAGCTTCTAAAGCCTGGAACATTTAGCTGCCAATCCTGCCCTTCCCTCAACCAAGTCTCTGTAATAGCAACAACATCATATTTCAACTTTCAACCTAACTACCTAAACTCCCCCTGCAGGACCTTGTCACTCTTCCTGCCTATGTCGTTGGTACCGATGTGTACCACAACCTCTGGCTGTTCACCCTCCCCCTTCAGAATGCCCCCTGTCCGTTCAGAGACATCCTTGACCCTGACACCAGGGAGGCAACATACCATCCTGGAGTCTCTTTCACGTCCACAGAAGCGCCTATCTGTGTCCCTGACTATCGAGTCCCCTATAACTATTGCTCTTCTGCGCTTTGTCCCTCCCTGCTGAACAACAGTGCCAGCCGTGGTGCCACTGCTCTGGCTGCTGCTGTTTTCCCCTGATAGGCCATGCCCCCCAACAGTATCCAAAACGGTATATTTGTTAGAGAGGGGGATAGCCACAGGGGATTCCTGCACTGACTGCCGGCCCCTTCTAGCGGTCACCCATCTATCTGCCTGCACTTTGGGTATAACCACTTCTCTAAAACTCCTGTCTATGACGCTTTCCGCCACTTGCATGCTCCTAAGTGCATCCAGTTGCCGCTCCAACTGATCCACGCGGTCTGTGAGGAGCTGCAACTGGGTACACTTCCTGCAGATGTAGTCATCCGGAACGCTGGAAGCATCACAGACTTCCCACATCTCACAAATGAAGCACTTCACCCCTCTAAATGACATTTCTAGCACTAATTAATAAATTAATTTAAGATAAATAAATACTTATTAAATCCTTACTAAATTATGATACACTTAACTATCTGATCCCTCGTGCTAGATTCCTACTATAAATACTAAATGCTAACTAAATACAGTAATCTCCTCCCTCTGGTTTAGTTACTCTATTTATTAATTAGCTAATTAGGGTTTTAATCAATTTTTATCAATGTTTTATTTTCAAATTCGGTACAAATTCCCTACCAGCCAATCTGGTCACAGCGTTCCTGTGACGTCACTTTTCAGTTTTTTTTTACCAGAGTTAAGTTTTTTATACTTACGGGTTCAGAACTCCGCCCTCTGAGGCTTCTCCGTGAATGTAGGCCGCGACTCCCCGAGGTAAGTTTTTTATACTTACTGGTCTGGAACTCCGCCCTCCGAGTCTTCTCCGTAAATGTAGGCCGCGAGTCCCCGAGATAAGTTTTTTATACTTACAGGTCCGGAACTCCGCCCTCCGAGTCTTTTCCGTGAATGTAAGCCGCGACTCCCCGAGGTAAGTTTTTTATACTTACAGGTCCGGAACTCCGCCCTCCGAGTCTTTTCCGTGAATGTAAGCCGTGAATCCCCGAGGTAAGTTTTTTCTACTTACTGGTCCAGAACTCCGCCCTCCGAGTCTTCTCTGTGAATGTAGCTTCCTGAGAACTTCCTGAGAATCAACTGTAAGAAATAGAGAAACTGATGCTGCATTTCTCCTGAAAAGCCTGCCAGAAACCCCTGTTGCTGCATTTCTCCTGGAAAGGCTGCTAAACTGATCTTCAACATCACCTGAAAAGAACTGTTCTAGAAAGATCCCAGTGACAGCTGTCTATGTGTATTTGGGACGCCAAACCAAAATGGGACAATGACATCTTTCCATTTCTTCTCTTTTTTTCTTCAAGAGTTAGCAAGTATTTGGCCAAAGTATTCTTTTTGTTGTTTTTTATTTGCAACGGAGTTCTAAAGAGAAAATCTTTATTTTTCAGTTAATTGGTGTACGTATGTGTGTGAGAGAGAGAGAGAGAGAGGCTAAGGTAAAAAGGGCACTTTCATATTTCAATCTGTGTGTTAATGCTTTGCTTCATTACTGGTAAGTCTTGTTTTATAATAAACTGATAATTTTGTTGTTTATTAAACAAACCTGGTTGGTGTATTTTATTCTGGGATAAAGAGTAAGTATATGATTGACCGCATCGGTAACTGGGTAAACATTTAAATATATGTTGTGAACTGTGGAGAAGTGGAACTAGAAAAGACAGTACACTCCTCCCACCTTGATCGCAACAATGGGCAGACAAGTAGCAGATGGAATTTAACACAGGGAAGTGTGAGGTGATGCATTTTGGCAGAAGGGATAGGGAGAGGCAATATATAATTAGTTGCACAATTCTAAAGAATGTGCAGGGTCAGAGGGACCTGGGGGTTCATGTGCATAGATCTTTGAAGGTGGCAGGACATATTACAAGAGTAGTTAGCAAAGCACAGGGGATCTTGAGCTTCATAAATAGAGGTATTGAATATGAAAGCAGTGAAGTTATGCTGAACCTTTATAAAGCTCTGATTAGGCCACAGCTAGAGCATTGCATCCACTACACTTTAGGAAGGATGTGAAAGTCCTTGAGAGGGTGCAGAGATTTACCAGATTGGTTCAAGGGATAAAGGAATTTAACTACAAGGTCTGTTTGGAGAAGCTGGAGTGTTCTCCTTTGAGCAAAGGAATTTGAGGAGAAATCTGACAGAGGTTGACAAGATTATGGCAGGTTTAGATAAGGTAGACAAAGAAAAGCTGTTTCCATTAGCCGATGGTACAAAAACCAAATTTGGTGCACGTGGGAATTTGGTGCAGAGGGGGAAAGAGGTGCTCCTTTTCCTATCTTCATTAGCCTCCAGCAGCTCGTGAGTCTTCTTCTTTTGACTCCAAGGTAGGTGATTGGTTGGTGAGTTTTTTATCGTTTATCTTTCAAAACACGGATAATTTTACGAATTGTAAGGTTTTATTTACTAATTACTATTATTTACTTATTTACTATCTCATCTTAGTAGATTGGGAAACAACGAGAGAGTTAATTAAGAAAGTTATTAAAGTAAATTAACTCACAGCGTAAGTACCAATGGCAGGACAGGTGAATACGAGGAAGAACATTTTTACGCAGCGAGTGGTAATGAACTGGAACTTGCTGCCTATGAGCGGAGACGATCAATGATTTCAAAAGGGAATTGGATAGACACTTTGGGGAAATAAACTTGCAGGGCTATGGGGATAGAGAAGGGCAATGGGACTGATTGAATTGCTCTACAGAGAGTCGCCATGGACAATATGGCTGGAATTTTACCCCCCCACACCCCCCATCCCACGGCAATGGGCTGCGAGGTGAGGGGGAGAGCTGTAAAACCAAGTGGGATAACAAGGGGTGCCGTGCCCGTCGCCTACCTGCCCTGCTGGTATTTTACCAGCGGTGGGGGAGTGGCAGGCAGCATGCTGCCCTTAGGCTAATTAAGGTGCTTAAGTGGCCAATTATCAGCCACTTAAGGGCCTTTTCCTGCTGCCACTGGTATTTTACCAGTGGCGGATGGGCACTTTGCTATCAGAAGATGCCGCCCAGTTAAATTTGGCAGGGTTGGGGGGGTGGGGTGGGTGATCCCTTCTGATCAGGCACCCTGTGTACCACAGAGATCCCCCCCACCAGCTAGAAGCCCACTCCTTCCCCCGCCCTCGCGATCGAACCCCTCTCCCTCAGTAGGGCATGTCTGATTGGCCCCAGCAAGCCTGACCCCACTTACCTTATTCTCTGGCCTCCATTGCCGACTGGAGCCATGTTCTGCTGCAGTCCCAGCAGTGGCCACTACTCCCATGGCGTTGCTGGGACTGAAGACCAGATGGCCCTCTTATTTGCCGGCAGCTATCTAAGACAGGACATCCTGTCTCTGGAGGTCACAACCTCAGGCAATTAATTGCCAAAGCCACGCAAAATAGTGTCATGGCTTCCAGAACTGGCAAAGGCTGGTTCGCTCCCAGCTTTCCAGCTGGTGGGCAGGGCCACCGGCTCCTCTTTAAATCCCAGCCGATATGCCGAATGACCCCCTTTTGTGCTGTAATGACTCAATGATTCTAAGATGAACAATTTTTTAAAAATATCCACAGCTTGTTTTCTCTTGTTGATAAACACTTAATTGTTATGTCACTATCAATGATTTAGTAATTTGTGGCTGTAAAATGCTATCCTTAAATGGATCTCAGTTGGATCGTATAAAATGTAATCGTTATTTTAGTTTTGCAACATTAATTGCCAATGTATGCTGCTACTGTAAATATTACTTCTTTAATAGGCAACATTTCACCATAGAACCATAGAAAAATTACGGCACAGAAGGAGGTCATTCAGCCCGTCATGTCTGTGCTAGCCAATAAAACTAGTCACCCAATCTACTCCCACTTTCCAGCACCTGGTCCATAGCATTGCCGGTTACAGCACTTCAGGTGCATGTCCAGGTAACTTTTAAAAGAATTGAGGGTTTCTGCCTCCATCACCACTCCTGGCAGTGAATTCCAGACACCCACCACCCTCTGGGTGAAAAAGTTTTTCCTCATGTCCCCTCTAATCTTTCTACCAATCACCTTAAATCTGTGCGCCCTGGTAATTGACCTCTCCGCTAAGGGAAACAGAACCTCCCTGTCTACTTTATCTAGGTCCCTCATAATTTTGTACACCTCAATTAAGTCACCCCTCAGCCTCCTCTGTTCTAAGGAAAACAACCCTAGCCTATTGAATCTTTCCTCATAGTTGCAACTTTCGAGCCCTGGCAACATTCTTATAAATCTCTTCTGTACTCTCTCCAGAGCAATTATGTCCTTTCTGTAACGTGGTGACCAGAACTGTATGCATTACTCCAACTGTGGCCTTCCAGCATTTTATATTGTTCCAGCATTACATCCCTGCTTTTGAATTCTATACCTTGGCCAATAAAGGAAAGCATTCCATATGCCTTCTTCACCACTCTATCTACCTGTCCTGCCACCTTGAGGGACCTGTGGCCATACACTCCACTTCTTCTACCCCTCTCAATATCCTTGTGTTTATCATGTATTCCCTCACTTCATTTGCCTGTCCCTAATGCATTACCTCACACTTATCTGGATTGAATTCCATTTGCCACTTTTCCACCCACTCAACCAAACCATTGATAACCTTCTGGAGTCTACGGCTATCCTCTTCACTATCAACTACACGGCCAATTTTTGTGTCAACAGCATATTTCCCAATCATGCCTCCCACATTTAAGTCCAAATCATTAATATATACCACAAACAGCAAGGGACCCAACACTGAGCCCTGTGGAACGCCACTGGAAACAGTTTTCCATTCACAGTAACATCCATTGACTACTACCCTTTGTTTCCTGTCACTGAGCCAATTCTGGATCCAACCTGCCACATTCCCTTGTATTCCGTGGGCTTTCGTCTTACTGACCAGTCGGTCATGTGGGACCTTGTCAAATGCCTTACTAAAATCCATGTGACCTCATCCACTGCACTATCCTCATCAATCCTTCTTGTTACTTCCTCAAAAAACTCAATTAAATTAGTAAGACATGACCTTCCCTTAACAAATCCATGTTGACTATCCCTGATTAATCCGTGCCTTTCTAAGTGTCAGTTTATCCAGTCCCTCAGAATAGATTCTAACAATTTACCCACCACTGAGGTCAGACTGACCGGCCTATAATTATTTGACCTATCTCTCACACCCTTTTTAAACAATGGTACAACATTCTCAGACCTCTGATCGTCTGGTACCATGTAACAGAATACACACAGATGCAGGTGAATGTGACGACAGGAAATCTTTCCTTAATGTATTTGTTTGCTGACATTTCAAATGGAAGATTAAAGTAATGATCCAAATATTGCCTTGTTCTGTTCCATAAAAAAAAATACATCCCAGAAGTGGTGGGCTCTTCAATTAACCACAGCATCCTTGAACTAGGAGAAGAAAATGCAGTCAGACTCCCAAAGGATCCACACCTCAAAAAGAAAGAACTTGCATTTATATGGTGCTTTCCTGACCTCAGGACATCCCAAAGCATTTTACAGCCAATGAAATACATTTAAAATGTAGTCACTGTTGTAATGTAGGAAGTGAGACAGTTTCTTTGCACACATTAATTTGGTGAGCTGCCAGAATAAAACGCCCTCCCTCTGGCGGGAGTAACTATGGGCTGGAATTTACTAAGCCCACGACGTTGGGCTCCATGGTGGGGGGAGGGGGCAGACAATGGTCTGCCATGGAGCTTGAAGCCGGGAGGGCCCAGCCCGGCCAAGCTCCATGTTGGCCCCCCAGCTGCTGGGCGACGGGACCTCAATTTCAATATTTAAATTAATGAGATGAATAATTTTAAATGAACTTCCCCACATTCTTCCGGGCCCACCGCGATCCTCAGAGCGGTGGCTGGCACTCCTGCACTTTCAATTCCCCATCTGGGGAAAGCCGGTGTGACACTGGTAGGGAGGGGGGAGGAGTTAAGATTTTCAGTTGGGGTGGAGGTGGGTGGGAACTGGGTCAAATAAACATAATGAGTGTAGGGGATGGTAGGAAGCAGTGAACTTTAAACTTTGTGCAGTCTAGGGGGCAAAAGTCAGATTTAAAAGTTAAGTGTTTTGGGGGGAAGGGTAAATAGTTAATGTAATTGTTATTGGGGAGGAGGAAAGGGGCGTTAGAAATTTATTTAATAAATTTTGGGGGTGGTGTATCTTTAAACATTTAAATATGCCGGCAGGGCTGGTTGCCCTTTAAAAATGGTGCCAGCGCCTGCGTACAGGCAGCTGACACCATTGTTAGCGTCAGACAGCCCGCCCCTTCCATGTGATTGGGGGAGGACGGGATGCCCCACCTAATTATATAAGCCGCTGCATGGGAGATTGCGGTGGCTCTTTGGCGTGCGGACCGCCATTTTCTGAGCTCGCTGCCATGAGCGATAGCGGTCTCTTAAAATCCAGCCCTCTGACTCTCTTAAGGTATCCTTAGGAGGGTTTGTCTGGTAGTTACCTACTGTGGCATCTTTTCATGTGTTAGCCATTCAGTCGAGTTGTGCCTCCCCATGGCCCCGCCGGTAACAACGACTTATCGTTGACTAAACAACTTAAAGTAACATGAGAAGGATGGTGATCTGCGGAGATCAATTGCCCGAGCAGTCTATTGTGCTTTTACCCCAAGAAAAAGCGATGGCTAATCCGCAGGGAATATGCCTTCCCAGATGGGACATGTCCCGGACAAATAATATCCCCATAATGGAGGCACATGTAGTGGCACACTGCGAGAAATGTTCATTCTACATGAGTGCTAGATCCATGACTGAAGGACTAGCTAGAACGTCGTCTTCCATCCAGACTAGTGAGGAGGATCTGAGGTGTGTAACAACTTATTTGCCCTATTGGCATCCGATCCCCAGTTGCCAGATGCCATGTGGTGGAAGGGTTGATAGGAGATGACAAGAGAGGAGACAAGGTGGAAGAATCTGATTATCCAGTAGGAGAAAGGGTACCCATTTTCATCCAAACACAGACATTTTATAACAGAAGACTATATAACAAGGGAACAGAAACTGAGACTATCACAGTCAATATTCCTGTGGGATCCAAAATGTCTGAGAGTACCTATTGTGAAGGGGTGGTCATCGAGCCAGATTATGATCAAACCAGTGGATATTATTATCCACTAGCCTACTGATGGGTTATTTTGTAATCGATGAAATACGTTGTGTCAAACGGTTGGCCTGTTCAGTGTGCACTTGGCCAAAAAGCACCAGATCAAATCTCTGTGCACCAGACGCACGAAATGTGACAAAGTCAGCAAATACCATTCAATTACATGCCATCACGTCAAATGTGACGGCAGAGGGCAGCCTGTACCCGAAGGCATTTTCCCCTGTGAGAAAAGTGAATTGAGATTTACAACTCAAAGGGGTCTCAATCAGCATGAGAGGCACCGAGATGCCTTCCTGAGGAATGAGAAGTGCGTTGTAGCTCTCATCTTTTTTTTTTTCTTTCTTTTGGGCCTCCTTATCTCGAGAGACAATGGATACGCGCCTGGAGGTGGTCAGTGGTTTGTGAAGCAGCGCCTGGAGTGGCTATAAAGGCCAATTCTAGAGTGACAGGCTCTTCCACAGGTGCTGCAGAGAAATTTGTTTGTTGGGGCTGTTGCACAGTTGGCTCTCCCCTTGCGCCTCTGTCTTTTTTCCTGCCAACTACTAAGTCTCTTCGACTCGCCACAATTTAGCCCTGTCTTTATGGCTGCCTGCCAGCTCTGGCGAACGCTGGCAACTGACTCCCACGACTTGTGATCAATGTCACAGGATTTCATGTCACGTTTGCAGACATCTTTAAAGTGGAGACATGGACGGCCGGTGGGTCTGATACCAGTGGCGAGCTCGCTGTACAATGTGTCTTTGGGGATCCTGCCATCTTCCATGCGGCTCACATGGCCAAGCCATCTCAAGCGCCGCTGACTCAGTAGTGTGTACAAGCTGGGGATGTTGGCCGCCTCGAGGACATCTGTGTTGGAGATACGGTCCTGCCACCTGATGCCAAGTATTCTCCGGAGAAAGCGAAGATGGAATGAATTGAGACGTCGCTCTTGGCTGGCATACGTTGTCCAGGCCTCGCTGCCGTAGAGCAAGGTACTGAGGACACAGGCCTGATACACTCGGACTTTTGTGTTCCGTGTCAGTGCGCCATTTTCCCACACTCTCTTGGCCAGTCTGGACATAGCAGTGGAAGCCTTACCCATGCGCTTGTTGATTTCTGCATCTAGAGACAGGTTACTGGTGATAGTTGAGCCTAGGTAGGTGAACTCTTGAACCACTTCCAGAGCATGGTCGCCAATATTGATGGATGGAGCATTTCTGACGTCCTGCCCCATGATGTTCGTTTTGTTGAGGCTGATGGTTAGGCCAAATTCATTGCAGGCAGCCGCAAACCTGTCGATGAGACTCTGCAGGCACTCTTCAGTGTGAGATGTTAAAGCAGCATCGTCAGCAAAGAGGAGTTCCCTGATGAGGACTTTCCGTACTTTGGACTTCGCTCTTAGACGGGCAAGGTTGAACAACCTGCCCCCTGATCTTGTGTGGAGGAAAATTCGTTCTTCAGAGGACTTGAACGCATGTGAAAGCAGCAGGGAGAAGAAAATCCCAAAAAGTGTGGGTGCGAGAACACAGCCCTGTTTCACGCCACTCAGGATAGGAAAGGGCTCTGATGAGGAGCCACCATGTTGAATTGTGCCTTTCATATTGTCATGGAATGAGGTGATGATACTTATTAGCTTTGGTGGACATCCGATCTTTTCTAGTAGTCTGAAGAGACCACGTCTGCTGACGAGGTCAAAGGCTTTGGTGAGATCAATGAAAGCAATGTAGAGGGGCATCTGTGATGTTCACGACAAGAAAGCCCCCAGCGATTTAACATCCGCAGCACTTAAAGCAGCCAGAAGCACTGCACAAAGAACAGCCAGGCGCTGCGCAAACGACTACTGGCAACACCTATGCAGTCATATTCAGCTGGCCTCAGACACCGGAAACATCAGAGGAATGTATGATGGCATGAAGAGAGCTCTTGGGCCAACCATCAAGAAGATCGCCCCCCCTCAAATCTAAATCAGGGGACATAATCACTGACCAACGCAAACAAATGGACCGCTGGGTTGAGCACTACCTAGAACTGTACTTCAGGGAGAATGCTGTCACTGAGACTGCCCCCAATGCAGCCCAGCCTCTACCAGTCATGGATGAGCTGGACAGACAGCCAACCAAATCAGAACTCAGTGATGCCATTGATTCTCTAGCCAGCGGAAAAGCCCCTGGGAAGGACAGCATTACCCCTGAAATAATCAAGAGTGCCAAGCCTGCTATACTCTCAGCACTACATGAACTGCTTTGCCGGTGCTGGGACGAGGGAGCAGTACCACAGGACATGCGCGATGCCAATATCATCACCCTCTATAAAAACAAAGGTGACCACGGTGACTGCAACAACTACCGTGGAATCTCCCTGCTCAGCATAGTGGGACAAGTCTTTGCTCGAGTCGCGCTGAACAGGCTCCAGAAGCTGGCCGAGTGCGTCTACCCTGAGGCACAGTGTGGCTTTTGTGCAGAAAGATCGACCGTTGACATGCTGTTCTCCCTTCGTCAGATACAGGAGAAATGCCGTGAACAACAGATGCCCCTCTACATTGTAGCTCTCATGTCCCAGAAGAAACCCTGTAGGAAGGATTATGTATGGTCAGAAGAGGAAAGGGCCTCCTCCGGAGCTTGAACAATTCCGTGGTCGCTATGATAGCAACAAACAAATTGGCAATATGCAGACATCCAAGTCTGTTAAACAGATTTCAGAAAAACGCTGTGTTTTACAGAAAGTGGCAGGGAGAGGGGCCACTGTCATCTCCACAGCAGTGAGTAGTGAGGCAGAACTCCCCTGCCAAGAGGAGGAGAACTCTGACAAAAATCAGGGCATGTGCCCAATAAGAGCAGTCAGACCACTGGCTAACATCCCAAAGCATACAGATCTGGTTGATTAGCTAACTCAAGCAGAGGAACTCTCCGAGAACAGGGTGACCCGGACATCAGGGCCCTGAGTATTGGACTAATTAAGAACATAACAGAAATAGTGCTCGATAAGGTCAAACCTCTGAAGACAACAAAGGTCCAGAGGAAAAGAGAGATGGCACTTCGGAGGGACATCCAACTCTGGGGTCAAAAAGAGATGGGCAGCTAAGAAGGTTGCATACAAGAATACAAAACTGACAGAAAAAGATTGGCAAAACAGATCGAGGCATCCCCTACCATGGTCTGTCCTCTTAGCAAAATGGAGTTGGACAACTATTTCACGACTACGTTGAACAAGCCCAACAATAAAGCAAGCATCTCCAAGGTCGCCAGGTACACAGGACACAATGATTACAACTCTCTGATGAAGGTTATTGAGAGTGAAGAGATTGAGATGGCACTAAATGGGATAGACCCAAGGAGTGCAGCCGGACCTGATGGCATGAAAGTTGATGAGATCCACGATATAATTGAGGAGATGACGCCCGGCTCCCCATCTCTTCTCCCTTTGTTTAGAATCAGGCACCATCCCAGAGACTTTGAAGATAAATTGGAGGGTGCTGATATCGAAAACTAAAGATGCTACACTCTTGGAGAACATTGATAACTGGTGAACAATCAGTATTGGGCCAATGCTGCTGCGACTCTTCAATGAGATTATGGCGAAGTGGCTCGGTGAAGCAGTGGAACTTAACAACCACCAGAAAGACTTCATTGGCACCACCCCTGGATGCAATGAAAACATTGCCATCCGGCAGAACATCATCAAGGAAGCGAAGAGGAATAGGAAAGATCTGGTTATTGTCTTTGTGGACTTAGCCACAGCGTTTGATTCTGTTGGACACAAAGTGATGACTAAAGCCCTGGACAGAATGGGCTTATCCAGGAATTTCATTCACCTGATCGAGGACCTGTACAGCAATACCACCACGATAGTAGAGGCTGATGGAACTCAAACAGAACCAATCATATCAGGAGAAGCATCAAACAAGGTGACCCACTTTCTCCACTACTGTTCAATATCACTATGGACCCATTGATATGCTTGTTAGAGAAGGCGAACATGGGAGTGGCAATGTGTCTTCGCAACAGGCAAATTTACTGCTCGTCGCTGGCTTTTGCGGATGACATAGCGCTCCTCAGTGACTCTCATGCCAGAATGACAAGGATTCTCAAGATTGTGCAGTCATTCTGTGACAACACGGGACTAGAAATTAATGCCAAGAAAACAGCAGGATTCCATTTTACCAGCATTTTATCTTCTTATACAACTGCCTGGAGAACTGGTGTTTAAAGGGGCAGTCCCATGAACTACATCCCCCAGGAGATACTGAAAAGTACCTGGGAGACTGCATGGGCAGGAGTTGCTGAGGACAAGTAGGCGACCAAGCTCAGTTCATGGATCTCAAGTCTGATAGTGGCAGAGCTCCGACCATCACAGAGAATGTACTATCATCTGATCTTCTTGGCAGCATTCCAGAATACACTAGCTGAACTGGATCAGGTAATAAAGCAGCACCTTCCTACCCACACTACTATACGCTAGCAACAGAAATGGAGGTCTGGGCCTCCCAAGTTGGAAACCTGATCCTATCAGCAATCATCAGGAAACTAGAATCCCTTGAGTACCCCAATAATGATGTCATTGAAGCATCATTCCAGCATTGTGGGGAACGTAACAGTGACAGCATCATGAGGTACAGGAACCTGACAGTCCTTAAGGAGGTTGAGGATCTCCTCTGAGCCGAGAATGGTGAAACCCAGATGGACGGAGAACATTGGAAGATCCAATTGACATGCAGTGGGTGGGTATCAATGCACCTAAGAGACAGAAACTTGAAACATGAGGCATGGAGAAAATGGGGGTTCAGTAAATGGGCTGATCTACAATGCCAGGGTTCTGGTATCTGGTACTACAAGAACGACTGTGTGCCAAATTCATGGACCAAAACTTGTCATCACGTCAAACAATCGCGGTTCATCAACAGTCTGCTACTAACCTCTATCCAACTAGACACCACTTATCCGTGGTCAATACAACACAATTAAAACTTGCAGAAGGTGGGAGGGGCCGAATGAGACCGTTGTCCACATATCAGGCAGCTCCCCATCAGTTAAGAATGTATGGATCGAGTGACATAATAAAATCTTGAAACAACTCCAAAAGTAAGCAGTCAAGTATGGTTGGACTTCATATATGGAACCAAAACTCAAAGCACCAGATGGATCACTCTGGAAACCTGACATAATATTCACGATGGAGGAGGAAGTGGCAGTGATAGACGTAACAGGGTGGTTCGCAGATAATAATATGTTGCTTGAGAAGGCATGGAACAAAAAGTGCGAGGTGTATAAACACCTTATTCTGGAAATTTTAGAACTGACCAAAGGATCGGAATTTAAGTTATTTGATTTTGTGATGGGGGCCACAGGCAAGTGGCTGGAAAGGAACAACACTCTCATGAAATTTCTGAAGATCCAGAGGAAAAAGGCATTTGCACAACAGATTTCGAGACTGATGATATCACTAACACTTGAGCTTTAGCAGATCTTTAATGACAGGCAAGAAGTTCGTGAAACGGCAACTATCAAGAGCCCAGCAGTCGACGACAAATGATTACCCAGGGTGGGAAGTCAGCAGATCTCCCTCGAAACCTATGGTATTGTATGGACGTTATCTGGCTGGTGATGATGGTAGAACCAGAGTCCCAGATGTTGGGTGGGGTTTCATTGCATTAACGCAGGATTGTAATTGTTTATTTGTGTTTGTCCTGACTCATTACTCTTGTATGGTTTACTATTAAAGCTAAAGCATATCAGATGATGTGTTCAAGGGTATTAGTCTTGGGACCAATAAACAAAAACCTGAACACAGTTGCGGTTCCCGGTTGGTGCAGGGTTTCTCCATGCTTGGTGACATCGAAGACCTCACAGCTGTATAATGACTACAACAAGATCTTACCATTTCTCCCCCTAACATCCAGTACGCTCCGACTTCCCTCGGCTGTGGTCACTCCTGGAGGTATTGTTCACGTGGACGAGCCATGTGAATGGGTGGATTGGATTGGGCAGTCCTAAAATAAGTGTAATTGAATAGCTTGCACTCTGGAGGCAGGAAATCCAGCAGGGTGGCTGATTTTGAAAGGCCTGCAGAACACTTTAATGGGGTAGTGGAATCATCGGGAAGCAGGCAAAATCTTTGCAGCGCCTAGTGCAACAAGGAGATTAATGTGGAAACCTCAAAATTCACAAACAACTGACATAAAGAGGTGTGCCAAACCTGCATCCACATTTCCCTGACTGTAGCTCAGGATCTCCTTAAAGGACATTCAAAACAGCTACCTCTTGACCTCTACTGCTCATATTATTTGGACGTGAGCCAGGACTAACAGCCATCTGGTGCGGTGGGGGGGTGGGGTGCAGGACAGATTAAAATAGCCTTGGGGGTCATAACTGTATCATCTAACCCAAATGAACAATATCCATGAGTCTTAAATTTGCTAAATTCCAAGGACAAAGGAAACCTACACGGTAGTGAGCATCCACTGCTGAAACCATACAAAGAAAACCTTTCCAAACTGGTCGTAACATCCTAGATGGAGATTGTGGATCTCATGGTCACAGATATCAAAGCCAGAACTGCAATGGCTACAAATATGCACCACATGTTTCCAGTAAGAGCTCTGGCTGCCTAGATTGAGATCTGTTGCATCGGAACAAGAGAGCACTAAGCAATGCATCACCAGTTGTGATATTTTGGATTCACTACTAGCCCATTTTGAAGTGCAAATGGGGTGGTGGAGAGAAAATAATCATCCACAAGGTCTTAAACAGAGGAGACAAGGAAAGGGAAAGAAGCCAAAACGAACATGGCTTGTCCTGCCTCTTTATCAATTCTGAGGGATGGCCTTTAGCCCACATACATATGTTCAATTTAAATTGATAAAACAGAGATTCTTGGAAGCAATTTTAAGTTCATTGATTGTATTGTCTGCCAAAGCAACATAGAACTGTAGCTAAACATGCACATACATATCAGGCAAAAATTAGTTTCCCTTTAATAGCCTTTTAATTTACGTTATTCTTTCTCTTCCATGCCTGGTGGCACATGAGGTAACCCATTTCTTCCACGTCCAGCAGATTGTGCTCTGGGTTGTTTCCATAACAAAGGCCTTTTTATAATGCCGTCAGCTCAATAGTCTGATTCACAACTCTCTACCAGGCAGACCAGCCCGATACAATTGTCAGGGAGGAGGGTCACCACTCCACTCCCATTGGACACAAGTACTCTGCTTGAATTCAACACAGTATTCAGATACCAAAATTCTTTTTGTTGCATTCTGGGGCTGTCTGGAGTGGGCCTTTGAACCCATAACCTTCCAAATCAGAAGCAAGATCCCAGCGGCAGTGGGAAGAGGTCCTTAATTGGATGTTAATAGGCCACTTAAGGGCCTCAATTGGCCTCAGGGCGGGAAGGCTGCCGTTGGCCTATCCCACCCCCGGGAGGATTGCTTGGCGACGGGCCTTCCGACCACCGCAAACCCACCCCCGCCCTGCTCCCCCGCCACCCCATGCGATACTCCGTGCCCCCCCTACCTCCGGCCCCGCCTCAGGGGGCCACATAAAATCCTGGCCCATATTTATGATACTTAGAGACTTAGCTGTTGGCAGGAAAAAAGAAAGAAGCGCAAGGAGAGAGCCAACTGTGTAACAGCCCCGACAACCAATTTTATCTTCAGCGCCTGTGGAAGAGTCTTGTCACTCTAGAATTGGCCTTTATAGCCACTCCAGGTGTTGCTCCACAAACCACTGACCACCTCTAGGCGCTTACCCATTGTCTCTCGAGACAAGGAGGCAAAAGAAGAAGATTTATGATACTGCAAGCACATTGCCACGTTTGAACATACAAAAATATATATTTTCAAAACAGATATCTTGATAAAATATATTCTAGGATTTTTCACAATGTTCAGATAATAATACCAATAATACCCTGAATGAAAATAAAATGTGTAGCATCGTCCTAATTTATTCTATTTTCTGGATTCACTTGAATCCTGACAAATACACAATATTCTGTCAATAAGCATTATATTTGGATCATTAGTTCCATAAACTCCAGATTAGTTTGCAAGTTTCTTAACATCACAGTCAATTTAATCATTTATTCAACAACTCAGCCTGTAAACAACAAAAACAGAAAACATGCCAAAAATAAAGTGATAAAACAAATTGCCATCTGTAAGATTCTAGGCAATGGATCGAGTAACACCATATAAGGTCCTATTTTAATCAGAGGCAGGGGAGGCCCAAGGTCTCTTTGTCAGGCTGGGAGGAGCATTCCTGATCACCTTCCCAGGCCTCTTCTGGCCATGATTTTCCCTTGTGCCAGTTTTCACTGGCGGCTCCCGCACCAACTGTTGCAGCTGCCAGTCCAGAGGTTCCAAAAGGTGTCAAAGAACAAAGAACAGTACAGCACAGGAACAGGCCATTCAGCCCTCCAAGCCTGCACCGATCTTGATGCCTGCCGAAACTAACACCTTCTGCACTTCCGGGGCCCATATCCCTCTAGTCCCTTCCTATTCATATATTTGTCAAGATGTCTCTTAAACGTCGCTATCGTATCTGCTTCCACCACCTCCCCTGGCAGCAAGTTCCAGGCACTCACCACCCTGTGTGTAAAAAACTTGCCTCGCACATCCCCTCTAAACTTTGCCCCTCGCACCTTAAACCTATGTCCCCTAGTAACTGACTCTTCCATCCTGGGAAAAAGCTTCTGACTATCCACTCTGTCCATGCCACTCATAACTTTGTAAACAGACCTTGGAGTTTAAATATTAATATTGAAATATTATGTAGCCCCTGAGGCGAGGTTGGAGGCGGGGGTGGGGTGGGGGGGGCGTCGGAGGGCCCGCGCAAAGCAATCCTCCCTGGGGTAGGATAGGCCAATAGTGGCCTTCCTGCTCAGAGGCCAATTGAGGTCCTTAAGTGGTCTATTAACGCTGCCTGCCCGGGAGTTAAAACAGGAGCAAATGCCAAAGCATCATTGACGCTGCAGGTAATGCTCAACTGCCAGTGTAGCCACACCCCACACGTCCTGTTCTTGCCAGGCAAGTAGGTTCAATTTTTATGTGCATTAGCTTTAAATATAGATGTTGGGGGACAGTTTATGCTGAAATCTCTATTTTCCTGTTACAGATCAGAAATGCTCGTCAATATAAGTGAATAGTTTCCTACATTGGAATTCTTCAATATTAAAGCTTTAATCAGGTCACTACTGTCCATTGTTTTGCATCTGTATTCCAATTTGTATTTTGGTGAGGAAAATTCCCCTGCAATTCTTAAAGGGTTAATCTTTGCACACCACATCCAAGCATACAAAACCCCACTGTCAAGCAATTTACATATCAATACCATGCAGAGCCAGTAATATTCAAAATGACCATCACACTTGCAGCTGTGCAGTCAGAGCCTATTCACTATCTGCCAACTATTAATCCCAAACAACGGGAAATGGTTTCATCCATCCGGGTTTCTCAGCACTTGATTGATTGATAACAAAAAGCTTTTTGACAAGTCAGTTTAATTTATTTTCACTTTGTTGTTGTAGGATAGGCTAGGTCCTTGGTAGTTATATCTTACAACACCCATGCCACTATAGATAAACCAAGCCCATGAGTTATACATTATGAGATTCACGTAACTTAGACAGGCTGTCCCCTATCTTTCTCCTCTTACATATTGCAAATTATTCATGCTGGGATACAGTTCTGCAAATGCTGTCAGTCTTCCACTGCCTCAATCAAATGACCTTTATTAATGTGTGAACATGGACAGTGAGTATCAGTTAATTATTCAAACATGGGAGCTTCTCAACTAAGCCAATGTTTCTCATCCTTAATGTTCATGCAAACGGTTTACAGCAGTGTTTGCTCAGTAGTTGGCAGGAGATGAAATGGTGGCTAATGTTTCTGCTTCTGAGCTCACTGACACTGCAGACAATCATAATGCTGCCCCAGCTGCGCTTGTCTAAACTTGGTATAGAGGTGGTCTTAATAACTCTGTGTGTTAAGTGCACTGGCTAATGGGAAACTGAGGGTTAAAAATTCAATTAGGCCCATTAGTGGGCACAAAGATTGTGAGACCCTGCCTCTGGTCGAGTTGGGGCAGGAGCATGCAAACTTCATGCTTCCTGGTCATCTCAATGATTGTGGCATGTAGCCCAGTGCGAAACGTGCTGCTGACCAGCTCCATGCTCAGTAGGGACCCAGGTGCATGCATGACTAGCATAACATACAGCTAGCCTGCACTTCTTGAAGGTCCTCTTATAGGGGAGGTGCAATCATGCTACAGGAGTTGGAGGAACTGTGTCAGAAAGTCTTTGAAGGAAGAAAGGCAACTGCCAATCAAACAACAGGCCAGAGGGAGGGCTGCCAGGTCATGTTTCCACAAGGGGTAGGAGGTCCTCAGGTATACCTGAGAAGGGAATGGGAGCAGGTGGCCATGGAGGTGAGTTCCCAGAGTCTGGCCCAAGGACCTGGCTGCAATTCCAGAGAAAGTTCAATGACCTCACACGAGTGGCTAAGGTTAGCGAATGCACCTTCAAAGGATATCTCCCATCCACTGCCCTACCAACCTTTCACCCTGCTCAATGCAGTGAAGCCCCATCATTCGCCCATCAGCAGTCAGGACCCATGCTTAAAATTCAGATGCAATACTTCACCGTCACACACTTACCAATGCTGCCAGCCTCACACTTACCTTTTGCATCTTCCACACCCTCATCCTGTTAACTGGCATGAAGTGCAAGCTGCAGATGGTGTGACCATGGGCGTCTTGTTTTCCACCTGACCACTTCCACCACCTTCCGTCATCCCAATTTTCCTCTTCTGCATTTTTGCTTTCACATTCCCAAGACCTGCCACCTGGCCAACCAGTGCAGCCTCAGCATGAAAGGCATAAGCAAAACAGATGTCTGATGAAGAAACACCATCGCTTGATTTGACACTCACAGTCACCAACTCAGATACTGGTACTGTGTGTACTTTAGAGGATTGTATAGAGGGGGGATCAGCACATGGTGAGTCACTGGTATGAGTGGACTACAGCCAGCCCAGAGGGAAAGGATAGCACGAATCCCAGCTCAACGGAGAGGACTCAGATGAGAACTTCAATGGGGTGGCATACAGGAGAATGTTGATGAACATGCAAACAGAGATGCTTGGTTCATTGGCAGGCTTACCACTGATCCTGTTTTCACTCTCAGTGAGAAGGAGGAATCCAACTCCAACTTTGCATAGAGCTAAGAGCCCATGTGGTGGCCTACTCCACAACAGCACTTCCAGACGCAGTTGTGATGCAGCATCTGGTGGCCAACTTTTATTGCAGCACAGACAGAAGCCTAGATGGTGCAGTGGAAGCTCAGACTGAAGCCATGAGATCTCTGTATGTTGCCATACAGGCTCCGACTGTTGCCACCATGGTTGCAGATACCAGTGCTCAAAGGAGCTTGCAGGATCCCACAGCAGTGCAGCAATCTGTGCTCCAACCGATTACTAGGATTACTCAGGAACTGCCCAGGAGGAGTGGCAGTGGCTCCATGGTGCGCAAACCTGCTGTTCATTCTCAGGATGACAGCATTTGTGCTGCCCCCACTGCCACTCCACCAGTTGGTGGAGTCTTGCGGTTGCCTGTCAGCCAGACAGCCCAGATTGCTGCCGCCCATGCTGAGGTGGTGCAGTCCAAAGTCGGGCCCTCAAGGCCCAGAATTGCTTAAGGGTGTCCTACAAGGCCACCTGCCGTCACCACCAGTGAAAATTCAGCAGCCTTCCACCAGCCATGCTGCAGACATTGCGATAGCATTGTATAGAATCACTAGGACAGGCAAAGGCACCGCAAGACAGGCACTAAGAGAATGCACAGGATGAATAAATTCAGTTTAGTATGTATTATTGGAAGTGTTGTTGGCTAAAGTTGTCGCGGAATGCCTTTTTTGATGGTGGCTTTTATTTCAGAATTTTGGCCAAGGGGATACTGTGATTGTCTGCAGGAGCGGCTCGCCTGGTCCCTCTCCCCCGCCCCTTCCTGTAGCCCTGCAAAGATTTTTCTCCTCTCTTTGGATAGCTGTTCAGTTCTCTCTTGGGGGCCGCGGTTGGGTCTGCCTCCACTACACTCTCCGGGAGAGTGTTCCAGATGCAAACCACTCATCGCCTAAAACAGGAGTGAAAGTGGGGGGAGGGTGGGGGGGTGGCGTCTCTGCTGGGTGAAGCCCAGCGTTCATTCATAACAGTTCATTCAGAACTGCATAATTATCTGAAGGGAAGAAAATTTGCAGGGCTACGAGGAAGGGGAGGGGAAGTGGGATGGGCTGGGAGGCTGTTGCAGAGAGCCAGCACAGATGTTATGGGCTGAATGGCCTCCTTCTGTGCTGCGACCATTCAATGATTCTATGATTCTATGGTCTGTAGCAGAGGGATCAAAAGGCAGGGAATTAAGGAGCAGTGGTGATGTGAGATTTTAGAGGAACATGAGTCTGAGTAACCAGTCATGGACTGCTCATCTGGAGTGATAGGGTCCTGGATGCCTTCTCCCTTTCTCCTCGTCCTCCTCCTCCCTTCCTCCTCTGCTCACACCCCAAAATGCCTACCAAAGTCCCGGTGGCAAAAGCTGCACCCATATGAGAGTGAGGCTGTGGAGGATGCAGAGCACCACGAGTTTGGAGACATGCTCCAATGAGTATTGGAGGCCTCCTCGTAAATGGACCAGGCAGTGGAACCGTTGTTTCAGAACACTGATGGTTTGTTTCACAACATTCCCGGTGGCAGCATGGCTGTCATTGTAGGAGCGTGTCCACATGTGGTCGGGTGGTGGAGGAGAGTCATCAGCCAGGTGTAGAGCGGGTAGCCTTTGTCACCAAGCAACCAACATCTGGTTCATTATGATGCCTCAAATATGGCGGGCACAGCCGGCTACCACAGAATAAAAGCATTATGGCTGCTGTCAGGATAGTCACCAACATGATGTTTTGTGCACGGTTGGACATCAACTGCCCTTGTGGTTGCAGTCCATCTCTATTAATATGAGGAACCCACAGAGCCACATGCATGTAGTCAGTGGCTCCCTGCACCATTGAGAATCCTGTTAGTTGGATGAAGCTACGTGCTGGCTCCTCCTGCTTTTCTCTGGTAAGAAAGAAAATAATGAAGTTCCCTCTGTCACTGGGCCACTGTCAACTCCCTGATGCAGCGATGCACAATGGACTATGATATGTTAGAAATGTCACCTACTTCTGCCTAGAAGGATCCATTGATATAGATATTGAGGACCACGGTGACCTTCATGGCCACTGGCAGCGTTGTCCACACCCTGCTATTCAGCTGTAGATCCAACTGGAGGACGCAGAACAAATCAGTGACCACCTCCTTGGGTGAAACATAGCTGTCAGAGGTGAAGGTAGGAGAAGTGCTCCCTGAACACCCTTGATGGGTAGGGCCTTCTATTGAGGGTCCTCCTCCTCCTCCCTCTGCACACAGCTTCCCCTCTCTGTTACCTGTGCTCCATGTCCCTGTTGTGCTGCAGCCCAAGAGGAACTGCAACAATAGCCCCCATTAATGAAAGCAAACTTTCTCCTGACAGGCCTTCAAACTCCTCTGACCTCCTTATCAAAGTCCAGCACAATTCCCTTGTAAATCCCAAAACTATTCCGAACACTTTCAACAACAGAACACAGTACTTTCACTAACTCTGCAGCAAAAGAAAGTCAAAGCACCTAACCTGGAAGTTCCATCGGGATCCTTTTAAATAGTGCTAGTGGCGGGAGCGGGGGGCAGTGGGGGAGGTATTGCAAGGGTCGCTTGTGCAGTTGAACACATGTTCAGCTGGGAATGTTTGAGAGTGGGTGTTAACAAGACTTGTGAGGTCAAAGATGGTAGTTTGTGTGGAAATCAGTATTAGATGCTGATGGCATGGGCACGGGCCGTGCTGAAAGTGACTGGAAGCAGTTCAACCGCCATCTTGCAAGCTGCAGGCTTCTGTAGGGTTGGCATGAGTGGCGCTACAGAGCCTGAATCTTACAGCCCAGGAAAGATCTCAGGCTGACCTGCTTCTACCCTGCACCTGGCACAAAGCAGAGCTAATATGGGAATATGGCAGAGATAGGGAAAGGTAAGAACAGGCAATATTTCCCTTTCCGATTGCTGCCCAGTGATCCTTGCTGGTAAGTGTGTATGTAAGTATATTGGGTGAGGAAAGGATTCAGCTCAGCTGTGACACGTCTACCTGTACTCACTGTCCAGGTTCCAATTTGAGGCATGACCACTTGGTGAAGTACCAGGGGCTGGCTGCTGCCCACTGAACTTTTGTTTCAGCATGAGCCAGTGCCCCTGAAACTTTTCAGTGGTTTCTTCCAGTCTCCAGCTATATGTTCAGTGGGAGATGGGTGAAGGCCCCAGAGAAACAGAGGAAACAGCTAAAAATGGTGTTTTATGCCATTTCGCTAGAGGTTCCACCAGTCTCCCACCAAAGTTATGGTGGGAGACTGGGAGAGCTTGCACAGAAATTTGAGGCCTGTGTCTTAGGGGAGCAGAGGAGAAAATTGGAGAGTGAAGTAAGCTCATTTTGGACTGGTGAATTGAACAAGGGAATTGGATCTTGGTTGTATGTTTCAGTATGGTGCCATGCAGTGCACTTCCCTATGACTTAGTGAGGAAGCCATGGCTTCACAATCCCCTATCTCTGTAACCCCTTACAGGCCTACAACCCCTCTGAAATCCCTGTGCCCCTCCAATTTTGGTCTCTTGTGCATTCCTGATTTGCATTCACTCTTGGCGGTTGTGCCTACAGCTGCCTAGGCCCTAAAGTCTGGAATTCCCACCCTAAAGCTCTCTGCCTCTCTCCTTCTTTAAATTTCACTCCTTAAAACCCACTTCTTTGATGAAGCTTTTGATCACCAGTTCGAACAGCTTTTTATGTGGCTCGGTGTCAAATGTTGTCTGAACATGCTCCTGTGAAATGCCTTGGGATATTTTTAATACATTAAAGGCACTATGTAAATGCAAGCTGTTATTGTTAAAATTTACAATACTCAAATGAGCAAGGAGAAATCCCAGCCTTCAAAGTGGATTTTGTTGTAGATAAAGACATACTGCACTTTTCTTGATGCGTCTTTGCTACTAATCTGTATTCTTCACTGTCTAGTTATTTGACACAAATTTAAACATTTATGCCTCAGTTTTGTGAGGCAATATAGGATTGACCTGATCCAGTGAACATAGGAGCAGAAGTAGGCCATTCAGCCCATCGAGCCTGCCCCGCCATTCAATACGATCATGGCTGATCATCCACTTCAATGCCTTTTTGCCACACTATCCTCATATCCCCTTATTGCATTTGTATTTAGAAATCTGTCAATCTCTGCTTTAAACATACTCAATGACTGAGCTGCCACAGCCCTCTGGGGTAGAGAATTCCAAAGATTCACAATCCTCTGAGTAAAGAAATTTCTCCTCCTCTCTGTCCTAAGTGGCTTCCCCCTTGTATTGAAATTGTGTCCCCTGGTTCTAGACTTCCTAACTAGGGGAAACATCTTACCTGCATCTACCCTGTCTCTCCCTTTAAGTATTTTGTAGATTTTTAATGAGATCACCTCTCATGGAAATTCTAGAGAATACAGGCCCAGTTTCCCCAATCTCTTCATTGGACAGTCCCACCATCCCGGGAACAGGTCTAGTGAACCAACTTTGCACTCCCTCTATGACAATAATATCCTTCCTAAGGTAAGGGGACCAAAACTGCACATAGTACTCCAGGTGCTGTCTAACCAAGGTTCTCCAATTGAAGCAAAACTTCACTACTTCTGTACTCAAATCCTCTTGTGATAAAGGCTAACATACCATTAGCCTTCCTAATTGCTTGCTGCACCTGCATGTTAGCTTTCAGTGGCTTATTGACAAGGACACCCAGGTCCCTTTGTACATTTCTTACCATTTAAGAAATACTCTGCACATCTATTCCTCCTACCAAAGTCGATAACCTCACATTTTTCCACATATATTCCATCTGCCACATTCTTGCCCACTCACTAAGTCTGTCTAAATCCCCTGCACGCTGCTTTGCATCCTCCTCACAACACACATTCCCACCTAGTTTTTTGTCATCCGCGAACTTGGAAATGCTACATTTAGTCCCCACATCCAAATCATTGATATATATTGCGAACAGTTGGGGCCCAAGCACTGATCCTTGCAGTACACCACTAGTCACAGCCTGCCAATGCGAGAATGACCCGCTTATTCCTATTCTCTGCTTTCTACCTGTTAACCAATCCTTAATGCATGCCAGTATTTTTTAATTTATTTATGGGATGTGGGAGTTGCTGGCTAAGCCAGCAGTTATTGCCCATCCCTAATTGCCAAGCAACTATACATTCCTTCGAGGCACAAGAACCCCAAAAGTAAAGGCAGTCAAACATGGATAACAAAGGAAGCAGTCCGTGTAGAAATGTAGCAAGACCTGGATAATATCCAGGCTTGGGCTGATAAGTGGCAAGTAACATTCACACCACACAAGTGCCAGGCAATGACCATCTCCAACAAGAGAGAATGAACAGAACTTGCCATTTTGCTTTACGAGGTTTACTTGAGCAGGTTAGGTCCCAGGACTCCCTTACCGGATTTTTGTGGGTGAGTTTCCCATTATGGTCAGAGCTTTGCCCAAAGGCTCTAAATTTAGCAACAGACTTTTAATTAACAGATTCAAATGCTGTGCTAAAATGAGACTGTGCCTGCCAGGAATACAGCTTTAGTTAAGTTCTGAAATTGCCCATCAGAAAATTGTTCTCCCGACAAATTGGTTGCACGTAGTTGGGCCCAATTTTGGGAACTGCACCAACTGCCTGCCAGGAGCATGTAGAAAATGATATAATGTCTCTAGTTCTTCTAAGACAATAAAAAAAATGAAAATTAGTAAGAAATATATTGGGAAAGAAATTTGGCAGTAATTTTAATTATAATCTTTATGATCAAAGTCCACCATCAGTCGATATACAATGCCGGCTGGGTGCCTAGGGCAGGCATATGTAAATGATAGGTTAATAACAGGAATGCATCATCAACATATTTCCCATCATCAATGCCTTAGAAATGTTGTGCTCAAGGCATCTAGCACTGCTAAGGCAGCAGAGGGAGTTTTAAAAATTATAGAGCAATTGATTGAACTGGGCCAAGTAAATGATTTCTAAATGACTACAATGTGGTAGGCACTGAGGATTCCCACTGGATCTCAAAATCTAACCCAGTGTTAATGATTCACAGCAATGTAATATCCACCATGACACTCACACACTTTGATGAAGTCCTTGCTGGGGTTTGAAGTTGTAAAACTTCTCCTCAGCCTGATCAAGTGCCTCATGCAGTAAAGTGTCCGCTTTCAGGTAGCTGGTCTTTTATTTTTATCTGGTTTACTGCACTGAACATGCTACATCAGCATCCACTTGGTCAGACAAGCAACCTTAAAGTCAGTTCAGACAACAAAGAAAAACAACATTGACTTTCATCTGATGTAATGTCGATGTTGGCCCTCTGGTAATGAATCTGACAGTTGTTACGACCAGGTGAGAAAGGGGTCACAGGATCCCCTTTCGGCCCTTCTCTGGTTTGACCGCAACAGGGTTTATTCTTTTAACACAGTGATTTAACTTATCATCTCAGTGAGCACTTGCTCTTTTCACTCTAATATATTTGCAAATGAACCAATCAGACAGGTTTTCTTGAGTTTAAACAAGAAAAATCTAAGTTTATTAACTTTATCAGTCTAAACCGATTAAAATTACTAAAATACGTGATGTATCCACGCTCACATACGAGAAGCAAACACACACACAAATAAATACAGAGGTGAAAAAATAGTTGGGAAGTTGGAGTAGAGTCCTTAATAAAAATGGACTTTAAATACGGAAGTGTAGTCCCAGTGTCCTTAGTTGAAATTGATGTCTTGAAGTCCTCGTTGGGCCACGTGCACAATTCGGGCTTGCTTCTCTGGTTTCTGAAGGCTGAAGAGAGGTTTTATCCATCCTCCTTGTTGCTGACTGTGAGGATCTGTAGATTTGAGGTATAGCTGCAACCAAGGCATCCCTGGGACTTTGCTGGAGAGGGAGACAGAGAGAGAGTTCCTTCTTTAGAGTTCAGTTACTGTCTGCTTTCTCAGGCACAATTCACAAACTCTCAGAGTTATACAGGTCATCATGTCATGTGACCACCACTTTGTTTGAAACAGAAGTCTCTTGAATGATCTTCAAAATTCCATACTTGCTGGGGGGTGGGGGGTGGGGGGGGAGGCAGTTGGCTCCTTCAAAGTCAGTGGGTGTCGATTGCTTTTGACAATCAGCATTGACAAAACCATTCTAGGTAACTGAATCAGAACATACCCCCATTGTTTTGGCTGGACTGGGTAATCACCTCTGTCTCCCAGGCGGCCGTTGGCTTCTCAGATGCAACTTGTGTGTGGCCATCTTTAGCTGCTCTGTGCTCTGCTCTGCTTTTTAAAAGTTATTTGTAATCATGTCCAGTAAAAAATTTCAGGCAAATTTCCATAGGACAAAATTAATATCTTCCATTTGGCATGCGGGATTTCCGTCACACAGTACAAAGAAATTAAGATTTCATATACCAAGAAACCAGTCAGCAAAGGATAAATTCTCACTACTGCTCTCTACACCTAAGATTTGTATATTTTTCCTTTGACTGTAAACTATTACTAAGATTCAACAATGTGGGTGAAATTATATGCTCTCCCCCACGACGGGTTTGGAGGAGGGTAGAGCATAAAATCGGGTGGGATGGTAGCGGGGGATGGGGAGGGGGTGCGGGGAACACTGCCACTATCTCGCCTCTGCCAAAATTTAGGCCAGGGCAGAAAGGCCTGTTCTCTCTGATTGGCCAGCAGCTCTGCAGTGCCGGGACATCTGGCGACGGGGTCCTAAATCCTATGGAAGGCCCACCGCTGTCAAGTTAAATGCCTGATTGGCACTAAATTCAATGGGCCTTCCACACAAGAGCGACACAGGGATCTCGGCGTCGGTTTCCCTCAATGTCGAGACCTCTGCCGCCAGCATAAAATTCTACCCTGCATGTTCTCAGCAATGACAGAAAGCCAGAAACTACATATATTATTTTCTATATTCTTTTGGTTGCTAAAGCAGTAGCTGTCAAATGTAACAGTACAAAGAGTGAGATTCTGGTTTTTATTATTTATATTTCTGTTTGTAATATATTTGTGTTCACACTAGCAGAGAAAATGGACACCAAGTATGGCCAGTTCAAGGAAGTGTTCATTTACGTCATCACATCATTATGTCATCATGTCGTTATGTCATTCGCATAATATACAAATACATTACACTGCTGTCAAAATAATTTTTCTTTTTGTTTCTCTTCAATGAACTAAATCTACAAATTAAGTTTAATAACTGGTTTACAAAGTCTTTCTGATCTCCTTACAGGTTTTGGTGTAGAGTCAAGTTTTGGACTGTTTGGTTTTGGTTCAGTACTTAAAGAAGATCTTGTTCCCTTCTCAGAGATTGGTACTTCAGACACTGAAGTCTGAGCCGGTTCAAACTCTGGAATCAGCTTGCGATCAAGCGAATTATGCTTGTGTTTTGGTTCATCCCTTGCCAGGATCAGATGATCTACATGAATGTTTCTTACCTTTCCATCAATTTCAACCAATTCCACACGCTTCTACTGCATTTCCCATGTCCCACATTGAATCTGATGCACATTAGGATCCTGTGGCATTCCATTCAACTGAGGAGACAGTTTGAGGCTCAGGTTTCACACAATCCAGCCAAAATCTCCACCATCCAAGCAGGTAGGTCACCAGGAGCTGGCTGATCTTGGTCACTGCAGTCACTGCTGCTGTGTGCTGCCTATATTTGTGGACTTTGAGCTCAACCTCGTCACCATTTTCTGTAATATATTCGGGTGACACAAGCAGAGAAAATGGACACAAGCATGGCCAGATGGCCATTTCAAGGAAGTGTTCATTATGTCATTATGGGGGGAGGTGGTGGCTTAGTGGTATTGTCACTGGACCAGTAACCCAGAGACCCAGGGTATTTCTCGAGGGACATGGGTGCGAATGCCACCACAGCAGAAGGTAAAATTTGAATTCAATTAATAAATCTGGAATTAAAACTAGTCTAGTGATGGCCATGAAATCATTGTTGATTGTTGTAAAAACCCATTTGGTTCACTAATGATCTTTAGGGAAGGAAATCTGCTGTCCTTACCTGGTCTGGCCTACATGTGACTCCAGACCCACAGCAATGTGGTTGACTCTTAAACGCCCTCTGAAATGGTCTAGCAAGCCATTCAGTTGTATCAAACCGCTACAAAGTCATTAAGGAATGAAACCCGCATTGACCTAGGCACCGGAAACGACAATGGCAAACCCAGCCCTGCGACCCTGCAAAGTCCTCTTTACAAACATTGGGGGCTTGTGTCAATGTTGGGAGAGTTGTCCCACAGACTAGTCAAGCAACAGCCTGACATAGTCATACTCACGGAATCATATCTTACAAACAATGTCCCAGACACTGCCATCATCATCCCCAGGTATGTCCTGTCAACCGGCAGGACAGACCCAGCAGAGGTGGTGGCACAGTGGTCTACAGTTGAGGGAGAGCTGCCCTGGGATTCTCAACATCAACTCCAGACCCCATGAAGTCTTATGGCATCAGGCCAAACATGGGCAAGTAAACTTCCTGCTGATTATCACCTACCGCACCCCCTCAGCTGATGAATCAGTACTCCTCCATGTTGAACAGCACTTGGAGGAAGAACTGAGGGTGGCAAGGGCACAGAATGCACTCTGGGTGGGGGACTTCAACATCCATCTGGCTCGTTAGCACCACTGCTGACCGAGCTGACCGAGTCCTAAAGGAATTCGCTACCACAGAAAGCAGTTGAGGCCAAAACATTGTATGTTTTCAAGAAGGAGTTAGATATAGCTCTTGGGGCGAAAGGGATCAAAGGATATGGTCGAAAAGCGGGAACAGGTTACTGAGTTGGATGAACAGCCATGATCATAATGAATGGCAGAGCAGGCTCGAAGGGCCGAATGGCCTACTCCTACTCCTATTATCTGTCTTTCTATGACATAGCTGATAGACTGAGTCTGCGGCAAGTGGTGAGGGAACCAACAAGAGGGAAAAACATACTTGACCTCGTCCTCACCAACCTGCTTGCCACTGATGCATCTGTCTTCACTCCTGTTGTGTGGCACTACCACCATGCTAAATGGGATAGATTTCGAACAGATCTAGCAATGCAAAGCTGGGCATCCATGAGGCACTGTGGGCCATCAGCAGCAGCAGAATTGTACTCAACCAAGCTTGAGCTCCGGATTTCGGAACTCGAATGGCAGCTGGAGTCACTGTTGTGCATCCGTGAGGCAGAGGACTACATGGATAGCACATTTAGGGAGGTGGTCACACAGGGTAGGAGCATGCATGCAGATAGGGAATGAGTGACCACCAGGCAGTCGAAGAGAACCAGGCAGGTAGTGCAGGAGTCCCTTGATATGACCTCACTCGCTAATTGGTTTTCCATTTTGGATACTGGTGAGGGTGATGGTTCCTCAGAGGAGTGCAGTCAAAGCCAAGTTTGTGGCACCACAGGTGGCTCAGCTGCACAGGAGAGGAGGAAGAGGAATGGAAGAGCAATAGTGATAGGGGATTCATTAGTTAGGGGAACAGACAGGCGTTTCTGCGGCACCAAATGTGACTCCTGGATGGTGTGTTGCCTCCCTGGTGCCAGAGTCAAGGATGTCACGGAAAGGCTGCAGGACATTCTTCTGGGGGAGAGTGAACAGCCAGAGGTCGTGGTCCCACATTGGTACCAATGACATAGGTAAGAAGGGGGCTGAGGTCCTGAAAGAAAATTTTAGGGAGTTAGGAAGGAGGTTAAAAAACAGGACCTCAAAAGCAGTAATCTCAGGATTACTCCCAGTCCCACTTGCAAGTGAGCATAGGAACAGGAGAATTAAGCGATTGAACACGTGGCTGGAGAACTGGTGTAGGGGGGGGGGGGGGGGGCATCAAATTTCTAAGACATTGCGACCGGTTCTGGGGCAGGTGGACGGGTTGCATCTTAGCAGGACTGGCATGAATATCCTCGCAGGGAGATTTGCTAGTGCTGTTGGGGAGGGTTTAAACTAACTTGTCAGGGGGATGGGAACCTGAGAGGGAGCTCAGATTGGAGAGAAGCAAAACTAGTAACTAGCCAGAGATTTGGGAACCAGGAGCAAGTATTACAGAAGAATACCAAGGAGCACAGAATACTGGGGGAGATAGCACGAGAGTAGGAAATGGTATGTTGGTAGGTGAGGTCAGAGTAAGGGAGAAAGTGATAAAGTCTCAATCAGGGTTAACGTGCATGCATGTGAATGCACGGAGTGTGATTAATAAGACTGGTGAGGTACAGGCACAGTTTGCCAAGTGGAAATCTGATGGTGTGGCTATAACTGAGACCTGACTCAAAAAAGGGCAGGACTGGGTGTTAAATATTCCTGGATACAAGGTGTTCAGGAAAAATAGGAAAGGGAAAAAAGGGGGAGGAGTGGCAGAATTGATTAAGGAAAGTACTGCAGTGCTGGAGAAAAAGGATGTCCCAGACAGGACGAGGACAGAATCTGTTTGGCTAGAGCTAAGGAATAAAAAAGGTGCGGTTACATTACTCAGTGTTGTCTATAGGCCACCAGATAGTGGGAAGGACATGGAGGAACAAATTTGCAGGGAAATTACAGAGACGTGTAAAATTATAGGGTAGTTTTAATAGGGGACTTTAATTATCCAAATATAGACTGGGATAACAGTACTCCAACAGTATGTTGCTAGTCCACGAGGAGGCACTGCTAGACCTGGTTCTTGTAAAACTGTAATTGGCATGACAAATGTGAAATGGAAGGGTTGTGAAGCAACTCATGATTGTATTGAAGGAAACTGATCTGCCTTGCAATGTTTGTATTTTTTGACTTGATGCTGTTTGAAACTGTTTGGGAATGTAATTTTTACAGATTTTTATGAATAAAGTATATTTTGGAAATAAAAAAAAAGCTTGACTTGGTTGTTGGGAATGAGGTGGGCCAAGTGGATCAAATATCAGTAGGAGAGCATTTGCGGCATAGTGACCATTGTATCATAAGGTAAAGGCTGACTATGGAAAAGGACAAAGAGCAATCCGGGGTAAGAATAATTAACTGGGGGAAGGCCAACTTCACTGGGGTAAAAATGAGCTGGGGTGAATAAATTGGAGTCAAAAGCTGGCAGGAAAACTGGTAGATGAACAATGGGCTACCTTCAAAGAAGAGATAGTTCGTGCACAGTCAAGGTATGTTCGCTAGAAGGGGAAAAGTAGAGCAAACAAATCCAGAGCTCCCTGGATGACAAGAGAAGTAGAGATTAAGATAAAGAAGAAAAAGTATGCTTATGACAGATGCCAGGTAGAAAATACTATTGAGAACCAAGCAGAATATAGAAGGTCTAGAGGGGAAGTGAAAAAGCAAATAAGAGAAGCAAAGAGAGAGCATGAAAAGAGACTGGCAGCTAGTATTAAAGGAAATCCCAAAGTTTTCTATTGGCATATAAATAGTAAAAGGACGATAAAAGGAGGAGTGGGGCTGATTAGAGACCAGAAAAGAGATTTACACATGGAGGCAGAGGCCATAGCCGAGGTATTGAATGAAGACTTTGCATCTGTCTTTAACAAGGAAGAAGATGCAACCCAGGCAATGTTGAAAGAGGAGGTAAGTCAGACACTAGAGGGGTTTAAAATTGATAAAGAGGAAGTATTAAATAGACTGTCTGTACTTAAAGTGGATAAAGCACCAGGGCCGGATGAGATGCATCCAAGGATACTGAGGGAAGTGAGGGTGAAAATCGCAGAGGCACTGGCCGTAATTTTTCAGTCCTCCTTAGACTCGGGAGTGGTGCCTGAGGACTGGAGAATTGCAACCGTTACACCCTTGTTCAAAAAAGGGTGTAAATATAAGCCCAGCAACTACAGGCCAGTCAGTTTAACTTCAGTGGTGGGAAAACTTCTAGAAAAGATAAATTGGGACAAAATCAATAGTCACATGGACAAATGTGGGTTAATTAAGGAAAGCCAGCATGGATTTCTTAAGGGAAAATCATGTTTAATTAACTTGCTGGAGTTTTTTGAGGAGGTAACAGAGAGGGTTGATGAGGGCAATGCTGTTGATGTGGTGTACATGGGCATTTGATACAGTGCCACACAAAAGACTTGTGAGCAAACTTGTAGCTCATGGAATGAAAGGGACAGTAGCAACATGGATACAAAATTGGCTGAGTGACAGGAAACAAAGAGCAGTGGTTAATGGATGTTATTCGGGGTGGAGAAAGGTTTGTAGTGGAAGTCCCCAGGGATCAGTGTTGGGACCCTTGCTTTTCCTGATATATATTAGTGACCTAGACCTTGGTGTACAGGGCATAATGTCAAAGTTTGCAGATGATACGAAACTTGGAAGCATTGTGAACTGTGAGGAGGATAGTGTAGAACTTCAAAAAGACGTGGACAAGTTGGTGGAATGGGAAGACAGGTGGCAGATGAAGTTCAATGCAGAGAAATGTGAGGTGATTCATTTTGGTAGGAAGAACATGGAGAGAAAATATAAAATAAAGGGTACAATTTGAAAGGGGGTGCAGGAGCAGAGGGACCTGTGTGTATATGTGTATAAGCCATTGAAGGTGGCAGGAAAGGTTGAGAGAGCAGTTAATAAAGCATACAGTATCCTGGGCTTTATTAATAGGGGCATAGAGTACAAGAGCAAGGAAGTTATGTCGAACTTGTATAAGACACTAGTTCATCCTCAGCTGGAGTATTACGTCCAATTCTGGGTGCCGCATTTGAGGAAAGACATGAGGGCATTGGAGAGAGTACAAAAGAGATTCACAAGAGTGGTTCCAGGGATGAGGAATTTCAGTTATGAAGATAGATTGGAGGTTAGGACTGTTTTCCTTGGAGAAGAGAAGGCTGAGAGGTGATTTGATAGAGGTATTCAAAATCATGAGAGGTCTGGTCAGAGTAGATAGAGAGAAATTGTTCCCACTTGTGAAAGGATCAAGAACGAGAGGGCACAGATTTAAAGTATTTGGTAAGAGAAGCAAAAGTGACATGAAGAAAAACTTTTTCACACAGCGAGTGGTTAAGGTCTGGAATGCTCTGCCTGAGAACGTGATGGAGGCAGGTTCAATTGAAGCATTCAAAAAGGGAATTAGACAGTTAAAGCAAAAGGAACAATGTGCAGGGTTATGGGGAGAAGGCAGGGGAATGGAACTAATGGAGTTGCTCTTTCAGAGAGCCAGTGTGGACATGATGGGCCAAATGACCTGATTCTGCACTGTAACAATTCTGTGATTCTGATTCTGTGAACCACAATCTATAACCTAATGGCCCGGTACATACCCCACTTAACCATTACCATCAAGCCAGCAGACCAACCCTGGTTCAATGAAGAGTGCAAGAGGGCATGCTAGGAGCAGCACCAAGCATACCTCAAAATGAGGTGTCAACCTGGGGAAGCTACAACACAGGACTAATTACATGCCAAAGTGCATAAGCAGCATGCAATAGACAGAGCTAAGCGATCCCATAACCAACGGATCAGATCTAAGCTCTGCAGTCCTGCCTCATCCAGTGGCGAATGGTGGTGGACAATTAAATACTAACTGGAGGAGGTGGCGCCACAAATATCCCCATCCTCAATGATGGGGGAGCCCAGCACATCAGAGCAAAAGGCAAGGCTGAAGCATTTGCAACAATCTTCAGCCAGAAGTGCCGAGCTGATGATCCACCTTGACCTCCTCCTGAAGTCCCCAGCATCACAGATGCCAGTCTTCAGCCAATTTGATTCACTCCGCGTGATATCAAGATACGACTGAAGGCATTAGATACACAAAGGCTATAGGCCCTGACAATATTCCGGCAATAGTACTGAAGGTCTGTGTTCCAGAACTTGCCGCGCCCCTAGCCAAGCTGTTCCAGTACAGCTACAACACTGGCATGTACCCGGCAATGTGGAAAATTTCCCAGGTATCCCTGTACACAAAAAGTAGAACAAGTCCAACCCAGCCAATTACTGCCCCATCAGTCTACCCTCAATCATCAGTAAAGTGATGGAAGGAGTCGTCGACAGTGCTATCAAGCGACACTTGCTTAGCAAAAACCTGCTCAGTGACGCTCAGTGTGGGCTCTGCCAGGGCCACTCAGCTCCTGACCTCATTACAGCCTTGGTTCAAACATGGACAAAAGAGCTGAACTCAAGAGATGAGGCGAGAGTGACTGCCCTTGATATCAAGGCAGAATTTGACCGAGTATGGCATCAAGGAGCCCGAGCAAAACTGGAGTCAATGGGAATCGGGGGAAATCTCTCTGCTGGTTGGAGTCATACCTAGCGCAAAGGAAGATGGCTGTGGTTGTTGGAGGTCGATCATCTCAGCTCCAGGACATCACTGCAGGTGTTCCTCAGAGTAGTGTCCTAGGCCCAACCATCTTCAGCTGCTTCATCAATGATCTTCCTTCAATCATAAGGTCAGAAGTGGGGATGTTCGCTGATGATTGCACAATGTTCAGCACAGTGGGCAGCACAGTGGTGCAGTGGTTAGCACCGCAGCCTCACAGCTCCAGCGACCCGGGTTCAATTCTGGGTACTGCCTGTGTGGAGTTTGCAAGTTCTCCCTGTGTCTGCGTGGGTTTCCTCCGGGTGCTCCGGTTTCCTCCCACATGCCAAAGACTTGCTGGTTGATAGGTTAATTGGCCATTATAAATTGCCCCTAGTTTAGGTAGGTGGTAGGGAAATATAGGGACAGGTGGGGATGTGGTAGGAATATGGAATTAGTGTAGGATTAGTATAAATGGGTGGTTGATGGTCGGCACAGACTCGGTGGGCCAAAGGGCCTCTTTCAGTGCTGTATCTCTAAACTAAACTAAACCATTCGCAACTTCTCAGATACTGAAGCTGTTCGTGTAGAAATGCAGCAAGACCAGGAAAATATCCAGGCTTGGGCTGATAAGTGGCAAGTAACATTCGCGCCACACAAGTGCCAGGCAATGACCTTCTCCAACAAGACAGAATCTAACCATCGCCCCTTGACATTCAACGGCATTACAATCGCTGAATTCTCCCACTATTAACATTCTGGGGGTTACCATTGACCAGAAACTGAACTGGAGTAGCCATATAAATACCGTGGCTAAAAGAGCAGGTCAGAGGCTAGGAATCCTGCGGCGAGTAACTCACCTCCTGACTCCCCAAAGCCTGTCCACCATCTACAAGGCACAAGTCAGGAGTATGATGGAATACTCTGCACTTGCCTGGATGGGTGCAGCTCCAACAACACTCAAGAAGCTCAACAACATCCAGGACAAAGCAGCCCGCTTGATTGGCACCCCATCTACAAACATTCACTCCGTCCTCCACCGATGCACACTGGCATCAGTGTGCACCATCTACGAGATCCACTGCACCAAGGCTACTTAGGCAGCACCTTCCAAACCCGCAACCTCTACCAACTAGAAGGACAAGGGCAGCAAATGCATGGGAACACCACCACCTGAAAGTTCCCCTCCAAGCCACACGCCGTCCTGACTTGGAATTATATCATCGTTCCTTCACTATCATGGGTCAGAATCCTGGAACTCCCTTCCGAACAGCACTGTGGGTGTACCTACCCCACATGGACTGCAGTGGTTCAAGAAGGCAGCTCACCACCACCTTCTCAAGGGCAATTAGGGATGGGCGATAAATGCTCGCCTTGCCAGGGATACCACATTCCATGAATGAATAAAAAAAATCATCATTTCATGAGCATAATATTCAAATACATTGCACTCTTACTTATAGAAGATGGACCAAGCTGGATTGAACTTGTATTAATCATAAAGTCATTACAACCAATCTGGCCATAGATGCTGGAAGGTCTTATCTTTACTGTCTCCACTCTGTCAACTCCCACAGCTGTCTGCCTACTGCCATTATTCTATGCTAGTCTTCCTGTACACTGGCCCGATTATGGAATATGCAATCTCCGAAGCGGATGGAGAATCTGCAGAGTGTCAGGATGTGAAGGCCGAACCAATCCTACGTAAATTCTGGAGTCACACCCGAACCCAGCCAGATCCACTACCTGGCCAGTGGGTCGGAGCAGGAATTTGACAGCAGAAAGCACAGTTGTTGAGTGGTGGGCAATGTCTGGAGGTGATCGATGGGACGGGGCCCAGAGCAAGGAAGGCCCAAGGCTTCCTTGTGAGGCCTGGAGGAATACTCCTCCTCAGGCCCAGAAGGAAAATTAAAATTTAATTTTTCAAACTTACCTTGCTGGGCCTCTTCTGGCCCACAATTCAGCTCCCAGCTGGTCGAGGAACCTGCACTGCTCCTTCGCTCAGGCCTCAAACTAAAATGATAGATTAAGTCCTGACGATATTTTTGCCTTTCAGTCTAGAGCAGCCATTAGTTGATTTCAACAATGAGCACTGCATCCTCCCTTTAAGAAGTACAGGCCACAAGGAACTAATGTCAGTCCTGCTCAAGATCCCTTCTCCCAATGGGCCAGCTGTCCATTTACTAGCATAATTGGTGCTGACACGCTCAGCAAATTTAAATGCGCATAAACCTGAAAACGGTTGGTGCCTCACATCAGGTAAGTAACACAATCACCCTTCCTGATTCATGCCCATTTTGAGCGCTAGTTGAATGACTCCCCCATATCTTCTGGTTCAAATGTGATGCGTTTTTGAAGTTTTATGTGTTTCTATTTATTTCCATATGCTTACCATATGGACAAAGCTGAGCCATGATTCTGCAAACATCTGTTAAGCACAGTTGTCACTACATGCGTGGGCAAAACCCTCGCATGTTAGTCTCATCTGATGAAAGAGGTTTTTTGCAGATCACATTGGTGATTCTGTGGGTGTGTATGACTAAGTGATTGGGGGAGGGGAGGGAAAATATATCAAGAGATACAGATACAGCAAGACATAGATCCACATGTTGAGACCTGCACACAGCGACAGATCAAGAGAAACAGAAACAGAATGAAATGGGCACACACAGAAACAGATTGAGATAGAAAAAGAAACACCCATAGAGAGCAGGAAAAAGAGTGATCACACACAATCGTAATGCTCACTAATTAACTGGCTTGTTCAATTTAGTTTGCTAAATGATAATCATTGGTTAAAGATGGATTCCCAGGATTTGCATTTTCTTTCCTATTCATTTCATAGCAAAAAGATGCTTTGTAATATAATCAGAACATATAATCTAAAGTCTCCCCGTATGTAATTTTTAAATGTACTTGCTGATCATCCTTGATACTCGTAGGTAGTTGGAGAATATGCTGTTTAATATGGGAATAAATCTGTGTGGTTTTGGTTATGATTAAGTCAAGCATTATGGCTGATGAGATGGTTAATGAACGAGTATAATATGAAAGGAATGTGAGAGTAGTTAAGTGGTTTGGGAAAATGAGGAGCTGTAGCATTAATGAGTTGTTGGTAAGTTAATACCTGTCGTACATTAGTGAAGTTGAAGACAAGCAAGGGTGGCTAATTGGTGCCAGTGTTCTACCCAAGGGCAAGTCCTCTGCTCTTTTTCTCCATGCAGGAGAGATGATCATGACTAGGGAAGAGGGTATATGAGGTGGTTTCCCATTGCCATCCTCAGACGGGAACGGGAATTGAACATGCACTGAAGACATTGTTCTGAATTACACGAAATGCTGGAACCACTCAGCAGGTCTGAGCATTTCTTGTTTTTATTTCAGATTTCCAGTATCCGCAGTATTTTGCTTTTAGTTCTGAATTACACGCTCGCCATCTAAGCTACCCAGTCCCCTCTCTAGCTAATGGGTACTTGGGGGCAATTTTTAGCTAACAGCAAAGATGACCAGCAGATTAGAAGTGGTTGGGAGCAAAATGAAGGCATGGAAGGAGATTTAGAGGAGAGCTTTGGTATTATTAATAAATAGATCATTACTTTCTTCATAATTTGAAAAACAGTGTGGAAAAGCCTGGAAGCAATCTCATGTTTTTTAGTGTTGACGCTCCTTTGGGCTAATGTAAGCGGAGTATCATATCAGCTGGAAATGGAAACATGTCAGAAAACACTGACAATATGGTGACAGGAGCACTGGAGGGTTTCTAACAATAAATTTTGATAAAGCTATGTGTTTCAGTATTTCTTAAGCATTTTTGAGTTGGGACCCATCAAATAACTCAACCTCTTGCGGCCACTAATTTAACTTTACTGCAAGAAATCTCTCTTTTCTCCTTCACTTCTGTTTCTCTCTCACTCTCCTCCTGTTTCTTTTTCCTTTAACACTTCTGTATTTCTCTTTCCCTGACTTTCTTCTTCACTTCTGTTCCTCTTCTCCATTACTCTTGTGTCTGTCTCTCCCCTCCTCACTTAATCTCTCTCCACCTTAATTTTGTCTTTTTCTCTCCCTCAGCTTTTGTCTCTTTGGACCCCTCACTTACATCTCCCTCACTTTCAACTCTCTTCCTTCTATTTTTCATCTCCTGCCCTCACATTGTCTTTCTCCTCCCTCACTTCTATCTCCCTCCCTCTCACTTCTGTCTCACGATCTGATTTTAATCCCTTTTTCCCTTCTCATTTTCCTCTTTTACTTTGCTTTTTTTGCCTTATTCTCCTTTGTCCCTCTTCAACAATTTTCCTTTCATTCTTCTTCCCACTGAACTACCATTGAGGAGCAGCATGGTGAACAGGAGAGAGCAGGGCCTTTCAATAAGGAAGAAAAGGGACTTCAAAAAACACCCAAAGAAGCAAGACATAAAAAAAAATGAGAACTGGTCTTCAATAAGAAAGAAAGACAACAAGAAGCAGAACTTTAAAACTACATTGAGGAATCGGGCCTAAAAAGCACAAAGCAGAAAGTTATATATCAAAAAATTCACTGTGTACATCAATATTTTGGATTCATGGCTATAGGGAATGGTTTTCAGATGATACTAAAATAGTCCGTATTTCTGAGGAGCACAGGAAGCTGATATTATAAAATGGTATAAAGGGTAAAAACAATAGCAGCTGGAATTGTACATTTTTTGTATGTGTACGGTGTTAAAAATATATTTTGAATGTGGAATAGCTATAATGTGGAAGACCAGGCTCTCAAATAGCACATTCAATAGATAAAGCTATAAAGAAAAAACTAATGGAATACTTAATTTTATGGCAAAAGGTACTGAATATAACAGTGGAGATGCAATGGTGATCCTATATCAAAAGATAACAGCTGAAGTATTGTGTGCAGTTTTAAATTCCACACCATAAGGATGCTGAGGCAATTAGATTCACCAGCCTTGTATGTGGAAACACAATATGAAGAAAGACTTGTTAAATTATGTCAATTATGTGAACATAATTTTGTCAATAGGGCCCCGATGGAGTTTTAACCGGGGCCTGAGTTAGGAAGCTGGCACAGCCCTCCTGCTAAGTTGAAGCAGGACTGCAGCTGGTCTGCAGACAGAGAGGCCCTTTAGGTCAGTCTAAAACTTTCCTTTGTGGGCAGGAGGAACAGGAGTGCTATTCTGGATCCCACAAGGAAAGTCATGGCCTCCCCTGCCCTGGTCTCCCCTCATCTTTTTCATGAGAAACCACCCGAAACGTCCTCCCCGCTTTTACCTGGAAGCCAGCAGGTGACCAAGAACTGCCTGATCTTTGTCTGCTGGCAGCCACTCTGTACCCCTTTCATGCCTATTCCAAGCAGGTTAAAATAGCTAAATTGAAACAGTAAAACTTGCAGCAATTTAGGAAACAGAGAAATAGAGTTGGTTGGAGAATAAGAGTTTCTGTGCAATACAGAAGAGCTGGGAGATGTAAAACTGAGGCACATGCATGTGACCAAAAGGCAGGGGGGTGCACTTAAAGCTTTACAAGTTTACATAGGCTGTTTTCCATTGTAAATGGAAAAGGTCAACATAATACTGTGACAAAAACATGACAATAGAAGTAATAGCAAAAAAAGTACTGCAAATGCTTGAAATTTGAAACTGAAAACAGAAAAGCTGGAAATACTCAGCAGGTCAAGCAGAATCCATTTCAGGCTTTTGGCCCTTCCTCGAAACTGGTAGATATTACACATGCACAGCATTTAGAAAGGAACACAAGGGAAGGGGGAGGGGGAAAACACTAACAGACAAGAAAAGAAATAGAATGACCTGTGACGTGCTTGGGTGGAGGACAGGAGGTGATTAAATAGCAGACATGATACCAGTAGGAAACAAAGGCAGCATAAACGAGAGAAATCAAAGAAAGGAAAGATATACAAAATATATATTTGTGTCTCAACTTCTTCCTTTTTTGGTTTTAACAACAGAAGTAAGGTTTCATAGATAGGAACTGTGAGCTGGCATAAGATTATTTAATAAATTATAGATACATCCAGTACTAAGTTAAAACATCCTGCCAAGGTGAGCCAGATTTAAAAAATTAGATTTGGCATCAGAAATAGAAACTTATCTGTGCAAGGTCTACTGTAAAGTAAAATAAGGAATTAACATTATGTTCTGCTTTTTTCTCGCTGGTACTATTTTTCCCAACTCACTGCCTTTAGATTGCCTTCCTAGCTGGTCTGAAGTGCTTAACTTCCATGTAAATAAATGAAGCTGATCTGGGCCAAGCTCTGCTCTATTCTTCAGGGTTCTTCTCCCCCGCAATGCTCCCAGATTGTTTGACACTGCCTCAGCATCCCTGTTTCAACACTGCTTTAGTACTGGCAGGCTCCCTCTGGACAGCAGGACTCCCACCATGCATACGTAATACGCACTGACCTAAAAAAAAAGGTGAGAACTAAGGAATAGACAAAGGAGTAGGTGGATGTCTTGCCCTACCCAGGCTCCACCCTGAGGAGAGGGAGAGAAGCCCAAACAGCTAAGTTCTTTAACTTTTTTTTACTTTGCTTATTGGGAAAAGAGGAATGTGAGGACCTTGGCTTAGATTTCATATTTTGCCCAGAATTTGGATCATGCATGTGCAGTATGTCTAATTTCCCAGGATACATCCGTGCCACTTAGTCAGCTATGCAAATGAAATGTTTTCCTTTTGCTGCTGGTATTTCCGACATAGTAACTTTTCTTCAAATAATTTTGGAAGATGCGAGGACAAATTTCAAAAGTTTTATTGAATTAAAATTTAATTTTTTTTTTACAAAAACAGAGAGGTTTTGTGTGTGTAGTTGTGTGTGAGAGACAGACAGAGAATGAAAAAAATGACAATGTTCTAATTACATGTCTGTGGTAATAATTGCTTTATGTTCCATAAATATCAATCCATTTCCATAAATTTCAGAAAGTGTATGAAGCTGGGGGTAGAGAGAGATTGTGAAAATGAGTGTGGGTTAGAGAGACAGAGAGACTACTTGTTAGCTTAATTTTGAAAGACATGAGCTGATGTTGAAGTTTGAATTATCCATGTATGTTTTGTTGATAGAAAAGATAATTGCTAATTTCTTATTCAGTAAGACAGAGATCATAATTGCTAGCACCAATAAAATGGATAGAGTGAAATAAGACAGACAGTGTCTTTCCTCATTCTAGCTTGCTTTCTTTCTTTTAACAAACACAACTAAGTTGAATTTGGAAATCAAACAAAGCTTCTGTTGGCAAAATAGGTTTGAGAAAGGAGTGAAAGAGGGAAGGGAAATAGACTAAGAGCAAGGGGCACTAAACCAAGATCTAAGAAAGGTAAGCAAACACAGCCTAATGGGAGATGGGGATATGCACTACAGGGCTATTTCCTCCCAAACAGAGCACTGAGGGGATTTTTGCTTCTGGCTCAGGGATTACTGCCATACCAGCTTATGTCCCTCAGAGGAGTGGAAATAGGGGTGGAAGGCAGGGAAATGGGATCACTTGCTAGGTTCTACTTACTCCCTACAGTTTATAATCAGAGAGCAGGCTATAAGTGACCATCCCAGCATGGATGGGTGGGGAAGGGAAATCAATGTGGGGTCAAGAAGGTGGCTGTAGACATCACTGTCCCATTTTCACAGTATTTCCAACACAATCCAAGCTGATTTGGGTCAGACAGCAAAGGAAAATTGAAACTCCCAATTCCCATCTTGTGGTAAGTTTTGCCATGTAACTATAGCCCCACTTCATCTGAAGTATGCATGAGTCTTGACCCCCAGATGCAATGCTGCAGGACAACCTTTTTGTTGCTGAAGTTGTGCTGCACTATGCCCCAGACTCAGACCACACAATTGCTATTTATTAATTAAGGTGTCAGCTGTGGCTCAATGGTAGCACTCTCACACTCAGTAGTCCCACTCCAGAAACTTGAGCACATGATCTCGGCTAAAATTTCAGTACAATACTGAAGGAGTACTGCACAGTTGGAGGTGCCATCTTTCGGGTGGCACATTAAAACTGAGGCCCCTCTGCCCTCTCAGATAGATGTAAAAGATCCAACATGGTACTATTTGAAGAACAGCAGGGAAGTTTTCTCTGGTAATCTGGACAACATTTATCCCTCAATCAACATGACTAAAAATAAAAATTATCTGATCGTCCTAATATTGCTGTTTGTGAGGCCTTTATCGGACCTCCTGAGATCGTAAAAGGTGATATATAAATACAAGCCTTCTTTCCCACTGCTGCCCTTACATTCTGCTGCTCACTCCTGCCTCCCCATCCCTCTGCCCCAGTGTTGAATAAACACAGCACACTTTAAATACACTGTTCCTGTCCAGGCCAAGCTGTGCCTAAATTTGGGGGACCATTAAGATGAAACCATTGTGCTCTAGTGTAGACCTGTCCTCCAGCCAGGAGATGTAGTCTGAGAGGCCAGTAAATGTGGTCCTGGCCTCGGGGCCTTTTGCCTATTCCTGGGTGCCCTTAAACAGCAATCACAGGAAATAGAGGTAGGAGACAAGGAACACCCGCAACCACCTCATTAACATTGCTACACTCACCCTGCTTCATCACTTGGGGAAGTTAAAGAAATCCTAGGCCAGTACAAAGAGGCACAGACCTTGTATAACAGGCCTCTGTCCTCTTTTTCCTGACCTTTGCAGCCAAAGAATAGACATTTCCTTGGGGTAAAGGTCAGGAAGATTGACCTTGTGTTTTCCAACATACTGAAACAATCATTGTTTTATAAATAGAAAATAATAATGAGCAGCAAGCTTGTAATGTAAGTGAAGGGTTTAGATGATGTCATAAACCTCAAGAGCAAAGCTTATTGTTGTCATCTGAACTCTGAGATTAGATTACAGCTTTGAGTTACTCTGGCTAATGTTAATTTTTAGACTTTTTTTATCTTTGGTCTTTTGATTCCACAGCGGAACCACATTTTTCTTTCCGCAGATTGAGAGCACACATGCACAATAGATGCCTTGTGATGTTAACAAAAAGTTGTTAAAGATCTTTATGTTGATTAACAGGGCTTTCCACAGTCAGTATGCATTCTAGCACAGTACATATAATGTAGGGGCTCCGGAGAAGGGACAAATTTACTAAACGTTTAGTAAATTCAATTAGTGAAGATGGTGTCACACACAAGTACGGGGGGGCGGTTTCTTCCAACAGCAGCAGCAAAGTGTGTGTGAGTTGTTGTTCACTTCCTTCTTAGGGTTTCCTCTGATAATATTTTTCTTCCCTGATAAGTGAACCTGATAACATTCCCTTTGTACTGATTAAAGTCTGAAGGTCTATAGACTACATCTATTCAGCACTGAGCAGGTCAGTGCTTTCCCAGTGCCAGTCAGCTGACTGCTGTTTCAGTTCAATGCACTTCATTCACACAAGACTTCATTCTCACACCATTCCTGAGCAGACTTCCTGACAGCTTCTCAACTTGTTCTTCAAGCCTGAGCCACCATTCCTCCTACCACAATCCCTCCCCCTATAAATGCAGGCTGTAGAAGTATCTAATAAAGTTGAAGCATCGTCTTTATCTTCAGCATCTAAATCACAAATGCTGCCTGCACATTTTATATGTTGCAGCATTTATCTGTGTCAGAGATACTTACAGGTTAATTTCAAATTCCCTATTTACATAGAGTAGTTTCAGGCTTCCCCTGTGGCTCAGGTAGCAGGGCCAATGTAAAATTGAGTCAAAATTGACAATATTCCGGCAATAGTACTGAAGACCTGTGCTCCAGAACTTGCCGCGCCCCTAGCCAAGCTGTTCCAGTACAGCTACAACACTGGCACCTACCCGGCAATGTGGAAAATTGCCCAGGCATGTCTTGTGCACAAAAAGTAGGACAAGCCCAAACCGGCCAATTACCGCCCCATCAGTCTACCCTCAATCAACAGTAAAGTGATCGAAGGTGTCATCAACAGTGCCATCAAGCAGCACTTGCTTAGCAACAACCTGCTCAGTGACGCTCAGTTTGGGTTCCGCCAGGGCCACTCAGCTCCTGACCTCATTACAGCCTTGGTTCAAACATGGACAAAAGAGCTGAACTCAAGAGGTGAGGTGAGAGTGACTGCCCTTGACATCAAGGCAGAATTTGACCGAGTATGGCATCAAGGAGCCCTAGCAAAACTGAAGTCAATGGGAATCAGGGGGAAAACTCTCCGCTGGTTGGAGTCATACCTAACGCAAAGGAAGATGGTTGTGGTTGTTGGAAGTCAATCATCTGAGCTCCAGGACATCACTGCAGGAGTTTCTCAGGGTAATGACCTAGGCCCAACCATCTTCAGCTGCTTCATCAATGACCTTCCTTCAATCATAAGGTCAGAACTAGGGATGTTCGCTGATGATTGCACAATGTTCAGCACCATTTGCAACTCCTCAGATACTGAAGCAGTCCGTGAAGAAATGCAGCAAAACCTGGACAATATCCAGGCTTGGGCTGATAAGTGCCAAGTAACATTCGCGCCACACTAGTGCCAGGCAACAACCATCTCCAACAAGAGAGAATCTAACCATCTCCCCTTCACATTCAATGGCATTACCATCGCTGAATCCCCCACTATCAACATCCTGGAGGCTACCATTGACCAGAAACGGAACTGGAGTAGCCATTTAAATACCGTGGCTACAAGAACAAGTCAGAGTCTAGGAATCCTGCGGCAAGTAACTCATCTCCTGACTCCTCAAAGCCTGTCCACCATCTACAAAGCGCAAGTCAGGAATGTGATGGAATACTCTCTACTTGTCTGGATGGGTGCAGCTCCAACAACACTCAAGAAGCTCAACACTATCCAGGACAAAGCAGCCCGCTTGATTGGCACCCCATCCACCAACATTCACTCGCTGCACCAAAAATACACAGTGGCAGCAGTGTGTACCATCTACAAGATGTACTGCAGCAATGCACCAAGGCTCCTTAGACAACACCTTCCAAACCCGCAACCTCTACCAACTAGAAGGACAAGGGCAGCAAATACATGGGAACACCATCACCTGCAAGTTCCCCTCCAAGTGGCACACCATCCTGACTTGGAACTATATCGCCGTTCCTTCACTGTCGCTGGGTCAAAATCCTGGAACTCCCTTCCTAACAGCACTGTGGGTGTATCTACCCCAAATGGACTGCAGCGGTTTAAGAAGGCAGCTCAGCACCACCTTCTCAAGGGCAATTAGGGATGGGCAATAAATGCTGGCCTAGTCAGCGATGCCCACATCCCATGAATGAAAAAAAAAGACCAGTAGGTGCCAGGTTTGAGACCTGTTCTGCTGCTGTTCCCAGCAAGACTGGGCTACATTTTTAAAAATCAGCCATGATTTTAGCTCCTGATTGTTCCTCAGTGATCCCTGCTGAAAAATGTTTTGTTTGAGCAACAGCTTGGTTGTGATGTCCCACAATGGTCATATTTCCTCCTGGCACTCACTCTTCAAACTCACATGTGAGGAATGGCCATTTCGATAAAATACCGAAGGCCAATGGAAGGCTGTGACCATTCCTCTGACAGCCTCCTGCTCCATTTTCTTAGAACCCTGTCAAAATACCACTGACCTCAGCATTTATTAGCATAAGATGCATTTATATCGCATCTTATCACATACTCGGGAAGTCTCAAAGGAGTTTACAATGAATGGATTATTTTTGTTATGTAGGCAAATATGGCAGCCATTTTCCACAAAACCAGGTCCCAAAAACAGCATGAATGAATGACTAGATAATCTGTTTATTTGATGGTACAGTATTGGTTAAAGGAGCGATATTACCCAGGATACTTCCCTGTTCTTGTTTAAATTGTATCATGGAATCTTTTATGGCCATCGCAGCGGGCAAGTGGGTCCTTGAGTTATCGCCTCATCCAAAGGTTTATCATTGTTATGCCCAGTTTACTGATGTAAAACAGGTGCAACTACGATGAATTTAGCAGAGGGACGTGCCCAATTTTCTCAGGTGGCTTTGGCACCTACTTGAATTGAGCGCACAAGCCTCATCTGAATATTGAAACGAGGTTTCTGCACCTATTTTTACAAAATTGATTTTTCTTCCGGTTTTGCAGTGGCTTAACTAGAAATCTTTAAAGGGACCATTGGAGGCCATGGGAGAAACCAGCAGGTAGGTTGTTTTATCTTGCATTAATATAGGGCCAGGAGGAGAATTAGCTATCCCCATTCCTGGACTTAACAGCAGGTAATCTCAGCATCCATGCCTGACGTAAGTTGAAAGGCCCAGGCCAGTGACCTGCATTGGGCCTCCCAATTGGTACCTGCAGCTTGGAGGATTTATTGCAATAATGCCTGAGGGTGTATTTAGCACAGTCCTCAGCCCTCTCTTTTCTAGCAAATGAGTTCTGCATGCTTTGCTTTCATACCAGTTATCGGGTACCATTGACTTTAAGCCCAACATCTCTGATAGTGCTGTCCCTCAGAACTGCACTGAAGTATCAGCCTGGATTATGTGCTCAACCCTGTAGAGGTGCTTGAACCCACAATCTCATGACTCAGCTTGCAACAAACAGCCATGAGAAGAGGAGATAAGAAAATTAGAAATATTTTGTCCACATCTGGTGACACCTGCTCTGCTACATTTTAAAAGATTTTTGTTTATTTATTCATTCATGGGATGTGAGCATCTCTAGCAGGGCCAGCATTTATTGGCTCCCTAATTGCCCTTCAGAGCTGCCTTCATGAGCTGCTGCAGTTTGGGTGGTGAAAGTACTCTCACAGTGCTGTTAGGGATGGAGTTCCAGGATTTTGACCCAAGGGTGATGAAGGCATTGCAATGTATTTCCAAGTCAGAATGGCATGTAACTTGGAGATGGTGATGTTCCCATGCACTTGCTGCCTTTGTCATTCTAGGTGGTAGAGGTCGCAGATTTGGGAGGTGCTGCTGAAAAAGCAAGTTGCAGCAGTGCACCTTATAGATGGTGCACGCTGTACCCATGGTGTGCTGGTGGTTGAAGGAAGGTCTAAGGTGGTGGATGGGGTACCAATCTAACAGGCTGCTTTGTCCTTGATGATGTTGAGCTTTTTCAGTTGTTAGAGCTGCACTCTTCCAGGCAAGTGGAGAGTATTCCATCACACTCTTGGCTTGTGCCTTGTAGATGGTGGACAGTCTGTGGAGTATCAGAGGTGCAGAATTCCCAGCTTCTGACCTGCTCTTGTGGTCACAGTATTTATGTGGCAGTTCAGTTTCTGGTCAATGATGCCCCCCCAGAATATTGATTGGGAGTTCACAATGGTACTGCTGTTGAATGTCAAGGGGAGGTAGTTCAACTGTCTCTTTTTGGACATGATAATTGCCTGACACTTGTCTGCTGTAAATGTTACTTGCCACTTATTTTCCTAGCATAAATGCAGCCCAGATATTTCTGCATGAAGGCACAGACTACTTCACCATCTGAGGAGTTGTGAATGGTACTGAATACTGTGCAGTCATCAGCAAACATTCCACTTCTGACCTTATGATAGAGGCAAGGTCATTGATAAAACAGCTAAAGATGGTTGGGCCTAGGATACTACCCTGAGGAACTGCTGCAGCGATGTCCTGGGTCTGAGGTGATTGGAATCCAACAACCACAGCCATCTTCCTTTGTGTTAGATATGACTCCAACAAGTGGAGAGTCTGAATGGATTATAATCCTAGCTTCTTTTTGGGACCATCCCGGATCAGGCATACTCCCCAGATGATCACTCTCACTTAAGGTTGAGAAAGACAGATCTCACAGACATTTAAATGGGTCTGAAGAACTGATCTAACTTCCCCAAAGGAAATGAACCAGCTGAGAATATTACCATCCTCCAGATAGCCTTTTAAACAAGTTTTAGCCTGATAATAACAACCTGGATATTATAAGGGTTCTGGCATCTCTCTTCATTAATGTACCTCCCCGCTGACGAGTGTACGGAGATGGGTTCCGAGTTTGTGATACAGAAGACTACAAATGAGACAATGCGCTGAATTTTACCATGCCCTCGACATCGGGGGTTGTGGCGGGGGGCCAGTAAAATACTTGCGGAAGAGGCCTGCCACGACCCACGACACTGAGAAGGGCCCGTCGCATTTTACCGGCGACAGCGAGGCCTTGGTGCAGCCTCCCCGCCGCTGGGCAGCGGTGCCTTCATTTACATATTTAAATTAATTCCAAAAAAATGCTAATTACCTTACCTGCTCCCGGCGGCTGTCCCACGTCAATTTTACGGCTGCCAGCCGCAACTCGCGTGCCTTCGGAATTCTGTTCGGTGTTCCGAGGCAAGACGCTGGTGGGGAGGGGGGAGGTTTGAAATTATCAGGGCGGGAGGGGAGGAGCGGGAAAAATAATTCATATGAGCTGTGGGGATAGTTGGAATGGGTTGAAGGGCAAATTTGTTGAGGTTGCGGGAGGGGGAGGTTCGTGTTGGAACTGAAATACATTTTATTCATCACAGACAATAAAAAAAATCATTGTGGGGGTTGGGAAAGAGCCTCCAGCTTTTAATATTTCCTTTCAATAAAATGTGTAGTGATAACCCTTTAAAAATTCAAATCTACCCTAAGGGCTTGAAGCCCTTTAAAAATGGCGCTGGTGCCTAAGCGGTGGCACCAGACGCCATTGCCGGGGACAGAGTGGCTGCCCCCTGTACACTATCAGAGGCAGCCGCTCCGTCCCCTCCATTTAAATGAACCCCCATGTGAAATATCACGGGGGCTCAGCAGTGGCTCTTCCTTGTCAGAAGGCCGCCAAGTTCAAAACTTATCGCCACGATGTGCAGTGCGCTAATAAAATTCAGCCCAATATATTTTCTAAATTACATAAAAGTTTGTAAAGAACTGAATATGCAATTCACATGTGATGGGAAGTCAATTGCAATGTTAATAGGTCTAGGAAAAGGAAGAATGTATAATCTTATTTCTAGTAGAGAATCCAAGTTTTAAGTCTAAATATTGTTGCAGTAAAATATTTAAGATATACATCAATATTTAAAGCAGCATTTAAGTTAAGTCACTGAGTAGAAAGCTACAGAGTTTAGCAAGATACCTCTATCCCAATTAAGGGGAGAACTATTGTCACCACACCACAGTACCTTTGCCGTGCGAAACACTGGAGTGAATCCAATGAATCTAAAGATCCGTTGTGTGGTTCCAATATTTATACTGTTTCTAAGCTGCAGAGCTAGTTTTTTTTTGCATTGGGGAGTGTTACCCCTCTTGCAAGTATCATAAAAGTTTTGTTTTTCTTTAAAAACTAAGAGGTCTATGTGCCTTTAAGGCTAATAAATAAGACTTTTTGTGAACAATAACTTCAGAGGCTTAGTATTTGAAGTGCAGGTGACAGGACAAGCAACAGGAAGATTTTATGACAGTCTTATGACTTCTGTGGAACGACTTTAATTTCAGCTCTGCAGAGGGAAACAGAACAGCTAGCAGTAGCTGGAGCTGCGATTTGCTGATAGACCAGAGAAAAAGACTTGTTCTCTCTGAAAATGAGCTTTGCATTTCAAGGGAAAAGGTGCTACATTTAAGGTGAGGTTTTGACTTGCCTGCACAGAGAGGAAAAGACCCAGAGAAGAGAAATTACTACACTCTGTAGAGAAACACTGCTTTGGAGAAAGGAAGACTGCGCTTCGAGTGTGGAATGTTGCTGTTGCTTCCAGTCAAGAATCCCTGCCTCAAGAGTGAGTTCTGTAATTGCTGTGCTCCGTGGAGAAGGCTCCTTTGCTGAAAATAAGTCCTGTTGACTTTTGTGTTTTGGAAGTTCCTGAACTCTCAAGAAAGTTTCTTACTGTTAGACTGCTACTTTAAAATGTTAATAGACCTGTTGCTATAACCTGTTGCTGAAAGATCTGTGTGACGCCTGTTGCAGACAAACTACCTTGAACGCCTATGCACCATAAACTGTACATTAATTTCACCTGGAGACTTCAAGTGGCATCTGACTATTCGACTCTGGGACACCTCACAGATCTAGAAAATACTACCAGAAGTTACAATCCAGTTATTTTATTATTCCTAAGAAACCGTTACGAAGTCAATATTTCCGTTTTTCCTGGTTAACCATTGGTAATTGAATGTATGCGTGTGCATGAAGGTTAGGAAGATTAAGGAGTTATAAAATCTTGTCACACATATAGATTCATCACATTATCATTTAAAACTTGGTTTATTAATAAATAGTTAATTTTGTTGTTATTTAAAGAAATCTGGTTTGGTGTGCTTTATTCTGGGGAGAAATAAAGTGATTAATTTGGCTATTTTTCTGGTGGGTGGGAAACTTTGCTAACATGCTGTGACCTGTAGATTAGTGGGACTGAAGTAACAGTGCATTACTCCCACCTTGGTCGTAACATAATTGGGGGCTCTTGCGGGATTCAAATCCAATGCTAATTGCTTGAATTATAAGGAGAGTAATAATTTGCAAGAGGAAAAAATAAAAGGAACCAGGTTTCTTGTATAAGGGTAAAGACTATACTTTTGGAATGGCATTAGCAGTTGCAGCAGAGTTTCTGGGAAAGGAGAATGTGTCCCTCAGTGACTTGAAAACTTTAACCAAGGTTAAATTGATAGAAATGGAAACAAAATTGGGGTTAGAGTTGAAATCAGGTGCTAAAAAAGCAGAGATATTTGATGTAATAGTCCAACATTTAAAATTGGAAGAAGAAGAAGAAGATAGTAAGTCAGAAAGTGATGCAGTGTTATTGGCTAGAATTCAGTGAGAAACAAAAAAAACTTCAGCAGGAACAAGAAATGAAAAAAACTTAGGTTTTAACAGGAAACAGAAAAGGAAATAACAATAAGAAAACTTGAACTTCAGAGAATAAGTGAAAGAGAAGAGATGGAACTAAGACAAAGGGGTAGTGTTAACTCTAGGGAAAAGCCTGGTCAGGAATAATTTGAATCCAGCCCAGGATCCAGTGAAAAGCTGGTTAAATTTATACAAGCTCTCCCGAAGTTTGAGGGAAGCGACGAAGAGGCATTTTTCGTTTCTTTTGAAAAAATAGCCAAACAAATGAAATGGCCAAAGGAAAACTGGAAGTTACCTATGCAAAGCAGGTTGATGGACAGAGCTCATGAAGTTTATGCCATGCTTCCTGAAGAGGCTTCTGCAGATTATGAGAAAGAAAAAAAGGCTATTCTTGCTGCTTATGAGTTAGTCCCTGAAGCTTACTGTCAGAAGTTTCAGAACTTACGGAGATTGGCTGGGCAGACTTATGTTGGATTTGAAAGGGTGAAGCAAATTAATTTTGATCATTGGATACAGGCATTAAAGATGGAAACCACATATGAGAACCTAAGAGAACTGATTCTCTTGGAAGAGTTTAAAAATTCAATCCCTTCAGCAGTGAGAACTCATGTAGACAACCTGAAAGTTTTAAAAGCCAGGCAAGCAGTGGAAATTGCTGATGATTTTGAGTTTGTGAATAAGCAAAAACCTTTTGCCTATCACCCCCACAAACCTGAGATGGATAGAACGTGGGAGAATGAAAGGAAGGCAAGTAGCCGTGGACAAGAAGGAACAGCTAGGAATGACCCAGGATCACCTTCTCAGGCCAGAAAGGAAGGTGCTGAGGGTAGAAGTGAGGTCCACAAGCTAAAGTGTTATCATTGCCGCAATGTAGGACATCTTCATTCAGAATGCTGGAAGTTGCGAGGTAAACCCATGGGACTTGTTGGGGTAAGCAAAGCTAATGCTGAGAAAGAGCTTCTTTCTGTGACTGAAAGTACAGCAGACCAGGCTGTTACTTTAATGGCAGTGGTAAAACCAGACACTAAAACTAAAGTGAGTGTAGATGTTAAGAATACCTTTATAAAGAGTGCACCTAGAGTGTGACCTAATATCTGGGATGGTAACTGTAGGAGTTGTCCATAGTTTTCCAGTAGAGGGAATTGAATTACTCCGAGGGAATGATTTAGCTGGATCAAAAGTATCAGTTTCTCCTGTAGTCACAGAGAAACCAAGAGAAGTTAAAGAAATGGAAGAATTACAGGAACAAGTTCCAGGAATATTTCCTGCATGTGTAGTAACTCGAGCAATGGCTAAACAGGTTCCATTGTCAGAGGTATAAGTGGCATCACAAACAGATTGCCGAGTATCTGAAACTTTATTTGGGGATTTGGATAATCCAGATGAGATGTTTAACAAATCTTCTATAATTGCAGTGCAACAAGCTGATCCAGAGTTACATAGAATAGCACAGTCGCCTCTGACAGAAGCTGAGGGGAAAGGAGTTCATTGAGGAACCATTTAGTAGGGTATTGGTAGACTGTGGACATCAATATATACTTACTATTATGCATATGGCTACTCGATTTCCAGAGGCTATTCCTTTAAGGACAATTACTGCTAAAGTAGTAATAGAGAAGTTAACATAATTCTTCACGAGATATGGATTATCACTTGAAGATCAATCAGATCAAGGTTCTAATTTCATGTCAAAAATATTTCAAGAAGTCATGGGCAATTTGGGCATCAGACAGTTAAAATCTTCAGCATATCACCCATAGACACAGGGGACCTTTGAGAGGTACCATTAAACTCTCAAAACAATGATTAGAGCATACTGTCATGAAAATCTGCATGGTTGGGATAAAGGGCTAGACTTTCTTTTATTTGCCACAAGAGATTCACCAAATGAGCCTACAGATTTTAGTCCTTTTCGAATTGGTTTACAGGTATGAAGTAAGAGGTCCTCTAAAACTCATCAAAGACAGATTGTTAGAAAAAAGGAATGAATCTTCGATATGAGACTATGGGCTGAATTTTACATCCCCCCAAAGAATGGGAAAGTGGCGGGGGGTGGGGGGGCGTAAAATGGGGGGCCTTTCTGACCGGCTCCCACCTCTGCCACCACTTTACGCAGGGCAGCGGCAGCAAAAAAAGGCTTGCTCACCCCAGGCCAATCAAGGCCCTTAAGTGGTCAGTTAACGGATTTTACCCTTGGCCGATAGGGCGGCCCAGGGCTGACAGAAGCCGCCTGACAAAAGCAGGTGGCTTTCTGACGGCCTGGGGTTGGGGGGGGGCCCTCATGAGCAGGCACCCTGTGCCCAAAGGAGGGCCACTCCCAATGCGCCAACCACCCCAACACACAACAAGACCCCCGTCCCCCCAATCAACCACCCTTGCCTTGCCGGGGCCCGACTGATTGCCCCCAGAGAGGCCCCAAAAACTTACCAGCTCTCCGGGGCTCCTGACATCTTCTGTCTTCAGCTGGGTTGAAGTCCCAGCAGTAGCCACCGCTCCCGGTGGCACTACTGGGACAGAGAGCTGCCGGCCCGCTGGTTGCCTGGCAGTTCCATTAGGCGGGACTTCCTGCCTCAATGAGGTGGAAGTCCCGCCTCAGACAAATTAAAGGCCTGGGGACCACAAAATGCAGTCCGGATCTCCAGGCCAGGAGGAGGCGGGTTCGCCACCAACCTTTCAGTCGGTGGACAGCTCCCGTCCGTCGAGGGTAAAATTCAGCCCTATGTAGCTGTGTTCTGGGAAAGGCTCACAAAAGCTTGCAAAGTGACTCAGCAACATCTCAAGGCATCCCAAACCAATATGAAAAAAATGAGCAGACAAGAATGCAAAGACCAAAAATTTTCAACCAGGGATGAAGTATTAGTATTGTTACCTTTACAGGGTGAAACATTGAAAGCACAGTTCAGTGGCCCATATAAAGTGGTCCAAAGTGTGGGTAAGGTAAATTACTTGATTGACACCCCTGATCACCAGAAAAAGAATCAGTTGTGTCTTATCAATATGTTAAAGCAATATTATCACAGGGAGGAGGATAAGCCAGTACAGGTATGCTAGATAATGGGGACCATTGAGAAGGAAAAGAATAATGAAGATGAGACAGAAGGAGGCCTAGACAATTCTCAGATTGAACCTCCTGCTATCTGGTTAGCAAATAGTATGGCTAGTAAAATTGGACAACATGCTTTTGTACTTAGATGCAAAACAACATGAAGACATAGCCAGGCTACTCACAACAGTTAGAAGAGTCTGTAGGGATAAGGCAGGATGTATAACCTTAGCCAGACATGATGTGGATGTAGGGGATCTGTTCCTTTAAAACAGCATCCTTACTGCTTAAGTCCAGTCAAACAGGCCCAAGTAAAGCAGAAATCCAATACATGCTGGAAAACAACTTAATTGAACCTAGTCAAAGCAACTGGAGTTCACCAATAGTATTAGTGCCTAAACCTGGTGGGTCAACTCGACTTTGTATAGACTACAGAAAAGTCAATGTAGTAACAAAGGCAGACCTTCTCAGACCCAATTCCTCATTTAGAAGACTGTCTTGACAGAGTGGGCAGTGCTATATTTCTTACAAAGATAGATTTGTTAAAGGGATATTGGCAAGTTCCTTTGACACCTCGAGCTAAAGAAATATCAGCTTTTGTCACACCAGACGCTCTTTATCAGTGCCGACTCATGCCATATGGGCTAAAAAATGCCCCAACAAGTTTTCAGAGACTAAGGAATTGGACGGTAGCTAGTGTTCCCATCTGTGTAGTGTATCTTGATGATGAACTTGGAAAGAACACTTAAAACAGCTAAAAGCTCTGCTTAATATTTCCCAAATAAGGCTGTATAATTGTTAAATTCTGGATAAGATCCACCTTCTTTGATCTCTAAGAAAGTCTAGGCCAACAGCAACTGATTTAGTCATAAATCTGGCAAAAAAACTAATTTGAAAAAGCAAGAGTAACCAATCTTGGACATATGGTGGGGCAAGGACAAGTATTGCCAAGAACGGCAAAAGTACAAGCCTTAGTGGAGTTCCCTATCCCTAAGACTAAACGTAAAATCATGCGGTCTTTGGGGATGTGTGGTTTCTACAAAATGTTTGTACTGAATTTTAGTTTTGTAGCTGCTCCACTAACCGATTTGCTATAGAAAAAGAAAACCAAAGTAGTATGGTCAGTAGTAATGTCAGGCAGCTTTTGAAAAGTTAAAAGCAATTTTGACCAATGAATCAGTGTTGGCTGCTGGGGATAAATAAAGTGATTAATCTGGCTATTTTTCCAGTAGGTGGAAAACTTTACTAATATGCTGTGACCTGTGGAGTAGTGGGACTGAATTAACAGTGCACTACTTCTGCCTTGGTTGTAACACAAGTAGGTTTGTCCCCTTCTATTTCCCAAATAAGGCTGAATAACTGTTAAATTCTGGACAAGATCCACCTTCTTTGATTTCTAAGAAAGTCTAGGCCAACAGCAAGCTGGGAGCCTCTCATGATGGTCAGTTTTCCTAGTCACCTAACTGTGTTTCAAGATTATAATTCAGTTTCTTGGGTTTGGTCAGTTTTGTCAAAATTTCAGTTTGGTTTAGGGGTGCCCACATAAGACCATCTTATCAACTGTTATACTGTGGTAGCTTACATGGTCGTTTGCAAACTGTTATCAATGTTTTACCATGTGATGAGATTCATTACTTGTAGGAGTGAATCCCTCTTATCAAAAGCTGTCTCTATGCTCTACGATGAGGCAAGCCCTTCACTACAGAGGCATGTCAAAAGCATGCCGATGAATTTCTTTTTAACCTTTTAGGAAGATGAGCCCTGCTTTTAATTTTTTAATCCCTAATTCATAGGAAAATAACTCTTTTAACCTATAACCCCTATTATGGCCAAATTCCTTCATAAGTCTTCCCCTGATTCCCATTAACTTCGTTTTACTAGGGCTTCTTGATACCACACTCAGTCAAATGCTTCCTTGATGCCAAGGGCAGACACTTTCACCTCACCTGTGGATTTTAGGGTTTTTTTGCCCCTGTTTGGACCAAGGCTGTAATGACATCTGGAGTCGAGTAGTCCTGGTGAAACCTAAACAGTGAGTGGGCTATTGGTGAGTAAGTGCCATTTGATAGCAATATTGAAGACCCCTTCCATGACTTCACTGATGATTGAGAGTAGACCGAAGGTGCAGTAATTGGCCGGATTGGATTTGTCCTACTTTTAAGTGTTGTTATCTTTATAAAAGTCTCGTCTGCAGTTAACATTTAACTGGCATTAACTGAGATTAAAAGGCAGGACCTCAAAAGCAGTAATCTCAGGATTACTCCCAGTCCCATATGCAAGTGAGCATAGGAATAGGAGAATTGAGTGATTGAACACGTGGCTGAGAACTGGTGTAGGAGGAAGGGCATCAGATTTCTGAGACAATGGGAATGGTTCTAAGGCAGGTGGGACCTGTAGAAAATGGATGGGTAGCATCTTAGCAGGACTGGAACAAATATCCTCGCAGGGAGATTTGCTAGTGCTGTTGGGGAGGGTTTAAACTGCCAATCGGCAGCTGGTTGTGAACCTGAGAGGGAGCTCAGTTTGGAGGGAAGCAAAACTGGTAACTTGTCAGGGGTGTGGGAACCAGGAGCAAGTATCAGAGAGGAATACCAAGGTGCACAGAATACTGGGGGAGAAAGATAGCACGAGAGTAGGGAATAGGAAGTTATTAGGTTAGGTCCAAGTAAGGGAGAAAGTAATAAAGTCTGAATCAGGGTTAATGTGCATGCATGGGTGAATGCATGGAGTGTGGTTAATAAGACTGGTGAGGTATAGGCGCAGATTGCCATGTGGAAATTTGATGATGTGGCTATAACAGAGATCTGGCTCAAAGAAGGGCAGGACTGGGTGTTAAATATTCCTGGATACAAGATGTTCAGGAAAGATAGGATGGGGAAAAAAGGGGGAGGGGTAGTGGTATTGATTAAGGAGAGCATTGCAGTGTTGGAGAAAAAGGATGTCCCAGAGGGGATGAGGACAGAATCTATTTGGCTAGAGGTAAAGAACAAAAAAGGTGCAGTTACATTGCTCGGTTTTGTCTTTAGGCCACCAGCTAGTGGGAAAGATGTGAAGGAACAAATTGCCAGGAAATTACAGACAGGTGTAAAAATTATAGGGTGGTTATAATGGGGGACTTTAATTATCCAAACATAGACTGGGATAATAGTAGTGTAAAGGGCAGTGAGGGGCAAGAGTTCTTAGAGTGTGTTCAGGAAAATTTTGTACAACAGTATGTTGCGAGTCCACGAGGAGGCACTGCTGGACCTGGTTCCTGGGAATGAGGTGGGCCAAGTGGATCAAGTGTCAGTATGAGAGCATTTAGGGGGATAGTGATCATTGTATCATAAGGTTTAGGCTGACTATAGAAAAGGACAACAAGCAATCTAGGGTAAGAATAATTAACTGGGGGAAGGCCAACTTCAATGGGGTAAGAATGAGCTGGGGCGAATAAATTGGAGTCAAAAGCTGGCAGGAAAACTGGTAGATGAACAATGGGCTACCTTCAAAGAATAGATAGTTCGGGCACAGTCAAGGTATGTTCCCTCGAAGGGGAAAAGTAGACCAAACAAAACCAGAGCTCCCTGGATGACAAAAGAAGTAGAGATTAAGATAAAGAAGAAAAAGTGTGCTTATGACAGATGCCGGGTAGAAAATACTATTGAGAACCGGCTGAATAAAGAAGGTCGAGAGGGGAAGTGAAACAGCAAATAAGAGAAGCAAAGAGAAAGCATGAAAAGAGACTGGCAGCTAGCATTAAAGGAAATCCCAAAGTTTTATATCGGCATATAAATAGTAAAACGATGATAAAAGGAGGAGTGGGGCCGACTAGGGACCAGAAAGGGGATTTACACATGGAGGCAGAGGGCATAGATGAGATATTAAATGAATACTTTGCATCTGTCTTTAACAAGGAAGAAGATGCAATCCAGGCAATATTGATAGAGGAGGTAAGTCAGACACTAGAGGGGTTTAAAATTGATAAAGAGGAAGTATTAAATAGACTGTCTGTACTTAAAGTGGATAATGCACCAGGACCAGATGAGATGCATCCAAGGATACTGAGGGAAGTGAAGGTGGAAATCACAGAGGCACTGGCCATAATTTTTCAGTCTTCCTTAGACTCAGGGGTGGTACCAGAGGACTGGAGAATTGCAAACATTACACCCTTGTTCAAACAAGGGTGCAAAAATAAGCCCAGCAACAAATCAGTTTAACTTCGTTGGTGGGGAAATTTCGAGAAAAAATAATTCAGGACAAAATCAATAGTCTTATGGACAAATGTGAGTTAATTAAGGAAAGCCAACATAGATTTCTTAAAGGAAAATCGTGTTTAACTAACTTGCTGGAGTTTTTTGAGGAGGTAACAGAGAGGGTTGATGAGGGCAATGCTGTTGATGTGGCACACATGGACTTTCAAAAGACATTTGATAATACAGTGCCACACAACAGACTTGTGAGCAAACCTATAGCTCATGGAATAAAAGGGACAGTAGCAACATGGATACAAAATATAGTGGTTAATGGATGTTTTTCGGGCTGGAGCAAGGTTTGTAGTGGAGTTCCCCAGGGATCAGTGTTGGGACCCTTGCCTTTCCTGATATATATTAATGACCTAGACCTTGGTGTACAGGGCACAATTTCAAAGTTTGCACATGATATGAAACTTGGAAGCATTGTGAATGGTGAGGAAGATAGTATAGAACTTCAAAAGGACATAGTCAAGTTGATGGAATGGGCAGACAGGTGGCAGATGAAGTTCAATGCAGAGAAATGTGAGGTGATTCATTTTGGTAGGAAGAACATGGAGAGACAATATAAAATAAAGGGTACAATTCTAAAGGGGGTGCAGGAACAGAGGGACCTGTGTGAATATGTGCATAAGTCATTGAAGCTGGCAGGACAGGTTGAGAGAGCAGTTAATAAAGCACACAGTATCCTTAGCTTTATTAATAGGGGTGTGGAGTACAAGAGCAAGGAAGTTATGTCAAACTTGTTTAAGATACTAGTTAGGCCTCAGCTGGAGTATTGTTTCCAGTTCTGGGCGCCACCCTTTAGGAAAGACGTGAGGGCATTGGAGGGAGTACAGAAAAGATTCACGAGAATGGTTCCAGGGATGAGGAATTTCAGTTATGAAGATAGATTGGAGAAGTTAGGACTGTTTCCCTTGGAGAAGAGAAGGCTGAGAGGTGATTTGTTAGAGGTATTCAAAATCATGAGGGGTCTGGACAGAGTAGATAGAGAGAAACTATTCCCACTCATGAAAGGATCGAAAACGAGAGGGCACAGATTTAAAGTATTTGGTAAGAGAAGCAAAAGTGACATGAGGAAAAACATTTTCACTCAGCAAGTGGTTAAGATCTGGAATGTGCTGCCTGAGAACATGGTGGAGGCAGGTTCAACTGAAGCATTCAAATGGGAATTAGACAGTTATATGAAAAGGAAGAATGTGCAGGGTTACGGGGTGAAGGCAGGGAAATGGAACTGAGGGAGTTGCTCTTTCAGAGAGCCAGTGCAGGCACGATGGGCCGAAAGGCCTCCTTCTGCACTGTAATGATTCTGTGATTCTGTTTATGTGGTCAGCCCATACCTGAGCAATTTTCCAGATTGCTGGGTAGATACTTATGTTGTTGCTGTACTGGAACTTGGTTACAGGCACGGCTAGTTGTGAAACACAAGTCATCAGTATTACAGCCGGGATATTGTCAGGGCCTATTGCCTTTGCTGTATCCAGTGTACTCAACTGTTTCTTGATATCGTATGGAATGAATCAAATTGGCTGAAGATTGGGATCTGTGATGCTGAGGATCTCAGGAAGAGACTGAGTTGGATCATCCATTCAGCACTTTTCGCTGAAGGTAGCTGCATACAATTCAGCCTTGTCTTTTGCACTCACCTGCTGGTCTCTGGCATCATTGAGCATGAGGATGTTCATGGAGACTCCTCCTCTCGTTAGTTGCTTAACTGTCCATCACCATTCACAACTGGATGTGGCAAGACTGCCGAGCTTTAATAGAAACATAGGAACATAGGAGCAGGAGTAGGCCATTCAGCCCATCAGGCCTGCTCCGGCATTCAATTAGATCATGACCTATCATCTACCTCAGTGCCAATTTCCCACCCTATCCCCAGCCCAGCCTGTCTAAATCCCCCTGAAGCCTCTTTGTATCCTCCTCACAATTTATATTCCCACCTAGTTTTGTGTCATGAGCAAATTTGGAAATATTACATTTAATCCCCACATCCAAATCATTTATATAGATTGTGAACAGCTGTGGCCCCAGCACTTATCTTGCAGTTCCCCATTAGTAACAGCCTGCCATCCTGAGAATGATCCATTTATTCATACTCTGTTTTCTGTCTGTTAACTAATTCTCAATCCATGCCAGTTTATTACCCTCAATCCCGTGTGCTTTAATTTTGTTTACTAACCTCTTCTGTGGGATCTTATCAAAAGCCTTCTGAAAATCCATATACACCACATCCACTGGTTCTCCTTTATCTATGCTACAAGTAACATTTTCTAAAAACTCCAACAGGTTTATCAAACATGATTTCCCTTTCACAAATCCATGTTGACTCTGCCCAATCATATCATTATTTTCTAAGTGTCTTGTTATTGCATCCTTTATAATAGATTCTAACATGTTCCCTGCTACTGATGTCAAACTAACAGGTCTGTAGTTCTCCGTTTTCTCTCTCCCTCCTTTCTTAAATAATGGGGTTACATTTGCTACTTTCCAGTATACAAGAACCTTTCCAGAATCTATGGCATTTTGAAAGATAACCACCAATGCCTCCATTATCTCTATAGCCACCTCCTTCAACACGGCTCATCTGGTCCAGGGGATTTATCAACCTTCAATTCAATTAATTTTTCTGATCCATTGGTTATGAGATCACTTAATTCTGTCTATAGTATGCTCCTTCTGCTGTTTTACATGCATGTAGTCCCATGTTGTAGTTTCACGAGGTTGGCACCTCATTTTTAGGTACACCTGATGCTACTCCTGGAATGCTCTCCGAAACTCCTCATTGAACAAGGATTGGTCCCTTGGCTTGATTGTAGTGATAGAATGTGGAATATGCCAGGAGTTTACAGATTATGGTGGAATACAATTCTGCTGCTGCTGATAGCCTGCAGCGCCTCATGAATGCCCAGTTTTTAGCTGCTAGATCTGTTCTGAATCCATCCCATCTAGCATGGTGGTAGTGCCATACAACATAATGGAGGGTGTCCTCAGTGTGAAGATGTTGTTTCCACAATGACTGTACAGTGGTCACTCCTATCAATACTGTCATGGATAGATGCATCTGTAACAGGCAGATTGGTGATGATGAGGTCAAGTAGTTTTTTTCCCCCTTGTGTTTATTCGGTCGCCACCTGTCACAAGCCCAGTCTGGCAGCTATATCCTGCAGGACTTGACCAGCTCAGTGGGTAGTGGTGCTTCCGAGCCACTCTTGGTGATGGATGTCGACGTCCACTGTACAGAGTACATTTTGTGCCCTTGCTTCTTCTAAGTAGTGTTCAACATGGAGGAGTACTGATTCATCAGATGAAGGAGGGAAGTAAGTGGTAATCATTAGGAAGTTTTTTTGCCCATGTTTGACCTGATGCCATGAGGCTTTGTGGGGTCTGTAATCAACGTTGAGGAATCCCAAGCCCACTCCCTCCTGAGTGCACACCACTCTGCTGCCACCTTTGGTTGTTCAGTCCTGCCAATGGGTCAGGGCATACCTGGGAGATGGCAATGGAGGAGTCCGGGACATTAGCTGAAAGGTATGATACTGTGTGAGTGTGACTATGTCAGGCTGATGCTTGAATAGTCTGTGGTTCAGCTCTCCCAATTTTGGCACAAGTCCCCAGGTGTTAGTGAGGACTTTGCAGGGTTGACTGGACTGCATGTGGCTTCGTTATGTCCGAATTCGGTTCCTAAGTCAATGCCGGGTGATCCATTCGGCTTTATTCTTATTATAGTTTCCAATTAATGGAACTCTACAGTTCCATATTCTGGCCACTAGGTGGTGTTGTGCAGCAGATATTTCAACCTTTGAGTGACTTTGCTTTTTATTCACCAATTTTTCCCAGGACTTGTCATTTTAAATTTCTAAATAATCATTTAAACAAAATGTAAAAGTAAGAAAATTCATATTTCACAACAATACGATTATATTTATCCATTTATCATGCAGGCCCCCACCTACCAAGAATGAGGCACGTTGGTTTTTTCATATGAACATTGATTTTGAACAGTTGCTGGAGCGAGACTTGTTAGACAGGTCAGCCGTGGCTGGAAAAGACATTTGCATGTTAATAGACAGTGCTTGGAAGGACAAAGGACCATTCCCTGACACATTCAAGCCACAATGGACCTCGAAAACCAAGTATTGTGTGTAAGAGGAGCATTCCAGAGACTGCTAAGGTGATATAATCCAGGACTGGTTCGACCAGCTGGCCACATGACTAACTGGCTGATCCAGGGTCTTTTGAACTAGCCCCAGAGAGTTTGAACTGAGAAAGACCGCTTTCTCCTGGACTGAGAAGATCGCTCCTATCTGCTCTCATTTCTTTCTCACAAGCCTCTGAATCCACTGAAGACACATGAACCCCAAGAGAGAAAAGTCTTCGACAGCAAACAAGGTTTTAGACGAATACTGGGCCCCAACGAGAAGCAAGATCTACCTAAAATGAAGTACTCTACAGTGAGATTGAAGAACCGTAACAAAAACTCTTCAGATATTGCCTCAGATTTCTCCAGTTTATTTTTCCTCTGCACTTTTCTGTCTCTATTTGCATGTGTGTATCGCATATGCATGCTAGCATGGGCGCGTCGTGTATCCATAGGCATCAATCAAATTAGAGTTTAAGTTTAATAAATGTCAAACTTTCTTCTTTAAACCTAAGAAAGCCTGTTTGTGCTGGTTTCTTTGCCTTATAATTAGAAAGCGGTGAACAAGGATTCATCAAGGGAGAGCTAACAACACGGTGTGTTTAAAATTAAACCCTGTTACGGGAAGACCAGGTGAAGGCTGAGAGGGAACCCCTAGACACCTTTCTCACCTGGTTGTAATACCATTGAATTACTTTTGTGTCTTTTTAATGCCTTTATTATAGTTTTTATTTGAAGGCTTCTCGCTGTGGGCTTTGACAAAGTACTAAGTTGAGAGAGTTTTCAATCATAACTGTACATTCTGAGCAAGTGCACTTGCCGAAATGTCCCATCATGCAATTTATCCGCTATCAGGAGTTGAAGAGAAAATGGGTATGTTCCTCAATCTGTGCTATTTTGCTTTTCCTGCAAGACTTTGAACGAAACTGGAGATTAATTTTTCAGGCAGGTGGTGCATTTATGTAAATATATTACAATTGTGCCTTTCTAACATGAACTCCTCACGGAAAGTACATAAGGGAATAATAACAGCTGTTCATGTTTTTTTAGCGATGCTTAAAAAACAGAGTGAGGGGCCTTTTCAACAGGACAGTCCGGGAGTAGAACAGGACAAAAATGTTGAATCAACAACAACAACTTATGCTTATGTAGCACCGTTAACGTAATAAAATCTCCCAAAGTGCTTCACAGAAGAATTATAAAACCAAGCATGACACCAAGCAACAAAAGGAGATATTTGGTCAGATGACCAAAAGCTTGATCAAAGAAGTAGGTTTTAAGGAGTGTCCTAAAGGAGGAAAGTGAGGTAGAGAGGTGAAGAGGTGTAGGCAGGGTATTCCAGAGCTTAGGTCCTAGGCAACTGAAGGCATGATGGTGGAGCGATTAAAATCGGGGATGCTCAAGAGATCAGAACCACAGGAGAACAGATTTCTCAGAGGGTTGTGGGGCTGGAGGAGATTACAGAGATAGGAGGGGTGAGGCCATGGAGGGTTTTGAAAACAAGGATGGCGATCTTAAAATCAAGACACTACTTAGCCGGGAGCCAATGTAAGTCAGCGAGCACAGGGGGGAAAGGTGAATGGGACTTGGTATGAGTTAAGACACAGGCAGCAGAGTTTTGGATGGCCTCAGGTGTACGAAGGATAGAATGTGGGAGACCAGCCAGGAGTGTATTAGAATTGTCAAGACGAGAGGTAGCGAAGGCATGAATGAGGGTTTTAGCAGCAGATCAACTGAGACAGGAGAAAAGACAGGCAATGTTACGGAGTTCGAAATATGCGGTCTTAGTGATGGCTCAAATATAAGGTTGGAAGCTCATCTCTGGGCCAAATGTGACACCAAGGTTGCAATCAGTCTGTTTTAATCTGAGACGGATGCCAAAGACAGTGATGGACCCAGTAGTTAGGGAATGAAGTTTGGAGCAGGGACTGAATACGATGGCATATGTCTTCCCAATATTTAATTGGAGAAAATTTCTGCCAGTCTAGTACTGGATGTCGGATAAGCAGTCTGATAATTTAGCATCAGTGGAGGAATTAAAAGAGGTGGTGGAGTAAAGCTGGGTGGCGTCAGCAAACATGTGAAAACTAACGCTGTGCTTTGGGATGATGTCACCGAGGGGCAGAATGTAGATAAGAAATAGGAGGGGGCCAAGGATAGATCCTTGGGAGACATTAGGCATAATGGTGTGGGAGCAGGAAGAGAAGTCACTGCAAGTGATTCTCTGGCTATCATTAAATAGACAAGAATGAAATCAGGCGAGAGCAGTCCCACCCAGCTGGACAACAGTGGAAAGGCATTGGAGGATGATGGTGTGGTCAACTGTGTCAAAGGCTGCTGACAGGTTGAGAAGAACGAGGAGGGAAAGTTTTCCTTGTCACAGTCGCATAGGATGTCATTTTTGACTTTGATAAAAGCTGTTTTGGTACTGTGGTAGGGGCAGAAACCTGATTGGAGGGATCAAACAAGGAGTTCCAAGAAAGATGGAAATGGATTTGGGAGGTGAAAACACGTTCAAGCACTTTAGAGAGGAAAGAGAGGTTGGAGTTGGGATGGTAGTTTGCAAGAACAGTATTTCTTTGAGGAGAGGGGTGATAACAGCAGATCTACAGGAGAGATGGACAACACCTGAAGAGAGAGAACCATTAACAATATTGTGTTACGGCCAGGTGAGGAGGGGGTCTCAGGCTCCCCTCTCGCCCTTCCTCTTATTTGACCGCAACAGGGTTTATTCCCTTTTCAAACAGTGGTGGTGCTTACCACCTCAATGAGTGTTTTACCTTTTTCCTTTAATGTGATTGCAAAAGACCCAATCGGACAGGTTTTCTTGAGCTTAAACAAGAAAGAGGTAAGTTTATTAATACTTTATTTATTTATTTAGAGATACAGCACTGAAACAGGCCCTTCGGCCCACCGAGTCTGTGCTGACCATCAACCACCCATTTATACTAATCCCATATTCCTACCACATCCCCACCTTCCCAATATTCCCCTACCACCTACCAATACCAGGGGCAATTTATAATGGCCAATTTACCTATCAACCTGCAAGTCTTTGGCTGTGGGAGGAAACCAGAGCACCCGGCAAAAACCCACGCGGTTACAGGGAGAACTTGCAAACTCCGCACAGGCAGTACCCAGAATTGAACCTGGGTCGCTGGAGCTATGAGGCTGCGGTGCTAACCACTGCGCCACTGTGCCGCCCTTTCTAACCTGATTTTAAAATACTAAAAATGTGCTACACATTCACGCACACATTCACACGAGAATCACACACACACACACAAATAGATTACAAAGGGTAACAGATCTGGTGGTTAGATTAAAGTCCAGAATAAATGGAATTTAAATAGTCTGTAAATCCAGTAGTCCTCAGCTGAAGCTATATTCTTGAAGTCCTCGCTGGTCAAAGTTTTCCTGGAGGCAGAATTGGTAGTTGATTCTATTCCATTGGTTGCTGGCTGTAGTGGTCTGTAGGCTTGGAGGGTCCCCCAGTCGCAGACGGTTCTTTTCTTGATATTTTCTAGGGAGAGAGAGAGAGAGACAGTGGAGTAGCTGCCTTCTTTGCTGTTGTATGCTCAGTTACTCCTGTCTGCTGTCTATGTCACAAAACTTCTAGTTTCTTCAGAGAGGAACAGGCAGTCACATGGTTCTATAAATTCCCTTTATTTTTGATGAGGTCCAAAGTCTAAAACCTAAAACTCCTCTTAGGTGGGGCGGAGGGACATCTCCACTTGTGAATGCCTCAGGATGACTTTGAATAACTCATTAAGGAGGATCATCTGGTTAATCATGTTCTTGCTGGGCTTCTTGTTAGACTTTTTTTGTCTTCAGTTCAATCTCCTGGTGTTTCAGATGTAAATGGTGGTGGCCATCTTGGGCTTCTAGTTTTTTAAAAGTTACTGTAGGGTTTATTTTCCATTAAAAGTCAAATGTAAGTTTCCAACCGATGAAATTAATATTTCCCATTTGGCAGATAGGGTTTTCCTGACAATTGGCTAACATGGGGGCCAGGAAGGAAAGTTGGGTGATCAGCAGTTTAGTGGGAATAGGATCAAGGGAGCAGGACATGGGTCAAGAGAAAAACATCACCTGCTGGTGATAGAACTGTTTCTAATCTTTCTCTAGTTACTCTCCTATATTCCCTCATGGCGTCTCTGAGCTCATCTTGTCCATGAGACCCATTTCCTGCTCCCTTGATCCTATTCCCACTAAACGGCTGATCGAGAACGGCTAAACAGGTTAGGCCTTTATTCATTAGAATTTAGAAGAATGGGGGTGATCTTATTGAAACATACAAGATTCTGAGGGGGCTTGACAGGGTAGATGTTGAGAAGATGTTTTCACTAGTGGGGGAATCTCGAACTAGGGGACATAGTTACAAAATAAGGGGGCACTCCTTCTACTGAAGACTTGAACGCATGTGAGAGTAGCAGGGAGATGCGTTCACATGCATTCAAGTCTTCAGAAGAAGGAATTTTCCTCCACACAAGATCAGGTGGCAGGTTGTTCAACCTTGCCCGTCTAAGAGCGAAGACCAAAGTACGGAAAGTCCTCATCAGGGAACTCCTCTTTGCTGACGATGCTGCATTAACATCTCACACTGAAGAGTGTCTGCAGAGACTCATCGACAGGATTGCGGCTGCCTGCAACGAATTTGGCCTAACCATCAGCCTCAAGAAAACGAACATCATGGGACAGGATGTCAGAAATGCTCCATCCATCAATAGCGGTGACCACGCTCTGGAAGTGGTTCAAGAGTTCACCTACCTAGGCTCAATTATCACCAGTAACCTGCCTCTCGATGCAAAAATCAACAAGCGCATGGGAAAGGCTTCCACTGCTATGTCCAGACTGGCCAAGAGAGTGCGGGAAAATGGCGCACTGACACGGAACACAAAAGTCCGAGTGTACCAAGCCTGTGTCCTCAGTACCTTGCTCTACGGCAGCGAGGCCTGGACAACCTATGTTAGCCAAGAGCGACGTCTCAATTCATTCCATCTTCGCTGCCTCCGGAGAATCCTTGGCATCAGGTGGCAGGACCATATCTCCAACACAGAAGTCCTCGAGGCAGCCAACATCCCCAGCATATACACCCTACGGAGCCAGCAGCGCTTGAGATGGCTTGGCCATGTGAGCTGCATGGAAGATGGCAGGACCCATTGTACAGTGAGCTCACCACTGGTATCAGACGCACCGGCCGTCCATGTCTCCACTTTAAAGACGTCTGCAAACACGACATGAAGTCCTGTGACATTGATCACAAGTCGTGGGAGTCAGTTGCCAGTGATCGCCAGAGCTGGCGGGCAGTCATAAATGCGGGGCTAAAGTGTGGCGAGTCGAAGAGACTTAGCAGTTGGCAGGAAAAAAGACAGAAGCGCAAGGGGAGAGCCAACTGTGTAACAGCGCCGACAACCAATTTTATCTGCAGCACCTGTGGAAGAGTCTGTTACTCCAGAATTGGCCTTTATAGCCACTCCAGGCGCTACTTCACAAACCACTGACCACCTCCAGGCGCTTACCCATTGTCGCTCAAGACAAGGAGGTCAAAGAAGAAGGCGGCACTCATTTAAAACTGAGATGCGAAGGAATTTATTCTCTCAGAGGGTAATGAATGTCTGGAATTCTCTACCCCAGTGAGTTGTGGAGGCTAGATCACTGAAAGTATTTAAAGAGGTAGATAGATTTTTGAAATATTGGGGAGTTGAGGGCTCTGAGGAGCTGTCACAAAAGAAGAGTTGAGGTCTGCGGCAGATCAACCATGATCTTATTGAATGGCGGGGCAGGCTTGAGGGGCCGAATGGCCTACTCCTGCTCCTATTTCTTATGTTCTTATGGAATGTGGCATCACTGGCAAGGCCAGCCTTTATTGTCCATCTCTAATTGTCCTTGAGAACATTTCAGAGGGCAGTTAGGAGTCACATATAGGCCAGACTGGGTAGTAATTTTACTGACTGTAGTAATTTACTTGATTCAGTCATCATGTTTGATTAAATATATTGCCCTAGAAATTGGATTACGCCTGACTTGGAGCAAATTCTGGTTAAAATACACACTGTATGCATTGAAAGAGGCCAGTGGCCAGTCCATGGTAAATTAGTCCGCCTGCCTCATTTGTTTATTCACGGCCCCAGAGACAGCTCGCATGGGAGTGGGCATCAAATTGGCCAGTCAAGAACCTGAGGTAAATCTGGAGGAAAGGAAGCAATCAGAAGGGAGGGGCAAACAGCACCCGGTACCATGTTTTTAATGTGAACCACAGGAAGCAGGAGTGCATATCAGGAAATGTGTGATTTTCTGTCCATTACTTTTTTAAACAAACAGAACATTTACACTGAAATGCTTGACAGCAAGAACATAAAGGTGGAACTGGCTGACAACAAGGTACTGATGTTGAGAGTACTTGACATGGAACACATGGCGAGTCAGCACCTGATGGTTTGAAAGGAGGTCTCCTGAGACCCCTTTCTCCCATTAGAGTGTCAGATCCTGTTACCCCAATACTGCCAGATTCCAGCAATCAGCACTGCTGCAAAGCTCCTTTGGAGCCCTGCTGGATCTGAGCATCTCCCACCTCAGATTTCCTTCCCCACATTCTACAATCCTCTCTCTGTGCTCACAAATGCTAGGACCATGTTTCCAGTGCTCCCATAATCACTGACCCATGTTGGCGTACGGTTCCATGGGCACCAGTAGTTCTCTGGTACTTTATCCAAGTAGTCAATCTTCATATATGAGCCTGTGATAGTTAGCAGGCTACTCAAAGGTGGTAAGAACCACTATATCACCTGACTTCTGTTCTGGCTGAAATCAGCTAACTAGCACATACCAGGAATCAAACTTGGGATATTTTAGTCAATGGAGGTCGATTTGAACTCATCCAACTGGGCAAGAAGCTATTGATTTAGAATCATAGAATGATTACAAAAAGAGGCCATTCAGCCCAATGTGTCCATGCCGGCTCTCTGCAAAAGCAACTCAGCTAGTCCCACTCCCCTGCCTTTTCCCCTTAGCCATGCAAATGTTTTCCCTTCAGATAATTATCCAATTCCCTTTGAAAGTCAAGATTGAATCTGCCTCTACCACACTCTCAGGCAGTGCAATCCAGATGCTGAGCTGAATGAAAAGAAAAACCGAGCAAGGGTGAAACAGGCGGCCAAATTACTCTCACCCATTTTCAGATTGGCAGGAACTGTTAAAATTGACCACAATATAGCTTCATAACATAGCCAAATTGCTTTTGCCCGAGAGGTCATCAGGTGGCTGAAAATGTGAGACGATTAAAATCAGCTTCGTTAAGATCAGTATCTAAAATGTGTGGTAATTCAATGTAAGATAAATTCCATCCACTGACATCATTCAGGACACATTGCAATACTGCTGAACTACAGGAAGGAATCAGTTAAATCCCTGACACGCAGAAGAAGCTGGTTGATACGATGAGAGTGACCTCTGAGCTGACTCTACCCTTGCCTGCTGCTTCTGTCTTGCTGCTCATCTACATCCATATTAATTATGGATGAAGCCTAACTGCCTTGGGAAGATGAAAAAAATGAAATGGCTTCTAAAAATGTACAGTTCCTGATTAAGACAGAAAGAATAGGTCTTATGTTTCCTGCCATTTAATTTTTAAAAAGGAATGTGAGAAACATACATCACAAAACAGTAACCAAGTATGTTGCTGTACACAATCCAGGATGAATAGATAGTGAATAACTATGAGTTGAACAAAACAGTATGTGTTGAGAGCTGCATTGGTGAGTAAGCTGTTAGAATTTGGTACTTTTTCTAAAAACGAAAGTTAAATTTTTCTTTAAGATTAGCAGATAGGATTAACTTTGCATGACTATCATTTGTTACAGGGAAATAGCTAAAGATTTACTGCTATGAGACAGCTGATTTTAATTTGTTGGGGAGGATTTGGGAATGTGGGAGCCGAAAATGGTTGGGGGTGTGCTGGTGGAGATGAACTTTTTTAAAATTTCCTCCCTAATTTGGATGTCCTGACTCGGACTCCTGCCCAAAGCCAGCAGGAATGACATCACTGCCAGTGGGCAAGAGTAAATATTGGTGGGTGGTCAAGCCACCACAGGGGCAAGGAAAGCAGGGATTGAAGGAGAAAGGGGCTCAACAAGTCCATGATTAGGCAAGACCCAAGGTATCTTTGTGGGGCTGGGAGGAGTGCTCTTACTCCTCCTAGTCCACAAGGAAACATTAAGAATTTTTCTTTTTATAAAGCACTTACCTCGGCCTGAATCCTTGAAGGTCGGGCCCACAGTTAAAATGGCTAAGCCTCCCGATAATGTCATTGGGATGTGACACTGAAATTTAAATCTAAATTAAATTCTTCCTGTGCCTGAAGACAGGTAAATAAAAATGGTCGGGGGTGTGAACACATGAAGAACGTGACACAAAGCCTCCATTATCTGACCCCCACCCCCAACCACTGCCTGCAATGCTCCTGCTGGGTGGGGGAGAGGAGTTAAAATTGTCCTTTAGTTGTCTGTTGTGTGCTTTGTAAATTTTATATATGAAATACATATAAAATGATTATGAATGGACAGAAGGATGAAACTTGACTGAGGAATTGCTTCTGCACAGTGGAAACTGGGTGGATGGGTAGTTAGAAAGGAGGGGTTAACTTACTCGCTTGTAACTCAACCCTTTCCAACTTTGCCATTTTAAATCTGCAGGGTTCTAAGTACAGACAGTTGTGGCGCCCAGCTAATGTAGGTGGGAGTCGCATGAATTTATGCAATTCTGAGTCCTATTAAACCAATTTTAACTGGTCTGAGGCAGGGAAACTGCTGGGCTGTCCTGAAAGGCTGATGTAGGTCTTCAGTTTGTACAATGTTCAGTACCATTTGCAACTCCTCAGTTACTGAAGTAGTCCGTGTCCATATGCAGCAAGACCTGGACAACATTCAGGTTTGGGCTGATAAGTGGCAAGTAACATTTGCGCCATGCAAGTGTCAGGCAATGACTATCTCCAATAAGAGAGAATCTGACCATCTCCTCTTGACATTCAATGGAATTACCATCACTGAATCCCCCACTATCAACACCCTGGAGGTTACCATTGACCAGAAACTGAACTGCAGCAGACACATAAATACCATGGCTACAACAGCTGGTCAGAGACTAGGAATTCTGTGGCGAGTAACCCACCTCCTGACTCCCCAAAGCCTATCCACTATCTACAAGGCACAAGTCAAGAGTGTGATGGAATACTCTCCACTTGCCTGCATGAATGCAGCTCCAACAACACTCAAGAAACTTGACATCATCCAGGACAAAGCAGCCCGCCACCACTGGCGTACAGTGACAGCAGTGTGTACCATCTACAAGATGCACTGCAGAACCTCACCATGCATCCTTTGACAGCATCTTCCAAACCCACACCCTGTTCTGCCTAGAAGGACAAGGGCAGCAGACGTGTGGGAATTCCATCACCTGCAGGTTCCCTTCCAAGTCACACACCATTCTGACTTGGAACTATACTTGGTTCCTTCACTGTTGCTGGGTCACAATCCTGGAGCTTCCTCCCTAACAGGATTGAGGGTATACCTACACCACATGGACTGCAATGGTTCAAGAAGGCAGCTCACCACCACCTTTTCAAGGGCAATTAGGGATGGGCAAGAAATGCTAGCCTAGCCAGCGACACCCACATCCCATGAAAGAATTAACAAAATCTACAGACCAAAGAGCCTCTCCAAGATTAATAGATAAAACTTTCTTTCTGGGGCTAGAAGGAGCAGAAGTGCTTCTCCAGGCCCAAGAGGTCAGATGCAGCCTTCCCTGGTCAGGGCTTCTCCCTCCCATAAGAAGGCCTTTCCCTGCAGTTTACCTGCATGCTGCTGAGTCATCCATTTATGCCAGCAGGCAGTCTTCTGACACTCGAACTTTCTCTCCCATGCATGTAGATGAGGCCAGGAGTTAAAATACCTAGTGCCTCAAATTAAGGCTAATGAGTGCATTTCATTGAGGAAGTAGAAACATGTTCAATTGTGGTAGATCTCAGAATTTAAATGCAGTGCCCACAAAGCAATGTGTGTGCAGTCAATTGCTCTCTCCACCATAGGGAAGCCTGGTATCCTGATGAAGCTGCATGCATGCGCTATCTGCCTGTCTGGAAAGAGAAAATGCAAAGTATTCCCCTCTCCTTGCAGAGCATTAGTTACCTCCCTGATACAACAGTGGATGGCAAACTCTGAAATGTTGAAGACGTCGCCTGCTCCAACCTGGAAGGAGTCCGATTGTAAGACATTCATCCCATGATCACCTTTACAGCCACTTGCAATACTGTGCTTGCCCTGCTCTGAGGTTGTAGGTCTGCCTGAAACAGGTGGAAGATTTCAGTGAGAACCTCCTCAGTAAAGCGGAGACATCACGCATACTGTTCCTGGCTTAAGTTGAGGTAGAAGAATAGCTCCCTAGGTATATATGACCTGGTGCTGAGAACGCTCCTCCCCTTAATCGTTCTCCCTCTTTGAGCAGTTTGTCCTCCTCTGTGTCATCACTACTTATTCTCCCTGTCTTGCTGGAGGCCATGGGGGATGGAAACTGCAACACCCATGACTGGGAGCTAGTGGTCTGAGCAGAACCTTTGAAGCCAGAAGATAGGCCCTAACCATGTGCCACCTCACTCCCTACAGACTTCGCCAACTTTAAGTAACAGTACAAACCTCCAAACACTTCTACTAACTCAGCAACAGCTCGTAGAAATCAATCAGCAACCAATCTGAAAGTGGTTGATGAACACTTTAAATAACTCTGATGGACCGTCCTTCCTGCTGCTGAACACACGTTCAGCTGTGTGAGGTTAACAGAGAACGTTAACTGGAATGTTGAGGTCAAAAATTGCACCCCTAGAGTCAAATCAACGACACAAGTTGACTGACATCATAATCTACCCACTCTGAATACTTCTGGTGCACAATTCCAGTATCCACGCTAACAGCCTCATCAAAACGGCATCTGGCACAGCCCGCACCAGAAGTGTGCACATGGATACTATTTTGGACCCGTAGCACTGAAAATACAGGCATTATGCAACCAAACTTTGCAGCTGTTATCTTTTAGATGAGACATTAAAGCAAGGCCTCATCTGCCTGCTAATACAGATGTATCATAGAATCATAGAAAGGTTACAGCACAGAATGAGACCATTCAGTCCATCTTGCACATGACGGCTCTCTGCAAGAGCAACTCAGCTAGCCCCACTCTCCCGTACGTTCCTCATAGCCCATCAATTTCTTTCTCTTCTGGTGCATATCCAATTGCCTTTTGAAAGTTATACCTGAATCTGTCTCCACCACACTCTCAGGCAGTGCATTCCAGATCCTAACCACTCACTGTGTAAAAAGGCTTTTCCTCATGTTGCTTTTGGTTCTTTTGCTAATCATCTTAAATCTGTGTCCTCTGGTTCTCAACCCTTCCACCAATGGGAACAGTTTCCCCTATCCACTAGAACCCTCATGATTTTGAACACCTCTATCAAATCTCCTCTAAGCCTTCTCTTCGCTAAGGAGAACAACCCCAAATTGCCCAATCTATCCAGGTAACTGAAGTTCCCCATTCCTGGAACCATTCTCATAAATCTTTTCTGCACCCTTTCCAAAACCTTCACAGTTTCCTAAAGTATGGTGCCCAGAATTGGACACAATACTCCAGCTGAAACCAATCCAGTGTATTATAAAGGTTCATCATAACTTTCTCGCTTTTGTACTCTATACCTCTATTTATAATGCCCAGGATCCCGTTTGCCCTTTTGACCACTTTCCGTGAAAGATCATATAGCACTATCTGAGAAAGAACAAATAGTTTGCCTGGGTTCCTGGTTAACATTGCTCCTTCAACCATCAGCAACATAACAGATTATCTGAACATACATTCAATTGAGGTTTGCAAATTGCTTGTTATTTTTTGCCTACATAAGAAGAGTGATTATTCCTGAAAAACAATCTGTTGGTTGTAAAGCATTTTGGTGTGTCCTTGTGGTGCAATAAGGTTCTATAGAAATGCAAGTTATTTCTTTCTAGAGAGGAACTAGAATTAGAGATTACGGAAAGACTGAAAGAGGCACAGATAAGAAATATCTAAATAATGGAGATAGAGAATTTTATGGGGAGTGGAATAAGCTATGCATACCCTCCTATATGCTCCCCCAAACAACTAAATCATGGCTGACCTGTACCTCAAATCCATTTACCTGCCTTTGTTCCATATCCCTTGATACCTTTACCTGACAAAGATCTGTCGATTTCAGTCTTGAAAATTTCAATTTACCCAGCATCCACAGCCTTTTGAGGGAGAAAGTTCCAGATTCCAACTACCCTTTGTGTGAAAAAATACTTCCTGATTTTTCTCCTAAATGGACTCACACTAATCTTAAAATGATGCCCCCTTGTTCTGGATTTCCCCACCAGAGGGAACAGTTTCTCCTGTGTCTTCCCCATTTGAATCCCTTCAACATTTTAAACATTTCAATTAGATCACCCCTCAACCTTCTAAACTCCTTGGGGGTAATTGTGACCTCAATGGAAATAAAAATAAAAATCGGGAGTGAGATAAAGTGAGCTATCGATTTGCTATCAACCATTTTACACCATTATACAAAGTCACAATTACCCACAAGGAGTTTAAAACTTGCATTTAGGAGCCAGTAGTTTTATGACTGAAGCTCACACTTGAAGCAATGTTAATAATTTTAATAGCTTGTATACAGATGCTGGGAAAAGAGGGATAAAGTAGAAAGAACAAACAAGACAGGTTGGGGAGAAAAGAAAATAGCAGGAAAATATGGATAAATAGAGATTGTAGTGTTGTATCAAGCATGTTGCTCTTGATATTACATGTGCAGTTGGGATTCATATTTTCAATTTTTTAATTTGCTGTAGATAGCAAACATCAGTTTCAAAATTGTTGGATGGTAATAGGTGAAGAATGTATTGTTTCTTGTGCTCTCTTCCACTTATGCAATGCTTCAGTCATTACCAAGCAACTGAAGTTTTGGAGGCAAAGATTTCCACTGGGCAGAATTTAATGGGCCTCCCACCCCCCTGGAGACAGGCTAGGAGGCAGGGGGGGCCCATAGAACCATGACAGAAGGCAGTGGGTGGAGGGCCCGTCACCTTCCCATCGCACCGCGATTAATTTGGGGCAGGAAAAGTTGGATGGCCTCCCCCGGGAGGCCAATTGAGGCTCTTAAGTAGCCATTCAGTAGCCACTTAAGGGCCACTTAAGGCCTCCTGTGATACTGGCAGCGGCCATCCCTCTTGGTGGCATTGCCGATACTATTGAGCTGCCGGCCCTCTGATTGGCCAGCAGTCCTTGGAGGCAGGATCCCCGGATCCCAGAACTGGGCTGTTAATTGCCCGAGCTCCATTGAATCATGACGGGGGGACTCGAAAGAGCTAAGGCAAGGTTCTCCTCCCCTTTTTGTCCCAATGCTGGGAGCCCCACCGCTGTTTGCAATTTTTACCAAAGGATGAATTTATGATTTTGATATAGAGAATAGAGGAATCCATCCATAGGGGTGGTGTAATCCTCACCCATGAGTTCTAGATTCAAATCCAGCCTCATTTGATGAATGAAAATCCTCATACCACCAGTTATAAGGATCCTACCTGAAATGAGTTTGGATAGTCTCAAAGTAGCTGTTAGTTAGCCCAGAGCATTAAGTGTTTATACATTGGCACAAGATTTGTATTCTACCTTAGAGAGGTCATTAGAATGACTGCAGTGGGACATGGAAAAATTTGCATCACTGAAATAATCATTCTCCAAGTTGAAAAACAAGACATTGATCTCAATTGCATTACAAATGTGGTAACATCAAACATAGCCTTACTATATAGGCCCAATAATGCACACTGATTATTGGGACTCACCTACTTATGTGTCCAATTAGCATCTCATTTAAATATTTTTGGATGCTCCCAGAGTGTGGCAAATGAAGAACTAGGAGCAACATTGCTATCTGGAGCTGGAATATCGGGTGCCACCAGCAACTGCCTGTTCACTGCTGCCAATGTTTTCCTGCCTGCAACCACTGGGGACTTAAGTGTCTTTGCACAATGTAACCCATGTTGGCAAAACAGAAACGCAGGTGAATAAGTATTCTTGGCCGTATATTAAGGGGATCTGTTCTTTTTATTTTGGGCCTCCTTATCTCGAGAGACAATGGATACACGCCTGGAGGTGGTCAGTGGTTTGTGAAGCAGCGCCTGGAGTGGCTATAAAGGCCAATTCCAGAGTGACAGGCTTTTCCACAGGTGCTGCAGAGAAATTTGTTTGTCGGGGCTGTTGCACAGTTGGTTCTCCCCTTGCGCCTCTGTCTTTTTTCCTGCCAACTACTAAGTCTCTTCGACTCGCCACATTTTAGCCCCGTCTTTATGGCTGCCCGCCAGCTCTGGCGAACGCTGGCAACTGACTCCCACGACTTGTGATCAATGTCACAGGATTTCATGTCGCGTTTGCAGACGTCTTTATAGCGGAGACATGGACGGCCGGTGGGTCTGATACCAGTGGCGAGCTCGCTGTACAATGTGTCTTTGGGGATCCTGCCATCTTCCGTGCGGCTCACATGGCCAAGCCATCTCAAGCGCCGCTGACTCAGTAGTGTGTACAAGCTGGGGATGTTGGCCGCCTCGAGGACTTCTGTGTTGGAGATACGGTCCTGCCACCTGATGCCAAGTATTCTCCGGAGGCAGCGAAGATGGAATGAATTGAGACGTCGCTCTTGGCTGACATACATTGTCCAGGCCTCACTGCCGTAGAGCAAGGTACTGAGGACACAGGCCTGATTCCCTCTGACTTTTGTGTTCCGTGTCAGTGCGCCATTTTCCCACATTCTCTTGGCCAGTCTGGACATAGCAGTGGAAGCCTTTCCCATGCGCTTGTTGATTTCTGCATCTAGAGACAGGTTACTGGTGATAGTTGAGCCTAGGTAGGTGAACTCTTGAACCACTTCCAGAGCGTGGTCGCCAATATTGATGGATGGAGCATATCTGACATCCTGCCCCATGATGTTTGTTTTCTTGAGGCTGATGGTTAGGCCAAATTCATTGCAGGCAGCCGCAAACCTGTCGATGAGACTCTGCAGGCACTCTTCAGTGTGAGATGTTAAAGCAGCATCGTCAGCAAAGAGGAGTTCCCTGATGAGGACTTTCCGTACTTTGGACTTCGCTCTTAGACGGGCAAGGTTGAACAACCTGCCCCCTGATCTTGTGTGGAGGAAAATTCCTTCTTCAGAGGACTTGAACGCATGTGAAAGCAGCAGGGAGAAGAAAATCCCAAAAAGTGTGGGTGCGAGAACACAGCCCTGTTTCACGCCACTCAGGATAGGAAAGGGCTCTGAGGAGGAGCCACCATGTTGAATTGTGCCTTTCATATTGTCATGGAATGAGGTGATGATACTTAGTAGCTTTGGTGGGCATCCAATCTTTTCTAGTAGTCTGAAGAGACCACGTCTGCTGACGAGGTCAAAGGCTTTGGTGAGATCAATGAAAGCAATGTAGAGGGGCATCTGTTGTTCACGGCATATCTCCTGTATCTGACGAAGGGAGAACAGCATGTTAATGGTGGATCTCTCTGCACGAAAGCCACACTGTGCCTTAAGGGGATGGACCTCTCAAATTAAACTTTTTCTTCTGTCCCACTAGCTACCATCGAAGTGCTTATTCTACTAAGTATTCAGCGATTGGGGCACTGCTCAGTCAATTTAGTTACATTATTGGGAGTCCCTCTCATTTAAATATTTCCTGATGCCTTAATGAGCTTTATGCATAGTTTTGCAATGGGCTAAATTTATGCCAACAGGCTAAGCAGATGCAGCTTGGGGAATTGACCACCATGGGCACATTACATGCCATCGGTAGGCTCTGAGTTCAACACCTAGTCCCCATGTAAAAGGGGTGTAAGGGGTCAGGAGGTGGGGGGCGGGGGGGGTGGGGGTGGCGGGACGGTGATATCAGCTAGGATCTCACTTTTGCAGTCGGTTCCTGTTGGGTTTTCCTTTGCTAATAGAGCAATGTTTCTTTGGCCTAAGTAAGGTATTTTAACTGAAGCAAAATTAATAAGCGGATTATTTTTTCTTTCTATGAATTGTTCCACACAAATGGTATCACAAACTGATTGTGCCTTAATAGACCTTCATCCTTTCTAGTTTGAGAAACAAAATCAGAGCAATTTAATACATTTTAATGTTGCATTTTAAGTCATGGGAATGACTTTAAAAAATGATCAAGGCCTCACTGAAAAATACAGGCAAACAAAGGTTGCCTAAAGGAAAAGCAGGGTTGCGGTCTGGGAACACTGCAATAATCCTGTCTCCCCCCCCACCACCCCCACCCCCCTCCCCCCTCTTCCTTTTGTATTTAATTTTCCTTTTTGGCCGTTACCTTATTCAAAACCTTGAAACCAGGCTTTCTATCCGTGTCATTGTCTCACAAATCTACTATGAAAGAATTCCTTAGAGGCTTAAACTGTGTGAAGTATTTATGGATTGAAACTCTGCCCTCCCAGTAGATGTTGGATGTCATTTTCAGCACTTCAGCATTATTCACTGATAAAATATGACTGAAAACTCCGAAGGCTAGCTGCAGGGAATGGTTGACTGAAAGGCTGAAACAACAAGCTTAAAAGTCTGTCAAAGACCATTGCACAGCTAACTTTTATAGGTACATTGACAACCATGTGACCCCTTGTCCTTTCACCAGTGTAGATACTCATTTGCATACTGAAACACTGGTGCCCACAGCTTGAAGCTTTATAATCTTTCAAACACTTAGCATCGTATTCTTAAATCAAAAGGGAAATTCCAGTGCAGTTTAACTATACTGAACCAAAATCAAAGTTAAAAGTATAGTTGCGCAATTTAAATCCAGTTTGTCCACCTGTCACTCAAGCCTGCCCACTACAATTAGGTTTGAGGTGGAAGGATATCTGGAATTTTGTGAATTAGCAGTTGACCTGTTAGCTGGAGGGACTCACAACTCTGTATATTTAATTTTGAGTGAATGGAATGGCTAACATATCTGATCTGCAGAAATCTACCTGCTTCCAGACAACCGATGGAGGTTCACTATCCATGGTTACACTTTCACACTGCACGTGTACTGGCTGATGCCTCCTGTCAGATCAGAATCGGTTTGACTGGGCTTGTGGAGAAGCCTATGGCCCAGGCCTCCCACTGCACGAATGTTATTGTTAAAAGCACCTCCTGTGGGGACACAAAAGTGTCAGGGGTGTATCTGGATAAACAACATTAAAGATTAGATATTTTTGTCTGTCAGATTTCGCTAAATATTTTATTGTTCTTATTATTTTCTGTCTCTACTTCGTAATATTCAGCATTACTATATTTTGCAGACATCAAATAAAAAGTATATTAATACTTTCAAAGATGACATTTTTTGGGACACTCAATAGGTTAAAGTAATGATGAGTTTAATTGTCTTTGCAATTAGCTTGAAAAAGTCTTTTAAATGTATTTCACAGAACAGCAATTAATTATTTCTTGACCTCTTTTACATAACTACCTATAATAGCGATCTAGAAAACTGGCAAAAGTTAACTGTAAGTTATTTAAAAAGTTGATAACTCGAAACCAGCCCTGAATATTTGTCGATGAAATGTGAAAGTGTAGTGGAACACAAGCTTGTTCTTATATATTCAACATCCTTCATTCATATTGTTTGGGGGGGGGTGGTGTGGTGGAAATGAGAAAATAAATTGTGCAATTTATTGAGGCATAATTCGGTCCTAATCCCTACAGGAGGCCAGGCTGCAATTTAGGGCAGGACATAGATCCTCCTAATTTTCAGCCTTCATAATGTGCTTGCCAACTAGAGATTAGATTTTTTCTGTCTGTCAAATCACCTGCAATTTATGAGGAATGTTGGGGTGGTTTTCAGGGAATTCTACCCAAATTATCCAGCAGTGATACATCTGCTGACAACAGGCATAGGCTCCATTCTGGGATTATCTAAGGACCCAACAACAACAAGTGCAAAGGTACTCAACCTCACACTATCTTACAAAAGTGACCCTCCCATTCCATCCAATCTTGAATAGAAAAAAAAAACTTATTCACCTCTGTCTTTGGCCCTACCTAGGCTTTGAGCTCTCCTTTTCAGAGCGCAGGTTCCCACTCTGACTTTCTGCTTCCTACCCTGATTATTCTAAAGATTTGAGGCAGGGTCCTTAGTGGGCACAACTGATGGGTGCAGGTACCCAAAAGCACCAATGGTGCCATTGAATTTTAGGATAAGGATATGATAGCCTGAAGGCGATATGAGTGTTAACAGCAGAAGATTTATTTCCTGCCAATTTTCTGGGCATGCCATCCCCGATTTTAATTTTTGACATTTTATTTGGTGCTTTTGGTGATATTTTAGAATCTACAACAAAAATGGGCACAGTATTATTTTAATCTAAAAAGGAAGGGACATTTTTATTTTGATGATTAAAGTACCTTTACTAAAAATTAATCTCCATTTGCAATTTGGAAGTTAGTTGTTTGCTTCTCCTAATGGCAGCAAGTAGCTATCTAACTGGGAAAATTACATTTCAATTTGCTTTCTCTTTTTAAAAAAAATACCTGAATGTAAATAAGGGATTTGCATCTGATCGTATTCACCATGGGATCATTCCATTAAGGGCTGTGGACAGGAATTTATAATTGCCCTTGAGAATGTGGTGATGAGCTGCCTTCTTGACCCCTGCAGTTCATGTGGTTGTAAGTATACCCACAGTGATGTGAAGAAAGGAGTTCCAAGATTTTACCCAGCGATATAGTTCCAAGTCAGGATAGTGTGCGGCTTGAAGGGGAGCTTGTAGGTTGTGGTGTTTCCATGTGTCTGCTGCCCTGTCCTTCGAGGCGGTAGAGGTCGCAGGTTTGGAAAGTGCTGTCAAAGGAGGCTTGGTGAGTTGCTGCAGTGCATCTTGTAATGGTACACACTGCTGCCACTCTGCGCTGGTGGTGGAGGGAGTGAATGTTTAAGATGGTGGATAGGGTGCTTTGTCCTGGATGGTGTCAAGCTTCTTGAGTGTTGTTGTACCTGTATTCATCCAGTCAAGTGGAGAGTATTTCAATACACTCCTGGCTTGTGCCTCGTAGATGGTGGACAGGCTTTGGGGAGTCAGGAAGTGAGTTACTCGCCACAGAATTCCCAGTCTCTGACCTGCTCTTGTGGCCACAGTATTTATGTGGCTGGTCTAGTTCAGGTTCTGATCAATGGCAACCCCAAGGATGTTGATAGCGGAGGGATTCAGCGATGGTAATGCCATTGACCGTCAAGGGCAGATTGTTAGATTGTCTCTTGTTGGAGATGGTCATAGCCTGGCACTTGTGTGGAGCGAATGTTACTTGCCACTTATCAGCTTAAGCCTCACAGAACCACTGAATCATTACAACGCAGAAGGAGGCCAATCAGCCCATTGTGTCTGCACTGGCTCTCCTAGTGCCACTCCCCTGCCTTCTCCCTGTAACCCTGCATATTTTTCCTTTTCATGTAACTGTCTAATTCCTTTTTGAATGCTTCAATTGAACCTGCCTCCACCACACTCTCAGGCAGTGTATTCTAGAACTTAACCACATGCTGTGTGAAAAAGTTTTTCTTCATGTCACTTTTGCTTATTTTAGCAATTACTTTAAATCTGTGCCCTCTTGCTCTCGATCCTTTCACAAGTGGGAACAGTTTCTCCCTATTTTCAGACCCCTCATGACTTTGAATACCTCTATCAAATCTCTTCTCAGCCCCCTATATTGCAAGGAAAACAGTCCCAACCTCTCCAATTTACCTTCATATTTGACTGTTGTTCATGTCTTGCTGTCTGTGAGCATTGACTGCTTCAGTATCTGAGGAATTGTGAATGGTACTGAACATCATATAATCATCAGCGAACATCCCCACTTCTGATCTTATGATAGAGGAAAGGTCATTAATGAAACAGCTGAAAATGGTTGGGCCTAGGACACTACCCCGAGGAACACCTGCAGCAATGTCCTTGGGCTGAAATGATTGGCCTCCAACAACCACAACCATCTTCCTTTGTGCTAGGTATGACTCCAACCAGTGGAGAGTTCTCCCCCTAATTCCCATTGACTTCACTTTTGCTAGGGCTCCTTGGTGCCATACTTGGTCAAATGCTGCCTTGATGTCAAGGCAGTCACTCTCATTGCACCTATTTAATTCAGCTCTTTTGTCCATGTTTGGACCAAGGCTGTAATGAGGTCAGGAGCCGAGTGGCCCTGGCGGATCTTAAACTGAGCACCAGTGATTAGGTTATTGGTGCTTAAGTGTCACTTGTTAGCGCTGTCAATGACACCTTTCATCGTTTTGCTGATGATTGAGAGTAGATTGATGGGGTGGTGATTGGCTGGATTGGATTTGTCCTCCTTTTTGTGGACAGGACTGTGCTATTATTGCAATGTATATCCCTATGTTTGCGTGGGAAAATACAGTAACAGTGGCAGTCGTTGCAGTAATTGTCACTTTGGGGTGGAAATTATCGTTGGCCCATTTTCAGGCCTGAAATGGCCATCACACAGGGAGCATGTACCCCAACTGGAGTCTGAAGAACAGTCCAAATTAGGGCCTGAAGTCTAATTAGCTTTTTCAGAATTTTCAACACTTAGGGCTGAATTTTTAGGGCTCAGGTAGGAGTGGGCATGGAATTTCGCACTACCAGCTGACATGCTGATTTCTCGGCTCTATCCCGCCTCCTGACCATTTTCCCATAGGGATCAGCAGGGCTATCCTCCCACAATTGGAAGGTAGCCAACAGAACTAATTAAAGGCCTGTTAATTATTGTCAAAGGCCGACTGAGATTTTCCAGTCAGCCTCCAGATCCCTGGATTTTGTAATATTATTGGTTACTTATCTGCCGGCAAAAGACTATTCAGCAAACTGTAACGGGACAAATAACTCAAACTCGGTGTGAAAGTAATAAATTGGACAGGGTTTAGGGGGACAGTGAGAAGTCACTGAAATAGTTGCTTAAACATTTGAAATAGTTCTCAGGTCTCTGGAGGCAGCAGGGAACAGTGTAGCTGCCAAGAAGTGGCTTCCTGGTAGCACACCAGGGAGTCAGCACTCCAGGCAAGGTTAGAAGTCCTCCCTGCCTGCCAGATCTCAGCTGCAGCCACAGGCTGCCCTGTGGAGGATATACCCACCACCACCCACAATGGTCGCCCGGCTGCTTGATTTATTTTTTATTTTACATCTTAAAAAGTTGGGCAGATGGCACCTCCATCTTGGGGTGCCTTCTCTCACTGCCATGACATCATGCTGCTGCTTCTGAGCGGGAGAGCCCCCTATTGGCATTTCAAGAGACCACCTGCCGTTCTTAATTGGAAGACAAGCCCACCCTCTGGCCATTAATTGGCCAATTCAGGGAAAATCACAGGTGAGTGACTGTTCCCCACGCAGTGTGGGCTTCTGACCCCTATTTGAGCCTGAAGGCAGGGTCCGAAGCCCACAGGGAAAATCCTACCCTTAGTTTCTGCCAAAACAACAGGACCATTAGCATATCGGGAACCTGGTGATGACTGCAGCAGGCTTTGCCATGGCTCTTCAAAAATGAAAACTGACACACTAGTGCAGTACCGGGGGAGTGCTGCACTGTCGAAGGTGCTGTCTTTCGGATGAGACTTAAACCAAGACACCTGCTCAGTTGGATGTAAAAGATTTCATGGCGCTATTTTGAAGAGCAGGGGAGTTGTCCCTAGTGCCCTGGCCAATATTTATCTTTCAATCAGCATCACAAAAACAGATTATCTGGTTATTATCACATTGCTGTTAGTGGGACATTGCTGTTTGTAGGAGCTTGCTGTGTGCAAATTGGCTGCCACCTTTCCTCCATTACAACAGTGACCTCACTTCAAAAGTACTTCATTGGCTGTAAAGCGCTTTGAGATGTCCGATGGTCACGAAAGGCGCGATATAAATAAAAGAAAGTCTTTCTTTTCTTTCATTTTAACTCAGCCACGGCATTAGCATCCCGTTTCCAGGATGCCTGACCAATCAGAGAGGGTGGGCAATGATGTGTTGAATCTACCAAAGACAGATTTGTAATTAAAGAGACCCCGGCAGGGGACAAAAAAGCTCAACTGCACATGGATTATTGATGCTGCAGCAACCACAGGAATGGAGAGGAGGCCTGGGAAGGCTGTTCCCTGGGTCTTTCACTCTTACCTGGAGATGGTGCTGAGTGATCTGAAGGGCTGCAGTGAGGTGAGCTCCTCCAAGCACAGGAGGAAGAGGACAGTCTCTCTAAGCAAGCAGGCATGGATGGAAGTTGCCCAGGAAATCAGCAGCACAATGTGGTCCCTGCAACCAGGAAACAGTGCATCAAGAGGATGCAGGACCTCAGGAGGGTGTTTAAGGCATAGCACATTCAGGTGCTAACCCCACACTCTGACTTTCACAGTGTTCTCCTGCACGGCACTCCTCAGAACAACACACCTTTCAGCCCCACTCATTTCTGTCTCTCCAGGCACCTCACATTTGTATCTGAACAGCCAGCACTCAAATTTACCCTATTGCTCTCTCATACCCATGCCTCACCATCACCCTCCACATAGGCCATTACTAACACTCATAACTCTCTGTTTTCTCTCCTTGTAGGAGAAAAAAGCACACAACCTCAGAGAGAGGCAGCAACCCAGGTGTGGGTGAGCGGGGAGCAGGCACCTTGATGGCCACTGGCAATGCATGCCCAGTTGGTCCACTGGGAAGGAGGTCTTGTTCCTAGAGGCTGCAATGTCAGCAGCGACTTACCATGAAAGCCTGAGCCTCCTGAAGCACTGATCCTGTGTTGAGGGTCTCACCTCCTTCCAGCTGGATCTCAGTGACCATTCCATCTGTCATGTGGGGGGAATGCAGTTGAGGAGAAAGCAGCTGGTGCTGGTGTTGCTCCTGCTTCTCCTCTTCTTCCTCATCTGATGTGCAAGACACAGCTGTATAAGCTGCCTCCATGCCATGGTGAAGGTTGACAGCATGGAAGTGCAGCTTTTAAAAAAAAAATCTTTCATGGGAAGTGGCATCACTGGCAAGGCCAGTATGTGTTGCCCATCTCTAATTGCCCTTGACAATTGGGTGAGGGCAGTTAAGAGTCAACCCCATTGCTGTGGGTCTAGAGTCACATGTAGGCCAGACCAGGTAAGGATGGCAGATTTCCTTCCTTTAAGGGCATTAGTGAACCAGATGGGTTTTTACTACAATTGATGATAGTTTCATGGCAGCATTACTGAGACTAGCTCTCCGTTCCAGACTTTTAAAAAATTAATTAATTGAATTTAAATTTCACCAGCTGCCATGGTGGGATTTGAACCCATGTCCCCAGGGCATCAGCCTGCACCTCTGGATTACTAACTCAGTGACATTACCATTATGCCACTGTCTTCCCAGAAGGCAAGTGAAGTGCTAGACAGGTGAAGTGGCTTCCAAGAAGTTGGCAATCACCTGTTAAGCACTGGAAGCACAATCTCAGAAGGAGTGCTGTGAACAGCAGCCCCTCACCTGGCCATGGCTGAAGATCTTCAGTTTCATTGAACAAAGGCTTCCCAGCCAATCAGTTTCACTGAAGAACCACTCCCCACGGTGCACTCACTTCAGTGGCCCTGGCGAGTTGCTGACAGCAGAGGAAATATGTCCGCTGGCTGTTAAAGGCAGAATGCAGGATTAAAGACATACTTAATTGCTTGTTTGCATAATCTAATTACCTTTCTGACAGATCCAAGGGAGTTCCCTGCTCGCCTTCAAACTTACTCAGGTGAAACCAATAAGTGAGCAGGATGATATCAGGATCCCGATCAATGTCATTTTTAGGGGATTTAACACACTGCACACATCGAAACTTGCCTCCAATTGCCTGTAAAAATTCCCCCTTTATTTCAGTACACCATCACTTGCAACTCGCTCATTTTGGAATAAATGTCGGATCACCGCCAGCAAGGTAAGTGACCTGAAGGTAAGTCCCAGAGTAGGAAGAGAAAAAGAGGGGGCTAATTGTGGGCTAGCAGCAACGCTTGAGATTGAAGTGAAGCCCAGAGGAACACTCCAGAGTCTCCTGGCCCCACATCAAAGCTAAAAAAAACAACTTTTTGGTTTCATCTGCTTGCTATGCCCAATGCAGGCCTGGGAAACCTAACTGAACAGATCAGATGCCTGCTCTGCTCAGGGCAACCCAATTTCCCTGAAGAATCATAGAACAGGTGTTAGGCCCCTAATTAACATATGCAAAGAGCCTGTTGTCTGCTTTTTAGGCCTATTTGGGTCAGACGTCTTTTAGGCCCCCTTAGCATGCAAGACAAAGGTCCATGAAATTAGCCCTCATTGCACCTCTTTAATACCTACAAGATGGGTGTAATGAAGTCCAATTTCTACTGTTTTTTTGTTTATTATGTACAAAAGAGTGCAGAGAGTACAAAATAAACTCCATAGAATATATACCAGTCTGTATCTTCTGTGTTCTCTTTAATGGAGGCAGATAAGAAATTGAGCCTCTGGGATATTTTGACCTCTAATTATCTGTGGCACTTGAAAACCTGATAAATGTAGAAAATAATTTGCCAAGAAATTTTATGCTTGGATCAGGATTTCTCTTTATTCCTCAGTTTAAAAAGTGATAAATTTGTAATTTTGAACTTCAGCCTATTTAATTACTCACACTCAGGCTGCACCTTTTCCATATTGCTAAGCTTTTCAACTGAAACTGTCTTATTTTGACACTTCATACCAAAAAAATTGCACAGGATTTCAGCATTCAATTTTGCTATTTTATCATGAACTAGCAAAGTGGGAAATGTCAGAAAAATAATTAGCTGTTGGAATGCTCAAAATTGGTTATTGTAGAGGATGGTTGATAATTTATCGTTTTCTTTTCAAACGCAACATGGAAAAAAACAAGTTTTACACAAGTGGATGCATTATATAAAATAAATTACTGTGTTTTCTCCTTGGCATCTATCACATTAATGAAATTTAAAATACTTTAATTTTATTCAAAATGTTAAAAACATTTCTATTGAGTTTGGTTGCATGGCAGCTATTTTGAATTTCATGTGAAATTTTGTAGCAATGTAAAGAATACAATGGGCCAAAAGTTGGTTATGGGGTAGTTTTGGTCATGGGAGTTGCAGTTCACAACCTGCTCATATCCGTGCCCATTGTCATTAAGGCAGTCAGCATGAAAACTTGGCACTGCCTCCTCATTTACATGATTGCAGCTTTGATCTGAGCAGGGTCCACACTTCTGGCTACCTGAGCGGTCAGAATGGAAATTGCAGCATGTGCTGATAGTATGTGGTGCAGCCAACCTGCTCCTCTTAAAGGGGAGATGCGCTCAATGGAAGGGATCTGCTGTTGGCTGCTTGTACTGATTCTGGCTGCATGTAGGACCACCCTCCAAACAGAATGGGAGCAGATGGCCAGGAAGGTCAATGCAAGGGGTCTAGCCCTGAGGACCTGAAAACAGTGCTACAAGAAGTTTAATGTCCTCACGTAGGTGGTCAAGGTCAGTGAATGCATGACATTTCCTACCCACCCACCCCACCAACCTCTCACGCTGCTCAATGGACCACACACTCATCACTCACCCATCAGCAAACCCTGGCACTCAGGACATACTCCACCTCACCCTCACACACATTCCAATACTGCCAGCCTCACACCCAGCTCCTGCTGTGACAGGTACATCACCCAAACATAGTGCAACACAATCACTGACATTCTGCCCTCTCTCTTGCAAGACAAGTTGTCATGAAATAGAAGGAAGCAAAGCAGAACTGGCAGGGGACAAGTGCGCCCGCATCTCCTGAGCCCGACGGAGATGGTTCTCACATCATGGGGTCGGCTGCGACAGCGCCCATGGCAGCTGGCATCGTTGAGAATATTGAGGATGACAGTATGTTCCTGCCTTCTGCCTCTTCGCAGCTACCAGCTCACCTTCACCCTGCTATCTGGCATGACGTGCAAGCTGCTGATGGTGGACCATGAACCTATTGCTTTCTATCCCACTCTGCTTCCCTCACCGCAATCTACTCTTTCTGATTTTCTGCTTTCAGATACTTAACAACTGCTGCCTGCCGAGCCACAGCATACCCAGGTGAAAGAGAGAGAGCAACAACACAGCACTGATGAAGGAACATTCTCACTGGGTATACATATCTCCCATGTTTAGGAACACCATGTAACCTCAGGCTGCTCAGCTGGTAAGTCTGCCAGTGGCTGCAGGCCTGGAGGCCTGTCATCTGGGTGTTGCACTGCACTCACCTTGACAGAACAAAGAAGGTTATTAAATCGCTTGCATCATCCAGACGACAGTGCGGCTGCTGACATGCTCTGCCACCTCCAGACAGACCTACTTAGTTTGGCTGAGTGACCTTCTCCTGCCACCCTCTCGGAACAAGACCCTTCGTCTTTCACACACTGCCTTCAACATGACCTCAAGGGCAGCATCACAAAACGGTGGGGCAGCCCTACAAGGGTGCTTGGCTGCTGCCTGTTTTCCTCTGCACTTCTGCCTACCATTGAATTGAAAGACGGTTGCCACCTGCAGTTATGCCTTTAAATTGGACCCACAGATTCAGGCTCCGGCCTCCTTCCTGTGCCTGCCACCACTAATTGACCGCTAAACCCACTCTCTAGCCAAAAATCGTGGCCTGTGACTACTTCCCCCTCAGAGTGAGGTTGGGAGCCGGAAATGGTTTCGATAGTGGAGTCTTGCCCCCCAAATGGAAAATCCTAACTATTAACTCTGCTTCTCTCTCCACAGATGCTGCCAGAGCTGCTGAGTATTTCCAGCATTTTCCATTTTTATTTCAGATTTCCAGCACCTGCAGTATTTTCCTTTTGAATCAGGGGAAAGGAAAGCTTATGTTCTAGCTTCATGGAGGATGAGGTCACAGACAAGTTCTGCTACAGGGGACTCAGATGAGGACTTCAATGGTACGGACTCCAGACGAACACTGATGGACATGTACACGGAGATGCTGGGTGCATTGGCTGGCCTGCTAGACAGCCTCCTGTCATGGTCAAGGAGCATGGGGTCTGGCTCCCACTTGACAGAGGGCATTGTACAGAGCTTGCCCTCTGGGCAGCCTCTGTTCCAGAGGCAGTGCAACTGCAGCCCCCATACCTGTTTCAGCCTTTGTATGGATAGGTCACCAAATCCTCTGCCCTCCCTGTTAGGATGCAGCCAGACTCCCTGAAAATCCACCAACTCACAACACCACCACAAAAAACACTCCCCAGTATTTCCAGACACATTGCAATAGCAGAAGTTACTGTAAATCACCTTCCCTGCAAGTTGGGTGCGTGGCCCTTTAATGGATGCCCCTCTTGCAGTGAATGCATGTTCTTTGGTGAGTGACAATAAATGGGCGAATGGACCTGCATGGTCCAAGTTTGAATTTAAATTGTGTGAAATTATTTTCTGTAATAGGAATATTGAATTCTTAAACTGAGACTAGCTAGTAATTAGTTACCTTAAGTTAGTGGCTATCTGTCACATGATTTGCTTCAATCACTGGGAGTAGAGACTGCACAATACAATATGTACTGTATAGAAAAGGGGTGTGAGATGCATGCATCTAAAAATATTTGCTTTTCTTAGGGTAAAGCGAAAAGCTTTGCATGTTCAAATTGATCTAATCATAATTCATCCTGAGACCTAAGACCCAGATCACGCACTCACTCCCACTTGACACTGGCTGTTATTTCTACCTTTCTCAAGCTCCCGTGTAGCAGTTTTCCCCTATTCACCATGTTTTGCAAGAGAAAATACCAGTTAACATGACAGAGATAAACATTCCCAGGACAGTAAAATAGTGTTAACATCTACAATTAAATATTTTTGTGAATTGGGTAATGTTCAGATTTGAACTAGGCAAACACATTCTTAACTCCATGGGGATATGACAATGTTTTTCACACATTGAACAAAATGTTTGTACTTTTGAAGTAATGGGATTTCAGCCATGTTAGTTTTTAAAATATATTTAGAACTCTTTTAAACATTTGCTTGTTTTTTTTATTTGGAAGCACAGTGGTGCAGTGGTTAGCACCACAGCTCCAGCGACCCGGGTTCAATTCTGGATACTACCTGTGTGGAGTTTGCAAGTTCTCCCTGTGTTTGCGTGGGTTTCCTGCGGGTGTTCCGGTTTCCTCCCACATGCCAAAGACTTGCTGGTTGATAGGTTAATTGGCCATTATAAATTGCCCCTAGTATAGGTAGGTGGTAGGGAAATATAGGGACAGGTGGGGATGTGGTAGGAATATGGAATTAGTGTAGGATTAGTATAAATGGGTGGTTGATGGTCAGCACAGACTCGGTGGGCCGAAGGGCCTGTTTCAGTGCTGTATCTCTAAACTAAACTGATGTTGTGGCCATTACGGAGACGTGGATATCACAGGGGCAGGAATGGATGTTGGCTGTTCCGGGGTTTAGATGTTTCAAAAGGAATAGGGAGGGAGGTAAAAGAGGTGGGGGAGTGGCATTGTTAATCAGGGATAGTATCACAGCTGCAGAAAGGGAGGTCGTCGAGGAGGGTTTGTCTACTGAGTCATTATGGGTGGAAGTCAGAAACAGGAAAGGAGCAGTCACTTTGTTGGGAGTTTTCTATAGACCCCCCAATAGCAACAGAGACATGGAGGAACAGATTGGGAGGCAGATTTTGGAAAGGTGCAGAAGTAACAGGGTTGTTGTCATGGGTGACTTCAACTTCCCTAATATTGATTGGAATCTCCTTAGCGCAAATAGTTTGGATGGAGCAGTTTTTGTCAGGTGTGTCCAGGAAGGTTTCCTGACTCAATATGTAGATAGGCCGACTAGAGGGGAGACTATGTTGGACTTGGTGCTTGGCAACGAACCAGGCCAGGTGGCAGATCTTTCGGTGGGAGAGCATTTCGGTGATAGTGATCACAACTCCCTGACATTTACTATAGTCATGGAGAGGGACAGGAGCAGACGGGATGGGAAAATATTTAATTGGGGGAGGGGGAATTACAATGCTATTAGGCAGGAACTGGGGAGCATAAATTGGGAACAGATGTTCTCAGGGAAATGCACGACAGAAATGTGGAGGTTGTTTAGGAGCACTTGCTGCGACTGCTGGATAGGTTTGTCCCAATGAGGCAGGGAAGGGATGGTAGGGTGAAGGAATCTTGGATGACAAGAGATGTGGAACAGCTAGTCAAGAGGAAGAAGGAAGCTTACTTAAGGTTGAGGAAGCAAGGATCAGACAGGGCTCTAGAGGGTTACAAGGTAGCCAGGAAGGAACTGAAGAATGGACTTAGGAGAGCTAGAGGGGGACATGAAAAAGTCTTGGCGGGTAGAATTAAGGAAAATCCCAAGGCGTTCTACACTTCTGTGAGGAACAAGAGGATGGCCAGAGTGAAGGTAGGGCCGATCAGGGATAGTGGAGGGAACTTGTGCCTGGAGTCGGAGGAGGTAGGGGAGGTCCTAAATGAATACTTTGCTTCAGTATTCACTAGTGAGAGGGACCTGGTCGTTTGTGAGGACAGCGTGGAACAGGCTGATATGCTCGAACAGGTTGAGGTTAAGAGGGAGGATGTGCTGGAAATTTTGAATGATATGAGGACAGATAAGTCCCCGGGGCCAGACGGGATATACCCAAGGATATTACGGGAAGCGAGGGAAGAGATTGCTGCGCCTTTGGCGATGATCTTTGCGTCTTCACTGTCCACTGGAGTAGTACCGGATGATTGAAGGGTGGCAAATGTTGTTCCCTTGTTCAAGAAAGGGAATAGGGATAACCCTGGGAATTATAGACCAGTCAGTCTTACGTCGGTAGTGGGCAAATTATTGGAGAGGATTCTGAGAGACAGGATTTATGATTATTTGGAAAAGCATAGTTTGATTAGAGACAGTCAGCATGGCTTTGTGAGGGGCAGGTCATGCCTCACAAGCCTTATTGAATTCTTTGAAGATGTGACAAAACACATTGATGAAGGAAGAGCAGTGGATGTGGTGTATATGGATTGTAGCAAGGCGTTTGATAAGGTTTCCCCATGGTAGGCTCATTCAGAAAGTAAGGAGGCATGGGATTCAGGGAAAGTTGGCTGTCTGGATACAAAATTGGCTGGCCCATAGAAGTCAGAGGGTGGTAGTAGATGGAAAGTATTCAGCATGGAGCTCGGTGACCAGTGGTGTTCCACAAGGATTTGTTCTGGGACCTCTGCTCTTTGTGATTTTTATAAATGACTTGGATAAGGAAGTGGAAGGCTGGGTTAGCAAGTTTGCCAATGACACGAAGGTTGCTGGAGTTGTGGATAGTGTGGAAGGCTGTTGTAGGTTGCAACGGGACATTGACAGGATGCAGAGCTGGGCTGAGAAGTGGCAGATGGAGTTCAACCTGGAAAAGTGTGAAGTGATCCATTTTGGAAGGTCGAATTTGAATGCGGAATACAGGCTTAAAGACAGGATTCTTGGTAGTGTGGAGGAACAGAGGGATCTTGGGGTCCATGTCCATAGATCGCTCAAAGTTGCCACCCAAGTTGATAGGGTTGTTAAGAAGGCGTATGGTGTGTTGGTTTTCATTAACAGGGGGATTGAGTTTAAGAGCCGCGAGGTTATGCTGCAGCTCTATAAGGCCCTGGTTCGACCACACTTGGAATATTGTGCTCAGTTCTGGTCACCTCATTATAGGAAGGATGTGGAAGCTTTAGGGAGGGTGCAGAGGAGATTTACCAGGATGCTGCCTGGACTGGAGGGCATGTCCTACGAAGAAAGATTGAGGGAGCTAGGGCTTTTCTCATTGGAGCGAAGAAGGATGAGAGGTGACTTGATAGAGGGGTACAAGATGATGAGAGGCATAGATAGAGTAGATAGTCAGAGACTTTTTCCCAGGGTGGAAAGGGCGATCACCAGGGGGCATAATTTTAAGGTGATTGGAGGAAGGTTTCGGGGAGATGTCAGAGGTAGGTTCTTTACACAGAGAGTGGTGGGTGCGTGGAATGCGCTGCCAGCGGTGGTAGTAGAAGCAGATACATTAGGGGCATTTAAGCGACTCTTGGATAGGTACATGAATGATAGTAGAATGAAGGGTAGGTAGTTAGTTTGATCTTAGAGTAAGTTAAAGGTTCGGCACAACATTGTGGGCCGAAAGGCCTGTACTGTGCTGTACTGTTCTATGTTCTATGTTCTAAACTAAAACTAAACTAATACTTAGAATGGGCATTGTTTCACTGGGCAATGTGCCAAATAGCATCCATACTGTTTGAAAAGCTCATGGATTAGGTACTGATAAAAAGAGAAGACAGCAAATGCTGGAGATTACAAGATATATATAGATGAAATAGGCCATAATTAGCTCATCCATCCAGAATAAAGCATCTACAATCCTCACTGTCACAACATCTGATTCCTTTTTGCTTCTGAGGACTCCCTTCCCATGTTATAAAAATTCCACAAACCTCCCGTAACACAAGTAATTTTTCTGTATAAAAAAGTGATACAATTAAACATATTTATTTGTTATTATTTATGTTTTACTTACATCTTAACTGCTATCCTTCAATCTTTCCCATTCTTGGGCTGAGATTCTCTCCTTTCTCCAAACTCCGACTGACCAGACATCTCACATAACGATCCTTCCAATTTGCAAGTTCTTTGTTCCTTAAGCAAGCATTTTCAACAATGCATATACTGTATAAATATGGTAGTAGACACAATTCTAATTTCCAATGGTACAACATACTCAATTACAACTTTCCCACTCTTGTAAATTCACCCATGGAATTACAAATTCATAATGTAAATATACAACGTCTGTATTAATGATTTAGTTTTATACAACTCAGTTGCATAGAAATTGTAACAAACCCTCTTGACCAGTGTTTCTCACTGTGGCATGATAATTCTTAGAAACCCATTCAAATCATCAAGGTATATCGCAGTGAAAAATTAAAGAAAATTGAAGAGTAGAGAAGGTGGTTGGGGGGGTTGGGGGGGAGGGGGCAGGGTTGGGAGTGGGTGCAAAGGGTGGAACTAAGGAGAAATCAGAAGCGCAAGGAAAACATGGACACACGGAGAACTGATCTGACACCACAATCATGTCACTGAGGAACATACAAATGAACATACAAATTAGGAGCAGGAGTAGGCCACTTGGCCCCTCGAGTCTGCTCCACCATTCAATAAGATCATGGCTAATCTGATTTTAACCTCAACTCCACATTCCTGCCTACCTCCAATAACCTTTAACCCCCTTGCTTATCAAGAGTCTATCTACCTCTGCCTTAAAAATATTCAAAGGTTCTGCTTCCACCGCCTTTTGAGGAAGAGAGTTTCAAAGACTCACGATCTTCTGAAAGAAAATAATTCTCATCTCTGTCTTAAGTGGGTGACCCCTTGTTTTTAAACAGTGACCCCTAATTCTAGATTCTCCCACAAGTGGTAACATCCTTTCCACATCCACCCTGTCAAGATCTCTCAGAATCTTATATGTTGCAATCAAGTCACCTCTTACACTTCTAAACTCCAGCGGATACAAGCCTAGCCTGTCCAACCTTCCCTCATAAGACAAACCACCTATTTCAGGCATTAGTCTAGTAAACCTTCTCTGAACTGCTTCCAATGCATTTACATCCTTCCTTTTAATAAGGAGACCGATACTGTACACAGAACTCCAGATGTTGTCTCACCAATACCCTGTATAGCTGAAGCATAACCTCTCTACTTTTGTATTCAATTCCCCTCGCAATAAATGATAACATTCTATTAGCTTTCCTAATTACTTGCTGTACCTGCACACTAACCTTTTGCGATTCATGCACTAGGACACTGAGATCCCTCTGGACTCAGAGCCCTGCAATCTCTCACCATTTAGATAATATGCTTCTTTTTATTCTTTCTGCCAAAATGGACAATTTCACATTTTCCCACATTATACTCCATTTGCCAGATCTTTGCCCAGCCATTTAACCTATCTCTACTCCTTTGTAGCCTCCTTATGTCCTCTTCACAACATACTTTCCTACCTATCTTTGTGTCATCAGCCAATTCAGCAGCCATACCTTTGGTCCTTTCATCCAAGTCATTTATATAAATTGAAAAAGTTGAAGCCCCAGCAGTAATCCCTGCGGCTCACTACTCATTACATCTTGCCAACCAGAAAATGGCCCATTTCTGCCTACTTTCTCTTTCTTGTTCGCTAGCCAATCTTCTATCTATGCCAAAATGTTACCCCCTACACCATGAGTTTTATTTTCTGCAGTAACCTTTGATGTGGCACCTTATCAAATGCCTTCTAGAAATCTAAGTACAGTGCATCCACCAGATCCCCTTTATCCACAGCAAGTTACTTATAGAGTCATAGAGTCGTACAGCATAGAAACAGGCCCTTCGGCCCACCGCGTCCATGTCAACTATAATGCCTATCTATACTAATACCACCTGCCTGCATTAATTCCATATCCCTCTATGCCTTGCTCATTCAAGTACCTGTCCAGATGCCTCTTAAATGTTGCTACTGTTCCTGCCTCCACCACCTCCTCAGGCAGCTCATTCCAGATACCCACTATTCTTTGTGTGAAAAATTTACCCCTTTGATCCCTTTTAAACCTCCTCCCTCTCACCTTAAATCTATGCCCTCTAGTTTTAGTCACCCCTACCATGGGAAACAGACTCTGGCTATCTACCCTTTCTATACCTCTCATAATTTTATATACCTCTATCATGTCCCCTCTCAGCCTCCTTCGCTCCAGGGAAAACAGACCCAGCCTATCCAATCTCTCTTTATAACTCAAGCCCTCCAAACCAGGCAACATCCTTGTGAATCTTTTCTGCACCCTCTCTAGCTTAATCACATCTTTCCTGTAGTGTGTCAAGCAGAACTGCACACAGTACTCCAAATGCGGCCTAACCAACGTTATGTACAACTGTAACATGATGTCCCAACCCTTGTAGTCAATGCCTCGGCCGATGAAGGCAAGCATGCCATACGCCTTCTTCACCACCCTGTCTACCTGTGTTGCCACTTTCAGGGAGCTATGTACTTGCACCTCAAGGTCTCTCTGCTCAACAACACTCCCCAGGGCCCTGCCATTCAATGTATATGTCCTGCCCTGGTTTAACTTCCTAAAATGCATCACTTCACACTTGTGTGCGTTAAATTCCATTTGCCACTCCCTTGCCCACTTTCCCAGTTGATCTATATCCTGTTGTAACCTTAGACAACCTTCTTCACTGTCCACTATACCACCAATTTTGGTGTTGTCTGCAAACTTACTAATCATGCCCCTTACATTCACATCCAAGTCATTAATATATATGACAAACAACAGAGGGCCCAGCACCGATTCCTGCGGCACACTGCTGGTCACCAGCCTCCAATCTAAAAAACAACCCTCCACTACCACCCTCTGCCTCCTATCACCAAGCCAATTTTGTATCCAATTTGCTAGCTCACCCTGGATCCCATGTGTTTGAACGTTCTGTACCAGCCTACCATGCGGGACTTTGTTAAAGGCCTTGCTAAAGTCCATGTAGACAACGTCCATCACCCTGCCCTCATCAATCCTCTTGGTCACCTCCTCGAAAAACTCAATCAAATTCGTGAGACATGATTTCCCACGCACAAAGCCATGCTGACTATCCCTGATCAGACCATGCCTTTCCAAATGCATATAAATCCTGTCTCTCAGAATCCCTTCCAATAACTTTCCCACCACTGATGTAAGGCCCACTGGCCTGTAGTTCCCTGGCTTATCTCTGTTGCCCTTCCTAAATAAAGGCACAACATTAGTTATCCTCCAGTCTTCCGGTACCTTACCCGTGGCTAACGATGATACAAAAATCTCTGCCAGGGCCCCAGCAATCTCCTCCCTTGCTTCCCATAACATCCTAGGATACACCTGGTCAGGCCCTGGGGATTTATCCACCTTAATGCACTTCAAAACCTCCAACACCTCCTCCTTTGTAATGTTGGTATGCTCCAGGATATCGCTGTTCCCTCCCTTGAACTCACCAGCTTCCATTACCTTCTCCACGGTAAATACAGACAAGAAATATTCATTTAAGACCTCGCCCATTTCCCGTGGCTCCACACATAGATTACCACACTGATTCTTAAGGGGACCTACTCTCTCCCTAGCTACCCTTTTACACTTAATATACTTATAGAATCTTTTAGGATTCTCCTTTATCTTATCTGCCAGGGAAATCTCATGGCCCCTTTTCGCCCTCCTAATTTCCTTCTTCAAAGAACGCCAATAAATTGGTTAAACATGATTTCCCATTCACAAAACCATGCTGACTCTGCCTGACTATCTTGAATTTTTCTAAGTGCCCTGCTATAACATCTTTAATAAATGCTTCTGACATTTTCCCTATGACAGATGTTAAGCTAACTGGCCTATAGTTTCCTGCTTTCTGTCTCCCTCCCTTTTTGAATAAAGGCTATTTTTCAACCTGATGGAACCTTCCCCGAATCTAGGGAATTTTGAAAAATCAAAACCAACGCATCAACTATCTCACTAGCCACTTCTTTTAACATCCTAGGATGAAGTCCATCAGGACCTGGGGACTTGTCAGCCCGTAGCTCCAACAATTTGCTCAGTACTATTTCGCTGGTGATTGTAATTTTCTTGAGTTCCTCCCTCAGTTCCATTTCCTGATTTACAGCTATTTCTGGGATGTTACTTGTATCATCGATGGTGAAGATCGATGCAAAATACCTGTTCAATTCATCTGCCATCTCCCTATTTTCCCTTAATTCCCCATACTCACTTTCTATGGGACTAACACTCACTTTATTAACTCTTTTCTTTTTCAAATATCTACAGAAACTCTTATTATCTGTCTTCTATATTTCTCGCCAGCTTCCCCTCGTACTCTATTTTTTCCCTCCTTATTAATCTTTTAGTTGTTCTTTGCTGTTCTTTATATTCTCTCCAGTCTTCTGACCTGCTACCCATTTATTTAGAGATACAGCACTGAAACAGGCCCTTCGGCCCACCGAGTCTGTGCCGACCAACAACCACTCATTTCTACTAATCCTACATTAACCCCATATTCTCTACCACGTCCCCACCATTCTCCTACCACCTACCTACACTAGGGGCAATTTACAATGGCCAATTTACATATCAACCTGAAAGTCTTTGGCTGTGGGAGGAAACCGGAGCACCCGGCGAAAACCCACACAGTCACATGGAGAACTTGCAAACTCCGCATAGGCAGTACCCAGAACTGAACCCGGGTCGCTGGAGCTGTGAAGCTGCGGTGCTAACCACTGCGCCACTGTGCCACCATCTTTATGCAATTATCTGCTTTTTCTTTAACTTTGATACTATCTTTAACTTTTTTAGTTAACCACTGATGGTGGGTCCTCCCCTTGGAATTTTTCTTTCTATTTGGAATGTATCTATTCTGTGTATTCTGAAATAGCCCCTTAAATGTCTGCCACTGCAACTCTCTTGTCCTATCCCTTAACCTACTTTGCCAGTTCACTTTTGCTAGCTCTGCTTTCATGCCCTCATAATTGCCCTTATTTAAGTTTAAAATACTAGTCTTAGACCCATTCTTCTCTCCCTCAAACTGAATATAAAATTCAATCGTATTATGATTGCTGCTACCTAGGGGTGCCTTCACTATGAGGTCATTAATTAATCCTATCTTGTTGCACAATCCCAAGTTTAGTATAGCCTGCTCTCTGGTTGGCTCCAGAATGTGCTGTTCTAAGAAACTAAACAAAAATATTCCATGAACTCCTCATCTAGGCTACCATTTCCCATTTGATTTTTCCAATCTATATGTAAATTAAATTCCCCCATGATTATCGCCGTACCTTTCTGACAAGCACCCATTATTTCTTCCTTTATACCCCGTCTTACCACGTGGTTACTGTTTGGGGGGCCTGTACACCACCCCCGCAAGTGACTTCTTGCTTTTATCATTTATCATCTCAACCCAAACTGCTTCTATACCCTGGTTTCCTGAACTTAGGTCATCCCTCTCTATTGTGCTAATATCATCATTAATTAATTTCCTAGCTTCCTGTCCTTCCCAAATGTCATATACCCTTCAATATTCAGGTCCCAATCTATGCCATCCTGCAGCCATGTCTCTGTAATTGCTATCAGATCGTACTTATTTATTTCTATTTGTGCTATCAGTTCATCTGTCTTGTTTCGAATGCTACCTGCTTTCAGATACAGAGCCTTTCGTTTTGTCCTTTTACTGTTTTTGTAACCTCTGGCCTTGTCTGCTGATTTACTCTCAGATTTGTAATCACTATCTCTTCCTGTCACAGCTTGTTTATTTTTCCCATATTAATACCTTTCTCTTTTGCCTTATCTCTACTCTTTGATTTACCACATCTTCCCAAATTTGATCCCTTAGCCCCCACTATTTAGTTTAAAACCCTCTCTACTTCCCTAGTTATGTGACTCACTAGAACACTGGTCCCAGCACAGTTCAGGTGTAGACTGTCCCAATGGTACAGCCCCCAACTTTTTCCAGTACAGCTGCCAGTGCCCCACGAACCAGAACCCACTTCTATCACATAGTCTTTGAGCCAAGGGAGGGACGTAGCTTTAAGTCACAGTTTCTGTCTTTCTCCCTCTCTCTCTCTCTCTGACACCAATTCTCAGTGCTGTTTACCAGGCAAAGTTCTTTGCCCTACCCCTGCCGTCCCTCCCGGGTCTCCCTTCACACGTTGCATTCAAATACCAACCACCGTTATTGATTTGGGCAGGGACCAACTTGCTTTTTTTTCCAATGCCTCTCGCTCCACAATCCAACCATTCTTTGCATGAAGGAACGCTTCTGGAAATTTCTCCAGAGCTTTCTTTCACCAGTTTTACTCCTATCCAGACTCAAGGGTTCCAGTTTTTCCAGTCTCTTGTTTTCATTGCTCAATCTTTTGACACTCGAGATCAGTCTCTTGGCCTGCCTGTGCCCTATTTCCAAATGTTAAATGTTTTCCTTATATCTTGGTAATCAAAATTGGTAATCAAGGTTGAGAAACTGCACAGTTTTCTGACTTATATTCAAATGACATAGTAATATAATTAAGCAATTTATTTGTTTTGTTTATTGCTGCTCCATAGTGATTTAACATGTTAAGAACCAAATCTACGACCATGCCCAAATCATTTTCTGCTTAACCACCAGGTATTTCTATACCAACCATAATCTCCTCCTGACATCCATTTTTCCTTCCAATGTGTAATACCTTGCATTTATCCGTATTAGATTTCATCTGCCTCTGATGCCAAATAGTTAATCTTACCCAATTTCTTTTGTAGGGCATTGGCTGCTTTATCTCTCTCAATAGCAACCCATAATTTAGTATCCTCTGCAAACTCAACCAGTTTTCATCAGGTTTGTGTATCTAATCCATTCATGTAGATTAGGATCGTTTGCAGCCCTAGCACTGAGCCCTAAGACAATCCACTCAGTTCTTCCTCCCATCCTGACTTCACCTCCTAAAAAGTATTTACTGCTTCCTTTCTTTCAACAAATTCCTTATTCAAAACCAGGTTTTGTCATATATTGTGGCAGTTCTGAGTACCATACCTTAGGAAGGATACACTGGCCTTGGAGGGAGTGCAGAGTAGATATACTAGAATGATACTCCAATGGTTAAATTACTTGGACAGAATATACAAACTATGGTTATATTTCCTGGAATTTAGAAGGTTAAGGGGTGATTTGATGAAGTTTTAAAGATAATAAGGGAAACATTTAGAATAGAATAGATAGAGAGAAATTATTTCCACTGGTTGCAGACTTTAGGGGTGGAATCTAATGCTGATGGCGGGGGTCTCGACATTGGGGAAAACTGATGTTAAGAGCCCCGCGTCACCTCTTGTACTGAAGGTCCACCGAATTGAGTGCCAATCAGGCACTTAGCTTGACTGTGGTGGACCTTCAGTAGGATTTAGGACTCCTTCACCCAAGTCTTGCAGAGCTGCCAGCCAATCAGAGGCCAACAGCTGCAGCGCCACCATGGAGGTGGTGGCTGCTGCTGTAGCTGAAGTGACCAGATACCGAGGAGCGGTGCTGGAACCCGGCTTAAGGTAGCTCATGGGGGGAGGGGGAGAGGGGTCAGCAGCAAGGGCCCTTAGTGGGTTCCTCCCCCTACTCAATGCTGGGTCTCTCGTTCAAGCACTAAATGGGTTCCCCCTCCCCCCACAACTGGGAAGCAGCTGGCACAGTTTTTCATGCCGTGCTTTCCATGCGGTGACAGGGCGGCCCGCCACATGTGTAATTACATTTGGGGCAGGAAGATTCCCTTAATTAGGGATTAATTACTCAGTTAAGGGCCTCAATTGGCAATGGGGTGGGAAGGCTGTTCACAGGCCTTCCCGCCCCGGACTAAATTTCAGCAGAGGCGGGATGCTGGTGGGTGCCCCCCCCCCCGTTCCCCCCCACCCTGCTCCCCCACCCCCTTAGGCACCATCTCACCCGATTTTATGCTCACCCCACCTCTAAACCTGCTGCGGGGGACAGCATAAAATTCCACACTAGGACTAGGGAGCATAGTCAAAAAGTTAGAGCCAGGCCTTTCAGGAATGAAATTAGGAAACACTTCTACAAACAGAGGGTGGTAGAGGTTTGGAACTCTCTCTCGCAAATGCACTGCCTGAGAGTATGGTGGAGGCAGATTCAACTGTTTTGCTCAAAAGGGAATTGGATAATTACCTGGAGAAAACATTTACAGGGCTATAAGGAAAAGGCAGGGGGGTGGGACTAGCAGAGTTGCTCTTGCAGAGAGCTGGCACGACACTATGGACTGAATGACCTCCTTCTGTGTTGGAACCATTCTAATACTCTATGATTCTAAATAACACTTGGTGCAATTGATAAATTATCAATTATCAATTTGTATAAAAATTGAAGTTCATTCTTTCTTTAGAAAGGATATATTGACCTTTTGCATGGCAGATTTACCACAGCTCCAAAGATTAGATTCTGAGGAGATTAGGCTTGTATTCCATGGAATATGGAAGGTTAAGGAGTGATTTGATGGACGTTTTTAGGATTTTGAAGGGAATTGATAGAGTAGATAGAGAGAAACCCTTTTCTGCTGGTGGAGGACATCGCCTTAAAATCAGAGACAGGCCATTCAGGAGAAAAGTCAGGAAACATGTCTTTACACAATAGGTGGTAGAAGTGAGGAATTCGCTTCCACAAAAAGCAGTACGATCTAGCTCAATTAATAATTTTAAATCTGAGATCGATAGACAATTGTGTAAAAGGATATGGAGCCAAGGCAGAGGGACTAAGTTAAGATACAGATCAGCCATGATCTTGCTGAAACCAGATGAAACTTGAGGGGCTGAATGGCCCTGTTTCTTTGGGCTGAATATTAAAGTTGAATCGATCAATTTATGGCGCTCAATCTGCTCTGGTTATCAAATTGGCAGCTGATGACTTTCAAGGACACTCAATTAAAACAGGCATTAGGCCCCTTGGTTATGCAAATCAGGACCTTTATGCCTATTTTAGGAGCCCGTTTCAAAGCCAGTATGCACTGCACATTCTTTCTGAATCTACAGAAGCAGCAATCCTTAGAGGGACCTGCAAGGGTGTATTATTGTCTGCCAGCCAACAGCAGAATGGTCAAAAGAGACTCCACAGAGTATGCCTGAGGCTCTACTAAGATCAGAACTTTAAAAATATTGAAAACTTCCAGCTCCAAGAGGAGACTTATGGAAAGAAATTTAAGGTACTGTAATCAATTTTGCTTGGTGACAGTTTGGGGTCTTTTCGAAGGCTCCAACAGGACTACTACTACCTGCCAGCTGGAGACAAAGTCACTGAGGCCACATAAGGGTGCACTGAGTGGACCTCCTGAAGAAATCTCGGTACTTCTCCAGTCAGAAATGCCCCACCCTTGACATATTGGAAGGTGGAAGGATGATCTGCCCACAGCCCCTCCATGGCTAAAGCTCAAAGATAAGGCACAATCCTACCAGCATCCACTCTAAATTTCAGCTGCGGGTCAATAATTCGTCAATTTCTGTACTTGGGCCCAATCAGACTTTCAGGCTTTTAATGTTTAACCACCATTTGAACACTAGCAAACATGAAAAAGCACAATCCGAGCTCCACTGGTCTGAACATAAAGGGATACAGAGCCTCTAGTACAACTCAGCACAGTATAGACAAAGGTATCTGTCTCAAACCAGCAATCTACAACATTAAAGCAGCATAAAATTCATTACTATCTGTCATTTTGGAGTGTCACAAGGGCTGGATTTTCCACTTCAGAATTCCTGGTGCACACCAAGCGTGCGTATTGGGAAATTAAGTGCCCCAACTTGTGATTTTCGAACCATTAATTATCATAAAAGCATGGTCTAGGGTGTATAAGTTCCCAGTGAATGCTGTAGCTGTGTGTCAGTAGTGCTGAAATGGAAAATGTTGGCCAATATCTCCAAAGGTCAGGCTCATCATTTACCATATTCGAAAGTATCTGGAATATCACACTGGTCCTAAAGTCCTCCTGACTGGCCATCGTAACCTTGGCAGAAATTTGGTGGAACACCCAGAGAAACAGTATTCTTTCTTTCTTTTCTTTTGGGCCTCCTTATCTCGAGAGACAATGGATACGCGCCTGGAGGTGGTCAGACAGTATAAACAGTTAAAAATGACAGTCCGCACCAATTCTCCGAGTACCCATGCAAGTTAACTGCTGAAATTATTGCGAAGACCAGGAGGACCCCTGTGGAATTTCAGGGCTACCGGCTCCCTGGTTTCTATGGAGAAAAACAGACGCTACTATGAGGTATCATTTTTCAATGAACTATAAACACTTCCTCAGTGTGAACAGTTTCTGGTGACATTTTATAACAACTTGATGAAAATCAGGTTGGTGTTTATGGCTGTGGTTAATTTTAGATGTTTCTTTGAGCGACCAGGGAGATGAATATATATCTATTAAAAGTTTTGTGACAGACATAGGGTAGATCTTGACTTTCTGCGAGTATAAAAAGGGTGATAGTCAGCAGCCTGTTTTCCATCTCTCCTAATTTTCATGTCCATTGAATTCAATGAAATAAAAATTGGGAGATGTAAAATGGCTGCTGACTCACTATCTCCCATTTTACACTCGTATATATTCATGAACTAGTGAGTTTTCAGTAGAGTTGCCTACACTAATTATTTGGTCAATTATTAATTGAATTGGTCTATTATATGTAAAATGCCCTTTCAATGTCTGATACTGCAAAAAAAAGTAGCCCTTTATTAATCTGTTCCAGTTCCTTCTCCAGAATATTCATTAGTTTCAGCTGAAAAACAGACTCACAGTCACATTTGGAAAGTGCTCTTTTATGGCTCTCCTTTGCTATTCCAGATGTTATACTGTGTGGCTGATATTCCCCTTGGCTCCTCCTGCTGTGATGAGCCAGCTGTGCTACATCCCTCCCTGTGCCTCTTCTCCCTGAGACATATGGCTTGTGTCATTATGTTTGTGCTGTTGTCATATTCCCTCATGCTGTTATTCAGTCCTTTTTTATGCTGCGTCACTCACATTTTATCAATGTCTTTCCTGCTTCTCATTATGATGTGGTACCTTGCCTTGTCATCCACATTTGAGCCACTGTTTTTCCAACAGTTAGCAAAATATCTTGGTTTATTTCATATATTAATGCATTAAAAATTAGACCGAGGGTCTGTTTACATGAAGTGGATAATGTTAATTTCTTTATCAGGTAGTTGATAAGAACAAAATCAATATTCACATCTACTTACTTGTAGTTTGCTTGCAGCACGTCTTATTTGTTTTGTTATTTATTTTTCCTTGAATCACTTTCCTAACTATTCCCATATCTCTGACTGAATCTGCATTCTCAGCTGATGAATAGAAGTCTCTGGGCAGAATTTTCCTGGTCCCACAGAAACAGGTTTGGAGGTGGGGCCGGGAGCAAAATTAGGAAATCTCATGTCGGATGGCTCCCCAAAGTGTTCCTGTCCCAAGCAATCTTCCCAGAGGCAGGGTTTGTCCGGCACTGGCTTTCCACTTGGCAACAGCGAGTAGCTAATTATTATCAATTAAGTGCCCACTTAGGAGCAAATTGGTGACACTGCTGGGATGCTCCTTTAATTACCCCACACCCCCCAGAGCCGCAGGTGGCAGAAGTTCACAGCTGAGGCTGTAGGCCATTCTGTTCAGGGGATTTCCCTCAACACTGATGGCTTGGTAGCTGTGGTCACACTTATTTTAACCATTTTCTGAAGTCTTCAGTGGGCGCCTCCACCTCACTGTCTCCCATCTACATCGGCAGCGCCCACCTCTCCTGGTGGAGCTGCCGGCCGCCAACAGCCTCGGGTGCTTCAATTGGCCCTTCCGCCTGTGCAACATGCCTGCCATCCCTAATTGGAGAGGGCTCCCGGAGGAGTCCTGTCAATTGGAATATAACCTGCATATGGTCCTGACTCCCAAGAATCTTCTAAGACAAGGAGATTTCACCCCTTACCCCAGTCATTGATGCATGTTCATATGAAATGTTACGGCCTGCCATACCCCTCCCCCACCCCTTTCTCTCACTACTACTCATCTAATAGGAAAGGAAGGAAAAGGGGAGGGGTGGCAGTTTTGATTCAGGAGAACATTGCAGTTCTGGAGAGAAAGGATGTTCCAGAGGAGTCAAGGACAGGAGCTATTTGACTGGAGCTGCGGAACAAAAATGGTGCAATTACATTGCTTGGTGTAGTCTATATGCCACCAACTAGCAGAAAAGATGTAAAGAAACAAATTTGCAAGGAGAGGTGCAAGAATTACAGAGTAGTTATAATGGGGGACTTTAATTATCCAAATATAGATTGGGATAGTAGTAATGTAAAGGGCAGAGAGGAGCAAAAGTTCCTAGAGTGTGTTCAGAAGAATTTTCTATCGCAGTATGTTTCCAGTCCAACGAGAAAGGTGGAACACAGCTAGATCTGGTTCTTGGGAATGAGGTGAGTCAAGTGGATCGAGTGTCAGTGGGGGAACGTTTAGGGGACAGTGATCATTGAAATCATAAGGTTTAGGTTGGCTATGGAAAAGGATAAGGAATAATCCAGAATAAGAATAATAAACTGGGGGAAAGCCAACTTCAATGGGGTAAGAATGAATCTGACCCAGATAAATTGGAATAAAAGGTTAACAGGCAAAGCAATAACTGAACAATGGGCTGCCCTTAAAGAAAAGATAGTTCGGGAACAGTCTATGTATATTCTCACGAAGGGGAAAGATAGGGCAAACAAATCCAGAGCTCCCTGCATGATGAAATATATAGAGATTAAGATGAAGAAAAATGTGCATATGACAGATGTCAGGTGGATAATAAAACTTAGAACCAGGATGAATATAGAAGGTTCAGAGGGGAAGTGAAAAAGCAAATAAGAGAAGCAAAGAGAAAGGGTATGAAAAGAGACCGGCAGCTAATATAAAAGGGAATCCAAAAGTCTTCTATAGGCATATAAATAGTAAAAGGGTGGTAGAAGGAGGAGTGGAGCTGATTAGGGACCAAAAAGGGGGAGGCAGGGGGCATGGCTGAGGTATTAAATGAATGCTTTGCATCTATCTTTAGCAAGGAAGAAGATGCTGGCAGGTCATGGTGAAAGAGGAGGTAATTCAGATACTTGAAGGGTTTAAAATGGATTAGGAGGTGGTATTGGATAGGCTTGTTGTACTTGATAAGGCACCAGGACCGGATGAGATGCATCCAAGGATACTGAGAGAAGTGAGAGTGGAAATTGCAAGGTACTGGCCATAATTTTTCATTCTTCCTTAGATTCAGGGGTAGTGCCAGAGGACTGGAGAATTGCAAATGGTACACCCTTGTTCAAAAAAACGGTGTAAAGATAAGCCCAGCAATTTCAGGCCACTCAATTTAACCTCGGCGGCTTCTAGAAACGATAATTCGGGACAAAATTAATAGTCACTTGGGCAAATGCGAGTTAATTAGGGAAAGCCATCACAGATTTGTGAAAAGCAAATCGTATTTAACTAAGTTGCTGGAGTTTTTTGATGAGGTAACAGAGAAGATTGATCAGGGCAATGCTGTTGATGTGGTGTACATGGACTTCCAAAAAGCATTTGATAAAGTGCAGCACAATGGACTTGTGAGCAAAGTTATAGCTCATGCAATAAAAGGGACAGTAGGAACATGGATACAGAATTGGCTGAGTGAAAGGAAACAAAGAGTAGTGGTTAATGGATGTTTTTCAAGCTGGAAGAGGTTTGTAGTGAAGTTTACCGGGGTCAGTATTAGGACCCTTGCTCTTCCTGATTAATATTGATGACCTAGACCTTGATGTACAGGGCACAATTTCAAAATTTGCAGATGATACAAAACTTGGAAGTATTGTGAACTGAAGGATGATGTAGAACTTCAAAATGACAGACAGGTTTGGTGGAATGGGTGGACAAGTGGCAGATGAAATTTAATGCAAAGAAGTGTAAAGTGATTCATTTTGGTAGGAAGAACGCAAGGACACAATATAAAATAAAGGCTGCAATTCTAAAGGGGGTGCAGAAGCAGAGGGTCCTGGGTGTACATATGCATAAATCATTGAAGGTGGCAGGACAGGTTGAGAGTGCGGTTCATAGAGCATACAGCATCCTAGGCTTCATTAATAGGGGCATTGAGTAAAAAAGCAAGGAAGTTATGTTAAACTTGTATAGAACACTGGTTTGGCCTCAACTGGAGTATTGTGTCCAGTTCTGAGTGCCACACTTTAGGAAAAATGTGAAGGAATTATAGAGAGTGCAGAAAAGATTCAGGAGAATGGTTTCAGGAATGAGGAAGCTCAGTTATGTGGATAGATTGGAGAAGTTGGGACTGTCATCCTTAGAGAAGAGAAGGTTGAGAGATTTGATAGAACTATTCAAAATCATCAGGGGTCTAGACAGAGTAGATAGAGAAAAACTGTTCCCATTGGTTGAAGGATCAAGAAAAAGAGGGCACAGAGTTAAGGTAATTGGCAAAAGAAGCAAAAGCAACTTTTTCACTTAGCGACTTGTTCGGATCGGGAATGCACTGCCTGAGATTGAGGTAGAGGCCGGTTTAATCAAGGCATTCAAGAGGTAATTGGTTGTCATCTGAAAAGGAAAATGTGCAGGGCTATGGGGAGAAGGCGGGGGGAGTGGCACTAGGTAAATTGCTCTTTTGGAGTTCTAGCGCAGACACGATGGGCTGAATGGCCTCCTTCTGTACTGTAATAATTTCGTGCCTCTGTGAAGTGTAGGCCATTAAAAAGAAGTCAAAAGAAACCACTGGGATATGGGACTGTCATTACCTTCTCTGTAAAACAGGTCTATTATCACAATGGAGAAAATATACTTCATGACACGGAGACTGGAACACCTCTCTCCCAAAGTAACATTCCATAGCTCTGGCTGAGAGCAAAGAGCAAACAATATTTAATACGAAGCTCACTGCGGCCTGTATGGGGACTGCAGTGCACATCAAGCAGGAAGATGGACTCAAAAGTCACATAGGTAATCTGGAAGTGAATGCAAGTGAAGCGATGTGTAATGATGCCCCAACACATAGAAGAAAATTTGAAAATACGTCTTTGCTGGATGGAGTGAAAATGTAAAAGCAAACAAGTGTCTGTCCAGGATTCCAGGAGAGGAAATTTACCTGCTTATTTGAGATCATTGGGAAGTATGTCAATTGCTGATTGTCTTATTTGCTTTGTTATTTATTGTTCTTTTTAAATGCCAGCCATGGCTCAGTAGGTAGCACTCTTACCTCTGAAGGTTCTGAGTTTGAGGGCTGAATTTTCCTGGCACTATGGAGACAGGGTTTGGAGGCAGGGGGGATTCTGGGAAAATAGGGGGGAGCCATATCGGGACAGCTTTAGGCCCTGACACATTCCTGCCTCCAGTGGACTTTCCCAGAGGCGGGCTGGGAACAGGGTCCACTGACCATTCCACGGAATTGGGCAACCAATTAAGGCCCCACTTAGGGGTTATTTTGCAAAGGCACCGGTATTTTCCCATCATCAGAGCAGCCCCTCCTGCTGAGTGCCGAGACAGCCAGCTCAGTCTAGACGGCCTCCCAATGGCAGACCAGGTGGCCATCAGAGCCAGAGACTCCATGCCCCATTGAGGGGAAAGCGGGGATGAAAGGCTGCAACTGCGTCCATCACTACTCCTCCAGAGGGGTTTCCCCTCCACCCTGATGCCCTTCCGCTTCAGGACTCTTTATCTGATTACTTCAATGCAGTCAACCAAGGGCACCTCCATGTTGAGGCACTCTCGCATTCACCTGCCTGCCTCAGAAGTGCCTAATTCTGCTGATGGAGCTGCTGGCCTCTTTTAATAGGCCTCCAGCCTTAGGAACGTGCCCAGTGAATGAGGAGGCGTCCAATTAAGTGGCTGCCTCCTGAAAGGTTGCGCCGGCGGGTGCACTGGTGACATGGGCGGCCTGGGAACCCCTGTATGGGCCTGACATCAGAGTCCCGACACCCACTGGAAAATTCAGCTTGAGCACTAAATCTAGTCTGACACTCCAGTGCAGTACTGAGGGAGTGCTGCACTGTTGGAGGCACTGTCTTTCAGATGAGGTGTTAAACTGAGGCCCTGGCTGCCCTCTCAGATAGATGTAAAAGATCCCCTGCACTGTTTCAAAGACGAGCAGGGCGGTTCTCCCTGGTGTCCTGGCCAATATTAATCTCAACTGACATCGCTAAAAAAACAGATTATCTGTTCACGTTTCCTACATGACAACAGTGCCTACACTTCAAAATATTTAATTGGTTGTAAAGTGCTTCGGGATGTCCTGAGGCCATGAAAGGTGGCATATAAATGCAAGTCTTTCTTTCTATGTATAATTAAAATAATATTTATGGCTGTAAACAGGATGATTCTGCCCATTTTTATTTGTGTCATGCAGGCTTCAATTAATTCCCTAGTTGATAGAGCCAAAAAGACCCAAAACAACTTGTATCTATATAGCACTTTTAATGTAGTAACATGTCCCAAGCTGCTTCACAGGTTTGTTATCAAACAAATTTAACACCGAGTCACATGAGGAGACATTAGGACGGATGGCTGAAAGCTTCGTCAAACAGGTGGGTATAAAGGAGCATCTTAAAGGAAGAGAGAGAGGTAGTGAGGCGGAGAGATTTAGGGAGGGAATTCCAGAGATTAGGGCCTAAGCAACTGAAGGCATTGTTGCCATGGTGGCACAATTAAAATTGGAATGCACAAAAGGCCAGAAATGGAGGATCTCAGAGGGTTGTAGGACTGGAGGAGATTACAGAGATAGGTAGCGGTGAGACCATGGAGATATTTCTAAACAAGGATAAGAATTTTAAAATTGAGTTGTTGTTGGACCGGGAGCCAATGTAGGTCAGTGAGCACAGGGATGATGGGCGAACAGGATTTGGTGCGAGTTAGAATGCGGGCAGCAGAGTTTTGGAAGAACTTAAGTTTATGTCAGGCAAAGATGGGCAGCTATCCAGGAGAGAAGTGGAATAGTCAAGTCTAGATGTAAAAAAGGTATGGATGAGGGTTTCAGCAGCAGATGAGCTGAGGCAGAGGCAGAGTCAGGTGATGTTACAGAGGTGGACAGTACTGGTGATAGAGAAGGTATGTCGTTGGAAGCTCATCTTGGACTCAAATACAACACCAAGTTTCCAAATGATCTGGTTCAGCCTCAGGCAGATGCCAGGCAGAGGGATGGATCTGTGGCTAGTGAATGAGGACCATGGCAGGGACCGAACATAATAGCTGCAGTCTTCCCAATATTTAATTGGAGGAAATATCTGTTCATCCAGGACTATATGTCAGATAAGCAGCATGATAAATCAGAGGCAGGGGAAGGTTTGAGAGAGATGGTGGTGAGGTAGAGCTGGGTGTCACAGAGTACTTGTCGAACCTGACTTTTCTTTTTGGATGATGTCACCAAGGGGCAGCATGCAGATGAGAATGTGAAGAAAGTCAAGGGGGTCTCCGGTGATAACTGTGCAGAAGTGGGAACAGAAGCTATTTCAGGTAATTCTCTGGTTATGACCCAGCAAAGGCAAGTTTGGAATTGTTTTTGAGAGGCCTGGAGGAGGAAGGATTACAGAATGGTTGCAGAGCAGAGTGCATCACAAACACGATGCAAAAGCTGGGAATTTGTTGCAAGTAGGACTCTCTGGTAAGTAATAGTGGGTGAGGAGTATCAAAGTGAAATTTTTGAATTTACAACTTAGAACTTTGAAAACTGTAAAAGAAACTACAGGTTAGTCAACAGTTAACAGAAACTACCTGTCATTGGCAGTTAACTATCAATCAGCTGTATGTGATTGCCTAAATAGGTGCCAATTACTGTGAGCAGGAAGCTGAGTGAGCATTGTGACTTAGTTTCAGCTCAAAAATGTCTAAATGTAAACAGAATCCACTGACGTACAGGGTGGTCACAGATCAATGTGCATCACAAAGAGAGTGTAAAATTTAGGAGTGTAAAAGTTAGCATGGGGGGAAGGAGGTGCTGCTTTTTCTCTCCAATATTTGTAGTGTTACAGGTAAATATTTATGTTAATCAACCTATAACTTAAACTAGATCGAGTAACTAGTTATAAGACTAAAAACTATCAGCTAAGTTGATCAAATATATAAACTAATTAATTAAGTAAATAAAACAAAGTTATGTCGGGATGCAGTGCAGGTGGTGTGCCACAACTGCAGCATATGGGAGTTTGTGAAGAGCATCGCGATCCAGGACACCAGACCTGCAGTAAGTGTCTGCATCTTAGGAAACTTCAGCTCAGAGTTGTTGAGGTGACTCTGAGGTGCAGGCATTGTGGTACATAATGGAGGGGGAGAGTTACCTGCACACTTTGATCCAGGAGGCAGTCACATCAGATAGATGAAAAAGTGATACAGCTCTAGTAGGTGATCAGGGACAGGAGGGTGTGACTATGAGTCAGACAGGTATGGGGACTCCTGGAAGAATCTCGGCCTTTGCCCTTATCCAGCAGGCACAAGGTTCATTCTGCTTGTGTGGATGATAGCATAGTCCGCAGGGTGGATGAGCAATCTGATCACGGCACCATGTTATAGGAGGCCATTCAAGTGGGGGGAGTGAGTTAAGAGAAATGTGATAGTGGTAGGAGACAGTATAGTCAGGGGGACAGATACTGTTCTCCGCAACCACAACTGGGAGTTTCAAAGGTTGTGTTGCCTGCCCAATGCCAGGAACAAAGACATTTCCTCGTGGCTGGAAAATAATTTAGAGGGGGAGAATCCAGATGCCGTGGTCCACATGGAACCAATGATATAAGTAGAATGAGGTTCTGCTGAGGGATTTTGAGGAGCTAGGATCCAAATTAATAAGCAGAATCTTAAAGGTAATAATCTCTAGATGCAAATTGGCACAGGGTCAAACAGATCAGAGAGTTGAACGCACGGCTCAAAGAATGGTGTGGAAGACAGAGGATTCAATTCATGCGACACTGGCACCAGTATTGGGGAAAGAAGGAGCTTTTCTAGGCGAATCAAATAACTATGGCTGTATATAGGGCTTTAAACTAAAACAAGTGGAGAGAGGATTTAGGTGAAGGGAAATTGATAAATCTAAAGAGAAAAGATAAGGCAACAGAGCAGTGTAGCATTTTGGGTAATTATAAGCAGAATGTGACAGGAAGGTCAGAGAGTTTAACAGTAATAGTAGATCAATGAATAAGGTCAAATCAAGGAAAAATGGTAAAAAGTTAAAATTAAAGTCACTTTATCTGAATGCATGAAGCATTCACAAGGTAGATGAATTAATAGCACAAATAGAGATAAATGGGTTTGATCTAATAGCCATTGGTTGCATGGTGACTAAGGTTGGGAACTGAATATTCCAGGGTACTTGACATTTTGAAAAGACAGACAGAAGGAGGGTGGGTGAGGGTAGCCCTGATAATAAAGGATGTCATCAGGGCAGTAATGAGGAACGAACTTGGCTTGGAAGAGCAGCAAGTAGAATCAGTATGAGTGGAGATAAGAAATAAAAAGGGTCAGAAAACGCTGGTGGGAGTAGTTTAAAGTTTCCCAACAGCAGTTAATATTTTTGAACAGAGTATTAATCAAAAGGAACTTGAAAGACAGGCAATGCAAGAATCATGGGGGATTTTAATCTTCATGTAAACTGGACAAATCAAATTGACAAAAGTAGTTCAGAGGATGAATTCACAGAATGCATTTAAGACAGTTTCCTGGAAGACTACGTTGTGGAACCAACCAGGGATAAGGCTATTTTAGATCTTGCTTTGTGTAATATGACAGGGTTAAATGGTAATCTCATAGCAAGGGTTCCTTTGGGAAAGGGTGATCATAATATGATACAATTTCACACTGGGGGAAATTTTATTCTCTCCCCCTGGCAGGTATGGAGGAGGGGAGAGCATAAAATCAGGTGGGATGGTGGTGTGGGGGAGGGGGTTCCCGCCACCACCCAAAATTTAGTCTGGGGCGGAAAGGCCTGTGACTGGCCCTTAACTGGGTAATTAACCTGCAATCAAGGGGGGGGGGGGTGGCCTGCTGAGGGCCACCCCCTACCCTTGCTGCCAAACCCCTCCCACTCCGCGGCCCCCACCCCGCAAGAACCCTCCCACCCTGACCTACCTGAGGCCTAGCTCCAGTGACACTCCTCGGCCTCCAGGATGGTCACCACCAGCAGCAGCCACTGCCTCCGTGGTGGTGCTGCAGCTGCAAGCCTCTGATTGGCCAGCAGCTCTCCAAGGATGGGACTTCAGGTGACAGGGTCCTAGATCCTATGGAAGGCCTGCCATCGGCTACTTAAGTGCCTGATTGGCACTAAATTCGGCAGGCTCTCTGGAAAAGAGATGACGTGGGGTTCTTGGCGTCGGTTTCTCCCGGCCTCGAGACCCCCACTGCCATCATAAAATTCCCCACATTGTATTTGAGAGCAACATACATAAGTCCAACATGAGAGTACTGAACGTAAATAAAGTCTATTACATAGGAATGAGAGGCAAGCTGGCTAAGGTAGATTGGGAAATTAGATTAAAAGGTATGATGGTAGATGAGTAATGGTGAACATTTAAAGAAATATTTCATAATTCTCACTGAATCTACATTCAATTGAGAAATAAAAATTCCATAGAAAATGATACATCCTTGGCTAACTAAAGAGGATAAGGATGGTATTAGATTAAAAGAAGAGGCTTATGATATTACCAAGAAGAGTAGTAAGCTTGAGGATTGGGAATGTTTTAGCTACCAGCAAAGGGTCATCAAAAAATTTATAGAGAGAGAAAATAGAATGAGAATAAACTCGTCAGAAATATAAAAACAGATTGTAAGAACTTCTGTAAGTATGTAAAAGGGAAGAGAATATTAAAAGTAAACGTGGATCCTTTAGAGGCTGAGATAGGAGAAATTATAATGGGGAATAAAGAAATGGCAGAGATGTTAAACAAGTGTTTTGTGTCCATCTTCACAGTAGAAGACACACAAAAAAAACATAAATATTGGGTAACCAAGGGTCAAAAGAGAGTGAGGATCTTAAAGTAATTAATATTAGTAAAGAAAAAGTACAGGAGAAATTAATGGGACTGAAAGCCAACAAATACCCTGGACCTAATGGCCTACATCCTAGGGTTCAAAAAACAGGTTGCTGCAGAGATAGTGGGTTGAATTTTGTCAGCCTGGCAGAACCGGAGATAGTGGGTTGAATTTTGTCAGCCTGGCAGAACCGGAGTGGATGCCGCTGCCATACAACACGTGTGTGTCCGGCCAAACACGATTATGCGGTAGCCAGCCAATTACCATAACTGAGACACAGGGTCCATCCTATTGCAGGATGGGGGTAGGTTATGAGATGCTGATGACAGCTAATGAACAGGCAGGTGCTGGCACCATCTTTAAAACACTGCCAGCCCTGCTCGTACTGCTGCTTTCACTGATGCAGTGAATCTGGAGTGCTTCTGGACCCTCCTCTACTGCTGCTATTGCTGCTGTACCCTCCTCTACTACTGCTGTTACTCCTGGACCCGTCTCTACTGCTGCTGTTATTCCTGGACCCCCCTCTACTGCTGCTGATACTGCTGGACCCCCCTCTACTGCTGCTGTTACTCCTGGACCCCCCTCTACTACTGCTGTTATTCCTGGACCCCACTCTACTGCTGCAGTTATCCTGGACCCCCCTCTACTGCTGCAGTTATCCTGGACCCCCCTCTACTGCTGCTGTTACTCCTGGACCCCCACTACTACTGCTGTTATCCTGGATCCCCCTCTACTGATGCTGTTATTCCTGAACCCCCCTCTACTACTGCTGTTATCCTGGATCCCCCTCTACTGCTGCTGTTACTCCTGGACCCCCACTACTACTGCTGTTATCCTGGATCCCCCTCTACTGATGCTGTTATTCCTGGACCCCCCTCTACTGCTGCTGTTATCCTGGATCCCCCTCTACTGATGCTGTTATTCCTGAACCCCCCTCGACTGTTGCTGTTGCTGTTGGACCCCCCTCTAATGCTGCTGTTACTCCTGAACCCCCCCCCCCCCACCATCTCTACTGCTGCTTACTGCTGGACATCCCCCCCCCCCCATTACTGCTGTTACTCCTGGTCCCCACACTACTGCAGCTGTTACTCCTGAGCCCCCTCTACTGCTGCTGTTGCTGCTGGACCACCCACCCCCAGTACTCACCCTTGCAGAGACCCCACGACCTGAGTCAGAGCACTACCCGAGTCAGAGCCCACTCTTGCAGAGAGCCCACCACTGCAACTCCTTCCCCCTCTTCCCCTATCCAATGGGCACCATGGCTGCCTTCAATGGTGGCACTGAGGCCTTGTCTCAGTGCTGCCACTTTTAAACAACCAGGGATCTGAAGTCACATGATCCCTGTGTGCGTTCACTAAACTGGAAACCCTCATAAAATCCAAGTCAGGCCGATGCAAATACGTGCTAAATACCTGTTCAGCAATTAGAATTGCAGTCCCACCGCATCGTCGTGGCAACGCCACCTTGGACTTTTCCTACTGCTGACAAAATCCAGAACCGATGTCACGACATCAAGTTTCCAGTCAAGCGTGTCTGAATTTTCAGCCCCCCAGTCCTCGAGTGGGAACAGTTTCTCTCCACCTACTTAGGAGGCCATCAGATTTCTGAGGCATTGGGACCGGTTCTGAGGCAGGTGGGACCTGTACAAGATGGACGAGCAACACCTTAACAGCACCAGAACTAATATTCTTGCAGAGAGATGTGCTATTAGGGAGGGTTTAAACCAGCTTGTCAGGGGGATGGGAACCTGAGGGATAGCTCAAATTGGAAGGAGGTAAAGCTTGTAATAGGAGGTAGAAAAGTAGCAAGAGACATTAGAAGGCAGGCAAAACAAAGGCAAGCATCTGAACAGAGTAGATAGAGAGAAACTGTTCCCACTCGTGAAAGGATCGAGAATGAGAGGGCACAGATTTTGGTAAGAGAAACAAAAGTGACGTGAGGCAAAACATTTTGATGCAGCGAGTGGTTAAGGTCTGGAATGTGCTGGCTGAAAAAGTGGTGGAGGCAGGTTCAATTGATGCATTCAAAAGGGAGTTAGACAGTTATATGCAAAGGAAGAATGTGCAGGGTTATGAGGAGAAGGCAAGGGAATGGGACTGAGGGTATTGCTCTTTCAGAGAGCCAGTGCAGACAAGATGGGACGAATGGCCTCCTTCTGCACTGTCACGATTCTGTGATCAACTAGTTTAGAATGCAGAATAATGTCAAGAAGACAAGATTAAGGGCACTCTACCTGAATGCATGCAGTATTCGCAACAAGGCTGATGATTTAAAGGCATAAGTAGAGGCAAATGGGTATGATCTAATTGCCATTATGGAAAAATGGCTACAGGGTTATCAAGACTGGGAACTGAATATTCAAGGATATTCGACATTTAGGAAGGATAGGAAAAAAGGAAATAGAGGTGGTGTTGCACTGATTATAAGGGAATGGGATCAGTACATTAGTAAGGGAGGATCTCAGATCAGAAGAACAAAATGTGGAATCTGTTTGGGTGGAGCTAAGAAACAGCAATGGGCAGCAAACATTGGTAGGAGTTGTTTATAGGCCACCAAACAGTAGTGGTACTGTGGGGCATGGTATTAATCAGGAAATTAGAGAAGCATGTGGCATGGGTAATACAGTAACTATGGATGAGTTCAATCTGCATATAGATTGGGTAAATCTAATGAGCACTAATGCTTTGGAGGACTAGTTTCTGGAGTGTGTTAGCAATGGTTTTCTAGAGCAGTATGTTGAGGAACCAACTAGCGAACAGGCTATTTTAGATCTAGTATTATGTAATGAGAAAGGGCTAATTAACCTTGTTGTAAAAGAACATTTAGGGATGAGTGACCATAATATGATAGAATTTGACATTATGTTTGAAAGTGAGGTATTTCAATCTGAAGCCAGGGTGTTAAATTTGAACAAATGAAATTATGAAGATATGAGGGGCAAATTGGCTGAGGTGGATTGGGAAAATACATTAAAAGGGCAGTGCATAGATAAAGAATTATTATATAGTTTACCGCAACTATATATTCCTTCAAGGCACAAAAACCTGAAAAGTAAGGGTAGTCAACCGTGGCTAACAAGGAAATTAAGGATTGTATAAGATTAAAAGAAAAGGCCTATAAACTTGCCAGAAATAGTAGTAAACCTGAGGATTGGGAGGATTTTAGAGTACAGCAAAGGAGAACCGAGAAACTGATAAAGAAAGGGAAAACAGAATACGAATGTAAACTAGCAAAAAACATAAAAACGGATTGTAAAAGCTTCTATAGGTACTGTCATGAAGACCCCCACCTGCCAAGAATGAAGCATATTAATTTTGTCATATGAACATGAATTTTAAACTGTTGCTGGAGTGCAGAAATGACTTGTTTTACAAGAGATCACCAGACACTTGGCTGGAGGACAGTTCTTGGAGAGACAAATGAATTGCTCACTGATTCAATTAACAGAGATTGGGCTGGGCAATGGTGATTCACATCTTGTCGGGGTAAGAGACAGCACTACACCCCTCCCCCACCCCACCCCACCGAGAGCTTTAGAATCCACAAACGCAGAAGTGGTCAAACCAGCTGGTCACATGACTAAGCTGCTGGTCCAAGCTTTTTAAACTAGACACAGGACAATTTTGACGTCAGACAGCAGATTGTAACTGAACCTGGAACAAGACAGCCTCCCTCTTGGCTGGCACTCTCACGCTTTCTCACAAGCCTCCGGACCCACTGAAGACATGTAAACCTCAAGAGAGAAGACTCCTACATTGAAACAAGTTGAAGCATGCACTGGGCCCCAACGAACAGCAAGACCTACTGGCAACCTAAGACTCCACATTGAACTTAGAAGACCATAAATAACTACCATATATTGCCTCAAACGTTTCCCCTTTATTCCTTCTACTTTTTATGTCTCTATCTGCGTGTTTGTTTATCGAGTCTGCATGCTAACGTGGGCGCGTTGTGTACTCGTAGTCGTTAACCTAATTGGAGTTTAACATTAATAAACTTCCACCTTTGTTGTTTAAATCGAAGAAAACCTGTCTAATTGATTTTGTTGCCTTACAATTGGAAAGCGGTGAACAAGGATTCACTGAGGGGGAGCTAAAAACATGGTGTTTCTAAAATTAAACCGTTATGGTTCGATCAGGCAAAGGCTGAGAGGGAACCCCTAGACCCCTATTTCACCTGGTCGTAACAGTACATAAAAAGGAACCATTTGGTTAAGACAAATATGGGTCCATTATATGGAGAGTTATGAGAATTTATAATGGGGAATAGAGAAATGGCAGAGAAACTAAATGATTACTTTGTGTCTGTCTTCACTCAGGAAGATATAAGAAATCTTCCTGAATTAGAGATCCAAGGGACTAGGAAGAATGAGGAATTGAAGGAAATTAGTATTAGTAAGAAGGTTGTATTGAAGAAATTAATGGGGCTGAAGGTTGATAAGTCCCCAGGACCTGATATTCAACATCCCAGATTGTTGAAAGAGGTAGCGATGGAGATAATGGATGCATTGGTGATCATCTTTCAAAATTCTATAGATTCTGGAGTGGTTCCTGAAGACTGGGAGGTAGCAAATGTCACCCCACTATTTAAGAAGGGAGTGAGAGAGAAAACAGGGAATTACAGACCTATTAGCCTTACATCAATAGTAGGGGAAATGTTAGAATCTATCGGGATGGCGGGACTGTCCTATGAAGAGAGATTGGGGAAACTAGGCCTGTATTCTCTAGTGTTTCAAAGAATAAGAGGTGATCTCATTGAAACCTACAAAATACTTAAAGGGATAGACAGGGTAGATGCAGGCAAGATGTTTCCCCTGATGGGGAATCTAGAACCAGGGGACACAATTTCAAAATAAGGGGGAACCCACTTAGGACAGAAATGAAGAGAAATTTCTTTACTCAGAGTGTTGTGAATCTTTGGAATTCTCTGCCCCAGCTCAGTCATTGAGTATGTTTAAAGTAGAGATTGACAGATTTCTAAATACCAATGACATAAAGGGAAACGGGGATAGTGTGGGAAAAGGCATTGAAGTGGATGATCAGCCATGATCATATTGAATGGTGGAGCAGGATCAATGGGCTGAATGGCCTACTCCTGCTCCTATGTTCTTATGTTCTGGGTGTGGTGTTGGTGGTGGGAGAGGGGAGGGGTTGGAGCAGTTAATGAAGGTGAGGTGCATGATGGATCTAAAGGGAGGGGGTCAGTGCTGTTAGCATTGGGGTCCTGTTGGGTGAACTCAGGGTGCTGGCTGGCGCAGGGAATGGGCACTGTCACAGTGCACAGTGTGATTAGGTAGGGGGTCTGGTCCAGAGTTATAGTCGAGTAATGGAAGGTCTCGTAGGGTAGGGCACGGGATTGGATAACAACATTAAGGATGATGACGGGAGGATTTAGGGTAAGAGTGGGCATTTCATTGGGGATGGGTGTAGGAACAGGGTTGAGAGGTGGGACGTAGACATCGATAATTACATGGTCCAGTGGAATGGGCAAACGTTCAAGGGCCACAGAGGAAAGGTGCAAGGTAATGTTGGGTGGGTCAAGGGTAATGGGGCAAGCTGAAAGGTGGCAGGAGGAAGGTGGAGGTGAAGGATCTTGCATTGAACTGGACATACATCATTTTGCAAAAGGAGATGAAAACGCACATAGGCATGCCAGGAGTGCAGATCGAAGTAGGAGGAGGCCAGTGTTGGGTGGGTGGAGTTGCTGCTGTGGACAATGGGAGGAGCTGAGAACCTTTTTACTCAAGCGTTCAATGGTTGAAAATCATGGTCGAACATGTTCTCATTTCACAGTCTGTCTCATTCAAACAGTTATAACGCTGCAATGACATGGGTCTCATACACTCAATATTTGTACAACCTCAGGAGCAAAAGGAGAGGATGAGACAAAGGAGGGCTCTTGCCGCTCAGCAGTTGAGGCCACAACGCCAGCAGCAGGCAGCACAAAGATTGGCCGTGTGGTAGATAGTGAGGAGACTAAAACTGGAGTTAATGGGAATCAGGGGGAAAACTCTCAGCTGGTTGGAATTGAACCTCGCGCAAAGGAAGATGTTGTTGGAGGTCAATCATTTCAGCTCCAGGACATCACTACAGGAGTTCCTCAGGGTAATGTCCTAGGCCCAACCATCTTCAGCTGCTTCATCAATGACCTTCATTCAATCATAAGGTCAGAAGTGGGGATGTTCACTAATGATTGCACAATGTTCAACACCATTCGCGACCCCTCAGATACTGAAGCAGTTCATGTAAAAAGCAGCAAGACCTGGACAACATCCAGGTTTGGGCTGACAAGTGGCAAGTAACATTCTCACCACACAAGTGGCAGGCAATGACCATCTCCCACAAGAGAGAATCTAACCATCTCCCCTTGACATTCAACGGCATTACATCACTGAATCCCCCACTATCAACATCCTGGTAGTTGCCATTGACCGGAAACTGAACTGGAGTAGCCATATAAATACCGTGGCTACAAGAGCAAGTCAGAGGCTAAGAATCCTGAGGCGAGTAACTCACCTCCTGACTCCCCAAAGCCAGTCCACCATCTACAAGGCACAAGTCAGTGTGATGGAATACTCTCCACTTGCCTGGATGGGTGCAGCTCCAACAACACTCAAGAAGCTTGACTCCATCCAGGACAAAGCAGCCCGCTTGATTGGCAACCCATCTACAAACATTCACTCCCTCCACCTCTGACACACAGTGGCAGCAGTGTGTACCATCTACAAGATGCACCAAGCTACTCAGGCAGCACCTTCCAAAATCCTGGAACTCCCTTCCTAATAGCACTGTGGGTGTACCCTAGCCCACATGGACTGCAGCGGTTCAAGAAGACAGCTCGCCACTACCTTCTCATGGGCAATTAGGGATGGGCAATAAATGCTGGCCTAGCCAGTGATGCCCACATCCCAAGAAACAAATAAAAAAATGGATAGCTACAGGCTACAGGAAGATATTGATGGGAAGAAAAGTGGCAAATTGAATTCAACCCAGAGAAGTGTGAGTTGATTCATTTGGGAGGCCAAACAAGGCAAAGGAATACACGATTAATGGAAAAGTACTGAGAAGTGTAGAGGAAGTGAGGGACCTTGGAGTGAATGTCCACAGATCCCGGACGTTAGCAGGGCAGGTCGATAAGTTGGTTAGGAAGGCATTTGGAATCTTTTCCTTTATGAGTCGAGGTATAGAATATAAGAGCAGGGAGGTTATGCGTGAACAGTATAACTCATTGGTTTGGCCACAGCTTGAGTACTGTGTGCAGTTCTGGTCACCTCATTACAGAAAGGATGTAATTGCACCGGAGAGGGTTCTTGTTCTTTGGCCTCCTTATCTCGAGAGACAATGGGTAAGCGCCTGGAGATGGTCAGTGGTGTGTGGAGCAGCGCCTGGAGTGGCTATAAAGGCCAATTCTAGAGTGACAGGCTCTTCCACAGGTGCTGCAGAAAAATTTGAATGTCAGGGCTGTTATACAGTTGGCTCTTCCCTTGCGCCTCTGTCTTTTTTCCAGCCAACTGCTAAGTCTCTTCGACTCGCCACACTTTAGCCCCGCCTTTATGGCTGTCCGCCAGCTCTGGCGAACGCTGGCAACTGACTCCCACGACTTGTGATCATTGTCACAGGATTTCATGTCGCGTTTGTAGACATCTTTAAAGCGGAGACATGGACGGCCGATGGGTCTGATACCAATGGCGAGCTCGCTGTACAATGTGTCTTTGGGGATCCTGCCATCGTCCATGCGGCTCACATGGCCAAGCCATCTCAAGCGCCGCTGACTCAGTAGTGTGTACAGAGGAGATTTACGAGGATGTTGCCAGGACTGGAAAAATGCAGCTATGAGGAAAGATTGAATTGGCTGGGGTTGTTCTCCTTGGAACAGAGAAGGCTGAGGGGAGATCTGACTAAAATGAACAACATTTTGAGGGACTTGGATAGAGTAGATGTGAAGGGCCTATTTACCTTAGCAGAGAGGTCAGTGACTCGGGGGCATAGGTTTAAAGTGATTGGTCGAAAGATTAGAGGGGAGATGACAAAAAGTTCTTTCACCCAGAGGGTGGTGGGGGTCTGGAACTCACTGCCTGAAAGATTAATTGTGGCAAAAACCCACAACTCATTCAAAAGGAGCCTGGATATGCACCTCAAGTGCCATAATATGCAGGGCTACGGACCAAATGCTGGAAGATAGGATTCGACTGGGTGGGTCAAGTGGCCTCTTTCTGTGCCGTAAACTTTCTATGATTCTATCCCCTACCCTCGCCGATCTGAGCAAGTCATTGACCCGCTTCTGACACTGTACCCCAGTTCTATGTGTGACCCCATGGTTCGACACCTCCTCCGCCACCTCCATTCAAGCCACCTTCATTAGGCGGGAGGGTCTTTTAAGTCCATCCCTTTGGAAGAGGACCTCCCGCCTTTCCCTGACAGCCTGGAACAGAACCTGCAGGGAGGCATTATTGAACCGTGGGGCAGGACACTGCCTGCTGGCTGCCATTGGCGTGGGTGGTGATGGTGACAGAAATCAAATCTGAAGGGGAGTTGGTGCTGGTGTGGGAGAGATTGCAATGAATGAGGAAGGGCAAAAAAAAAATTATACAGCAATATTTATTTTCTTCAGATGATTAAACAACAGGCAGGCTGATGATCCTCCAGGCTTGCAATGCGGAACGATTTATAACCATGGCGTTAATGGTGCTTTGAAGAATGACGTTAGGTTCCACCAATGAAAATCAATCCCTGCCGCATGATAACACGTCTCCATGCCCAATGCCAGAGCAGTAATTTATATTTGTAATCATGTGGGAAACGGCAAAAAGTGGGGGAAGCCGAAGTGCCGCCAACTTCCATTTCTGCCGTCAGAAACGCAATGAGATGCATAAAATATCACACTGAGAGAGAGGTTTCTAAGCAGAAATTTATCAGGGTAGGCTTTCGCCCACATTCAGAAGATAGGGACGTAGGAGGCCAACTGGAAGTTACCGGCCATGAAATTCGTGCTGATACTACAGAAGCTGGGAACTTCAAAAATGTTGACGAGACTGCTTCCAGCCACTTCTAGTGTGGTGCATCTGATTGTAAGGGCAATAGCATGGGCATGCTTTGTGTGTACCGGAAGCATGCAGAGTGGGAAGATCATGATGTCTAATGCTGATTTGGCACAGAAACTGTCATTTTGGACCTCATAGGTCCTATTTATTGCCCTCTCAATCACTCCCAGCTAAACATGCATTCAGTTAGACATTAAAAAACTGAACTATTCACCTGTGTGCACTGATTCCCTTAGCTCCGGTCTTGCGGATGCCTTTGCGTGTCCTAGTGATCCTATACAGTTCTACCCCAGTGGCTGCAGCATGGGTGGTGAAGGCTACTGAATTTCAGTGGGGAAGTCTGCAGCCAGCCTTGGAGAGTGCCCTTGAGCAGCTCTAGGCCTTGAGGGCCCGGCTTTGGACTGCACCACCTCAGCATGGCCAGCAGCAGTCTGGGCTGTCTGGCTGACAGGCAACAGCAAGGGTACTGGTGGAATGGCAGTGGGGGCAGCACGAATGCTGTAATCCTGAGAAAGAACAGCAGGTTTGCACACCATGGAGCCACTGCCATTCTTCCAAGGCAGTTCCTGAGTAATTCTAGGAATTTGTTGGAGCACGGTTTGCTGGACTGCTGTGGGATCCTTCAAGCCCCTTTGAGCACTGGTATCTGCAACCATGAGAGCAGTGGTCTGAGCCTGCATGGCACCCAGCTGATTTGCATAGCAACAAGCATCAATCTCATGACTTCAGTCTGAGCTCCCACTGCAGCACTGAGACATTGGGTGACTTCAGCCTGTGCTGCAGTAGAAACCACGATGCTGCTTCATAGCGGGGTAAGCAAATACTGTCATGGAGTTGGCCACCACTTCCACGCTGGAAAGGATGGGCTCCATGCACTGCTTGAAGCATGGTGCCAGGTTGGAGCTGATCTCCTCCATGTTCCTAGGCAGTGACAACAGGCTATGTGACAAAGCTGCCAAGGCACCAAGCAGCTCTGTCTGCATGTCCATCAGCGTTCTCCTGTACGCCACCCCATCGAAGTCCTCAACTGAGCTGTCTGCAGCAGAACACATGTGCGACCTCACCCCGACACCCCCACCCACCACCACCCCGCCCCTGTTGAAGTTGACACACGCTCTAACCTCTTGCCTTGGCCTGGCTGCAGCCCACACATGCCCAGTGACTCATCATGTGCTGATCCCGCCTCTATACAGTCCTCTAAAGTACACGCAGTGCCAGTATCTGAGCTCGTAGCTGCGAGTGTCAGATTAAGTGATGGTGCTTCTACATCAGATGTCTGCTGTGGCTCGTGCCCTTCCTCTTGAGCCTGCACTAGCTGGGAAAGTGGCAGTACTTGGGTATCTAAAGACAAAAATGCAGAAGGGGAGGGTTGGAGTGAGGGAAGCGGGTGTGGGTGAAAAGCAAGAGGCCCATGGTCACACCATCTGCAGCTTGCATTTCATGCCAGATACCAGGAGGAGGGCGAGGTGGGATTTGAGACGGTGCATAAGGCATGAACCTATTGTCATCCTGAATGTTATCGGCAGTGATGAATGCAATTATTCCTGAACATAAGAACATAAGAAATAGGAGCAAGAGTAGGCCTTTTGGCCCCTCGAGCCTGCTCCGGCATTCAATAAACTAATGGCTAATCTCATTGTCACATTAACTCCACTTTCCTGCCTGCCCCAATAACCCATGACTCCCTTGTAAATCAATAATCTGTCTAACTCAGCCTTGAACATATTCAATGACCCAGCCTCCACTGCTCTCTGGACAAGAGAATTGCAAAGATTAACAACCCTCTGAGAGAAGAAATTCCTCCACATCTCTGACTTAAATGGGAGATCCCCTATTTTGAAACTGTGCCTCTAGTTCTAGATTCCCCCATGACATCTACCCTGTCAAACTCCCTCAGAATCTTATATGTTTCAATAAGATCACCTCTCATTCTTCGAAACTCCAATGATTATGGGCCCAACCTGCTCAACCTTTCCTCATAAGACAACCCCTTCACTCCAGGAATCAACCTAGTGAACCTTTTCTGAACTACCTCCAATGTAAGTATATCCCTCCTTAAATAAGGAGACCAAAACTGTACACAATACTCTTGATGTCATTTCATCAACGCCCTATGCAGTTGTAGCAAGACTTCCCTACTTTTATACTCCAACCCCCTTGCAATAAAGGCCAACATTACATTTGCCTTCCTAATTACTTGCTGTACAAGTATGCTAACATTTTGTGATTCATGTATAAGGACACCCAGATTCCTCTATACCACAGCATTCAGCAGTCTCTCTCAATTTAAATAATATTCTGCTTTTCTATTCCTCCTGCCAAAGTGGACAAGCTCACATTTTCCCACATTCTACTCCATCTGCCAAATTTTTGCACACTCACTTAACCAATCCATAGTGGTGCAGTGGTTAGCACCGCAGCCTCACAGCTCCAGCGACCCGGGTTCAATTCTGGGTACTGCCTGTGTGGAGTTTGCAAGTTCTCCCTGTATCTGCGTGGGTTTCCTCCGGGTGCTCTGGTTTCCTCCCACAGCCAAAAGACTTGCAGGTTGATAGGTAAATTAGTCATTATAAATTGCCCCTAGTATAGGTAGGTGGTAGGGGAATATAGGGACAGGTGAGGATGTGGTAGGAATATGGGATTAGTGTAGGATTAGTATAAATGGGTGGTTAATGGTCGGCACAGACTCGGTGGGCCGAAGGGCCTGTTTCAGTGCTGTATCTCTAAATCAAATATCCTTTTGCAGACTCTCTGTGTCCTCCTCACAACTTGCTTTCCTACCTACCTTTGTATCATCAGCAAATTATGCTACAATATACTCGGTCCCTTCATCCAAATCATTAATATAGATTGTAAATAGTTGAGGCCCCAGCACTGATTCCCTAGTTCCAGTTTGCCAACCTGAAAATGACCCATTTATCCCAACTCTCTGTTTCCTGGTCATTAGCCAATCCTCTATCCATGCTGAGCTCTTATCTTATGTAGTAACCTTTTATTTGCATCTTATTGAATGCCTTTTAGAAATCCAAATACACTACATCTACTGGTTCCCCTTTATCAGCCTTGCTTGTTACATCCTCAAAGAACTCTAATAAATTTGACAAACACAATTTTCCTTTCACAAAATGTTGACTCTGCTTAATTGTATTACGATTTTCTAAATGTCCTGCTACTGCTACCTTAATAATGGATTCCAGCATTTCCCCAATGACAGGTATTAGGCTAACTGGCCTATAGTTTCCTGTTTTCTGTCTCCCTCCTTTCTTGAATAGAGGTGTTGCATTTGCAGTTTTCCAAACTGCTGGCACCGTTCCAGAATCTAGGGAATTTTGGAAGATTATGACCAATGCATCCACTATCTCTGCAGCCACTTCTTTTTAAGACCCTAAGATGCAGGATATCCAGAAGAGCCTTTAGTCCGATTAGTTTTCCTGGTCACTGCTGTCCCTATAATGTGGAGCACTGTCTCCTCCAAAGGGCTTAGGAGATGTAGCTGTATCTATCCCCTGCCAGTTCTCTGGGGTTGTGTCCTGCAGGAGAGAGGGAAGAATGCCAGTGGTCATATTGCAAACTGTTTGAGTGAAATGCCTGATGTAGCTGAATAGCTGGATGTATGTGGAAGCTGCAAGAGGTGGGTGTGAGGCTGGCAGCATTGTTAAGTGTGTGAGCATGAGGTGGAGCATCTGAATATTAGGCATGAGCTCAGATTGCTGATGGGTGAGTGATGGGGGTGTGGTGCATTGAGCAGCATGAGTAGTTGAGGATGTGGTGAGTAGGAGTTGTCATTTGAAGATGCATTCACTGATCTTGACCCACATTTGAGGCCATTGAACTTTTCCCAGCACCACAGCCAAGACCTCAGGCCAGACTTTGGGAATTCAACTTTCTGGCCACCTGCTTATATTCCATTTGCAGGTTGTGCCTTGAGGGCCTCCTGGTCCCCTGTGGATACATGCTCTCTCTCCCCCTCTCGACTTCCTCAACTAAGCCCTCCAGCAGAATCTCAGAGGTCTCTACCTGGCCTGTTGCTCCATTACCAGTCTTCCTCCTTTCCTCAAAGCCTTCCTGAGACTGTTCCACCAGCTGTTTTTGTATGTGTGCACAGCCCCTTTAAGAGGGCAGGTTGCCTTTGAGAAGTGCAAGCTTGCTGTATGCAGCCAGTCAGCAACACGAAGTTTGTATTCTCCCTGCCTCAAAGGGACCAGGCATAGGGTAATCGCACATCGCTATCCACACACCCGAAAACAGGTCTTATCATACTTTTCCTCACTTTGTTTAAGCCAGGCAAGATGCACCACTAATGTAAAGATGGGTAATGTTCATTATTTTGTTACTATGCAAAGACAAGCTATACTGATTTGAATTAAGGGAGTTAAATCTTAACTGTTGCTCTGTATGTTCACTTACTCCTTGAAAAGTAAAACAATTTAATATTTTCTTTTGGTCTGAACTCACTTAAGTATAATAGTCTGTCTACTGAGATTCTGAAGTATCGTGCATGAGGGAATGCACAAAAGATGTGTGGGGTGTCATGCAGGCCCCCATGTGCCAAGAATGCAGCATATTAATTTCGCCACATGGACATTAAATTTCAAATTGTTGCTGGGAAGAAGAGAAGGCCTGATACAAGGGGTTGCCAAGCCTTGAGGCCTTGAGGACATTTTTGTATATTAACAAACACTGCCTGGAACAAAGGACCATTCACTGACCCACCCAATACACAAAGCCAGAAGTGGTTATACCGGTCACGTGACTACCCTGCTGGCTAACTTGGGGAGTTTTAATTTGTAGAGACAGTGTTTGAACTGGCAGAAAGCTCTTTGCTCCTGGACTTAAAAAGAGCTCCTCTCCTCCTGTCTGCTCCCATCTCTTCCTCATGGAACTGAAACCCACTGAAGACACATGAACCCCAAGAGAGAAAAGTCTCCTATAGTGAACAAGGTTTAAGAAGAATACTGGGCCCCAACAAAAAGCAAGATCAACCTACAAAAGGACTCTACAGTGAGCTCGAAGAGCCGTAACAAACTCTTCAGATATTGCCTCAAACCTTTCCACTTTATTTTTCTTTTCTTTTCTGTCTCTATTTGCATGTGTGTATCCGGTATGCATGCTAACGAGGGGTGCGGCATGTATCCGTAGGCGTTAACTGAATTAGAGTTTGAAATTTAAGTTTAATAAAATTTCACCTTTCTTCTTTAAACCTAAGAAAGCCTGTTTGTGCTTGTTCCTTTGCCTTATAATTGGAAAGTAGTGAACAAGGATCCACCAAGGGGGAGCTAAAAACACACTGTGTTTAAAAGAAATTTTAAAACCCTGTTACAGTAAGACCAGGTGAAGACTGAAAGGGAACCCTAGACCTCTTTCTCACCTGGTCGTAACAGGGAAAATATACATGACCTCTCCTGCTAGTCCATTGTAACTTTCCATAGCTTTTCTGCCAAAGTTATTTGAACAACTGGAAGAACTCCCATGAAAATTCATTTGCTTGATATCCAGTTTGTATGTCAGAGAGCAAATTGTTACAACCAGACTATGCTGTTGTATAAGTAGAAATTGAGCTACATGCATCCACTCTGGAAGGTAAGGGATATAGGGTCTGCTTATGAGAACCACTGAACCTGAGAAAGTATCCATAGGAGACCTGATTTGTAACAACACTGTAAGCTAGCACTGCTAGGTAACTAAAGGTAACTTCAGTTTTACTTGGTTGTTTTCAGCTGGCATGTCTGTTTTTTTCACTTTGTGTGCTACATTAGACTCAGCTTCCTCGGGGGAGGGGGGGGGGGGCGGGGGCGGGGATGCGGTGGAGTGGGGAGGGTGGCAGGAGGGAGGTGAATCAGCCACAGTTGCTGCTCGTAATTACGATCTCACAAATCCTACAAGAAACTGAACATTGGATTAAAGCAAGATTGAGGTCAACTATGGTGCCCTTCATGATAGAATAACCTGCAAATGCTAACATATATAGAATGGGAATTTGGGATGAAGTGTCAGACAACTTCCAGAGCCTGTGAAACTCTATTCCAACAAGAGCCACAAATGAAAAGGGGAGAAAATTGAAAAATAATGAGTTTCAGAATTAATATTGCAATATCATCTATCTGCTTACAATAATATTGAAAATAATGAATGTCCTCCGACTCCAATCATAGTTAGAAGGTGATTAGTGTTATTGAATTATGCAATTTATTTCAAAGGGCAGTGCATTCATAAGAGATAGCTAATGTAAGGAAATGTTACTATGCATTTATCAGGGGCTACTGCTGCATAGAATCCAGTAGTTGAAGAATTAACCTACTTTTTGTTGTTTAAATGCACTAAATCAAATTGGTTTAATACTTCTTACATTCTTATACTGATACTTGACTGAAAATAGAAATAATAACATTGTGTTTTCATTTTTAACATGACAATATATCATCATTCTATAATAAGTTTACTGGCATCAATCTAATCATAAATTTAGAAAATCAGAAGCAAAGGATAAAATAGCACTTCATGTGTCAAAACATTCCAGAAATTGAAAGTGCTGGATTGGAGGTGAAGAGGAATTTGTCCTATGTGTGCTACCCAGCAATTCTCATTACACCAGCTTTTTATTATCAAATGGCAACTGGTTACCTTCACTGATTTGCAGAATGCCTAGAGGTGTAAGTGGTAAAAGATAAATCATACTTTAAGTTCTTTAATAACAAGAATTTAAAATAAATTACTCAATTTTGTTCCAAATTATAGAAAAGTGAATAAAAAGCACAGTAATTGACTTCCCTACCAAACAGTACATTAAAAACATTCTTTCCGCAGGATCAGGTCCAGAGGAACATGACATTGTGACAAGTGGCACTTGAGGTTATACTCTTAATCTCCCGCACTAGACTCAAAGGAACCTTAACTGCTTACAGTCCTGAACTCTGCTGTTGAGCCCATTGTAGTCAATAGCTTGAACATGGAGGCAAGCTCGTGCCTAACTGGGCCCAGATTAGATACATTCTGCAACACAAAGGAAAATCATAATAAGATGGTAAAAAGCAGACTGTATGCTTCCCTGATAACTTACCTGTTTCAGGCAGTGTGGAATTGGGCCATACATATAAACCAAGAAAAGTAGCAAGTTAAATCCCCTATCTATGATGAATTACCTGAGCTCAGTTGGATTGGTGGTAAGGGCACTATAATTGACATTGGTACCTCCAGTTACGGATAGAAAGCAGGTGCATTTATAAAGTGCCTTTCATGTCCTCAGGACGTTCCGAAGTGCTTCATAGCCAATTAATTACCTTTGGCGTGCAGTGCCTATCAATTCTGCTATTATGTGGATAAAGAAGATAGGCAGAGAAACTTGGTCAGTTATTCCCAGTCATGATTGTTATGCAGCATTCTCTGTTGATGTGTGTGAACATAATGTGAAGACAGGGCTCTGTTGTGTTGCACCACCCACCCCCCCTCCCCCCTCCATGATAAAATAACTTGTCAACACTCCCAGTTGTGATATTAGGTGAGGATGACAAGCACACATGGAACCAAACACCAGCAAGGCTCCTGAAGAGGAAAAGAGAAGAAAATGGTAGAAAAAAGTAGTCTGCACAATAAACCATAGTATTACCTAGTGCTTACACCACTGAAACTGGCCTTTTGGCCCAACTGATCCATGATGGTGTTTATGCTTCACATGAGCCCCCTCCCACACTTTTCATCTAATCTCATCACCATATCCTTTTCCTTTCTCCCTCATGTGTTTATCTAGCTTTCTCCTAAAAGCATCCATGCCAGTTATCTCAACAACTCCTTGTGGTAGCAGGTTCCACATTCTAAACACTCTTTGGTTAAAGTTGTTTCTCCTGAATTCCATATTGGATTTATGAGCGACTATTTGTATTTATATTTATGGTTCTTAGGCCAGAATTTTGCATTAGTCATATGGGAGCCGTCCAGCAACCAAAAAGTCGGTGGCAATCCCACCTCCACCGTGCCTGGGGATCCAGTCCGGATTTTACGGTCCCCAGGCCCTTAATTGGTCTTTAGGTGGGACTTCCACCTCATTGAGGCAGGAAGTCCTGTCTTTTGGAGCTGCTGGCCAATCAGTGGGTCAGCAGCTCTTAGTCCCAGCAGCGCCACCGGGAGTGGTGGCTACTGCTGGGACTGCAACCCAGCTTCAAGATCAAGATGACGGTGAGGACGGAAAAGAGGTAAGTTTTTGGGGCCTCGCCGAGGGTGATTGGTTGAGCCCCAGCGAGGCGGGGGTGGTTGATTAGGGGGACGGGGGGAGGAGGGTTGTGTTGGACGTTAGAGTTGGTTGCGGCATCGGGGGCGGCCCTCCGTCGAGCACAGGGTGCCTGATCAGGAGGGCCCCTCATAGGCCGGTAGAAGGCTGACTACTTTTTACAGGCAGCATTTCTCGGGCCTGGGCTGCCTGCCTGCAAACAGTAAAATCCCTGTGGCAGCAGGTGGAGGCCCTTAAGTGGCCAGTTAACGGCCACTTAAGGGCCTTGGTTGGCCTGGGCAGTCGGGCTGTTTCCCACCGCCGCCGCCCCACGTAAAGTGGCAGCGGAGGCAGGAGCGGGTCGGGAAAGGCTCCCCGAGCCTCCCACTCCATTTTAAGCCCCCCTGCCACCAGCCTGCTCTTTTGTGGGGGGGGGGGGGGGGGGGTGTAAAATTCCGGCCATAGTTTTGGTCTCCCCTGCAAGAGGAAATATCTTCCCTATATCTACCCTATCAAACCCTTTTATACTCTTAAAGACATCTAAGTGGTCATCCCTCAGTCTTCCCTTTTCTAGAGAAAAGACCCCCAGCCTGTTTAATCTTTCCTGATAGATATAATCTCTCTGTCCTGGTATAATTTTTGTAAGTATTTTTTGCACCTTCTCCAGTGCCTCTTATATTCTTTCTGTAAGAAAGAGACCAGTTCACAATACGCCATGTGTGGTCGAACAAGATTCTATACAGGATTAACATAACTTTTCTGCTTTTCAATTCTCTCCCTGTAGAAATTAACCCAAGTACTTTCTTTGCTTTTTTTTGTGGCCTTATTAACCTGCATCGCTATTTTTAATGATGAGTGTCTGTAACTCTAAATGCTTCTACTCCTCTACTCTATTTGAACACTTATTTTCCAATGAGTATGTGAACTCTTTATTCTTCCTACAGTTATCTATTGTTATAGCCAGGTGAGGAGGGGGTCACAGTCGCCCCTCTTGCTCTTCCTCTTATTTGACTGAAACAAGGTTTATTCCTTTTCAAACATTGGTTGTGCTTACCAACTCAGTGAGTGTTCTACCTTTTACCTTTAATTTGATTGTGAAAGAAACAATCAGACAGTTTTTCTGGAGTTTAAACAAGCAAGAGGTGAGTTTGTTTTGTTATACTTAACAATCTAAACCTGATCTAAAAATGCTAATAAAAAAGTTACACATTCATGCACGCATTCATATGAGAATCACACACACACACACACACACACACACATAGATTACAGAGTGAAAAGTAGATTTTGTGGTTGGATTAGAGTCCAGAATAAATGGAAATTAAATACACAGTCTGTGAGGTTGGATGATTCGGTGGTCTTCCGGCTGAAGTGGTGTTCTTGAAGTTGTTGGCTGGTCAATGTGCACTTTGTGGCTGGCCTGCTTTTTTATTATTCATTCCTGTGATATGGGCATCGCTGGCTAGGCCAGCATTTATTGCCCATCCCTAATTGCCTTTGAAAAGGTGGTGGTGAGCTTGGCTCAGGGCTTTCTTGGAGGCAGACTTCTAGGTGGCTCTCTTCCCTTGGTCTCTGTCTATGGCAATCTGTAGGCTTGGAGAGTCCACAGTCGCAGATGGTTTTCAAACTTGTGGTGTTACCTGAGGGAAGAGAGAGAAAGAGAAGGAGGCACACACCTTTTCTGCTGCTGTACAGTCTTAGTTACCGGCTTGACTGTCTTTGTTCAAGGAAACCCCCAACTTTCACAGAGATGGACAGATGGTCACATGACTGTCTCAGTGTATTCTCTGGAACCTTCCAATGAGATTCAAGGTTCGGAATTGGCTCCCCAAGCCTAGGATGCCAATGTTTACATTTGGAGGGGTTTGCTCTTTTAAAGTCAAAGTGTTAGGATTGCCTTGAGTGCTGATGAAGCAATCTTAGGTAATTCAATCACTTAGAGCAAGTCATTGTTCTGGGTCCATGATCCTCAGACCTCTGTCTCCAGTTGGGCCTTGGAAAGTGAAAAGGTGTTTCAGATGCTAATTGTGGTGGCCATCTTGGCTGTCAGTTTTTAAAAGTTAACTGCAGGACTTTTGCCATTAAATGTTTAATGTAAGTTTCCAACCGATGAATTAATATTTCTTATTCAGCATATCATTTCTCTTGACACTATATTGAAGTTAATTTGCTGATTACACGCCCAAACTGCAAGTTTATTCATGTCTTCCTATATTTTGTGATGGTCCTCCTCTATTTTAACTATACCTCCTGCTAATATTGAAATTGTACTTCAGATTCCCAAATCCAAATCTGTTATGTAAATGGTGAACAACAGTGTCCCCGCACTGATCCTTGTGAAACACCACTTCCAATCTTTTGCCAGTCTCAGTACCTATCTTTAACCTCTACTCTCTGTTTTTTGTTTTGTAGCCAGTTTGCTATCCATTCACATTTTCAGCCTCCTGAGTCCCAAGAACACTGCTTATTTCCAGCAAACCCCTTTGGTTAATGTCTCTTTCTCTCTTTCACAGAAACTCTGATGACATTTTGCATCTTTCTTTCCCTAGAAATGACTCTCTCCCTTGTTTTTGAGCATTCCCTGCTGCTGGGTTGTTGGTTCTGTTGAATGTCTAAATCATTAATTCATTGGCGGTGAAACTGGTCTTCAAAGGTAACGCAAAATGGGCGATAGCGAGTCGGAAGCTCATTTTATACCTCAGACGATATTTATTCCCAGTAAAGTCCATGAGAAAGAAATCAGGCACAAGGTAAGTCAAGTTGCAGATTCATGATCAGCCATTTTGTACTAGAGCCGAAGACTAATTTCAGCCTCATTATGATTTCATGATGTCAAAGAAATTACAAACAAAATGTGTGCTTTCAGAGTTTAACCAGCAACTCTATAATATAAAACAGGAAAAGATATCTTTGAAAATATCAGAACCTGTTTGTACAGATTTCATTTTTAATTACTTTGGGGATTATGGGTGACAGAGTAGGATTTGTTTTCCCTTTAACAACCTAGGAATTCCCCTTGATAAGTAAGATTGATTCCATCACACTGCATACATTTCCCTTTGTTCATGTTTAGTGAAGAACTCAACATTCTTTAAAAGTTCAATGTGAAATTTACACTGGCTGAAACTCATACATCACTGACAAGATGATACTATTGGCCTGCCCCTGCTTCACATAAAATAGCTACAGGAGACGTAACATTTTATAGTTGCTTTGAGAACGCACTAAAAAAATGATATCGTACAACCATTCAGAAAGAGTGATAATCAAACAACACTTTACAAGACTGGGAAGAAAGATGACCCATCATTAAAAACTGGAAAGCATGCATAATGTGAGCAGATAACTGTCCGTAACTGTCAGTAACCAGAACATCATGAGGAAAGGCATTGAAGGTTATAAAAATAATTACAGGACAGATGGTTAGAAATAGTATGGAAGACAAAGATGTCTTTATTGACCTGTGTTTAGCAGAATCATAAAGAACATGTTTACTCTTTTGCTACTCAGACAGCACAAAGGAAATTGTTCCACCAGTAGCTTCAATCCTACTGAAACTATTGAACTGTCATTTCTGGTCGGACTGAATAATTATCTTGTTCTGTTATTCCAAAACTCTAGAGTTTTGTTTGATTCCTTTGATGGTCAGGGAGATCTTAGTATCTCCATGAAGAAGAGACCATTATCTGTGGCTACTCACTTCAGCAGGACATTAAATAAGTTATAGTTAATTCTCTGAGCGGTTTTGTTACATCGGACAGATGCGAGAGAAACTTACTCAGATAGTAGTCTAATCAGTTGCTAGATCCCTGCTCCATCAGTTAGTTTCGGCATCTGCAAAACTGCTTTAACTTCGGCTGCATCCGCTCAAAGTCCTCTTCTCGTAGAAATGTGCCCTATAAAAGGATCTTCTTCTCTATGAAGTTTTATCTTGTCGATGTTTAACACTACACCAAGATTGTTGCATCGATGTAGGAAAGCTTCTAGGCTTTTATTATGGTCTTGAATCACTACTTCAAGCATTTCTCCAAAACCAACTGCCACATAATTTTTTTTTTAATTCATTGTGGAACCACCTCCTACAGTTAGTTGTTTAATTGTCCATCATCATTCATGGCTGGATATGGCAGGACTGCAGAGCTTAGATCTGATCCTTCGGTTATGGGATCGCTTAGCTCTGTCTGTCGCATGCTGCTTACGCAGTTTGGCACACAGATAGTCCTGTGTTGCAGCTTCACCAGGTTGACACCTCATTTTGAGGTATGCCTGGTGCTGCTCCTGGCATGCCCTCCTGCACTCTTCATTGAACCAGGGTTGGTCTCCTGGCTTGATGGTAATGGTAGAGTGGGGGATATGCCGGGCCATGAGGTTACAGATTGTGGTTGAGTACAATTCTGCTGCTGCTGATGGCCCACAGCACCTCATGGATGCTTTTTTTTTATTTCCAAAGTATACTTTATTCATAAAAATCTGTAAAAAAAAATACATTACAAAACAGTTCCAAACAGCACCAAGTCAAAAAATACAAAGAGTGCAAAGGAGATCAGTTTCCTTCAATACAGGAGTGAGTTGCTTCACAACCCTTCCATTTCATTTTTCATGTCATCTACATTTTACAGCAAACAAAAATTTTCAGGATACAGTTCAAGGGGTTTTCCATGGATCTAGCCCCTCAGTTCAGCTTGGTGGGGGTACCTTACACAGCGCCTCACAGATGCCCAGTTTTGCATTGCTAGATTTGTTAGAAATCTATGCCATTTAGCACGGTGGTAGTGCCACACAACACGAAGGAGCGTATCCTCAATGTGAAGGCGGGACTTCGTCTCCACAAGGACTGTGCGGTGGTCACTCCTACCAATCCTGTCATGGACAGATGCATCTGCGGCAGGCAGATTGGTGAGGACGAGGTCAAGTATGTTTTCCCCTCTTGTTGGTTCCCTCACCACCTGCCGCATACCCAGTCGAGCAGATATGTCTTATAGAACTCGGCCAGCTCGGTCAGTAGTGGTGCTACCGATCCATTCTTGGTGATGGACTTTGAAACCCCCCACCCAAAGTACATTCTGTGCCCTTTCCACCCTTAGCGCTTCCTCCAAGTGCTGTTCAACATGGAGGAGTACTGATTCATCAGCTGAGGGAGGGCGGTAGGTGGTAATCAGCAGGAGGTTTCCTTGTCCACGTTTGATCTGATGCCATGAGACTTCATGGGGTCTGGAGTCGATGTTGAGGACTCCCAAGGCAACTCCCTCCCTACTGTATACCACTGTGCTGCCACCTCTGGTGGGTCTGTCCTGCCGGTTGGTCAGGACATACCCGGGCATAGTGATGGCAGTGTCTGGGTCATTGTCTGTAAAGTATGATTCCATGAGTATGACTATGTCAGGCTGTTGCTTGACTAGTCTGTGGGACAGCTCTCCCAACTTTGGCACAAGCCCGCAGGAGCTTGTAAGGAGGACTTTGCAGGGTCGCCAGGGCTGGGTTTGCCGTTGTAGTTTCCGGTGCCTAGGTCGATGCTGGGTGGTCCGTCTGGTTTCATTCCTTTTTATTGACTTCGTAGCAGTTAGATACAACTGAGTGGCTTGCTAGGCCATTTCAGAGGGCATTTAAGAGTCAACCAATCATATGCAATGACTTCTACTCCTTGCAGTCCTTCCACCAGCTCATGCATCTTTTGTTGAAAAACTTCTGGCGCTGAGTTGAACCCAAATGGCATATGCTTCCAGCGCTATCGTCCAAAAGACGTGTGGAATGTGATATGATATGACAATTGTTCATTGAGACTCACCTGTCAAAACCCATTTCGGTCATCAAGAATCATGAAGATTTTAGCACCGTGTAGGCATGTAGCTCCATCTTTAATAATTGTTAGTGGATAATGTTCTCAACAATAACAACAACTTGCATTTATATAATACTTTTAACATAATAAAAAATCCCAAGTTGCTGCACAAAGCATTATAAAACAAAATTTGACACTGAGCCACATAAGGCAATATTAGGGCAGATGGCCAAAAACTAGGTCAAAGATGTAGGTTTTAAGGAACGTTTTAAAGGAGGAAAGAGATGTGGAGACTCAGAGATGTTTAGAGAGGGAATTCCAGAGCTTAGGGCTAGGCAACGAAAGCATGGCCACCAATGGTAGAGCAATTAAAATCAAGCAAATAAAATCTGGGATGCTCAAGAGGCCAGAATTAGAGGAGTGCAGGAATCTTGGAGGGTTGTGGGGCTGGAGGAGATTACAGAGATAAGGAGGGGCAAGGTCATGGAGGGAATTGAAAACAAGGATGAGAATTTTAAAATCGAGGCATTGCTAGCCTTGTTTGAGCCTTTAGGATCTTTGTTTAAGTTAGGGTCTAAGCAGATGTGTAGTGTGCCATCCTTCTAAGGTATAACAACCATTGAACTGATCCATGAGGTCAGCATTGTTACAGGAGCAATGATGTTCTGTCTGACAAAACCATCCAGGGTTTCCTCAGCTTTTTCCATAAAGCCACTGGTGCACAATATGGAACATGTTGGGCCAGATATTACTGCCTTGTCGAGCCTGATTCAGTTTTCTCCCTCAGTTTGTCTTACCCCATCACTGAATACCTCAGGATGCTTCAGTGATAAACACTCCTTGGTTAGTGGCTTGTAGTCATTGATTGCACATAGCATTACTCCAGTAGATAGTATTCTGTTAATTTCATCATTCTTACGCAATCCCTCGGGATCGAGGATGACTTGCTTCCACTCTGGTTCGATGGGTTCTGAGATGGCCGATAAGTCCAATGTGTGATCTGCAGACTCTGCGCATGAGAGGAAGGTGGTGCTTTTCATCATTAACATTGTACTTAATGATGTTCATGCTCAGGCAGGCCTTCTTACCCAGCAGAGATCGTATAGCCGTGCTTTCAACTCCTTACAATCCAACTTGCACTTATAATCACCTCATTGGACAAGAATTAATTTTGTCCACTAATGGGGAGAATTATAATCACTGACTTAAGTGGTTCCACCTTTGCTAACTTAAAATCTTTTCTTGCTTTTTGACAGAGGTGAAGTGAAATTGTGTTACATTGTGAACCTTCATCTATTTGAAATCTTAGGGAGTTGCCTGAATCCACTGAAGTGTAATACACTTGGAGTTACCCAAACCATTAGGACTGACCTCATTGCTTCTTTTGTCCCTGGTTCTTCATCTCTTGCTCTAACTGTCTGTCTGTGTGCAGGCAATTCTTTTCCATGGCATTTTGCTGTGAAATGAGCAAAGCTCTGTCTTGTGGAAATCGTGATTCTTCCCATAGGGGGTTCCTTGGCTTTATGTACTGCACTCACATTTGGTCGATTCAACTCCCCCATGTCTTTACTTGTACTATCATGCTTTCAGCTACGTGACAAATCTCATCCATTTTTGTGATAAGCCTCTTAAAAAAGTCTCTCTTACACTCTCAAATCCACAATTCCAAACAAGAGTCCATCTCTGAGTAACTCTGCTGGCGTTATATGGTTGAAGTCACACCCTTTGGCGAGTTTTCTTAGCACTGTATGATACCAGTCATAACATTTCACTAATATCCTGCATTCTCCTATTGAATTTGTAGCTCTCAAAAGGAACATTCTAGCGCGGTTGGCCGTACTGTGCAAATTTCATCAGCACAGGCTCTATTTTGTCACTGTCTTCGTCCTAGGCCCAGTCCAACCATACACACTTCATGTGCTTCTTCGCCTATTACTGTGAGAAACATTAACACCTGCACCAATTCCAGCTCCTGGCCAAGTTTCATTGCCAGGCCATAGCAATTCCAGGCTGAAACTTTTCCACTTCATCGCAACATTAAATTATGGATTTCGAGGTGGTGGCAGAGCACCTCCTGACATCATTGTGCACACGTCTCAGTTTTCACATAACTTTAAAACCCACACCAGCTGCCAAGATGTCCACCAAAATTAGTAAAAGCTTTAGCCAATCATTACAACCACTGCCACCATGTATTGATACCTGTTTAATAAAGTATGGTAGCTATGATTTGTTTTAAAGAGTACCAATGTTTTATTTAGGAATATAAAAACAAGTAAACTCACAGCGTTTCAGCAGCTGCGCAGCCTGCTGCTTTACCAAATCACAGCAGAGGAGAGGAAAATAGAACGAAGGACTCACCTGACGTGTCACATAATAAATCCCATGACTCAAACACCACACATTTACAACGAACAAGCATCTTCCATCACAGTCATGGCACTACAAATTGTACATCACCCACTGGAAGAAGTGGCCAGTGGATGGAATGGCTATCATTCTATCTTTTTTATGTTGTCATGTAAATTCCAAGCAAGAATTATCACATGTTCTAATTCCACCATCTGTCCCTTTTAAACCTCTTACAAACTCATAATTTTAAGAAGGGTCACTGACCTGAAATGTTAACTCGGCTTCTCTTTCCACAGATGCTGCCAGACCTGCGGAGTGGTTCCAGCATTTCTTGTTTTTATTTCATAATTTTAAATGTTGTTAGTTTTTGGAGAAGGAAAGAGCCTTGAAAAGGTGCACCTTATTCATCACAGTCCTTTCATGCAGAAGTGACACAAGAATGCTTTTGCATATTGAAGAAAGTTAGACACAAAAATAATACAACATAAATTAGGCCAATGCCTTGTACGTTTAGAAATAAAAGCTCGCCTGACTTCACATGCTCCTTTAAATAATCTTAGCTGGCCTTTACTCTGTATCACATCATGTGGTCCAGAGGAAGTGTCACTGTTATTAGTCTAATTGCTATAGACTGCAGATGTCTGGAAGATAGAGGAAGCCTTTGTCTGTTTTTCTTCACTTTATTTAACTTGCAACTACTTAAGAGTTTTAATGGGTTGCTTGTATCCCTATGTACTTTTCCAAGACTATCTGGTGGGTAGGACTGCCGTGCTGCATGGCAGGGGGTGGTGGAGGAGTGGGGTGAGGGATAGTTTGTCGAGGGCACACAGATGATTTTAATTGCAGTTGTCAGTGTTAGCTGTTTTAATAATTTAAATAGAGGTGGTGAAGTTTAATCACGAAGGCTGTACCGGCACTTCTCTCTATTTATGTGGAAGTTAAAGAGACAATCCAACAGCAAAGACATTAAAAAAAGAAAGAACTTGCATTTATACAGTGCCTTTCATGCACTCAGGACAACGTAAAGCACTTTCCAGTCAATTAATTACTGTTGTAGGGAAACGTGACAGCCAATCTGCACACAGTAAGGTTCTAGAAACAGCAATGGGATAAATGACCAGATAATCAGGATTTAGACCTGACATAGGAACAAGAGAGGGAATGTTTAACTGAAGAACAATCTTTGATTAATATCTAGAAGTAAACAAGAACATTTACATATGCTTTATAGATTATGAAAAAGCATTCAATTGTGTTGATCACCAAAAGCTAATAGATGTGTTGCTGAAATGTGACATTGGCAGTAGAAATGTGAGATTTATCCAGAGATCCAGAGCCTATATTGGGACCAAATAGCAAGCATCAGGCTAGAAGATGGACAATCAAATATATATTTTTTAATTCATTCATGGGATGTGGGCATCGCTGGCTATGCCAGCATTTATTGCCCATCCCTAATTGCCCTTGAGAAGGTGGTGGTGAGCTGCCTTCTTGAACCGCTGCAGTCCATGTGGGGTAGGTACACCCACAGTGCTGTTAGGAAGGAAGTTCCAGGATTTTGACCCAGTGACAGTGAAGGAACGGCGATATAGTTCCAAGTCAGGATGGTGTGTGACTTGGAGGGGAACTTGCAGGTGGTGGTGTTCCCATGTATTTGCTGCCCTTGTCCTTCTAGTTGGTAGAGGTCACAGGTTTGGAAGGTGCTGTCTAAGGAGCCTTGGTGCATTGCTGCAGTGCATCTTGTAGATAGTACACACTGCTGCCACTGTGTGTCGGTGCTGGAGGGAGTGAATATTTGTAGATGGGGTGCCAATCAAGTGGGCTGCTTTGTCCTGGATGGTGTCAAGCTTCTTGAGTGTTGTTGGAGCTGCACCCATCCAGGCAAGTGAAGAGTATTCCATCACACTCCTGACTTGTGCCTTGTAGATGGTGGACAGGTTTTGGGGAGTCAGGAGGTGAGTTACTCGCCTCAGGATTCCTAGCCTCTGACCTGCTCTTGTAGCCACGGTATTTATATGGCTACTCCAGTTCAGTTTCTGCTCAATGGTAGCCCCTAGGATGTTGATAGTGGGGGATTCAGCGATGGTACTGTCAAGGGGAGATGGTTAGATTCTTTCTTGTTGGAGATGGTCATTGCCTGGCACTTGTGTGGCGCGAATGTTACTTGCCACTTATCAGCCCAAGCCTGGATATTGTCCAGGTCTTGCTGCATTTCTACACAGACTGCTTCAGTATCTGAGGAGTCACGAATGGTGCTGAACATTGTGCAATCATCAGCGAACATCCCCACTTCTGACCTTCTGATTGAACAAAGGTCATTGATGAAGCAGCTGAAGATGGTTGGGCCTAGGACACTACCCTGAGGAACTCCTGCAGTGATGTCCTGGAGCTCAGATGATTAACCTCCAACAACCACAACCATCTTCCTTTGTGCTAGGTATGACTCCAGCCAGCGGAGGGTTTTCCCCCTGATTCCCATTGACCTCAGTTTTGCTAGGGCTCCTTGATGCCATACTCGGTCAAATGCCGCCTTGATGTCAAGGTCAGTCACTCTCACCTCACCTCTTGAGTTCAGCTCTTTTGTCCATGTTTGAACCAAGGCTGTGATGAGGTCAGGAGCTGAGTGGCCCTGGCTGAACCCACACTGAGCGTCACTGAGCAGGTTATTGCTAAGCAAGTGCCGTTTGATGGCACTGTTGATGACACCTTCCATCACTTTACTGATGATTGAGAGTAGGCTAATGGGGCGGTAATTGGCCGGGTTGGACTTGTCCTGCTTTTTGTGTACAGGACAAACCTGGGCAATTTTCCACATTGCAGGCTAGATGCCAGTGTTGTAGCTGTACTGGAACAGCTTGGCTAGGGGCGCAGCAAGTTCTGGAGCACAAGTCTTCAGTACTATTGCCAGAATATTGTCAGGGCCCATAGTTTTTGCAGTATCCAGTACCTTCAGTCATTTCTTGATATCACGCGGAGTGAATCGAATTGGCTGAAGTCTGGCATCTGTGATGTTGGGGACTTCAGGAGGAGGCCGAGATGAATCATCAACTCGGCACTTCTGGCTGAAGATTGTTGCAAATGCTTCAGCCTTATCTTTCGCACTGATGTGCTGGGCTCCCCCATCATTGAGGTTGGGGATACTTGTGGAGCCACCTTCTCCAGTTAGTTGTTTAATTGTGGCAGGACTGCAGAGCTTAGATCTGATCCATTGGTTATGGGATCGCTTAGCTCTGTCTATCGCATGCTGCTTACGCAGTTTGGCATACAAGTAGTCCTGTGTTGTAGCTTCACCAGGTTGACACCTCATTTTGAGGTATGCCTGGTTCTGCTCCTGGCATGCCCTCCTGCACTCTTCATTGAACCAGGGTTGGTCTCCTGGCTTGATGGTAATGGTAGAGTGGGGGATATGCCGGGCCATGATGTTACAGTTTGTGGTTGAGTACAATTCTGCTGCTGCTGATGGCCCACAGCGCCTCATGGATGCCCAGTTTTGCATTGCTACATCTGTTCGAAATCTATCCCAATTAGCACGGTGGTAGTTCCACACAACACGATGGAGGGTATCCTCAATGTGAAGGCGGGACTTCGTCTCCACAAGTACTGTGCGGTGGTCACTCCTACCAATCCTGTCATGGACAGAAGCATCTGCAGCAGGCAAATTTGTGAGGACAAGGTCAAGTATGTTTTTCCCTCGTGTTGGTTCCCCCACCACCTGCCGCAGACCCAGTCTAGCAGCTATGTCCTTTAGGACTCGGCCAGCTCGGTCAGTAGTGGTGCTACCGAGCCACTCATGGTGATGGACATTGAAGTCCCCCACCCAGAGTACATTTTGTGCCCCTGCCACCCTCAGTTCTTCCTCCAAGTGGTGTTCAACATGGATGAGTACTGAGTCATCAGCTGAGGGAGGGCGGTCGGTGGTAATCAGTAGGAGGTTACCTTGCCCATGTTTGACCTGATGCCATGAGACTACGTGGGGTCCGGAGTCGATGTTGAGGACTCCCAGGGCAATCCCCTCCCTACTGTAGACCACTGTGCCACCACCTCTGGTGGGTCTGTCCTGCCGGTGGGACAGGACATACCCGGGGATGGTGATGGCAGTGTCTGGGACATTGTCTGTCAGGTATGATTCCGTGAGTATGACTCTGTCAGGCTGTTGCTTGACTAGTCTGTGCAACAGCTCTCCCAACTTTGGCACAAGCCCCCAGATGTGAGTAAGGAGGACTTTGCAGGGTCGATGGGGCTGGGTTTGCCGTTGTCGTTTCCGGTGCCTAGGTCGATGCCGGGTGGTCCGTCCGGTTTCATTCCTTTTTATTGACTTTGTAGCAGTTAGGTACAACTGAGTGGCTTGCTCGGCCATTTCAGAGGGCATGTAAGAGTTAACCACATTGCTGTGGGTCTGGAGTCACATATAGGCCAGACAAGGTGAGGACAGCAGATTCCCTTCCCTAAAGGACATTAGTGAACCAGATGGGTTTTTACAACAATCGACAATGGTTTCATGGCCATCATTAGACTAGCTTTTAATTCCAGATTTATTAATTAAATTCAAATTCCACCTTCTGCTGTGGTGGGATTCGAACCCATGTCCCCAGAGAAATACCCTGGGTCTCTGGGTTACTAGTCCAGTGATAATACCACTACGCCACTGCCTCCCCGAAAGTGACGAAAGGAGTACGACAAGGCAGTGTACTGTTGCCAAAATTATTCAATCTGTACATAGAACAAATATTCAGAGAATTAGATGTACTTCAGGCGTAAAAATTGGAGGTAAGAACATATCAAATTTGTGGTACGTTGACGACAGTGCTACTTGCAGAATCAGAAGAGGCCCTAGAAAATTACGTAGATCAAGTAAAATCTCCAGGTTTAGAATATGGATTGAGTATGAACACTAAAAAGATAAAAACAATGGAAGTTAGGAGGAATACATTAGAAGAAACTAGTGTGAAGATTGAAGTGGATGGTGTCACACTGGAACAAGTAGCTAAGTTTGACTATTTAGGACAAATTATGACAGAAGATGGTAGATGTGATGCCGAAGTCAGAAGAAGGATAGAGATAGCCAGAATTAATTTTGTGAAGATGAAGGATGTGTTGACAACAAGAAAGCTCAAACTTTTAACAAGAGGTTACATTTTATCTATTTTACTGTATGCCTTAGGCAATAAGTAAAGATCTGTGGGAGAAAATAAATTGAAATGTGGATGCTATGAAATATACTTAACCTGAATCGCAATTAGTCCTTGGGCCTCATCTAAATAACCTGAGCAAGTTGCCAGTGCCTGTGGTTCCTCCACAAGGAGCTCGTCCTTCTACTGGTTCAAATTTTGAGCCATCTGACTCGCCAATAGCGACCCTCAGGTAAGTGCCAGGAAAAGAGTGGGAGGGACCTAATCGTAGGCCAGCAGCACCGTCAGGAAGGCTGTGTAGACAGAAAGTGCACTCCTGCTCCTCCTGGTTCCACAAAAACATTTAAAACAAATTTTGTTTTAAAAACTCACCACAGCAGAATTCTGGCTGCTTCTGCCCTGTTCATCACAGACTGATTCAGTGATTTACAAGCATCCGGCCCCGTTTAGGGCAGCTGCCAGGGACACCTAAAAAAATGGCCAGTTCCAATTTTGGTTTGGCCATTTTTCAGGTGTCCTTGGGGCAGGGGACGCTCGTCCCCAAAACTGGACCTTATTCTGTCCATCTTACACTCATAAAATCAACACAATAATATTCAATTTTCTACCCCATAGTGTTGCTATAACCCTTATTGATAATTCTTGTTTTAGTATATGTATTGAATAAATGGGAAAATTAACACTAAAGGAGATATTTGGTTTTGCTAATCAGTGGATATTCAGAAATATCAACAATCAACCTAGTAAAATTATCTTTTGCAGGTCGAATACAATTAAGTTTAAGAAAATGTCCACTAAGCTGTCCTTCCATAATCCTAAAAAAAATCAGAATAGTTACTTTTAAAATTATAATTGCGAAGGCAGCAAACTAGATCTGCTCAATCTAATATAAATATTTGCTGTGCCTTTAGTGCATTTGTTGCTATTGTACATTTATTTCCAGACTATATTTGTTTAGTCAGTGCTCCATTTACCAACCTATTAGCAGAACCAGTTGCTCCGATGGTAAAACATTAGATTCCCAACCAGAAGGCTAAAGTTCAAATCCCAGATTAAACTGATACTCAGAGTCAGTAACCCTGTTTTATTGAGCTTCAGAACTTTCATCAAGGCCATTGGATGGGTCACTCAGCAGCAACACCCGCAGCACAGATGTCAAACAGGAAGAAAAACTGCCCGCTTCTGCCACTGGCCTTAAAACTGCATTTCTCGTTGGTCAATTGAAAAGCTTTATTGATGGCAGCTGTGGAGAAAGTCGCGCCTCCAAACATCCTGACTTTCTGGCTGAAGAAGGAAGTGCAATGAGGCAACTAAAAAGGGACAGACATGAAAAATGGCTGTCAGAGTATATCTGGACATCAGTTGTGGGGAAATTGTTGAGAGGCTGATGAGGCATGCTGTGTTTAGCTCCCATATGGATCTACTGACTCTTTTTCTGTTATTGTAGGTATTGTTAATGATTCATTTGTCACTGTCAGGCTCCCACTGGGCTTTTCAAGTCACTTCAGTCTGTTGGTCTCCATGGTTTCCAATGTTTGACTATGCAACAAATGTCTTCTTTTTAAAGCTGCAGTGCCCATGATTTTTTACATTTCGACTTCAATCTGTTTATCCAATATATTTGTTCTCCTGAAAAATAAAATAAATATAAATTTATTAGCAATTTTCAAGAGCAGACAAATCAAACCAGTCACATGTTCAGGGATATCAATGTGACTGAGAGGAGCTCTAAATCTATAAGTATTTTAATGAAGTGCATCCATATGGTTAAGACACAAAATTTTTAGACAATCACGAACAAGAAGGTTAGTAAGCAACCAAGTTTTTAAATGCAGTCTCTTCAGTGTAATGTGGGGCTTATAATGCCTGCACACTAACTGACCTCACCCAACAATGCAAGGTCAGCTCATTAACACCCCACACATAGCGTATGATGTTCTGGGACCTCATTGAGATTGTGGGGCTGGATTTCCATCACCAGCAGGTCTTAAAGGACTGCTGCCTGCCCTTAACAATCTACATCTCTTATGGATCAAAAGGTAGTTGCAGATGGAGTAGCCCCATTCAACAGCCAGACTGGAGGTCCTGTAGGAAAAAATGGTTCTGTTTGGAAGAGAGAACCAGTTTGCAATAAAGAGCAGCATGAATGGGGTGACAGACTACATCAAAACAGTGGCAGGAACCTGAAAGCAGGTGAGGATGAAATTGTTTTGGACTATGCATGACTGCCAAGATAGTGCAAGCTAGCGAAAGCATTTTAAGAGGTTATTTTTGTGATGGAATCCGCTGGTTTGCAGGATCAGTGGAGGAGCATGTGAGAGCTGTTGCCTGAACAGATGATTGTTTTTTAGGTGCGATTACCCTGGTTTCAAAGCTTGTTTTTTTTGTTGAGAAAGGCCCTAACTAAAAGGGAAACTAAAACTTCAGGTTTCTGAGAAAACAGAAATTGAAATGATGGGGGGAATTTTATGTTTTCCCGTGTGACGGGTTTGGAGGTGAGGAGAGCAACAAATCAGGTGGAATGGTGGCTGTAGGGGGGCTCCAGCCACCATCCCGCCTCCACCAAAATTTAGTCCGGGCAGTCCTGCGAACGGCAATTAATCCCAATTATGGGCCTCATCTTGCCACCACCACAATTAGCCATGTGACGGGCAGCCCTGTCGCTGCACGGGAAGCACGGCATGAAAATCCATGCGGGTTGCTTCCCAGCTCTGGTGGGGGGGTGGCGGGGTCGGTGGGGGGGGGGGTGTGGTTCATGGGGGAGGGTGCAGCGTGGGTCCCTTGTTAAAAAGCACTTAGTGCCAGAATGAGGGACCCAACATTAGGAAGGGGGGGCCTGCTGAGAGGTACTCCCTGCCTTTGCTAGCGACCCCCCTACTTGTGGCCTGGCAAGATGAACAAATGGCAGCCTGCCCATGTGGGCCACATGCCATACAGCCACCGCAATCTTCCGTGCAGCAGCTCAGTTGAATTCCCAGGGTAGGCTGTACCCCCACCCCTCTCCCGATCATGTGGAGGGAGCGGGCTGTCTGTCCCCGGCAATGGTGTCAACTGCCTGTGCACAGGTTTTTGGAGGTGACTAGGGAAGGTTTTCCCTTGGGGTAAGGGCTTGTGGACAAGTGTAAATTCATCAGCCAGGTTTGCTACCTGCCTGGCTCTTGGAACCTTTTGTTCCTCCACATGGGTTTGAATGGAAAGAGGAAGTGAGTTTTTGAACTCATCGGGAAGGATCACCTCTCTGAGGTTTTTATATGTAGGCTGTATCTCGAGTGCCCGTATCCATTGGTCAAAAATGAGTTGCTTAACTCTTTCAAACTCGAGGTAAGTTTGTTCAGGCTGCTTTCGGAGGGTTTGGAATTTTTGGTGGCATGCCTCTGGTACCAGCTCGTATGCACTCAGGATAGCATTTTTGGTCATCTCATAGTTTGATGAACTTTCATCAGGCAACAGTGAATAAACCTCCTGGGCTTTTTCTGTTAGTTTGCTCTGTAATAGCAGGGTCCAGCTCTCTGCTGACCACTTCAGCTGTTTGGAAAGCTTTTCAAAAGAGATGAAAAATGCTTCCACATCCCCCTTATTGAACCTTGGTATCAACTGGTAAAACTTTCAGAGCACAGCACTCGGTCCTGACCTAGGGGTAGTTGTCTCACCAGTCACTGGGTGCATTGAGTCTTTCCCTATTTGGTTTGAGCTGCCTTAACTCGCTTTGGAAAGCTCTTCATTTTTCCCTTTCCTGAAACTCTCTCTCCTCTTTCTCTCTCTCTCTCTCTTTGGAATTCTCTTTCTTTTTCTTGGAAATTTAATTGTGGTCTCCTCTGTTCTAGCTGTATTTTAGCTAATGTTACCCTGTCTGTTTCTGACTCTAAACCTGTCACCGAGTCTTCAGTTTCAAGTGCAAAATGGATGGCCACACGGTTTAGGATTTCGGGTTTCCAAGCTTTTGGCCGGATAGTAATCCCAAACTGCCCAGCTACATTCCTCAACTCTTCAATAGATAGGGCTTTTAACCCTGTCCCAAGTTACTTCATTCTGGTCTAGGTAGGTACTGGTCTCGAATGTTGACATTTTAGTACTCTAGCACTGAAAGCCACAAGAAAACCTGTATTGAAGTTTTTAAATTTTTGCTGGGGATCAGTTTGGTTTCCCACTTGCAGTCATTCATTTGTCCTTGGGTTGCAATCCCAGATGTGAGCCCCCAAAAAGCTGTTATGATCAAGTGAGGAGAGGTCAAAAGGCTCCCTTCTTCTCCCTCTCCTTGTTTGACCACAACAGGGTTTATTTCTTTTAAACAGTGAATGTGCTTACCAACTCAGTGAGTGTTTAAACTTTTTAGGTGCCATGATCATAAAAAAAACAATCAGACAGGTTTTCTTGAGTTAAACAAGAAAGAGGTTAGTTTATTTTACTAAAAATCAAAACCTGATCTAAGTAAAAATAATAAACTATGCTCCAACTTTCACACACACACATGAGAATCTCACACATACAAATAGGTTACAGAGTGAAGAAGGATAGTTTGGTTAAATTAGAGTCCAGAACAAAATCAAATAATATACAGTCTGTGGAGTCTGGTAATTCAGTTGTCTTCTGGCTGAATTCATTGTCCTGAAGTTTCTGGTTGTTAGAGGTAGCCACCTGGTTCAGGATATGGATGGTTTTCTCTCCAGAGTCTCTGTCTGCAACAATGATAGACTTGGATGTTTTGCAACCCACAGCCAGGGTTCGAAACTTAAAGTGTTACCTGGAGAGAGAGAGAGAGAGAGAGAGAGATAGCTCCACTGGGGCCCTGCACTCATTAGCTCAGAGGCTTGTCTGATGTGTCCAAAAGAAACTCCAGGTTTTCGCACAGATGGAGAGACTGTCACATGATTATCCCAGCGTATTCTCTTTTGCAATTTAATGAGATCCCAGTCTAAGAATTCTGATCTCTCTCAGGTCTTATTGTTTTAATGATTACCCCTTGAGGTACATCTCTACTAGTGTTAATGTTCCAAGATGGCTTTGAATGGCTTGCTAACGAAGGCAATGCCAGCTAGCTCATTCAACTGCTCAAGCCATTGTTCTGGATGAAGGTTATTCAGACATGTGTCTCCACCTCGATACCTTGGAATGTGAGATATTTCAATGCAATTTGCGGGGACCATCTTAGCTGCTGTGTTTTTAAAAGTTGAATTTGGGATTTCAGCTTTCCTTTTAAAAGTTTACTTTAGGTTTCTAACTGATGAATTAAAAATCATCATTCAGCACAGCACGTTTTCATGACACATGTCATTCACTTTGGCTATAGAGAAAGTAAATAATATGAAGTTGGTGGTGGATTTCACAAAAGGAGAGAGGAAAAACATTTTGATTTACATAAAAGCTTCAATTTAAGTTATTCTGAAGATATTTATATGAAAGGAAGGTTGCTGATCCTTAAGGTTGCAAGCACAGAATGTTTCATATCTACGGCGATCATGGTGCTTGGGGCAATGACGGCAGTTTCTACCAATGAAGGACCACGTTGCCGCATGATCCTATAGTTCCCCGCCGAATGATCCCATGTGTTCCCCATGACTGTCACCACATGGCTAATTTAAATAAAAAATCTCATGGGAAACATGTTACGTGAGCAATTCTATTTTTCTTTGTAAAATATGTTTTAGGAAATTATAGTTGAATTTTGGACACTGAATCATCTGTAGATTGCTGAACTTTGGGTGTTTTTCTTAAAAGGAAGGCCAACAGTAGGTTGACCAGTAAACAAGTTTTTACTGGAAGGCACATGTTTGTAAAGAACCCAGTAGTGGGTTTGGCCTGAAGAGCTATTTGTTATTGACAAGTCAGGATTTATGGTATCATAGGACTTGCCTCTGGAAAGGTTTTGGGTTTCATTTTGAACTGTTAAAAAAAGCCAGTAGGTTTGGCTGAAAACAGGCAGTTGGATTTTTCTTATTGACCTGTCAGGAGAACAGCCCATCTTGCTCTCTTGAAAGGCAAATCCTGCATTAAGTTGTACTGTTGCCTCCTGTATTTGAAGAAATTCTGAATGTTTGCATCTTTGAAAAACTTTGCATCAAATATGTGAGAACTGAAACCTTTGTTGATGCACACCTGATCTGAGACTTATGTGAAGCCTTCTTTTTTTTTAGAGATACAGCACTGAAACAGGCCCTTCGCTCCACCGAGTCTGTGCCAACCATCAACCACCCATTTATACTAATCCTACACTAATCCCATGTCTCTACCAGTCCCGATATTCCCCTACCACCTACCTATACTAGGGGCAATTTATAATGGCCAATTTACTTATCAACCTGCAAGTCATTGGCTGTGGGCGGAAACCGGAGCACCCGGCGAAAACCCACGCAGACACAGGGAGAACTTGCAAACTCCACACAGGCAGTACCCAGAATTGAACCCGGGTCACTGGAGCTGTGAGGCTGCGGTGCTAACCACTGCGCCACTGTGCCGCCTATAGCTGCATTTCTTGAAAACCCACCCATACTGTTCATCAACATTACCTCGTGGCAACAACCTATTTGCCTTTGGGACACCTCGCCAAACACAGGACTTCCATGTCTTCTTTTAAGCATATGTGTTTTTTTTTATTCCTTATATTTTTTTGTACCAGCTGCAAACAAAAATTCTTTTTTTTGTTCCCGGTTCACCGATTGTGTATGTGAGTGCTATGATAAAATATGGGGCTTTAATATTTCCATTTGTACGTATGTTTTACTTCATTATTGGTTAAGTCTTGATTTATAATAAACGGATAATTTAGTTGTTTATTACAACAACTTCCGGTCCCACCATTGGGAACACCGTGGCATTCATAAGATTCCACCCTCTGTCTGCAAATGACATTGCTGGTCCAACTGGTTGAAAAAGGTAGCCATTAACATTGAATGGGGCCATTAGCATTTCAACTGCTTTCTTCAAGACTGGTCCAGACATAATGATGGGTTCGCTCTCTAGCAGTCACTATGTATATTCGCAGTGCAGGACCTCTTATTCCATTTTGTCTTGTAGCAAAATTGTGTCCATTCGTGGAGGTAAATTCATCTTTTACTTCTTTATAGTTCATAATTGTTCCTTGCATGAGCATGACAAGTGAAATCTTGTCCATTTGTTTTTTTTATTGGGGTTGTTCAGTAAACTCAGTTCTTCTGGTTTGTTGATCTCCACAGGAATCTTAACACTTTTGCCAAGATTGCTATTGTTTCTCATGGTTAAACTGGTTACACCATTGCAGAGGGAGGATGCAGACAACTTTGCTAACTAGCCTTCGCAAATCCATGTTGACTCTACTTCGATCAACTGATACTTTTCCACAGAAAATCATTTGATGTGCAAGCTCAAATTTCCAAAATATCCTACGAGAGATCAAGGATCCCCATCAAAAGTGCACATTGAAATAATCCACCTCATATGTACACATCATAAATACATATGGCAGCTTATAGCAAAGTAAAAAAGATAGTACAGTCGTCCTTGGAGGTGTCACGACTTAGCACCATGAGGACTATGACACTGACAGCCTTTATTGGAGAAGCAGTAGACACAATAACCAGAGGATTCGAGTACCAATATTTTTACAGAATTCCAGAGATGGGTTCAATGGTGGTCATTTTAGGAAGCTGATGTCAGGAGGATCCAATATCATTTCCTGTTTTGAATGCAGCGCAAGTGGTGGTTGTTGAGGTAGTCAATGTACACTAGTGTAATGTTAAATGGCAGATAATATCTTACTGATATTAAGTAAGTTGCACTTTTGCTTCATTGCCAAGTTATGGACAGAACTTGAAAAGAGTTGCATTGGGTGCAATCCAGTGTTAACCTCAAGATGACTATTAAAAATAAATTGAATGGGCTTCAATATCAGCAATACAGGAAAAGATTAAATCAATGCTGTTGCGTCAGCACCAATGTCAGTACAAAGTTATTATAAATAAAGATTAATGCAATGTGCACGAGTACCACAGCATGTTCTACATGGAGTAGGAGAGTCCCTAGGGTGCTATTAGGCTGTCATTGTCCGTGTATTTAGGTGAATATAAATGAGCTAAAAGAGAGTACTAACTTGTGTTAATTAATGCATTAGATTAATACCCAATGTTAGTAAAGTATTGTGCCAAGATTATGACAACTATCTATGAGAACAGACTGTATGTATTGGCATATTCATGCACCTCTCAGACATCAACTATATTCCATGGAAGTTGTAGGCAGCAGGCAGGAGGAAGAGCTGTGCTAAGGTCCAGGAAATATGCAACAGAGTTTGAAATAGATATTGAGGAAAGAAAGAACAAGTCAAACCAGAAATGGAAGAAGAATCCCACACCATAGTCTAAAGAGTTAAATTCCTTCAATTCCTTCTGAGCATACAAGAAGGAAGAAGTGGTTTTGAACTAATACCTCACCCACCCCCACCCCCCACATAAGCTTAGAGTTAAATGTAAACAGGGTGCTTCTCAACCCCAATTTTTTACTTTGCTGCATAAGTCCAAGACATAAGAAAGTTAACAAGTCAAAACAAGTAGGCAGGTTGGCAAGACTAGAATTATAGAATCATTCTGTGCAGGAGGCCATTTGGTCCATTGTGCCTATGCCTGTTCTTTGAACGAACAATCTAATTAGTCTCAGTTAACATTTTTCCCATAGTCCTGCAATTTTTTCCCCTTCAATTATTTATCTAATTCCCTTTTGAAAAGGCCCAGACTTGTGGCAAGAGTGTCAGTCCATGTGACAGCTAACAAATGCAAATCCTTTGGAGCAGATCTAACCCCAAATCCGGAGTACCAGAAGAGTAAGACTGGGAAAGTGCAATTTGCCATTACTACTGGGCAATAACTAGATGGACTAGTGTATGATTTATAAGGGTAGTAATAAGGGTCTTTTATATGAATTAGGTAGTGCATAGATATGGAATTTTAGCAAAAGATTGTGTGGTAGCTTTGTGCAATGGGATTTGCAACCACAGAATTGGAAAAGGAATGGCCCTTCAGGAACATCCAGGATTAGCTTAACTGTAATATTTAGAGGACTGCTGACAAAAGATATAAAGAGAGGTAACCACTTTAAGGCGAATAGCAGCAAACATTGATAGCCTTCAAAAAGTTTGGAAATGTTTTGAAACTTATTTTAATCTTTGCAAAGCCTGTTTGCAGCAAAAAAAAGTGTCTGGCAATACACAATAAATGTGGAGGCAACAGATGTGTGGGCTAGTGGACTGGAAAGATGCAACACTCAATCTGATGAGGTGCTATATAAAAAGGGGTTAGACAAAGTTTAACCTCTGCATCGTCTGCAGAAGATAGCAGAGCAGCATGGCTAATAGAACGTGTCAGCCAGACTCAGTGATGTGTGCAAGACCAGAAGAAAATAGCACACCTTACTTTAATAAATCTGTCAAGGTCAGCCTGTCCAACAGTTCCATTTACCTAGTACATGACCCATATATGCTTGCCAAAACATTTTGTCAAGCAACCTGTTGCACACGTACTGCTGGCCTATTCCATACCTTCACATAACCTTATGACTCTTTCATTGCTGACCAGGCACACCCATAAGATACACATTATGACAGTAAATTACAATTGGAAGTCTTGGCATACTCACAGCTTCAAAGGATTCAGACATAAAAGCATTGTAGCACAATGTTCTGAATGATGCATGGTACCTTAATGTCTGCCTCTAATAGTGCCAACACTGTGGTGAAGATTGGCTGCAGATCTCCTTTTAGCAGATGCTTTCAATAGTTTTTACTTCAGGCCCTTTAAATTTGGACCATTGGGTGGAACTTCCACCTAAACATCTGAAAGTGAAGTGGTCTTGCTTATGACCTTCATTAGCATGTTGCACACATGCTTAAGAGGGCTTGTGCTCAAAAGGAGTAACAGTGATTGTCACAAACATATAATCCCAATAGAAGTACGTGCAGAGAGCATTTTCAGTGGGGTCCATGAGGTACTGCTATGTCCACTGCACCTGGAACACATTTCCCCAAATCCCGCCAATAGTAGGGATATTGTTCAGTGAAAATGTCACCCTTTTATGTGCAGTCAAGGAAAATACAATGGTCCATTCCATAGGTATAGGCATAACAAGATGCTTATTATAGCTGGAACAGATGTAATTTGGTATTGAAGTGATAAACTGTGACACATTCAACATGTCTTGTAATTTACAGCGCAGCAAATGAGGAGTCTGCATTACTCATCAAGAGTGTTTAGGCCAATAGTTGCTCAAGACAAGGCATGGGAAACAATGCAAAAGAAAAACAACTTTACTCGAATTGAACAAAAAACACCTACCAGGATTCCATGAGCTTGATAGATTCTTAGTGTATATCTATTTCTTCAACTGCATAGGTTCTGGTTACTTGAACATTATTATATACATATCCTAAAGATGACAGTTAATGTCACCCACCAGATTGTTTGATCTGGGTATCAGTCAGTGATATACTTTCCTCACTGATGCAAGAAACAAAGTCAGGAAGGACATATAAATTCATCTATCAAGCCTACTGTAAAAAAGGCAGTCAGGTTATTGACTCTTCAACTGGGCTGGAAATAAATGAGCATTTAATCCATACTATGTGTCTTGTGAATTTCTTCTTACACTCTTTTTCCAGCTATTTTGTTCTTCATCCCAAGTAAAGGTGTTAGTTTTTTAAAGCCTATAGAGGTGATAAGCTGCAGAAATATGTGGAAATAATTTTAATTTTCTTCTGGTGCAGATTTATTTGTGTTCATGTAAATAAAATTTACATCTAAAGGTAATTAGAGTTGTGGAGAGCTGAGTCACTTGGAGGTTTATTTTCTGTAGATTAATTAGCCCTGGGCTGTATTTTTTTTATACATGTACAATTTGATGAGTTACTCTTTTAAAGATCAAGTCATCAGCCTAATTCATTCAATGGGGGACTTATAACCAAGGAACAGTGTTGCATGTTGCATGATGAGTAGTTCGTGTACTGTGAACAGGTCTCGTGAAATTGAAGAGTTTAATGTGGAAGTGGGTTAGTTTATACGTACATCATGGATTCACAGGCCCTGATAATTCCAAGTACACAATGAAGCACTGCAATTTACCTTTAAAATCCAGCATCGACCTTCCTCACCTCTGTAAGTTACATCAACTATTCTTAGAATGTAAATGATGGAATTTAGGATTTATGATATCTTGCTGGTCTAAGCTCCTAATCTACATGGTTGCACTCTTGCTAGGGCAGATACATCCCATTTCTAGTAGAATTTAAGGTCTAATGTAAATTGCTAAGCCTGGCAGGTTCAGGCTCAATCCAAAATTCTGACCCCTACCCTCCTCCCCAGCAGATAGATCCGCTGAGTTTACACCCATTTTATTATAATAAAATAATCTTACGTAAATGGATATTGTGGCAAAAAACATTCTCTAGCACAAAGGGTGACAGTTTAAAAAGCTGCCAAGATTCAGCATGCAAAGATATGAAAAGTGACAAACAGCAAAAAACCTAGGTCCATCCAACCTGTCGCATACAGTTTTGAGGTTTTCTGTATCATAATATAAACATTCCGCAACCCACTCCACCCGGAGCCACATAATCTTCTGGGAGAGAGGGAAAACCAAATAAAAACACAGGCCAATTTGTTGGGGTGGGGGGAGTAATATCTGGAAAATTCCTCTACGGCCCTCTTGGGTGATCAAAACTAGTCCAGGGGACCACCCTGGCCCTGATTAGTGTTACAAGGCCAGAGTGATGAAAACTTGAACGTGTGCATGTTGTTTGTTGTGTTATAGTATTTAGGAATCAAAAATAGTGCCTGTTTCAGGATTAATCCACAGCAAGCCAATGCTCAGTGCACACTTTCACAATCAGCTATAATTCATAATCAATAACAGACAACTGGTTTTCCATAGAAAGTGAAGATGTCTCAAAATAATATATTCATATACAACTAATCTATTCAATTCTGAAGATAATTAAAAGAAACCATCTGGGTTTTTTTAGACAGTATTGTCTGAAATGTACTCAGCTGCTAAGCTAGATGCAAAACAGAATGAATTATGATGCATAAGCTTAATTCTGACCTACAAGACCCACAGCTTTTTGCATTTTACTGGATGTACAATAGAGGTCTCTATTTTTATTCCTTCTCATACAGCTTAATGTATGTCAGTATGATGTATGTGTTCTTTTATGCTTCGTCCTTCTCTGTGCATTCTTAACGTTGCTGGTGGATGCTTTGATGTAGATAGTACAGTGAGAAAAACTGAAAGCCATTAATCAACCATTGCATGTTCGTAGCAGCAGCTTTTCTGTGTTTTATCCACTGACCTTCATTACCTCATTGACTTGGTGCTATTTACGCCCTCACAAAATTGATAATCCTTGGAGGAAGTGTAATTTTACATAAAAGAAATGTTTAGCAATGCAGTTCTAGTGGGGAAACTCAAAATAGAAAAAGGAATCTGAAAGACCTCTGTTGTTATGTAAAGTAATCACAAACTCAAACTTAAAATAAGAGAAAGTTGATTCAAGGTTATAACTGGAAGCAAATAGTCTGAACAGGTTAATGACCTTCCACAGCAGCTCTCTAATGAGTGGAATGGCAGAGATCACATGTGTCCAATCTTATGGGCTGGGAAGTAGCCTTGAATATCAAACCACAAATTAGCCAACTACTTTTGAAGAAGGTAGTGACAGAAAATGAGGATATATGATTATAAGGGATGAACTAAACCAGTTCATTTTGAAATAATACAACAAAACAAATGTTGAGGAGTAGTTTTTAATTCATTTATTATTTTTTTCTCAAATGAAATTTTTTAGTAACCTGATGTCTTAACAGACCAATCCATGGATCAGCTGTTTCCTCCTGGTTCTCTGCTAATGTTACTATACAACTGGCTCCTTGGACAGCTTCTAATCTGAGGAAATTTTTATTAAGTTGAAAATCAGTTAAGTGCTGGGGATGTTTCAGGCCCCTCAGAAATGTCAGGAACCATAGGAGCAGTAGGCCATTCAGCCCATCAAGCCTGTTCCATCATTCAAAACGATCATGGCTGATCATCCACTTCAATGCCTTTTTCCCACACTATCCCCATAGCCCTTTATGTCATTGGTATTTAGAAATCTGTCAATCTCTACTTTAAACATACTCAATGGCTGAGCGTCCACAGCCCAATGGGGTAGAGAATTCCAAAGAGTCACAACCCTCTGAGTAAAGAAATTTCTCCTCATCTCGATCCTAAGTGGCTTCCCCCTTATTTTGAAATTGTGTCCCCTGGTTTTAGACTCCCCAACCAGGGGAAACATCTTACCTGCTTCTATCCTGTCTATCCCTTTACTATTTTGTAGGTTTCAATGAGATCACCTCTCATTCTTCAAAACTCTAGAGAATATAGGTTCAGTTTCCCCAATCTCTCTTCATAGGACAGTCCCGCCATCCTGGGAACAAGTCTGATGAACCTTCGTTGCACCTCCTCTATGGCAATAATATCCTTCCTAAGGTAAGGGGACCAAAACTGCACACAATACACCAAGTGAGGTCTAACCCAGGTTCTATACAATGTTAAGTTGTTACAAACCCTTCATTTGATACAAAATCTGCCAGTAAGTCAAATAATTGAGAAGATGTTTGTATATTACAAAATGTGGGTGGCTGTTCAAAAAGGAAGGTTTTACCTGTACATGAGGATGAGTTGAAAGGTCTGGCAGGTGGCTTAGGTCAACTCACCCACTGTGTTTCTGTTCTCCTTTGGCACAACACCTCACCTAAATACCTCCACCAATGACAATCCAGCTAAGATTGGGCCTTCACCATGTAAGCCATGGTGGCGCACAGACTCATGTTCTACTGATAGTACTTTATTATCCCAATCTGGTATGACAGCGGGTTGTCTGTATGCTAAGATTCAAAAATGAATTTAGAATAGGATTACTTGACCTAACTTGTTTGCAGTCTTAAGAATGATAGTTAACAAAATTTCTGTCCAGTGGGAGTCAGCGTGTTGTGGAGCTGTAATTAGGGGCAGATCACAAAGACAAGAAAGCCCACTCTGTCAATTCATCAGCTGGAAACCAAAGTTGGTGTTCTCTCTGTAATTAACTGCTCAGTATTAATATTAGTGTTAAATATTTGGATAATTGTATATTTTAACTGAATTTTAATTATACTTAATTAAAATACCACTCTTAGTCATGTTTTAGCACAATATTTTTGATGCTGCATTGACATTGGTCTATTTAAAGTTAACCAAATGCAGTAAACCGCAAATCTAAAGAGACCTGTATCTAAACATTGAACTCTAACATAGGGATGATCTAACAGCCTCTCAACACAGAGTTACATCACATGGGTTTCTGAGCACATGGTTTGCCCACCCCCCACTCTGGGAAAATGTTTTCAGAACTGACAAGTATAAAAATGCATTTATTTCCATGAGGTTATTGACCACAGTGAATTAACCCAATCCTCATCTTCACCCATATTTATTTTAGTGTTCGATACTAAAATGTTGTTTGCATGATTTGGTTTACAAGCATAGTTGGATTTTGGAAATTCTCTTTGATTTTACTGTGGAAAATGCAAAATGGGCTTTGATATTTTCAGTGAGATTATGGGAAGGGTCAAGAACACAGGGAGACTCGTCATGCTTTCAGCACAGTAACCTACACAACTCAAAGCAAAACAAACATCATCTTATCTGCACACATTAGGAAAGCATAATGTGTGTAAATAAATAAAAGGCACTATTCAATAGAATGCAAAACTTTCTTCCTTCAAAAAGTTTGAACTAATTTTTCCCAAACATCTGGGAACCATCCTGTTCTTAGTATACATAAATTACTTGAATTCATAGTCAAGAAGCAATAACGCCAGCTTAGGAAAATTGAGAATTCATGACACCAACCCAGGGGACTCAGAGGAGGCAGCCAAAATTAAACAAAGAGAATGCAACAAGGTTTGCACCTGGGCCAGTCAATAGCAACTGAAGTATGCAGGAGGGTAAGGTTCAGAATTCTAGAGCACTGCAACCAATTCTGGAGTAGAACTGGGATATACTGATGGGAGTGCCAGAACTGAACAGAACTGTAGCCAATATCTTCACAGGGAGGTTATATTTACAGAGCACTGTTAACAATAAAGATGTTTCAAAGCACCTCATGGATAAGTGTAATGAAAATAAATACCAAGCCAGGAAGGAAGAGTCTAGGAAGGATAATTAAAGGCTAGATTGAAGAGATGGGTTTTTTTAAATGGAGAAAAGCAGAGAGGTTTAGCAAGAGTGTTTCACAGAGTAGTCCCAGACAGCTAAAGGTTCTATCACCAACATTGGGACAAATAGAAAGGGATACACAGAAGCCAGAGTCAGAGGAATGTAGTGCCTGGAAGGGGAGATATGACTGGGGGACATTGTGGAGATAGAGTGGGGCAAGGCAGTGAGGGACTTAAAGACAAAGACGAGGACGGTGTGGTATGGGAAGCCACCATAGATCAACAGGCCGTAGATAATGGGGAGTGGAACTTACTGCAAGTCAGGACATCTGCAGCAGAACTTTTGGACAATTTGGAGGCTAAGGGAGCCATAAGAGATGGCTTGAACTAATATTGCTAGGGGGAATGAAAAGTAAGAGAGTAAAATAGGCAGGGTGGAAGGGAAAGTATGATATAGGTGCTTATAGGAGGTGGAAATTGGAGGTTAAACAGGACAGATGTTAAAAAAGAAAAAGTCAGGATGGAGGAAGGCAAAGGAAAACTTGTTAAACCAGAGGAATCCAAATCCACAAGCATATATATAATTTACTTCTGACAATTCAATACTAATTTGTTCAAGTATATCACAATCCCCCTGCCTGATCTCCTCTATCTCTCCCTGACTGTTTGGAGGCCTGTAGTACACTCCCAGCCAAGTGATTGCCCCCTTTTTGTTTTTAAGTTCTACCCATATGGCCTCATTTGAGGAACCTTCTAAGATATCATCCCTCCTTACTGCAGAAATTGACTCCTTGATCAACAGTGCAATGCCACCTCCTCTTTTACACCCTCCCCTGTCACGCCTAAAGATTCTATACCCTGGAATATTGAACTGCCAGTCCTGCCCTTCCATCAACCATATTTCTGTGATAGCAATAATATCATATTCCCATGTGTTAATCAATGCCCTCAATTCATCTGCCTTATTAGTAAGACTCCTTGCTTTAAAATAGATGCAATCCAGCCTTGCATTATTTGCTTGTGCTTTAACAGGTCAATATTTGCTCTGCTTTCCAGACTGACTCAGTTTCTCTTCTATATTTGACTGTGCAGCACCCCCTACTGTATCTCCACTCTGTATCCCATCCCCCTGCCAAATTAGTTTAACCCCCCCCCACCCCCCCCCCACAACAGCACTAGCAAACCTCCCAGCAAGGATGTTGGTCCCATTCTGGTTCAGGTGCAACCCGTCCAAGCTGAACAGGTCCCACCTTCGCCAGAAACAAATCCAGTAATCCAGGAAACTAAAGCCCTTCCTCCTGCACCATGTCTTCAGCCATGCATTCATCTGCTCTATCCTCCTATTCTTATATTCACTAGCACATGGCACTGGGAGTAGTCTAGAGATTACAACCTTTGAGGTCCTGCTTTTTAATCTGCTATCTAACTCCCTAAATTTTTGTTGCAGGACCTGCCCAGCATCGGAGCATTAATCACGCAAAACCTGCTCCACTGAGTGGGACATGTTGTTCGCACGCCTGACACCAGAACTTGGTCACGGCAGGAGACTCCCAGGAGGACAGTGGAAAAGCTTTGGAGAGGTCTTGAAGAGATCAATCATACCTGCAGAATCAAAAGAGTACCTGGCTCGTGACCGTCCTAGATGGAGAAAGCTCATTCAGGAAGGCATTGTACACCTTGAGGGATTTCGTCAGGAACATGCAGAGGCGAAGTCAAGGCATTGGAGGCAGCCCTCAAACCTCCAAACTACTCATCTACCTGACCCTTCAAGCACCATCTGCCCATCATGTGGCAAAGTCTGCAGATCATGAATTGGACTTATCAGCCATCTCAGAACCCATCGAACTGGAGTGGAAGCAAGTCATCCTCAATCCCAAGGGACTGCCTAGCAGATAGTGTACAGTACAAGTAATAGGCAAAATAATATAAATTAGTTCCCTTCCTTAAACCCAAAAGATTTCCATACAGATTACGTAAGAACATAAGAAAAAGGAGCAGGAGTAGATCACATGCCCCACTGAGCTTGCACCTGCAATTCAGTATGATTATGGCTGATCTTGGGCTTCAACTCCATTTCCCTGCCCACTCCCCATATCCCTTGATTCCGTGAGAGACCAAAATTCTGTCTATCTCAACCTTAAATATATTCAATGATGGAGCATCCACAACCCTCTGGGGTAGAGAATTCCAAAACCTTTGAGTGAAGAAGATTACAAAACAGCTATAACAACATCTGTTTCAACCAACAAGTAGAAAAACACAATTTTCTTACAAGCAAAATGTATCCTTTTACCATCACAGTAAAATATTCTGCTTTGCATAAGGACTTCATTTACTACAACTGCAAGCTATCAGTACAAAAAGTTGTTAAATGAAATAAATTAAAATGATAGCCAGACAGTTTAAACCTGTAGCATCTCTACAATATTTTGTAACTCCTTATTGTGATGTTTTTATAAAGGTTCATTACACCTGCATTAAACCATCTGTTGAAACAAGTCTCAGCAAACAGCAAATGTATAGAAAAGGAGGAATGGGGGCAGTAAAGAGAAAATAGGCAGGGCAGTGAGAAGAGAGTTGGAAGTTATGTTCTAATAATTCTTTATTTTTATTCCTGAGCCTGATTGCTGAGTCGTATGAACTTTTTTCTCGCTGATATAATTTTCAGAGCACTTACAAACTTGACTTCCAGAATGTGTTTGGCTGACAGAAAAAATAAACAAAATCGCAAGAAACCAGTAGTTTAATTTGGTATAGCGAAAAGCAGCATGTCAAATTACAATGTGATTTTTTTTTCCTGTGGCCATACTCCAGAAAGAAATAATTTACTCAGCAATCTCTAGATGTGTTTTATTCAACAAAAGATATTTCATCCTGGGGCAATGATGATGGATTCCATCAAATCTGTTCTAGTTCTTAATGTGGCCTCATGGTTACACTAGTCATAAATGATAAAAATATATCAAGTTATGTAACAAAATATCTAGTACAATGTGCTAGCATTCAAAAGGATTTGTATGCATTTACTGGATGGCCTAAAGCAGGAAAGATGGAAGCTTAGTATGGATAAATGTATACTGGAGCAGCATGAAACATGGGTACACAACAAATTCTTCTCATTTACAATAGGAAATGATTTGGGATGTGATTATTGGCTATTTATTAAAAGTGTCTAGTGAATATAATGCTAGTATCAGAGCTCATCAAGCATGCAGAGGTGTCTCAAAGGTATTTAAATAAAGCTAAAAGGAAATTATTTTAATCCTGCAAAAGGGCGGCACAGTGGCGCAGTGGTTAGCACCGCAGCCTCACAGCTCCAGGGACCCGGGTTCGATTCCGGGTACTGCCTGTGTGGAGTTTGCAAGTTCTCCCTGTGTCTGCGTGGGTTTTCTCCGGGTGCTCCGGTTTCCTCCCACAAGCCAAAAGACTTGCAGGTTGATAGGTAAATTGGCCATTATAAATTGTCACTAGTGTAGGTAGGTGGTAGGGAAATATAGGGACAGGTGGGGATGTTTGGTAGGAATATGGGATTAGTGTAGGATTAGTATAAATGGGTGGTTGATGTTCGGCACAGACTCGGTGGGCCGAAGGGCCTGTTTCAGTGCTGTATCTCTAATCTAAAAAAAAAACGTATTTGCAATATTTTCTGCAATGTTGTGCTTCCTGCCTTGCTTATTGGACAAGAGTAGCAAAAATGATTTTACCACTTGGGGCTCTAAATTATGAGGAGAAACACACAGAACTAAAATAGTTTTCACCAGGAAAGAAAAATCTTGGTAGGGCATGACCTATGTTTTTGATATAATGACGCGGCTGTAAATGGGTTATCTAAAGCAGTCTTACTTACAACAGACTTTGTGGGCAAAAGTAGAGGACATGGTAAAAAAAATTAACATGCTTTAACCAATATCAGCTATAGTTTTCTTATGAAATAGTGGATTTCTGAAACAGACTTTCACAGAATGTGTTAATGTGTTAAGTTTTTTAAAAATAGAGCTGGATAAATATCGTTTTAAGAATAGATTGAATATAGTCTAAACGAGTCCTAGTAACAGAGGAATCATCATGTTAGTCGTTTAAAAACCTTACCTTAATTGGCCTCTTCTGGTCCAAGATTCTCTTCTTACTGCCTTCACCTGGCAGAAATGTCACAACAATTTCCCTGTTTAGGCCACAGTTAAAGTTGCAGTTGGTGCCTGATGATCTGCATAATTAAAGGCAGAACTTGCTGACTTCAGGTAAGTGCCTATGCCACCTGCTCAGAAGAGTAGGTTAAAATTGAAGATAGCAGGATCCAGGTGGAACATCAGTTGGTAAGTCACCTGACTGATTTTAACTGCCCACTCACCCAGATTCTGCTGCCCAGGCAGACTTAATATAGTGGGTTGAATTTAATGAGCCCGCTGCCATGTTACATGTGCAGCCATGCTGCCATGATTATGTGGCGGGCGGCCATTTAACATAATGGAGGGAGCGGTCACCCTCAATCACGTGGCGGGGGTGGCAGGCGAGAAGCCGATCGCAGCATCAGCTGACATCGGATCAGGAGCTGGCGCCATTTTTAAAAGCCTGCCAGCCCTGCATTCATGCTTTCCTTGCAGTCCACAGAAGGCCATTTAGGTGTTGTGTTTAAAAATTCACAGCACTATCAACTTCAACAATCATTCCCCCCTAGGAAGAGTGGACAGGATGGCAGAGGTCAGACCAAGGGTGGCCCCACACTTCAGTGATGTCTCTCTGCTGATTCTCCTCCAGGCTGCAAGAGAAAGGCAGGAGGTTCTTTTCCCCAATTATGGCAAAAAGAGGTCCTCCCGCCTGACCAAGCAAGCCTGGACAGAGATTGCAGAGGAGGTCAGCAGCCATGGGGTCACCTGACGCAACTGGGTGCAGTATAGGAAGAGGGTCAATGACCTCCTACGTTTAGCCAAGGTTCCGAAGTTTCTTTCGGGGTTTGGGTGTCACAACAGGGTGTGCAACATAGTGAGGGTGCCACTGCCATCCCAAAGACAGAGAGGTTATAACATCATCATGACAGATGCATGACTGCATCTGGGAAACAAGCCATTCTCGTTCATAGCTCAGCCCCAGTAAATTCCATGACAGCGTAAGTCAGAATGATATACATCACATCCCCCAGTTGGTGACGAGGGGCATATGGTGAAATGTATGCCAAATTATACTTTCAACATCCTTCCTCTTGCAAGAGAAGAGGGCCCATGACAGGAGGGAGGCAGCCAGGAACAGTGGCAGTGTCCCAGACATATATCCTCCCAGCCAGGCTGAAGAAGAGGCCTTAGAACTAGCGGGGAGCAAAGGCAAATGCACTATATCAGACTGGGCAACCGGGATCTCTGTGCAAGACAGTGATTATTACCATTCATTGAAAAATTCATTAATGTTGGAGAGCCACCTCAGGCATGTTTGCCATAATGGGATATGTGCAGCCTAACCCATACATGTTTGTGTTCGATCATGCTGGTCAGCATTTGCAGGCGACTGCAACCCCAGAGGGACACCCATCAATCGCTGAGGAGGAGGACCACTCAGAGGATGCACTGTCCCATGACTCTCCTGCACCTTCCACCAGTGCAGATACTTTCACCTCGGTGGGTAATCGATCGGCATTAGAATCAGGGTCACAAGCTGGTGAGAACACTGCACACATGCCCGAGCAGCGGCTGAGACAGCCGAGGTCTATGACAGTCGGAGGACTGTGTGTGTCCAGGCCCATACTGAGCCCCTGCCTGATTACGGGCCTCTGCTGTCGACAGCACAGGGCATGCTGGAGTTGCAGGGAGAGGTAAGGCAGCATCTGATGGAGGTGCCAAAGGCCATGAGCAGCCATGAGTAGACAATGGGGGAGTCCATCATGCCACGACTGCTGCCATGTCCCAGGCCTGCAAGCGCATGGCTTCCCCCATCGAGAGGTTGGCGACCCTCATAGAAAGCCAGGTTCCACAGATGTGCCAGGACCTGTGCACCATCACCTTAGTCGTGAGCTCAACTCAGCAGTGGCAAGGCGAGATAAGGACCAGGAGCCTGGAGACTTCTCCTGCTCCTTCTCTGGTGAGCAGGGAGGTTCCATCGAGCCTTGGAGGTGGAGAGGCTGACCTCCATATCTGGGGGCTCCCCTCAGGGCGCTCCAAGTGTGGACATCGGCTCCTCAACCCGTCTGCCAGTGAAATCAGCTCCAGCAGCCACGATGCCTGGGGGCAGTCCTGCACCCGTGCAAGAAACCCTTAGGCTGTTGCAGCCCTCCAGGCCTCAGGCAGCCAGCGGATGGCCACCAAAGTCAGCTCAACCAAGCGGCAGTCTGATTAGCAGCCTGCCTCCAGCACAGCTGCTAGCACAGGGGTCACACCGCATAGGAGCACCCCCAAACATACTAAGTAAATCAACCAGCCACACTTAGGTATTGACAGGTGATGCCAATATGTTTTGTGGAATTTAATTAAACGCTCTTTTATTCCAATCATGAGCCATCATCGTGTGAAACCCATGTTTCATCATACCTGAATTGTGAGCGTCTGACTTCCACCCTACCCTTCAGTATAGTGCCAATATGGCCACAGACCTCATTATCATGGCAATGTGACTACAGATCTCATTAACATATGTTCTCCCATGGGCACTAGAATGCATTACAGCTGGTCGGCATTCAGGGAACACAGATGGAAAGGAAGCGGCAGACTACATGCATTAAGGTGAGTCTTTATTGGATTCTCAGTGAGTGGACATCAGGGTAGCTGAAAGTGAGTTATTATGAGGTTGTCTCTTGCCTCCTTTGTGCATTACTCACCATGTCTGGCCTACATCGCTGTGTTATCATCATCCATTGCTGCTCGCCCCATCTCTCCATCGCGTCCTCTTCGTCAGAAGATCTTTGTCGCTCTGGCATATTTCTTCATGTCAGGTCTCCCCCCTCTGTAATGCTAGATTGTGCAGAGCACAGCAGAACACCAAGTGAGACCCTCACTGGGGCATACTGCAGGGCTCCACCAAATCGATCAAGGCAGCGGAATCTCATCTTTAGCAGCCCAATGGCCTGCTCGATGGTTGGTTGGGTGGAGCTGTGGCAAGTGTGGCGAGGGTTCCTCACAGCCATCAGAAGCCATGTCTTCAATGGGTAGCCCTTGTCCCTGAGAATCCATCACTGAAGGCGAGTGGGGGCACTGAAAAGCTGAGGCACCTGGGACTATTGAAGTATGTAGGCATCATGGCTGCTTCCCAGGAAGTGGGCACACACCTGCAGGAAACGCTTTCGGTGATTGAATGTATAAAGCAGACAAGTTCTTAGCTGAATGCAGTGAGGGGACACTGTGAGAAGATACATTTGCCTGAGTGAGAATTGCCAGAGTGAAGCTGGAATTTGGTGCATGTGTTAAGTTCTGGTAAGTTTTTGTCAAGCTTAAATTTTAGATTAAGAGTCAGTCTTTAAACTCTCCTGGTTAGGTAAATAGCCTTGTTAAACAAGGAGCAGCCAGCAGTGGCATGTGGGAATTCGGTGCAGAGAGGGACAGAGGGGGTCCTTTTCCTATCTTTTTTAGCCTCCAGCAGCTGGTGAGTCTTCTTCCTTTGACTCCAAATTAAGTGATTGGTTGGTGAGTGTTTTTTAGTTTGTTAGTTAGTGATACAGCACTGAAACAGGCCCTTCGGCCCACCGAGTCTGTGCCGACCATCAACCACCTATTTATACTAATCCTACACTAATTCCATATTCCTACCACATCCCCACCTGTCCCTATATTTCCCTACCACCTACCTATATCATTTATCAAAACTCAGGTAATTTTAGAAATTGTAAGGTTTTTATTTGGTAATACTAGTTAAGCTTAGTAGATTGGGAAACAGTACGAGAGTTAATTAAGAAAGTGATTAAGTAATCAAAGTGATCAAACTAATAGCATAAGTAACAAGACCGCAATTGTTGACAACGCGATTGGTAGGTGCCGCTGTTTTGGCACATGCGCAAATACAGCATGTGCCACGAAAATGTCACAGCCTGCGACTGTAGCAGCTGCCAGGACTAAAGATGGCGCTGCTCAAAGAATCATAGAGATGAAACCTAACAAACACGTGGCAGAATACAATGGCTGGAGTGAGAGAGTGGAGCGGGCCGGGGAGAGCAGCGCGGGGGGCGGGGAGAGCAGCGCGGGGGGCGGGGAGAGCAGCGCGGGGAGACCAGCGGTAGCGGTGATGGGGGTGGGGGGAAAGAGGGAGAGGGGGGGGAAGAGGGAGAGGGGGGGAAAGAGGGAGAGGGGGGGAAAGAGGGAGAGGGAGGGGGGGAAAGAGGGAGAGGGAGGGGAAAGAGGGAGAGGGAGGGGGGGAAAGAGGGGGAGGGAGGGGGGAAGAGGGAGAGGGAGGGGGGAGGAAAGAGGGAGAGGGGGGGAAAGAGGGAGAGGGGGAAGAGGGAGAGGGAGAGGGGAAAGAGGGAGAGGGAGGGGGCAAAGAGGGAGAGGGAGGGGGGAAGAGGGAGAGGGAGGGGGGGGAGAGGGAGGGGGGGAAAGAGGGAGAGGGAGGGGGGGAAAGAGGGAGAGGGAGGGGGGGAGAGGGAGAGGGGGGAGAAGGGGGAAGGAGGGAGGGGTAAAGAAAGGGAGAGCTGGGGGAAGTGGGGGAGAGGGAGGAGGGGAGGGAGAGGGAGGAAGGGGAGAGAGTGGAGGGGTGGGAGCAGCGGAACGGAAGAGGAGTGCCTTTTTCTGTGCATGCGCCATAAACACAACAGCAAAAGACTTACTGGCCAGTCCCTGGACCCGGTAACACCAAGGTCTTCGCACGCACGCTCCCCGCTGCTCTCTACGGCCTCTCGCTTCCGGCCCTCTCCATTCAGCCATTCCCTCCAGCTGCGGATGCCCAATCCAGTCGCTTTCTCCCCTACCCAGTTGCTTTCTCTACTTCTCCACAGTACTTCAGGCATTGCAACTGTCTGGTCCCTGCATTTTGCATGCTCCCTCTCCCCACCCCTCCCCGCTCTCCCCACCCCTTCCCCTCTTCACCCACCCCTCCCTCCCCCTCTTCACCCACCCCTCCAGCCCCTCTTCACCCACCCCCCCTCTACCCCCCTACCTCCACCCCTCCACCATAGTTGAATATCTGAAGTGCAGTTGCAAAGTCGGGGAAATAGCATGCAAAACAAAACCTCAACAATTCTGGGTTTAATTATTGAAAAGTTTTATTAAGTTCATTAAGTATCCGAGGAACTGCTGTGCATGGATACATGAGTGCTGTGTCCAGCATTCCCGTGAGACAGACAGGCCGAGTCTCTGCTATGCACAGCTAAAGAGATTGTTCCTGGAGAGCCTTGTGGTGAATGAACGCTTGGCTCTCTATTCCACTACTGTATTGTCCATGTGAAGAAGGCAAAGTCACAAGAGTCTGAGCTCAGTCTATTCTTGGTGAATGTTCCCCAAACGCATCCCAATGTGCATTCCCAATTCATCCATAAATGCAATGTTCCTTTCCACATCGTGATGAGTTCCGCAGCATGATCCAGTTGCCTTCGTTGCTTGAATGCTGACCGTAAGTCTCGAGGATTGTTTTCTCGACGGCATGTTTTACATGAAAAGAAGAAAAGCAAATCAGAGTCAGAGCTTGCCTCCCTCCATCCACTGAAATTACTGTTGTGCACACCTTTTTAAGTTCTGCAGTGAAGGCACCAATTGATAACGTCGCCAATGAAGCACTTATTACCCACCTCAGATGCAGGAATCATCACATCCTTGCGTCATCTCCTGCACTGCCTCCTTTGCTGGAATGCCGTCCTTAAGTGTCAAGGATTGTTTTCTCAAGGGCACATTTTACATGAAAGGAAATAATGAAAGAACATCAGTGTCAGAGCTTCCCTCCCTCCAATGAAATTACTGTTGCGCATGCTTTATGCTCTGCAGTATAGGCCAATGAATCACTTAGTACCCACCTCAGCTGTAGGAGTCAGGATGATGTAACTGCCCCTATCTCGTGATGGTTCAATGCTGCTCTCAGGGAAAACATGAATGATGTGAGGGTGCTGGAAAAAGAAGCACATTTCTTTTGGACTATGAACATAAAGCAGGCCATTTAGCCCAGCTGTTCCCTGCTAGTGGTTATGCTACTTGTGCGTCTTCCCATCCATTCCCATTTAATCCTGCCTACTACTATCAGCATCATCTTCCATTTCTTTCACTCTTATCTACCTTTGCCTTAAAGCAACACTGAGGATGGAGAATGGTGTGGCTGCACTCCCACCTCACCAGTTGTGTATGCAGCAAGAGCATTCACATTTGTGCTACCACTGGACACGGCATGCTTGTTTCTTTTAGTGCTCAGTCTCTTCTTGCTGAATGTTCCCCAAGTGCTTGACCCCTTTGGACGCCTTCTCTGCTTGACAGGCAGCAGCTGGCAATTGCGGAGTCTCACAAGGCTCTGCATGGTTGTTTCAAGGGCGGATGGGGAAACATGTGGCTGTGTGTCCACGTGCACTGCTCGGATGGGTGCAGGAACAGGTGGCTGTGTGTCCATGTGCACTGCTTGGATGGGTGCAGGAACAGGTGGCTGTGTGTCCATGTGCACTGCTTGGATGGGTGCAGGAACAGGTGGCTGTGTGTCCATGTGCACTGCTTGGATGGGTGCAGGAACAGGTGACTGTGTAACTGAACAGCAAGGAGAGGGTACCGCAGGTGGGGGAAGTGGAGCTTTGAACAGGCAGGCGTATGTATGGTCCATCAGATCATTAGGCCAGGGGGTGAAACGCTCAGGATCCATGGATTGTGGCACGTGACTGATGTCCAGCGCATGGCCACCTCCATCCGAAGGTGCATCCGGGCAATTGTTGGGCAAACTAATTGGCTCCATCTCATCAGCCAGTCCTTGTGTTTATGGCGCATGCACAGAAAAAGGCACTCCTCTTCCGCTCCGCTGCTCCCCCCTCCCCCCCTTCCCCCCTCCCTTCCCCCCTCCCTCCGTCCCTTCCCCCCTCCCTCCTTCCCTCCCCGTCCCTTCCCCCCCTCCCTTCCCTTCTTCCCTCCCTCCCTTCCCTTCTTCCCTCCCTTCCCTTCTTCCCTCCCTCCTTTCCCTCCTTTCCCCCCTCCTTTCCCTCCTTCCCTCCCTTGAAATGTTTTCAGACCAACTTAACAACAGGGACTGGAGCACATGCGGTGCCCCAGACAATGTAAATATTTTCAGAGCAACTTACCTTGGAACAATCTCCTCTGTCTAATAAAAATGAAGCAAATGTCCAAAATGACTAAATAATTGAGATAAAATGCCCGACGAAACCTCTCCTCCTTCCATTTTCAAAAACTCGCGCCGAAGCTTTCGGAAGATTGACGCACATGCGCACACGGTCTCAGGCCCTCTGCGCATGCGCTGCGGTCCGGTTTGCCAGGACCAGTTTGCGCATGCGCAGAGGCCAACCTGGCGTGTTCCCCGAGGAAGATGACGTTACGCGATGACGTCATCTGCGCATGCGCAAACTGGTCCTGGCAAGCCGGACCGCAGCGCATGCGCAGAGGGCCTGAGACCGTGTGCGCATGTGCGCACCGCGGCGCATCCTGATGACGTAGCGTTGTCATCAATCACTTTGAAGTAACAATGACAGGACAGGTGTTATGTTGCAACTGTGGTATGTGGGAGCATTTGGATGCCAAGGCAATCCAGGACAAACACATTTGCAGAAAGTGTAAGCAGCTAGAGGATTTCTGGATCAGAATTATTGATCTGGAAGCCAAACTGCAAACACTGCAACATAAGGGAGAGGGAGAAATACATGGACATTTTGTTCCAGAAGGCGATCATACCTCTTAGAACAGGGTCGTCTGTTTTGGTCAGCAGTGAGGAACAGGAGGATGTGACCATGAGTGAGGCAGGTAAAGGGACCGAGCAGACAGTGGTGGAGGAGTCTCAGACTTTGCAATTGCCAAACAGGTTTGAGGTGCTCTCAACCTGTGTAGACGAACGCGAGGTTTGCAAGGTGGATTAGCAGACTGGCCATGGCACTGTGGTACAGGAAGCCATTCAAGTGGGGGAGCAAAAAGGAATGTAGTGGTAGTAGGGGGTAGTATAATGAGGGGGATTGACACTGATGCCATCCAGTCCACCTTTCAGTTTGTTCACAACCAGCATGTTGCAATTAGCCAAGCAGGAGTGCAGCCCTGGAAGGCCTATCTGTTTGCCTATCTGTGCAGCTGACAGTGTGAGTCCAGAACGCTGTGTTGCCTACCCATGCCAGGGTTTGGGACATCTGTTCAGGGCTCGACAGGAACTTGGAGTGGGAGGGGGAGAATCCAGCTGCCATGGTCCATGTAGGTATCAACGACATAGGTAGGACTAGGAAAGAGGTTCTACTTAGACAGTATGAGGAGCTAGGCACCAAACTGAAGAGCAGAACCTCAAGGGTAATAATCACTGGATTATTACCTGAGCCACGTGCCAATTGGCAGAGGGCACATAAGATTAATGAAATGAATGTGTGGCCCAAATACTGGTGTGGGAGAAGTGGGTTTCAGTTCGTGGGATACTGGCACCAATATTGGGGAAAGTGGGGGCTGTACCATTGGGATGGTCTGCACCTGAACCATGCTGGAACGGTGTTCTAGCAAACTGGGGAAGTAGAGAGGGCTTTAAACTAAACAAGGGGGGGGTGAGGGATCAAGCCTGGGTCGGCATAGCAAACCAAGGTGTAGAATCAAGGCAGGAGAGCAGAATAGTAATATGGGAAATGAAGGTCAGAGAATGGCAAGAAGGGACAGAGAGAAAAAAACTAAGAATACACCAACAGTCAAGACAAAACTAAAGGCTTTGTATCTGAATGCACGTAGCATTCATAACAAAGTAGACAAACTGATAGCACACATTGAAGTAAATAAATATGATCTGATAACCATTACGGAGACGGGGCTGCAGGAGGACAAGGATTGGGTCCTGAATATTGGGGGGTATATGACGTTCAAGAAGAATAGGAAGCGAAGTAAAGGTGGAGAGGTAGCACTCTTAATCAAGGATAGCATTGGTGCAATAGCTAGAGATGACCTTGGTTCAGGAGATCAGGATGTAGAATCGGTTTGGGTGGAGATGCGGAATAGTAGGGGAAAGAAGTCACTAGTGGGAGTGGTCTACAGACCCCCTAACAGGAACCACAATGTAGGATGAAGTATACAAGAAGAAATATTGTGCGCTTGTGATAAAGGGACAGCAATAATCATGGGTGATTTTAATCTACATATAAACTGGAATATTGGCAATAGTAGCCTGGATGAGGAGTTCATAGAATGCTTTTGAGATAGCTTCTTAGAGCAGCACATTCTGGAACCAAGCAGAGAGCAGATTATATTAGACTTGGTATTGTGTCATGTGACAGGATTAATTAATGACCTCAGAGTACAGGCACCTCTAGGTAACAGCGACCACAATATGATTGAATTTTACATCCAGTTTGAAAGAGAGAAGAGTGAGTCTAAGACTAGTATTATAAACACAAATAAGGGCAACTGTGTGGGCATGAAAGCTGAGCGAGCTAAAGTGAACTGGCCTCCTCGACTAGGAGATGCAGTGACAGACATTCAAGGGGATATTTCAGAATACTCAGGATATGTATATTCCTACTATAAAGGAAAATTCTAAGGGGAGGACCCACCATCCACAGTTAACTAAACAAGTTAAGGAAAACATCAAACTTAAGGAAAAGGCATATAATTGCGCAAAGATGGTGGCAGGTCAGATGATTGGTCAGAATATAAAGAACAGCAGAGGATAACTAAAAGGTTAATCAGGAGAAAGAAATTAGAGTATGTGAGGAAGCTAATTAGAAACGTAAAAATGGATAGCAAGAGTTTCTACAGGTATTTAAAAGGAAAAAGAGTAAGTAAAGTGAGTGTTGGTCCTCTAGAGAGTGAGAATCAGGAGTTAATAGTAGACAGTAAGGAAATGGCAGATGCAATGAATAAATATTTTGCTTCTGTCTTCACTATAGAGGATACAAAAAACATTCCAGACATAGCTGTAAATCAGGAGGTGGAAGGAAGAGAGGAACTTGGTGAAATTACAATCACCAGGGAAGCGGTATTGACCAAACTGATGGAGCTGCGGGCTGAGAAGTCCTCGGATCCTGATGGGCTTCATCCTAGGGTCTTAAAAGAGGTGGCTAATGAGGTAGCAGATGTATTGGCGTTAATTTTTCAAAAATCGCTAGATTCTGAAAAGGTTCCATCAGACTGGAAAGTAGCAAATATAACCTCTCTATTCAAGAAGGGGTGAGGCAGAAAACAGGTAACTATAGGCCAGTTAGCTTAACATCTGTCATGAGGAAGGTGTTAGAATTGATCATTAAGGAGGCTATAGCTGGACACTTAGAAAATCTCAAGGTAATCGGGAATAGTCAGCATGGTTTTGTGAACGAAAAATCCTGTTTAACCAATTTATTGGAGTTCTTTGAAGGAGTAACTTGTGCCATGTATAAAGGGGAGCCCATTGACGTACTGTACTTGGATTTCCAGAAGGCATTTGACAAGGTGCCACATAAAAGGTTATTGCGCAAAGGTGTAGGGGGTAACATATTAGCATGGATAGAAGATTGGCTGGCTGGCAGTAAACAGAGAGTAGGCATAAATGGGTCCTTTTCTGATTGGCAGGATATGACAAACGGAGTCCCGCAGGGGTCTATGCTGGGGTCTCAACTTTTTGCAATTTATATCAATGACTTAGATGAGGGGAGCGATGGCATAGTAGCTAAATTTGCAGATGGCACAAAGATAGGTAGGAAAGTATGCTGTGAAGAGGACATAAGGAGCTTGCAGACCGATATAGATAGGTTGAGTGAGTGGGCAAAAATCTGGCAGATGGAGTATAATGTGGGAAAATGTGAAGTTGTTCACTTTGGCAGGAAGAATAAAAAAGCAGAGTATTACTTAAACAGAGAATGGCTGCAGAACTCCGAGGTGCAGAGGGATCAAGGTGTTCTAGTGCATGAGTCACAAAAAGTTAGTATGCAGGTACAGCAGGTAATAAAGAAGGCTAATGGAATGCTATCCTTTATTACGAGAGGAATTGAAAATAAAAGTAAGGATGTTATGCTTCAGTTATACAGGACATTGGTGAGACCACATCTCAAATACTGTGTGCAGTTTTGGTCTCCTTATTTAAGGAAAAATGTGCATGCATTGGAGGCAGTTCAGAGGACGTTTACTAGATTGATATCTGGAATGAGCAGGTTGTCTTATGAGGAAAGGTTGGACAGGCTGGCCTTGTTTTCACTGGAGTTTAGAAGAGTGAGGGGAGACTTGATTGAAGTATATAAGATCCTGAACAGTCTTGACAAGGTGGATGTGGAGAAGATGTTTCCTCTTGTGGGTGAGTCCAGAACGAGGGGGCACTATTTTAAAATTAGGGGTCGCCCTTTTAGGACAGAGATGAGGAGAAATTGTTTTCTCAGAGGGTTGTGCGGCTTTGCAACTTTCTACCTCAGAAGATGGTGGAGGCAGGGTCCTTGAATAATTTTAAGGTGGGGGTAGATAAATTCTTGTTAGGCAAGGGAATCAAAGGTTATCTGGGTAGATGGGAGTGTGGAATTCGAGACACAAATAGATCAGCCATGATCTTACTGAATGGCAGAGCAGACTAGAGGGGTCGAATGGCCTACTTCTGCTCCTAATTCGTAGGTTCGTATTAATGTTTAGAGAGAGAGAGAGAGAGAGAGAGAGAGATACAGCACTGAAACAGGCCCTTCGGTCCACCGAGTCTGTGCCGACCATCAACCACCCATTTTATACTAATCCTACACTAATCCCATATTCCTACCACATCCCCACCTGTCCCTATATTTCCCTACCACCTACCTATACTAGGGGCAATTTATAATAGCCAATTTACCTACCAACCTGCAAGTCTTTTGGTTTGTGGGAGGAAACCGGAGCACCCGGAGAAAACCCACGCAGACACAGGGAGAACTTGCAAACTCCACACAGGCAGTACCCAGAATTGAACCCGGGTCGCTGGAGCTGTGAGGCTGCAGTGCTAACCACTGCGCCACTGTGCCGCCACTGTAAGCCCTTCCTGTTGATGAATGCAGCTGGCTGTTCCGTGGGAGCTTTGATGGCCATATGTGTGCAATCTATCACACCTTGCGCCTATGGGAATCCAGCTATGGCCCCGAAACTGATGGCCCTCTCGGCCTGACTGACTGGGTCGGTCTGGTAGTGCACATAGTCACTGGCCCTCTTAAACAGGGCATTGTTCACCTCCAAAATGCAGTGGTGCACTGTGGCCTGGGAGACCCAACACATGTCCCCGATGGATCCCTCGAAAGATCCAGATGCGTAGAAGTTTAGTGTCATGTTAACCTTTAGGGCCGCTGGCATAGGGTTACCCCCAAATCCCAGAGGTCGCAAATCACCCTGCATTAGGCCGCATAAGTCTGTGACAGCCTCCCTGGATAGCCATAGAGTTCGCTGACAGTGTCGCTCAGACAGCTGGAGGTAGGTGACATGCATCCTGGAGACTCTCTGGCGTATGTGGTCCCTTCTTGGCCTGGCTAGCTGCTGCTGTTCTCATCATGGAGATTCAGGGTCAGCCGCAGCTGTCTCTGTCGAAGGTGCCTCAACATGCCAAGGGGATCCAAAAACACAGGGTGCATGAGACCCATGGCGTCAGATGCAGAGATGATCCTGCCTTGTCAACTATGCTTAGCAATATTTGCTCGATGGAATGCCTGATGTACCTCAAGACTGTAAGTTACTGTTGAGCTACCATCAGTTTCAGCTGTGTGAGACATCATACACATTACAACATCATTTATGATTCCCTCTAATGGCCTCCCAATACACGCAACTCAACCTTTGCAGAGCCCCCCGATACGTACAGCCTCCTTGCACAGCCCACCGATAAACCCAACCTATACCCTTGCAGAGCCCCCCGATACACACAGCCCCGTTGCTGAGCCCCCCATATACACAGACCCCTGGCAGAAATCCCGATAAATCCAACCTATACCCTTGCAGATTCCCCCAATACACACACCCCTTGCAGAGGCCCTGATGCATGCAACCCTTGCAGAGCCTCCGGTACACCCAGCCCCCTTGCAGACCCTCATTCAACACAGCAACAATGGCCACAGAACCCCCACTTCCACTACGTTGCAATGGTCAGGATATCTCCCCATTATGGCACTGAGGCCTTTCGTCTTAGTGCCACCAGCTTTTAACGATCGCAAAGCTGAAGGCACGTGAGTGCCGCACGCCATCCTCAAAATCACGGTCCAATCATTAAATTGGAATTCATTACATTTAAATTAATGTTAAACAGCATTTTATCAATTTAAATTAGGTTGCTGTCACGTCGGGGCATCAATACTGCCATGGTACCTCTCCGCCTCTGACAAAATCGGAATACTGCGGCACAGCGCCGGGTTTCAGGGCAGACGGCTCCACAGCGATTCTCTGACCCCTGCGCCACTGAACGCGTCTTAAACGGCCGCACAAAATTCAGACCAGTATGTTTCCCATCACAGTGGTGATGTTCATTCTGACATATTTTACTTCTAAAATCATTCCGCAAGCTGTCTTTGAAACTACAGGTGCATTTTTGGGGGGGGGATGGGTGGGGGAGTATTTTAAGTTTTTGTTGTACATTGTCCCTTTCTCTTGTATTATGTACACTTCATTTCCTTAATCAGGCGGGGACGCAACAAAGTGTGAGGAAAAATGCAAAGTATTACAGGAGAGCATAGATGACCATTCTATTCTCACATTCTCTCTTTGCCAATCTTATTTCCCCCTTCACCTCCCCTCTTAACTTAATGATTCTCACTTGAAGAATTCACCTGACATGCATCATACACAGTTTCTTTTGTTTCATCAAAATCTCTATCTTTCGCGTCGTTTTTAGTTCCCCTACCTTTTGCCCTTGTTGGAATGCACCAAACCTGTACCTGAAGCATGTCTTCCTTAAAGATTACCCACCATTCCATTACAGTTATTCCTGCCAGTCTTTGGTTCTGAAGAAGGGTCACTGACCTGAAACGTTAACTCTGCTTCTCTCTCCACAGATGCTGCCAGACCTGCTGAGTATTTCCAGCATTTCTTGTATTTATATTTGGTTCCATTTTATCCTGGCTAGATTCCCTCTCATGCATTGAAATTAGCCCTCTTCCAATCCAGCTATTCTACCTTATATCTTTCCTTGCTTTTCTGCATTATGAGTCTAAAGCTTATGATATGCTGATCATTCTTACCCAAGTTTACCCCCACTTGGCCCACATCATTTTCCAGCACCAGATTCAGCAATGCCTCCTTTCTAGTTGAACTGAGAACATACCGATCAAGGAAGTTCTCCTGAACACATTTCAGAAATTCCTCCCCCTCCTTTCCCTTTACTCTAGCATTATCACAATCCATATTTGGGTAATTAAAGTCCCCCAATATCATCACTTTATAGTTCTGGCACATCTCTGATATGCTCCTCTTTCTCTCTCTCACTATTTGGAAGCCTATAGAATATCCCCAGTAGCATGATCATACCAATTTTGCTTTTCAACTCTAACCAAATGGATTCTGTCCTTGCCCCCTCAAGGACATCCCTCTTTCCAATACTACAATGTCTTCCCTAATCAGTACTGCCACCCCACCTCCCTTTTATCCTTCGCTATCTTTTCTATTTTTTTTATTCATTCAAGGATGTGGGCGTTGCTGGCTAGGCCAGCATTTATTGCCTGAACACTTTATATCCTTGTATATTAAGCACCCAGTCCTCACCATTTTTAAGTCATATTTCGTTATTGCCACTAGACCATCTTCCCATACTGTTATTTGCACTTGTAGCTCACCAAACTTATTCACCACACTTTGTGCATTTACATACATGCATTATAATCCTGTCTTTGCATTCATCGTAGCCCTTCTCTGTCTGATCCTATATGGAACTACTCCCTTCTGTAGTACTGTCCAACACTCTTGCATTATGTACCTTATTCCTCTTTTCTCCATCTGTATGTTGGTTCCCATCCCCCTGCCAACTGAGTTTAAACCTTCCCCAACCACACTATTGAATCTCCCACGAGGACATTGGTCCCAGTCCTGTTGAGGTGCAACCCATCCCTTTTGAATAGGTGCCTTCTGCCCCGGAACTGGTCCCAATGCCCCAAAAATCTGAAGCCCTCCCTCCTGCACTATGCCTTAAGCCATGCATTGATCATCCTTATCTTCCTATTGCTACTCTCACGAGCACATGGCACTGTGAGTGATCCAGAGATTACAACCTTCAAGGTCCTACTCTTTAACTTCCTCCCTAGCTCCTGAAAATCTCACTGTAGGACCTCAATACCTGCCCTTGCTATGTTTTAGGTACCAATGTGTACCACACTTTCTGACTTACTCCCTTCCCCCTGCAGAATATCCTGCACCCTCTCCATGATGTCCTTTACCCTGGCACCATGGAGGCGACACACCAAGTGGGACTCACAATAACAGTTACAGAAATGCCTGTCTGTCCCCCTGACTATGGAATCTCCTATAACAGCTGCATTTCTACACTTTGCTGCTCCCTCCTGTACAGTCCCTTGCCCATTGGGGCCGTGTCCTGGACTGCCCTCCTTCAGGGTATTGTCACTCCCAGCAGTCTCCAATGCTGAGTACCAGTTTGAGAGTGACGCACACCCTGAAGTTCCTGCACCTCCCGCCTCTTCCTACTGTTCCGGATTTCCACCCAACTAATATCCTGAACTCTTACCTCCTGTGGGATGACCACCTCCTGGAAAGTACGATCCAAGAAACTCTCCTGCTCCATGATGCTATCCAATGACACCAGCTACCCCTCAAGCTCGGAAAGCCTGAGCTCGAGCTGAAGCAGCTGGAGATACTTCAAACACACATGGTCCTCCAAGTCACATGAAGTGTCCTGGAGTTCCCACATGACACAAGAATTGCAAGCAATAGGTCGCAGCTGTCCATCCATGATCGAAAAGAAACTCTATTCCCTCTTTTGCAATTTAGTTAGTACCTTGTTAAACTATTAATTTTAGTTCATGCAGCTTGACCTGCTTTGTGCCAATACTCTTATTAATTCACTTACTGTTATATTTACCCTGATTGGCAATTTTAATTTCCCAGCTCAAAATTTGTACGAATACCCTAGTTTCAAGAGAAAAAGAGAAATACTCACCAACCAATGCCTTACCTGCTTTGTGACATCACACTTTGATGTATTTTTTTCCAAACCCGGACGGTTAACTCTAAACTCTCCCTATAGCTCCCTTATCACTGCCGCAGGTCTCGCTGTGCTCTCACTCTGCCGCTGCTCTTTTATCCATGCTCTATTTTCAAATGTTTCCATTTGTTTTCCTGAACCTTTTGGTTAGATCAATATCAAAATCTATCAATCAGTTTATAAAAATACAATAGCCTTTATTTCAATTGCAATCAGTGTTATCTTAATTCATAAGAGATGCACCCAGGGATAGGCACCAACATGTTGCAACATGGACATTTAACAAAGTTATTGACTCAGTCACAGACATGGGGGCAATTAATCTGTATTAAAGTGAATAGCCAACCTAATGCCAAACTCGCTTGATGTAGCAATGTGGAGAATTTGGATAAATATCCATCTGTCAGATGTGATCTTGTTCTCTTTCTCTCCCCCTCTCTCCCCCTTTCTGTGCTCATCCTTTCTCCATCTGTGTTCATCTCTGCCCTCTCTCTCTGCCCCCTCTCCCCCTCCCTCTCTCCCCCGTGTCCCTCTCTCTCTCCTCCCCTCTCTGTGTCCCTCTGTCCCCTCTCTCCCCTCTCTCTCTCTCTCTCTCTCTCTCTCTCTCTCCCCCCCCCCCCCCCCCCCACCGTGTCTCCCTCCCCCGCTCTTCGCCCACCATGCACCAGGAGCGGAAACACATTGCCACTCAGCACTGGATTAGCACTTTGTGAGAAACCAGGGCCTTTGGAAAGCTGAGAATGTGGACTGACTGCCTAAAAGAACAGCTTGCTTTGACCCAAAGAAGTCTTCCCTTTCCAGTTCTATCATTACTTTTCTGTGCGCTATCCTATCTGTTCTATTCACACCAACACTCTCCATGGCTGAATCTGCAGGTCGGACATGGGCAGAGAGCACTTGATTGATGGCACCAGTCTTCCCAGCGAGTCCTGCCTCCCGCCTGCTTCTATTCAATTAAGGGCCGTGTGCAGCAAACCATTCAAACTTTTGATTGGTGGATTGGTGGGCTGGATAAAAGACATTGGTGGGCCGTAGGACTGAGCCCAATGCTTCGATGATCCCAATCCTTTGTCATTACTTTTCCTCCTGGTAATTGTAAATGTCTTGCTCTAAGTCGTTAAATTTGTGTTTCAATTTTAAAACTTAAGTTTAAATGCTTGGAGCAGGACATTTAAAATTATCACGGACCTCAAAATTTTTACTACTGACATTGGTGTCCATGTACGGACACGTTGCCGGGGCCTGGATGCAACACCTGCCCTTTTACTTCCTCTCTTCCCATCGTCCAGGGCCCCAAATACTGCTTCCAAGTGAAACAGCAATTTCCTTGTACTTATTTCAACTTAATTTACTGTATTCACTGCTCATAATGTGGTTTCCTCTACGCTGGGGAGTCTAAATGTAGACTGGGTGACCGCTTTGCGAAACACCTCTGTTCAGTCCACAGGCACGACCCTGAACTTCCTGTCGCTTGTCGTTTTAATTCTCCACCTTGCTCCCACTCTGACCTTTCTGTTCTTGGCCTGCTACAGTGTTCCAATGAAGCTCAATGCAAGCTTGAGGACCAGCACCTCATCTTTCGCCTGGGTACTTTACAGCATTCCGGACTCAACATCAAGTTCAATAGTTTTAGATAGAATTACAGAAAGTTTAAGGCATAGAAAGAGACCACTTGGCCCATTGTGTCTGTGCCGGCCGAAAAACAATTCACCTATTCAAATCCCACCTTCCAGCATTTGATCCGTATCCTGCAGATTATGGCACTTGAGATGCATATCCAAACTCCTTTTGAATGAGTTGAGGGTTTATGCCTCAACTACCCTTTCAGGCAGTGAGTTCCAAACCCCCACCACCCTCTGGGTGAAAAAATGTTTCCTCATCTCCCCTCTAATTTTTCTACCAATCACTTTAAATCTATGTCACTGACCTCTCTACTAAGGTTAATAGGCCCTTCACCTCCACTCTAACCTCCCTGCTCTTATATTCTATACCTCGATTAATAAAGGAAAGGATTCCATATGCCTTCTTAACCGCCTTATCGACCTGTCCTGCTACCTTCAGGGATCTGTGGACATTCACTCCAAGGTCCCTCACTTCCTCTACACTTCTCAGTACTTTCTCATTAATCGTATATTCCTTTTCCTTGTTTGACCTCCCCAAATGCATCACCTCACATTTCTCCGGGTTGAATTCCATTTGCCACTTTTCTGCCCATCTGACCAGACCATCAATATCTTCCTGCAGCCGACAGCTTTCCTCCTTGCTATCTACTACATGGCCAATCTTTGTGTCGTCTGCAAACATCTTGATCATGCCCCCTACATTTACATCCAGATCGTTAATATAATACCACAAAAAGCAGGGGACCCAGTACTGAGTCCTGCGGAACGCCACTGAAAACAGCCCTCCAGTCGCTAAAACGCCTGTCAACAATGACCTTTTGTTTCCTGCCACTGAGCCAATTTTATATCCACGTAACCAGCATTTTTTTCTTTTTTGTGTTTTTATTTGCTTTTGTTCCCCCTCCCCCCACCCCACCCAACTTTGTTTCTTTTTTAATCCCTTTACTTTGTGTTCCAATGGCTGCTCTCCTGCCATTTACACCTCATCCTGACACACCTTTTGTTTCTTTACTTGGCTTTGTACCATGAAACCTTTTGTCATTTAATCTCTCCTGCCCTCAACTCTATCACAGACCTTCCCTTTTGCTTTTCTTCCCCCTCCCCCCTTTCATTTGCTCAAAGTGATGGTGGTGGCATAGTGGTATTTTCATTGAGCTAATAACCCAGACACCAAGGGTATTGTTCTGGGGACATGGGTTCGAATCTGACCACGCCAGAAGGTGGAACTTGAATTTAATTCATAAATCTGGAATTAGCTAGTCTAATGATGGCTATTGTTGAAGGTTGTAAAAGCCCATTTGGTTCACTAATGTCCTTTAGGGAAGGAAATCTGCTGTCCTTACCTGTTCTGGCCTACATACGACTCCAGTAGGGAGAGAGTTGCACTGGGAGTCCTCAACATCAACTCCAGACCCCATGAAGTCTCATAGCATCAGGCCAAACATGGGCAAGGAAACCTTCTGCTGATTACCACCTACCGCACCCCACCCCCCTCCCCACCGCCCTCAGCTGATGAATCAGTAAGACCTGAACAATATCCAGGCTTGAGCTGATAAGTGGCAAGTAACATTCGTGCCACACAAGAGCCAGGCAATGACCGTCTCCCCTTGACATTCAATGGCATTACAATTGCTGGATCCCTAGCTAGTGCAAAGGAAGATGATTATGGTTGTTGGACGTCAATCATCTGAGCTCCAGGACATCACTGCAGGAGTTCCTCAGGGTAGTGTCCTAGGCCCAACAATCTTCAGCTGCTTCATTAATGACCTTCCTTCAATCATACGGTCAGAAGTGGGGATGTTCGCTGATGATTGCACAATGTTCAGCACCATTCGCTATTCCTCAGATACTGAAGCAGTCCGTGTAGAAATGCAGCAAGACCTGGACAATATCCAGGCTTGGGCTGATATGTGGCAAGCAACATTCGTGCCACACAAGTGCCAGGCAATGACCATCACCAGCAAGAGAGAATATAACCATCTCCCTTGACATTCAATGGCATTACGATTGCTGAATCCCCCACTATCAACAACCTGAGGGTTACCATTGACCAGAAACTGAACTGGAGTAACCATATAAATACTGTGGCTACAAGAGCAGGTCAGAGGCTAGGAATTCTGTGGCGAGTAACTCACCTCCTGACTCCCCAAGGCCTGTCCACCATCTACAAGGCACAAGTCAGGAGTGTGATGGAATACTCTCCACTTGCCTGGATGGGTGCAGCTCCAACAACACTCAAGAAGCTCAACATCATCCAAGACAAAGCAGCCCTCTTGATTGGCACCTCATCCACAAACATTCACTCCCTCCAACACCAACACACAGTGGCAGCAGTGTGTACTCTATTAAATATGCACTGCAGCAACTCACCAAGGCTCCTTAGACAGCACCTTCCAACTTTGCTACCTCTACCACCTAGAAGAACAAGGGCAGCAGGTGCATGGGAACACCCTCCAAGCCACACACCATCTTGACTTGGAACTATATCGCCATTCCTTCATTGTTGCTGGGTCAAAATCCTGGAATTCCCTTCCTAAAAGTACCGTTGGTGTTTCTACCCCACAAGGACAGCAGCAGTTCAAGAAGGCAGCTCACCACCACCTTCTCAAGAGCAATTTGGGATGGGCAATAAATGCTGGCCTAGCCAGTGACGCCCACATCCCATGAACGAATAAGAAAAACGTATTACCTTTCTAACCTTTGCCAATTCTGATGAAAGGCCATCGATCAGAAACATTAACTCTGTTTTTCTCTCCACAGATGCTGCCTGACTTGTTGATTGTTTCCAGCATTTTCTGTTTGTTTCAGATTTCCAGTATTTGCAGAATTTTGCCTTTGTTATCATAATGCTTTGCTGGATCTCAAGAAAAGTCTTTACAGGTAGTCATTCAATTGATATGTTTGTTTATAGCCAGATAAACTGAATATTGAAACTGTAAATGCAAGAAAGCCAATTTTTGTTATGCATGCAGCATAGGGTTGTGCCATCATTTCACCGTTGGTGTTGTTCTATGACCAAAAAGGGAAATTATAAAGGGAAACCTTTTAACAAAAAATGACAAGACCTTTGTGTCTGTTTCTAACAAGCACCGCCGCTCTAATTAATCCCCTTCTGCAAACTAATAATGGTTGTCAAGCATATTTTCATCAAGATAGAGCCTCTTTAGTAACTTCAACTTACTTTTTTCTTGCACTGCCTCAATTTTTCTCCTCCTCCTCTGAAAGCTTTGATAGTTGCCTTGGTTTAAGTAGTTATATGTGACAGACCCCAACTAGATTATAAAAATCTCAATACTTCTAGGCCACAATCAGAGTTTTTGTATTCTTTTCTGTACCTCTGAAGTTAAATGGTGTATTTCCTTTGTTTTTCCCATATTTTTATGTATTCATAGAAAGAAAAACATGGTAGTAATGAAAGTATAATTATGAACATGTTATATGATACAAGAATAAGAAACAATAGCAAATGCGGGAAATCTGAAATTTAAAAAAGAAAATGTTAGCAACACATAACAAGCCATCAGCATCTGAAAGGAGAAAAGATAAATTAACATTTAGGGCAGGGACATTGTTTCTATATGAAATACTAAACTATCCTTTAATCTTTTCAGATGCTGACGGATCTGCGGTAGTATTATTCATTCCAGGGATGTGTTCATTGATGGCAAAGCTGACATTTATTGCCCATCCTTAGTTTCTCTGAGAAGGTGGTGGTGGGCTTTCTTTTTGAAATTCTCCACTTCAGAGATCAATTATGAGTCAATTTTGATGGTATGGGACTAGAGTCACATATAGGCCAAAACAAGCAAGAGCATCACATTTGCTTCCCTGAAAGGATATTATTGAACCAGTTGGGTTTTTAAAATAATCCAACAGCTTCATCATCACTTTTACTGACATCAGCTTTTCAGTTATTTTTAAAAACCAAATTCAAATTCTCAAACTGCCATGTTAGGATTTGAACACACATTCTGCTGGCTTACTATTTCAGCAACTTAACCACTGCACTGCCATACCCACTATTTCTAACATTTCAGGCTTGTAAGTTAGTAGCATTCTTACCTTAGATCAGAAGTTTGGAGAGTCAAACTGTACTCCAAAACTTCAGCGCATAATCCAGGCTAACACTCCATTACTGAGGGAGTTCTACACTGTGGGAATTGCTGGAACTGATAGTTGGCATTCATCAGGAGGACAACAGGCAAAGTGATTGCACAGCCTAATCAAGCTCACCGAGGGGCCAAACCATTTTTATGGTCAGGCTTTATTAGATTACTATCAAGCACTAACAAGCAGTCTGTTGCTCACTTTGGGGCTTGGGTGGTGAGGGCAGATGTGGGGGGCTGGGTTGCTGAGGATGGTGGTGGGGAGGCAGGAGGAGATGCGCAGGAGATCTAGTAGCTCCTCCACAGGAGGAGCTGGAAGTGGCTGCTTATGAAGTCATGCATGTCATTTTGAGGTTCCTTCATTGGATATTGGTAGTATGGTGATGATAGGAACATAGAAATATAGGAGCAGGAGTAGGCCATTCAGCCCATCGAGCCTGCCCCGATATTCAATATGATCATGGCTGATCATCCACTTCAATGCCTTTTTCCACACTATCCCCATATCCCCTTACGTCATTTGTATTTAGAAATCTATCAATCCCTGCTTTAAGCATACTCAATGACTGAGCTTCCACAGCCCTCTGAGGTAGAGAATTCCAAAGATTCACAACCCTCTGAGTAAAGAAATTTCTTCTCATTTCTGTCCTAAGTGGCGTCCCCCTTATTTTGAAATTGTGTCCCCTGGTTCTAGACTCCCCAACCAGGAGAAACATCTTAGCTGCATCTACCATGTCTATCCCTTTAAGTATTTTGTAGGTTTCAATGAGATCACCTCTCATTCTTCAAAACTCTAGAGAATGCAGGCCCATTTTCCCCAATCTCTCTTCATAGGACAGTCCCTCCATCCCGGGAACAAGTCTGGTGGATCTTCATTGCACTCCCTCTATGGCAATAATATCCTTCCTAAGGTAAGGGGACCAAAACTGCACACACTACTCCAAATACGGTCTAAACAATGTTCTATACAATTGAAGCAAGACTTCGCTACTCCTGTACTCAAATTGTCCTGCGATGAAGGCGAATATACCATTAGTCTTCTTAATTGCTTGCTGCACCTGCATGTTAGCTTTCAGTGGCTTATTGACAAGAACATCGAGGTCCTTTATTACATCTACACTTTCTAATCTCTTAGCATTTAAGAAATACTCTGCACATCTATTCCTCCTACTAAAGTGGATAACCTCACATTTTTCCACATTATATTCCATCTGCCATGTTCTTGCCCACTCACTAAGTCTGTCCAAATCCCCTTGAAGCCGCATTGCATCTTCCTCACAACACACATTCCACCTAGTTTTGTGTCACCCGCGAACTTGGAAATACTACATTTGATACCCACATCCAAATCATTGATGTATATTGTGAACAGCTGGGGCCCAAGCACTGATCCCTGTAGTACCCCACTAGTCACAGCCTGCCAATGCGAGAATGACCCATTTATTCATACTCTCTGCATTTTGCCTGTAAACCAATCCTTAATCCATACCAGTATATTACCTCCTATCTATAGTGCTTTAATTTTGCTAACCAATCTCCTGTGGGGGACTTTATCAAAAGCTTCCTGAAAGTCCAAGTATACCACGTCCACCAGCTCCCCTTTATCAATTCTCTTAGTAACATCCACAAAAAACTCCAACAGGTTTGTCAAAAATGATTTCCCATTCATAAATCCATGTTGACTATGCCCAATCAGATCATTATTATCCAGATGTCCATTTATCAAATCCTTTAGAATAGATTTTAGCATTTCCCAACGACTGATGTAAGGCTAACAGGTCTGTAATTCCCTGTTTTCTCCCTCCCTCCCTTCTTAAATAGTGGGGTGACATTTGCGACCTTCCAATCTGCAGGAACCGCTTCAGAATCTATAGAATTTTGAAAGATGGTCACCAATGCATCCACTATCCCCATAGTTACTTCTTTCAACACTCTGAGATGTAGAATATCAGGCCCTGAGGACTTTCAACCTTCAGCCCCATTAATTTCTCCAATCCAACCTTCCTACTAATACTAATTTCATTCAAATTCCTCATTCCCCCCAATCCCTTGGATCCCTAATTCTGGCAGATTTCTTGTATCTTCCTCAATGAAGACAGACACAAAGTAATCATTTAGCTTCTCTGATTTCTCTATTTCCCATTATAAATTCTCCTGACTCTGCCTGTAATGGACCCATATTTGTCTTAGCCAAACGTTTCCTTTTCACGTACCTGTAGACGTTTTACAGTCCAATTTTATATTTTTTTGCTAGCTTACATTAATATTCTATTCTCCCTTTCTTTATCAGTTTATCTTTTCTCCTTTGCTGTATTCTAAAATCCTCCCAATCCTCAGGTTTACTACTATTTCTGGCAATTTTACAGGCCTTTTCTTTTAATATTATACAATCCTTAACTTCCGTTTTTATCCACGGTTGACTGCCTTTACTTTTGGGGTTTTTGTGCCTTGAAGGAATATATAGTTCCTGTAAACTATGTAATATTTGTTTAAAGACTATCCATTGCCTATGTACTGTCATACCTTTTAATGTATTTTCCCAATCCACCTCAGCCAATTTGCCCCTCATACCTTCATAATTTCCTTTGTTCAAAATTAACACCCTGGCTTCAGATTGAACTACCTCACTTTAAAATATCATGTAAAATTCTATTATACTATGGTCACTCATCCCATAGAACCATAGAAAAATTACGGCACAGAAGGAGGCCATTCATCCTGTCGTGTCCATGTCGGCTGAAAAATCCAGCCGCCCAATCTAATCCCAGCACCTAATCCATAGCCTTGCCAGTTACAGCACTTCAGGTGCATGTCCAGATACCTTTTAAAAGAATTGTGGGTTTCTGCCACCACCACCGTTCCTGGCAGTGAATTCCAGACACCCACCACCCTCTGGGTGGAAACGTTTTTCCTTATCTCCCCTCTAATTCTTCTACAATCACCTTAAATCTGTGTCTCCTGGTAATTGATCTCTCCGCTTAGGAAAACAGGTCCTTCCTGTCTACTCTATCTAGGCTCCTCATAATTTTGTACACCTCAATTAAGTCACCCCTCAGCCTCCTCTGTTCTGAGGAAATCAACCCTAGCCTATCCAGTCTTTCCTCATAGCTGCAACTTTCAAGCCCTGGCAACATTCTTGTAAATCTCCTATGTACTCTCTCCAGAGCAATTATGTCCTTTCTGTAATGTGGTGACCAGAACTGTACGCAATACTCCAACTGTGGCCTAACCAGTGTTTTATGTAGTTCCGGCATTATATCCCTGCTTTTGAATTCTATACCTCAGTCAATAAAGGAAAGCATTCCAAAAGCCTTCTTCACCACTCTATCTACCTGTCCTGCAACCTTCAGGGACCTGTGGACATGCACTCCAAGGTCTCTCACTTCTTTTACCCCTCTCAATATCCTCCTGTTTATTGTGTATTCCCTTGCTTTATTTTCCCTCCCCAAATACATTACCTCACACTTATCTGGATCGAATTCCATTTGCCACTTTTCTGCCCACTCAGCCAAACCATTGATATAATTCTGGAGTCTACGGCTATCCTCTTCACTATCAACTACACGGCCAATTTTTGTGTCATCAGCAAATTTCCCAATCATGCCTCCCACATTTAAGTCCAAATCATTAATATATACCACAAACAGCAAGGGACCCAACACTGAGCCTGTGGAACGCCACTGGAAACAGCTTTCCATTCACAAAAACGTCTGTCGACTACTACCCTTTGTTTCCTGTCACTGAGCCAATTTTGGATCCAACCTGCCACATTCCCCTTTATCCCATGGGCTTTCATTGTACTGACTAGTCTGCCATGTGGGACATTGTCAAATGCCTTACTAAAATCCATGTGGACCACATTCACTGCACTACCCTCATCAATCCTCCTTGTTACTTCCTCAAAAAACTAAGTTAGCAAGACATGACCTTCCCTTAACAAATCCATGCTGACTATCCCTGATTAATCCGTGCTTTCTAAGTGGCAGTTTATCCTGTCCCTCAGAATTGATTTACCCACAACATACCCACCACCGAGGTCAGACTGACCAGCCTATAATTATTTGGCCTATCCCTCGCACCCTTTTTAAACAATGGTACAACGTTTGCAGACCTCCAATCCTCTGTTACCTCTCCTGTATCTAGTGAGGATTTGAAGATGATCCTCAGCACATCCGTTATTTCCTCCGTGGCTTCCTTTAACAACCTGGGATGCAATCCATCCAGCCCTGGTGATTTATCCACTTTCAAGGATGTCAGACCCTCTATTACTTCCTCTCTCATATGCTTATCGTATCTAATATTTCACACTCCTCCTCTTTCACTACAATGTCTACATCAACCCTCTCCTTTGTGAAGACAGAGACAAAAAATTCATTAAGAAGCCTGTCCTCTTCTGCATCCACGCATAAGTTACGTTGTACATCTCTGATAGGCCCTACCCTTTCCTTAGTTATCGGCACAGTGGCGCAGTGGTTAGCACCGCCGCCTCACAGCTCCAGCGACCCGGGTTCAATTCCAGGCGCTGCCTGTGTGGAGTTTGCAAGTTCTCCCTGTGTCTGCGTGGGTTTCCTCCGGGTGCTCCGGTTTCCTCCCACAAGCCAAAAGACTTGCAGGTTGGTAGGTAAATTGGCCATTATAAATTGCCCCTAGTATAGGTAGGTGGTAGGGAAATATAGGGACAGGTGGGGATGTGGTAGGTTTATGGAATTAGTGTAGGATTAGTATAAATGGGTGGTTGATGGTCGGCACAGACTCGGTGGACCGAAGGGCCTGTTTCAGTGCTGTATCTCTAAACTAAACTAAACTATCCTCTTGCTCTTAATGTACTGATAAGACGTCTTCGGGTTTTCCTTGATTTTACCTGCCAACAATTTTTCATGTCCTCTCTTTGCTTTTCTAATTTCTTTTTGTACTTCACCCTGCACTTCCTATACTCCTCTAGACTTTCTAAAGTATTAAGATATTTGTGATCATCATAAGCTTTCTTTTTCTGCTTTAACTTACCCTGTAAGCTTCTAGATAACCAAGGGGCTCTAGATTTGGCAGTACTACCCTTTACGTTTGTGGAGACATGCCTACACTGTGCCTGTAGAATCTTCCTTTTGAATGCCTCCCTTTGGTTTGCCACTGATTTTCCTTCAAGTAGCTGTATCCAGTCCACTTTTGCCAGGTCACATCTCAGCTTCTTAAAATTCGCCTTCCCCCAATTTAGAACTCTTACTCCTGTTTTATCTTTGTCCTTTTCCATGATTATGCTAAAACTCACTGTATTATGATCAATATCTCCAAAATGGTCACCCACTGTTATTTCCTCCACTTGCCCAGCTTCATTACTGAAGACTAAATCTAGAATTGCACCCCCTCACATTGGGCTTGTTACATGCTGGCTAAAATAGTTCTCTTGAACACAGTTCAAGAATTTTGTCCTCTCTGTCCCTTCACACTGTTTGTATCCCAGTTGATAGTGGAGTAGTTGAAATCCACAATTATTATTGCCCTATAGTTTTTGCACTCATAAATGTTCCTACATATTTGTTCTTCTATCTCCCTCTCACTATTTGGGGATCCCTAAAGGTTCTTTTACAACAAGATTATTAATTAGCCCTTTCTCATTACGTAATACTAGATCTAAAATAGCCTGTTCTTTAGTTGGTTCGCCAACATACTGCTCTAGAAAACCGTCCCTAATACACTCCAGAAACTCGTCCTCCACAGCATTAGCACTCATTAGGTTTACCCAGTCTATATGTAGATTGATGTCACCCATGATTACTGTATTACCCATGCTACATGCTTCTTTAATCTCCTGATTAATACCATGCCCCACACATGATGCATTCAAGCTGAAGAAATAAGTGAATATTCTGGAAAACTTGCCCATCTCAAACTAGAAATGGAGAAGGAAGTGAAACATTTCATCCATTTCTCAATTCATACCAGTTACAGGTACTTCTCAACAAAGTCCAGCTTAACCATCTTGAAAATGAGTGATATTTGAGTGTATTGATGTTGAACTGAACATTGAGTTTTGTTGATCTCCAAGAAACTCCTTCTGATTAAAGATTCCATCTGAAACAGTAATCTGTCTTTCTTTTTCAGGTATTGAGTTACTTGCTGTGTGTTTCTGTCATTCTCGATTTTATTTTATCATATCATATTGTGAAAAAGTTACTACTGATCTACAGCGAAGTCATTGTGAAGTGTCGTCACTGTTGTAATGTAGCGAAACAGTCTATCAGTCCCTGACCAGACAAAATGGAGATCTGTGTACGCTTGCTTACCAAATCAATTTCACATTGATACAAACTGTATAACATGACAATAATTTCTTCACAAAGTTTAAACTCTATGAAGAAAGGCAACTATGTCATATTATACAGTTTATATCAACATGAAATAGTTTTGGTAAGCAAAGTGCACAGATATCCATTTTATATGTGCAGAGAGTGTTTGCAACATTACAACAGTGTCTACATTTCAAAAGTACTTCACTGCCCGTGATTCCTGAAGATTTGAAGGCTGCTATATAGATTGCAAGTTCTCTCTCTCTATTTACAAAGGTGACAGTATAACTTGGGCCGACATTTCCCACACTGTTCTATGCAGATATTGGTTGGTAACTAGAACCAAAGTATGAAAATTCTTAAGTGACTATCAGAAAAGAAGATATAAAAAAGTAAGGACAAAAACTAAAATAAATAATTACAGTGCGACACTATCGTAATATGAAGTGTTAGGATAATAGAAGACATGTAAATATCGATGGTTTTATTTCAATATAATCTTCTGAAATGCTGGCCAAGGTTTTGGAAGACATGTTTCTTCCAGCTTCAGAAAGCAATAATCACTACAGGGTAGGTGCACTCAGGATATCTACACGCAAAGTATTATCTCAAGCTCAGCATCTAGCTTTGCCCACATTATCGCCTTGTATTTCCATCCCACTGTGACTATTATTGCCTAATGAAACATTTCTGTCATTGATGCATTCTTACCAACAATTTCCATGTCACTCAGAAGCCAGTCATTGTTAAATTAGTTTATAGTATTGCAAAGTGGGGGAGGATTATTAGCAAGTGCATCCTTTACATTTTAGTAAATAACAGATATTGCCTGGTCTTAATTAGGGGTTTCAAGGTAACTGCAATTCAGTGACTAGTTGTCTTTCCACTATAATCATCAGATATTGTACTGAGCAGAGGAATATATTGAGCAGAAAATTTGCTGCACTTTACAGAATTGTAAAAATGCTAGCTCTTGAAATCCAATAAGAACATCGTGTGACTCTCGAGGTGGGGACCAATCACAGATGGATGATCCAGATCCGGTATAAATTTTGCATCCACTGAAACAGAAAGCTGGAGCCTTAGGTTAATTTCTCATCTGGAAGATAACACATCCGACAATGTAGCATTCGCTCAGGACTGAATTTTTGTTTCAGCCTAGATTATACGTCTAATGGTTGAATATTCACTCTCCAGGCTCACAGGTGTTCGATTACTATTTGAGCAAGGTGTAGCAGCCATGGAACTGTATCCCAGCCACAGTCAGCACCTTGAAGAGTCATGGTAAAGGATAAGGGAAAAACAAACAAGTCTGTGCTGCACTTTTCCTTTAGTTAGTTGTCAGGTGCAGCGAGTATGGCAACCACTGTGATATTGTCCACAATCAGATTGCCTAGGACATTCATTGATAAGGCTCACATAAATAATGGTTCCTTTGCTGATGCAGGCTCAGTGTGACTAGCACCATTGGAACCATGCCTTGGGGAAAGAAATGGAAAGAAAGAAAGCAGTACATAGCATAAAATAAACATTGACTGGCAAAGAAGGTAAGTTCCTTTATAAAGAACTTCTAAAGCACCAACTGGTACCATATTCTGAAGGGTGGAGTCAACATCACAGGGTCTATTTTACAAATGTGCAGTACTGGTAGGGAGCATCTTTTGGCCAGCCATCCAAGTCAGGAAATTGCAGACATATTGCCAATCATTTTCTATCTATTCATTTGAATTTCAATTTCGTGTTGTGTGGCACTATCACCGTGCTAATTGGGATAGATTTCGAACAGATCTAGCAATGCAAAACTGGGCATCCATGAGGTGCTGTGGGCCATCAGCAGCAGCAGAATTGTACTCAACTACAATCTGTAACCTCATGGCCCGGCATATCCCCCACTCTACCATTACCATCAAGCCAGGAGACCAACCCTGGTTCAATGAAGAGTGCAGGAGGGCATGCCAGGAGCAGCACCAGGCATACCTCAAAATGAGGTGTCAACCTGGTGAAGCTACAACCCAGGACTACTTGCATGTCAAACTGCGTAAGCAGCATGCGATAGACAGAGCTAAGCGATCCCATAACCAACGGATCAGATCTAAGCTCTGCAGTCGTGCCACATCCAGCCGTGAATGGTGGTGGACAATTAAACAACTAACTGGAGGAGGTGGCTGCTCAGATATCCCCATCCTCAATTATGTGGGAGCCCAGCACATCAGTGCGAAAGATAAGGCTGAAGCATTTGCAACAAACTTCAGCCAGAAGTGCCGAGTTGATGATCCATCTCGGCCTCCTCCTGAAGTCCCCAGCATCACAGATGCCAGACTTCAGCCAATTCGATTCACTCCGCGTGATATCAAGAAACGACTGAAGGCGCTGGATACTGCAAAAGCTATGGGCCCTGACAATATTCCGGCAATAGTACTGAAGACCTGTGCTCCAGAACTTGCCGCGCCCCTAACCAAGCTGTTCCAGTACTGCTACAACACTGGCATCTACCCTACAATGTGGAAAATTGCCCAGGTATTTCCTGTACACAAAAAGCAGGACAAGTCCAACCCAGCCAATTACCGCCCCATCAGTCTACTCTCAATCATCAGTAAAGTGATGGAAGGTGTCATCAACAGTGCCATCAAGCGGCACTTGCTTAGCAATAACCTGCTCAGTGATGCTCAGTTTGGGTTCCGCCAGGGCCATTCAGCTCCTGATCTCATTAAGCCTTGGTTCAAACATGGACAAAAGAGCTGAACTCTAGAGGTGAGGTGAGAGTGACTGCCCTTGACATCAAGACAGCATTTGACCGAGTATGGCATCAAGGAGCCCTCACAAAACTGAGGTCAATGGGAATCAGGGGGAAAACACTCCACTGGCTGGAGTCATACCTAGCACAAAGGTTGTTGGAGGTCAATCATCTGAGCTCCGTAACATCACTGCAGGAGTTCCTCAGGGTAGTGTCCTAGGCCCAACCATCTTCAGCTGCTTCATCAATGACCTTCCTTCAATCATAAGGTCAGAAGTGGGGATGGTCGCTGATGATTGCACAATTTTCAGCACCATTCGCAACTCCTCAGATACTGAAGCAGTCTGTGTAGAAATGCAGCAAAACCTGGATAATATCCAGGCTTCGGCTGATAAGTGGCAAGTAACATTCGCGCCACACAAGTGCCAGGCAATGACCATCTCCAACAAGAGAGAATATAACCATCTCCCCTTGACATTCAACAGCATTATCATCACTGAATCCCCCACTATCAACATCCTAGGGGCTACCATTGACCAGAAACTGAACTGGAGTAGCCATATAAATACCGTGGCTACAAGAGCAGGTCAGAGGCTAGGAATCCTGAGGCGAGTAACTCACCTCCTGACTCCCCAAGGCCTGTCCACCATCTACAAGGCACAAGTCAGGAGTGTGATGGAATACTCTCCACTTGCCTGGATGGGTGCAGCTCCAACAACATTCAAGAAACTCGACACCATCCAGGGCAAAGCAGCCCGCTTGATTAGCACCCCATCCACAAACATTCACTCCCTCCATCACCGACGTACAGTGGCAGCAGTGTGTACCATCTACAAGATGCACTGCAGCAATGCACCAAGGCTCCTTAGACAACACCTTCCAAACCCGCAACCTCGACCAACTAGAAGGACAAGGGCAGCAAATGCATGGGAACACCACCACCTGCAAGTTCCCCTCCAAGTCACACACCATCCTGACTTGGAACTATATCGCCGTTCCTTCACTGTCGCTGGGTCAAAATCTTGGAACTCCCTTCCTAACAGCACTGTGGGTATACCTACCCCAAATGGACTGCAGCGGTTCAAGAAGGCAGCTCACCACCACCTTCTCAAGGGCAATTAGGGATGGGCAATAAATGCTGGCCTGGCCAGTGACGCCGACATCCCATGAATGAATAAATAAAAAAAATAATAATTTACTGCACAGAAATTCATGGATAGTGCGCTCACAATTTTCGAGTTTGTGGGACGGAGGAGTGAGGCTACCCATTGGGTAGTGTTTATGCAACCTGTCTTCATAATCTCACCCTTCACACCTAGGTGCCATTCCGATTAATGTGTGTTATATCTTCCCCAAGGCCAATATGCATTTCCTGAGGATCAGTGCCCAAAATTGAACTCTTGGCCTACTCCTGCTCCTAATTCGTATGTCTGTATGAACACCAGATAGAGTCAAAACAAGGTTCTCTACAACAGAAGCATCACTTCCTCCCCTTTGTGTTCCAACCCCTTGAGATAAAAGCCAACATTCCAATAGCTTTTCTTTGCATATTTACTTAGTTTATTTATATCCCTTTGCCACTTCCTGCTCCCATCTATACAACATACTGTGCCTCCTAACTTAATGTCATTTACAAACTTAAATATACAAATCCATTCCTTCATCCAAGTCATTAATATATATGGTTAAAAGCTGAGACCCTAGTAGAGATCTCTTGGGAACAACACTTGTCACATCTTGCCAATCAAAGAATGTTCCCTTTATCCCGACACTCTGTCTCCTATCTCTCAACCAATTATCGATGTACATTGCAAGGTTACCTCCAATTCCATGTGCTTTCATTTTTGATAATTTCTTGTGTGAAACCTTAACAAATGTCTTCTGGAAGTCCAAATAGCAATATCACCTATGTCGGTACCTTCTAGTAATACATTTTCCCAGGGCTTAATGGCCAATTTATTGTAAATAGACGATATATGCATACTTTTAGAAATAATGTTACTATAAACCTGCATTCACAAAAATATCCCTTTCTTATTATTTCATTAATTTTGTATATTAGACAAAAGATCCATTTATTTATTTATTTGAGGGGAATTTTGCAATTTTAACCCTTCCTGATGCATAATAATTCATCATAAAGTTTGTTATTAATTGCGTGATAATGTATTCAAAATCACAGATCTCAAGCAAGCAGCCCAATTCTAAAATGGTGCATATTACAAAGAGGGATTACTGTCACTGGAGGGGGAGAGGTTTCAACAGCTGTGATATGGCTGTTGGATTAATTTCAGCAGAACAAAGACCACAGCTGTGACTGTGAAGGCTCTATGACCATCGAAAACCACAACTTTGTATTCCTATTGATAAAAAGCTCATGCTGCAACTAAACTTTTAACCAGAAATGAAAATGTTAATGCCATAAATTTTGACTTTGACCAACACAAACAGGAGCCATAAAACAAGTGCCTTATGAGTTCTGTATGAGACAGTAAGGGCCAGATGCATTATTGATAATTGTGTTTTCAAGTAGCTGGTTGTTGAAGGGTTCTTTGAAAGGTCAAAAGGTGAAAGTATAACCTTAGGGCAAAGGAACAGGGTGACGACAGCTTGTTTTTGTTCCACAGTTAGGAAAGCAGATTAGTGTCACAGTGTGCTGTGAACTGTCAATTTGAAAGAAAAAGGTTTCCTCTCTGAGAGAGGATTATATTTTCAAAACTTGTTGGTTCTGATCTTTCTGATAAAGATATTATTCTTACTTTATGTTGCAAACAACAAGAATTTTTAAACCTTGCTCGATATTTCCAAGTTTTGAATTATGTAACTAACTCCTTTAGGTAGTTGTAGAAATATTTGACTGCAAATAGTGCGCAATTCTGCAGGCCTTTCTTTGGCTCAGAACAAACATCAGGATCAATTTCCTGGCGTATCTGTCCTTGCTTTTATCAGCAGCCTGGTGTTATGGTAGTGGATACTGATAGATGCTGAAACATCACATGAAACAAAACATGTAAGGAAGCTGCAGTACAGGGGCATTTTTCCCTCATTCATTTGAACTCTCTCATGCAGTTATTGAAACTCTTGTACTTGCTGGATTGTGAAAAGAGCTTTCCAGTGCTGCAGTGGATAAATACACTGAGCCATACAGAATAAGGAGGTCCCGAGTTTGATCTCTGGCTCTCTAAGTTAATTGATCTCAACTGAGGTGGCAATGGAGGTTTACAATTGACCTCAAATTTTCAGAGCCGGTAAGAAGGAAATGTTACAAAAGTAAAATACTGCAGATGCTGGAAATTAAAAAACAAAAACAAAAATTGCTGGAAATATTCATCAGGTCAGACAGCATCTTTGGAGAGAAAAACAGAGTTAACGTTTCAGGTCTGTGTGACCTTTCATCAGAAGGAAATGTTGTTAAGAGTGACTCTCCTATTTGATATCTAATGACCCTTGCTGGAATGGGCATGTCTGCAGACATCGAAATCACAGAATGATTACAGCACAGAAGGAGGCCATTCAGCCTGTCGTGTCTGTGCTGGCTCTCTGAAGGAGCAATTCACCTAGTGCCACTCCACCATCTTCTCCCCATAGCCCTGCACATTCTTCCTTTTCAGATAATAATCCAAATCCCTCTTGCATGCCTCGATTGAACCTGCCTCCACCACACTCTCAGATAAAGGCCTGCTCGTGTCTGCAAATGAAACCCGACCCGAGCCTGACAGAACCACATCCGATCCGAGCCCGACCCGGCCCAAGTCCTTTAATTTCTTTCCGTGCCCGACCCGATCCGACCACCGGAATGTAATCAACATTGTTGAAGAGGTTGTGCTCTACCTTGGATGGAATCGCTCACTGCAGTCTAGTGTGGAGTGTTTCCCGCCTTGACGCCCTAACTGTCACTGTGTCCGACCCGGCCCGACCAGACCCGAGCCCGAATGCCAAACCCGGAAGAGCAACCCTACCCAACCCGATCCCGACACATGCCATCGGGTTCCGTCGGGTTCGGGATGGTAGCCATGCTCTACACTCAGGCAGTGCATTCCAGAGCCTAACCACTCGCTGTGTGAAAAAGTTTTTCCTCATATCGCCATTGCTTCTCTTGCCAATTACCTTATATCTGTGCCCTCTGGTTCTTGATCCTTTCACCAATAGGAACAATTTCTCCCAATCTACTCTGTCCAGAACATTCATGATTTTGAGCACCTCTATCAAGCCTCCTCTCAACCTTCTCTTCTCCAAGGAAAAGAGTCCCAACTTCTCCAAACTATCTACATAACTGAAGTTCCTCATCCCTGGAACCATTCTCGTGAATTTTTTCTGCACCCTCTCTAACATCGTCACGTTCTTGCTAAAGTGAGGCGTTTAGAACGGGACACAATACTCCAGTTGAGGCCGAACCAGTGTTTTATACAAGTTTAACATAAATTTGTTGCTTTTGTACTCTATTTCCCTATTGATAAAGCCTAGGCTGCTGTATGTTTTATTAATCAGGGAGCTGATTTTTCTCTAGTGTTACATTGGTTTCCCAGCAAGTGAGGGGAGGAAAATAAGGTAGTGATTTGCATTAATAACATCATGTGATGTACTTAACAACATAATCAGCACGGTTTTGTGACAGGTAGGTCGTGCCTCACAAACCTTATTGAGTTTTTCGAGAAGGTGACCAAACAGGTGGATGAGGGTAAAGCAGTGGATGTGGTGTATATGGATTTCAGTAAGGCGTTTGATAAAGTTCCCCACGGTAGGCTATTGCAGAAAATACGGAAGTATGGGGTTGAAGGTGATTTAGAGCTTTGGATCAGAAATTGGCTAGCTGAAAGAAGACAGAGGGTGGTGGTTGATGGCAAATGTTCATCCTGGAGTTTAGTTACTAGTGGTGTACCGCAAGGATCTGTTTTGGGGCCACTGCTGTTTGTCATTTTTATAAATGACCTGGAAGAGGGTGTAGAAGGGTGGGTTAGTAAATTTGCGGATGACACTAAGGTCGGTGGAGTTGTGGATAGTGCCGAAGGATGTTGTAGGGTACAGAGGGACATAGATAGGCTGCAGAGCTGGGCTGAGAGATGGCAAATGGAGTTTAATGCGGAAAAGTGCGAGGTGATTCACTTTGGAAGGAATAACAGGAATGCAGAGTACTGGGCTAATGGGAAGATTCTTGGTAGTGTAGATGAACAGAGAGATCTTGGTGTCCAGGTGCATAAATCCCTGAAGGTTGCTACCCAGGTTAATAGGGCTGTTAAGAAGGCATATGGTGTGTTAGCTTTTATTAGTAGGGGGATCGAGTTTCGGAGCCACGAGGTCATGCTGCAGCTGTACAAAACTCTGGTGAGACCGCACCTGGAGTATTGCGTGCAGTTCTGGTCACCGCATTATAGGAAGGATGTGGAAGCTATGGAAAGGGTGCAGAGGAGATTTATTAGGATGTTGCCTGGTATGGAGGGAAGGTCTTACGAGGAAAGGCTGAGGGACTTGAGGTTGTTTTCGTTGGAGAGAAGGAGGAGGAGAGGTGACTTAATAGAGACATATAAGATAATCAGAGGGTTGGATAGGGTGGATAGTGAGAGTCTTTTTCCTCAGATGGTAATGGCAAACACAAGGGGACATAGCTTTAAGTTGAGGGGTGATAGATATAGGACAGATGTCAGAGGTAGTTTCTTTACTCAGAGAGTAGTAGGGGCGTGGAACGCCCTGCCTGCAACAGTAGTAGACTTGCCAACTTTAAGGGCATTTAAGTGGTCATTGGATAGACATATGGATGAAAATGGAATAGTGTAGGTCAGATGGTTTCACAGGTCGGCGCAACATCGAGGGCCGAAGGGCCTCTACTGCGCTGTAATGTTCTAATTCTAATTCTAATTCTAATTCTAACATAAGCATCATACCAACACAGGACATTAGGCATTCCTGGCATTCAGCAATGTTATGAAAGGGGAGCGGGAGTTAAAATGTACCTCCACCCCCAAGGGACAGTTATTAATTGTTGGGTGATCAATGGTGGGGTGAAATTTTAAAAACAGTTTTCCAACTGATATGGAGATACCCAGCTATGGGCCTTGGGAGCCTGCCTCAAGCAAAGGTTGGAAATCGTTACTGTAGATACCTGAAGCCTGCAGCAGCAATTTACCACCTTACCCTAGGCAGGTTCCCCAATAAGGGGGAATCCCACTGGGTTGTCCACCCAAATTATTTAAACAAAGCTCATCCAGGGAATAGGCTGAGGTCAATGGCACATCCATGAGGCTGTCGGAAGTCCTGTCCTTCTATAGTTTTGAGAGCATTAGGGTTGGGACAGAAAATTCCTGCCAATGGGAAGAGCAGGATGAAGCTCAGCTGTGCTCCCCAATAGGTCAATGATGCTCTGGGCTCACACATAATGGCCGGAATTTTAAGTTGAGCGGGAGAACCGCCCACTGACCAAAAAGCCGGGCGCGGGCCCACCTCTGTCGGGCTTGGGAGCCACGCCAGGATTTTACACCTCCCAGACCATTAATAGGCCTTGGGCAGAACTTCCACCCCTCTGAGGCAGGACCTCCACCTCCAAAAGCTGCTGGCCAATCAGCGGGTCGGCAGCTCTCAGTGCCCGAAGCACCACCGGGAGCAGTGGCCACTGCTGAGACTGCGCCCAGCCACAACAGCAAGAGCGACACTGGCCCCCGGATGATGGTAAGTTGTGGGGCCTTGCTGGGGACAATTAGCCAGGCCCTGGCGAGGCAATGTGGGTCAGTTGGGAGGAGCTTTGTGTAGTGGTTGTGCCATAGGGGGGTGGCCCCGGTGGGGCACAGGGTGCCCGATCAGGAGGGCTCCCCCCCCCCCGAGCTTGCTTGGTCTTGCTTGGTGGCCTCCTGGGGGACCTCAGCCGCCCACCAGCCGCTGGTGTGGGAGGAGGCCCTTAAGTGGCAGTCAGTTGGCCACAAGGGCCTTGATTGGCCTAGGGTGTGCGGGCCGTTTCTCACTGCCGCTGCTCCTCATAAATTTGCAGTGGGGGCGGGGAGGCGTCAGTAACGGCACCCCCGCCTATCACTCAATTTTATAACTCCCACCACCACCAGCCCGCTCCTGTGGGGAGGCGTAAAATTACGGACTTCGTGAGTTTCTGGAAGACTGCCAGAACCTGTGGAGCTGTATTCCTGCAATGAGTCACTGCCTTTGGGACTGGAATGGCAAGGGAAGCAAATTGGTTTTGGGGGAGGGGATGATGATGCAGAGGGCTTTGTCTGGTCAGCTATTGACAGCACACAGATTCTGCATGCCTGAAATGTCTTATGAAAGGCTGCTTGCTTCAAGATAGATTGAGTTCCCACAATCTGGGGATAAATAGAGTTTATCCTTTATGAATTAGTATTGATTCCCACAAATGTATTGCACTGTATGCCTAGTCCAACATATATAAGGAAAGAAAAATAATCCCTCAGGAGTTGCAACTGGATGCTGTCAATTCAATTAATTAAAAATAAAGATTATTTTGTTACTGAGAATGGTTACAATTATTCATCCCAAAATCCTCCTATGAATCAAATGAGGAGAATAGAAACTCTGCTTTCTGTCCATTATTGTGCAGATTTTGTAGGAATGCTGACAGGAACTTAGCCGTCCCCTCCCCACCCCTCCTCCTACTCCCAGAGACAACTGACAGGATTGTTCAGCCTCTTGACACCCATATTCTACCTTCTCTTCCATGATTGACCTGTTTGTGTGACTGCGGCCTTATCATATAACTTCATAATGGTCCTTGGAGACAGTTACATTCATTCTGAGTGCAGGCTTGTGACTCTCATTCACTGTAGAACTACAAATGATTAGTTGGGCAGTTCTTTAGCATGTGAGAGAATCTGTGCCATCAAGAACAAAGGTAACTCCATATTTATAAATTGTTTAGTTTAATAAATGCTAGAGGATAGTATTCTACCAGGTGGTCATTTTAAAATGATATATCATTGTGCAGAAAATGGCAGTTTGTTACATGGTTGGGTGATTATATATATTATATATATATCTGCTACTCTGACATAGCTTTAGCAGTGGTAAATCCCTTATGGTCATGGGTTAATAAAAACAACTGAGCCAATTACTGGGTGAAGACAGGAGGTGGGGGAAACCAATTATCTATATACTGATTGTAAACAGTAAATAGAGACATATCCAACCAGTTAAAAGTCACAGTAGGATCAAACCTTAATCTATGTCATCATTAAGTTAAAGTACTGCTTGTTGAAGATTTGCAGGATTCTCACTTGAACAGTAAGCAAAAAAACATTCACTACAAGATCATTTAAAGGGCATTACAACTTCTCTTTGGTGATTGCATGCATATATGTTACTCAGTCTCACTCTTAATTGACAGCCCAGTGAAGCAAGTATTTGCCTACAGTACCTGTTCATTTCTGCAACATCCTCTATTTACAGCTTTAGTGATCCCAAATCACAAGAACAGAAGAATAGAAGAAGAAAAGGATGTTCAGCCCATTCACCTCTCCTGTATACTGCACATTTTCTCCTGTTTTTACATTTATACTGCCATAAAACATCCCTGGACTTTCTAATCTGCTGAGGTGAATAACCACAAGTGTTACTTAAAACATAAAACTGATAAGTTTCTCTGAAACTCCCTAATATCAGAATATTAATCCAATATTATTCAGTTGTGACTAATAACTTTTAAATAGCACTTTTAACAAAATAAAACATCCCAAGGCACTTCACAGGAACATTATCAAACAAATGTGATACTGAACCACATAAAGAGATATTAGGACAGATGACAAAAAGCTTGCTCAAACAGGAAGGTTTAAAGGAGGAGAGAGAGGTAGAGAGGTGGAAAGATTTAGGGAGGGGTTTCCAGGGCCTGGATTTACATTATGGAGGCGGGAAACAGGAGCTGGGTCTGGTTCCTCCCCCTCCTCCCCCAATGAGCTGTCCCCTTCCAGGGCCTCACTGTTCTCAAGGTCCACACCTCTCTGCACAACCATATTATGGAGAGTGCAATAAACCACCTGCAGGCAGGTATTGGTGGGTGCCACCTAACCGATCCAAGCACCAGAATCGCATCTTCAGGAACCCGAAGGCCTGCTCAATGGTTGTCCTGCTGAGCAGGTGGATTGGTTGTATCGCTTCTGTGCCTCTGTTCGGGGCTCTGGTGGAAGCGTCAGTAGCCATCTCTTCAAGGGATTTCCCTTGTCCCCTTGGATCCATCCTCGCTCTTTGTGCGGTTGGAGTGAAGATCTGAGGCAGCCTGGACTGGCAGAGGATGAAAGAGTCATGGCAGCTGCTAGGAAAGCGAGCGCACATGTGGAGGAAGCTCTTGTTGTGGTCATTGACCAGTTGGATGTTGAGGGAATGGAAGCCTTTCCTGTTGATGGATCTGACTGGCCAGTTACTGGATGCCTTGACAACTATATGGGCACAATTGACGATGCCCTGCACTTGGGGGAATCTAGCAATGGAGGCAAAACTCAATGCCCTCTGCAGGCCCATCAGTGTCAAAATGGATGTAGTCCCCTGCCATCCTGAATATGACATCCATGACCTGCCTGAAAGCGTTATGAGCTGCTGACTGCGAGATTACACCTAGGTCCACAGCTGATCCCTGGAACAACCCGGTTGCATAGAAGTTCAGTGCAATGGTGATCTTGACAGCTGCAGGTAAGGGAATGCCGTGGGGGCCGCAACACCTCAGGTCATTGTGGATCAGAGCACGCAGGTCCGAGACTATCTGCCTGGATAGGTGCAGCCTCCTGTGGCACTGACACTCTGTCATTTCTAGGTAGGTGACTCTTGGGTGGCAGACCCAATGTCTTGGGTAGCGCCTTCTTCCTCAAGCAGCTCCCCATGCTCCTCTGGCCTCCTGTTGTGCAGGAGGTTGCATCAGCTGAAGCTCATCCTGGCTGCTGTGTCCCATGTTAAAGTAGCCTGTTCTCATCTGACCTCCCTCATATGGACTTTGTGCATTCACCAGGCCTTCTCCTGCCAAAACCAGCTGCCCAGTGATGCCAGTAGGGTTACGTCCCTCTCCAGATTTCTACCACTCACCACTGAGAAAAACAAGCCTTGCAGCTCCAGCAATGGCTACTCTGTGGCACCTTTGGAGCAGCTGAGCTGTATTTTGTCCCTCTGCATTATTTGAATCAGCTCTTCCCATAGCCCTCTTGGTTCCCCCCGCAGCGTACATGACTTGTACACCCTGCCATGTTCCAGACATGGTGTTTTCCCTGTACCTTTCCTTTAGAAATTCAAAACCGCTGCTGACAAGCCTGTTACTAAGCTCCTCAATGAGCTCAATAGGCACTTACTTGGAGTCGTGCAGGGTTGCCATTCCCTCCCTCCCGGTGTCCATTTAAAAATGGTGTTGCATTCCGGTGGCAATGGAACCCAGTACCAACCTCCAAGAATATGATGCACGTGCACAACTGCTCCCACCCCCAGCAGACTGTAAAAGATTCTTGCCCCAGATCTTAAGGCCTAGGCATCTGAAAGCACAGCTGCCAATGGTGGATTGATTAAAATCGGGGATGCTCAAGAGGGCAGAATTGGAGGAAAGCGGAGATCTCAGAGAGTTGTATGGCTGAAGGAGGTTGAAGAGATAGTGAGGGCGGAGGCAACGAAGAGATTTGAAAACAAGGATGACAATTTTAAAATTGAGGCATTGCTGGACTGGGAGCTAATGTAGGTTAGCAAACACAAGGATAATGGGTGAATGGAACTTGGTACAAAATAGGATACAGGCAACAGAGTTTTGGATGAGCTCAAGTTTAAAGAGGCTAGAAGATGGGAGGCTGACTAGAAGAAAGTTGGAATAGGCAAGTCTAGTGTGACGGAAATCACACCTGCCAAATGGAAACATATTAATGTTGTCATATGGGGATACTACTGAAACTTTTTTTACTGGACATTGCACATAACGTTTAAAAAAAAACAACAGAGCTAACCAGCTGAAAACATGGTTGCACATTTGCATTCTCAGAGACAGTTGAATAGAGAGACAATGGGAGTGTTCACTGATTCAATTAACAAGATTGGTCTGGGCAATCATGATAATCAACATCCTTTGTCTGTGCAACAGCCAGAACTCCACATCCCACCGAGTGTGTCTGGAAAGCTGTGAAATAAACAATCCTCCCAGAAGCGGCTGTTTCACACAAAGAGACGGTCACATGACCTATCTGCTGGCCAGACTGAGGACTGTTTGAATTTTGCCTCACAGAAAGGTAACAGACTGCAACTGAACTCCAAGAAGAAAGCACCACTCTCTTTCTGTCTCTCTCTCTCTCCGGCAAAGTCCCAGGGAACTCATGGTGGTAGCGTAAACCTCAAGACTACAGAACTTTACAGGCTTCCAACAAGAAGACAATTGAAACCTCTCTTCGGCCTTCTGGTACCAGAGAAGCAAGCTTAAAATTGTGCACTGGGCTCCAGCGAGAACTCCAAGACTTTAACTTCAATCAAGGACATTACATCAAAGACAAAAGACAAAAACTGAATTCCATTTATTGCCAACTCTACTTCAACACCCCCCTCCATTCTTTCTTCCCCTCTGTATCTATTTGTGTGCATGCAAGCGTGGTTGTGTCATGTATTTTAATAATTTCAACCAGGTTAGAGTGGTAAGGCTAATAAACTTACATCGTTCTTGTTTAAACCTAAGAAAACCTGTCAGATTGGTTCATTTACAATTGCAATTACAATTAGAGAGCAGTGAGCAAAGAATCACTGAGGTGGTAAGCTAAAATCACTGTGTTTTAAAAGATAAACCCTGTTACGGCCAAACCAGAAAAGGGGCAAGAGGGGATCCTAAGACCCCTTCCTCACCTGGTCATAACACTAGAGATAACAATGGTATGGATGAGGGTTTCAGCAGCAAATGAGCTGAGGCGGGGCAAAGTTGAGTAATGTTACACAGGTGGAAGTAGGCAGTCTTAGTGGTGGCATGGATACATGGTCAGAAGCTCAACTCGGAGTCAAATATGACACCAAGATTGCAAACAGTCTGATTCAATTTCAGATAATTGCCAGGGAGAGGGATGGAGTCAGTGGCTAGGGAATGGAACTTGTACATAGGAACAGAATGTTTTTCACAATAACAGAAGCTATTATTCAAATCAAGATTTTTATATTATCTCACATAACTACAGTCTTAACTTTCCATCTTGCGTTGATCAATGTACTAGTCAGTTAGATAAATTCTTTGAATTAACATATGACCTATCCCCTGATATTTTAGATTAAGTTGGGGTAGATCATTAAATAGATCGTAGGGATGAAATGGTAATTTTTGTGGTAAGCAAGCCATCTGCAAGCCATTGTAGATTTTTGTACTAAAAAGTTTGACAGATACCATGGGCCAAATTTACACAGGCTTTCCAACACACTCTTGTCAGGGCCTCTTCTTTCCTTTACTAGGGCATCAGCAGAGTGGTGGGTGAGGGGCTTGAATTTCCCATGCTGTGAGTTTCCACATCCTCAGCTTCATAGGGATCTGTCATGACATTGGAGGTCAGTAGCTTAAGTGAGAAGAGGTGCATAGGCCTCTTGAAGGGCGGAACTGGAAATCACCATCAAAATCCAGGCTAAGACTGTACCCTATTAACTGGAATCTGTAAATTGCACCTTACTAATTAAATCAGATATCATCACAAGTAAAATTCTCGCCACACAAATGCCAGGCAATGACCATCTCACACAAGAGAGAATCTAACCATCTCCCCTTGATGTTCAAAGGCATTACCATCGCTGAATCCCCCACTATCCTGGGGGTTACCATCGACCAGAAACTGAACTAGACCAGACACATAAATACTGTGACTATAAGAGCAGGTCTGAGGCTGGGAATTCTGCAGCGAGTAACTCACCTCCTGACTGCCCAAAGCCTGTCCACCATCTACAAGGCACAAGTCAGGAGTGTGATGGAATACTCTCCACTTGCCTAATGGGTGCAGCTCCAACAACACTCAAGAAGCTCAACACCATCCAGGACAAAGCAGCCCACTTGATTGTCACCCCATCCACCAACTTCAACTTTCACTCCCTTCACCACTAATGCACAGTGACAGCAGTGTGTACCATATACATTTCCAGCATCCGCAGTATTTTGCTTTTATTGTACCATATACAAGATGCACTGCAGCAACTCACCAAGCCTCATTTGATAGAACCTTCCAAACCCACAACCTCTACCACCTAGAAGGACAAGGGCAGCAGATGCATGGGAACACCACCACCTGCAAGTTCCCCTCCCAGCCACACACCATTCTGACTTGGAACTATATCGCGGTTTCTTCACTGTCACTGGGTCAAAATCCTAGAACTCCCTTCCTAACAGCACGGTTGGTGTACCTACACCCCAAGGACTGCAGCAGTTCAAGAAGGCAGCTCACCACAACCTACTCAAGGGCAATTAGGGATGGGCAATAAATGCTGGCCTAGCCAATGATGCCCACATCCTATGAATGAATAAAAAAACATTTAAAAATCTATTTATTAAGTTAATACCCTCTGGGCCATTTGAGGAACGAATGACAGCTTGCAATTAACATATAAGCTTCATGAATGCTCATACTGTTTTTCAATTGAAAATTTAGTGGGAATCTTTTCCCTTCTCTCATAAGAACATAAGAATATAGGAATAGGAGCAGGAGTAGGCCATTTGGCCCCTCAAGTCTGCTCCTCCATTCAATAAGATCATGGCTGATCTGATTGTGGCCTTAACTCCACTTTCCTGCCCGCCCCCATAACCATTGACGCCCTCATATATCGAAAATCTGTTTAACTCAGCCTTGAATATATTCAACGACTCAGCCTCCACTGCTCTATGGGTTGAGAATTCCAAAGATTTATGATCCTCAGAGAAGAAATTTCTCTCATCTATGTCTTAACTGGGGGACCCCTTAATCTGAAACTGTGCCCCAAAGTTCAAGATTCCATGACAAGGGGAAACATCCCCTCAGTATCAACCCTGTCAAGCCCCTTCAAATTATTCATGTTTCCATAAGATCACCTCTCATTCTTCAAAACTCCAATGAGTACAGGCCCAAACTGCTCAACCTTTCCTCATAAGATAAACCCTCCATCCCAGGAATCAACCTCACGAACCTTCTCTGAACTACCTCCAATGCAAGTATATCCCTCCTTAAGTAAGGTGATCAAAACTGAACGTAGTTTGGTGTGGTCTCACCAATGCTCTGTACAGTTGTAGCAAGACTTCTCTACTTTTATATTCCATTCACCTTGCAGTAAAGGGCAACATTCCATTTGCCTTCTTAATTACTTGCTGTAGCTGCATACTAACTTTTTGTGATTCATGTACAAGGACACCCAGATCCCTCTGTACGGCAACATTCTATAGATTCTCTCAATTTAAATAATATTTAGCTTTTCTATTCTTCCTACCAATGTGGGTAACCTCACATTTTCCCACAATATATCCATGTGACAAATTTTTCCCCATTCACTTAACCTATCTTTATCCTTTTGCAGACTCGTTGGCGGGAATTTTATGCTGGTGGCGGGAGTCTCAACATCAGGGGAAACCAATGCCGAGATCCCCGCGCGTCTCTTTTCCAGAAGGCCTGCTGAATTTTGTGCCAATCAGGCACTTAACTGGAGACTTCAGTAAGATTTAGAACCCCGACACCAGAAGCCCCAGCCTTGCAGGGCTGCCAGCCAATCAGAGTTGGTGGCTGCTGCTGTAGCTGCAGTGACCAGACACCGAGGACTGTCGCTGGAACCAGGCTTAAGGTAGGTAGGGCAGGATGGGTCTCGCGGGATGGGGGTCATGGAGGATGGGAGTAGGGGGCAACAAGCACAGGAGGGTGGCTCTCAGCAGGCACCCCCCTCCCTTCCTGATGCCGGGTCCCTCATTCGGGCACTAAGTGCCTTTTACCGAGGGACCCCTCACCCCTACCTTCACCAACCCCCAACCCCAGAGCCGGGAAGCAGCCCGCGCTGTTTTTCATGCATGCTTCCCGTGCGGCGACAGAGCCACCCGCCAGATGGCTAATTGCAGCAGCAGCAGGATGAGGCCTTTAATTAGGCATTAATTGCCCAGTTAAGGGCCTCAATTGGCAGCGGGGTAGAAAGGCCATTCATTGGCCCTCCTGCCCTGGACTTAATTTTGGCGGAGGCGGGAAGGTGGTGGGATCCCACCCCCGCCACTATCCCACCCGATTTTATGCTCTCCCTGCCTCTAAACCCGCCGTGGGGGAAAGCATCAAACTCCCCCTCCATGGAGTTTCCTGCATAGCCACTATCTGAGTCCTCTTTTCCTCCCTCCTCTTCTCAGTACTTCCTCTGCCTCAATATTCCTCTTGATCTGTGAGGTGACAGCCTCCCGAGATGCGTAACCCAGGAATCCTTTCTTCTACCATATAATGACTGCTATTATTTCTCAAGCTCACTAAGTTTGAACTCAAATGAGCCACTTGGAGATACTTTTTACACAAAAACAATGTGCATTTATATGGTGTCCTTAACGTAGTGAAAAAACCCAAGGTGCTTCACAAGAATGATATCAAACACAACTTGACACAAAGCAACACAATGTGATATGAGGGTGGTCAGAGGTAGGTTTGAAACAGTGTCTTAAAGGAGGCGAGAGAGGTAGACAGGCAAAGAGGTTTAGGGAGGGAATTCCACAGCTTAGGGCCTAGGAATCTGAAAGCATTGTTGCCACTGATGGAGGGATGAAAATTGGGGACGGACAAGAGGTCAAAACTGGAAGGACGCAGATATTTCTGAGCGTTGTAGGGCTGGAGGAGATTACAGAGATAGAGATGGGTGAGATCATGGTGGGATTAGAAAATAAGGAGAGATTTTTAAAACACGTGGTTGCCTTGAGCATTCATAATTTCCAGAACCTCACATATCATACAAGTTTCACACCAACACTCGTTTCCACTGTCTTGTTGTAACAAATGAATTTAAAGTCAAATACACATCTGTATTGAACTTCGGTTTAGGCCAAATTCAATTAATTTTTCATTCTGCTAACCCCTGGTAACCCGAATGCTTCTTGCTTGTATCGGCTGCTAAAATCCTCTCCAAACGACATAGCCAGCACCAAGAAACATCTATTTCAAGCACATGTCCCATTTTCAAAACAGCTAATCAATAAAGAATCATACCAGCCATGAGCACTTTCACACCTAACTCATAGACAGCTTGTCAATCAAACCAGTTCAGGCACTCTTTGCAAAAAATCACTTAACAGTTAACTAATCAAAAATTATATTAGTATGTGCTCACTGACTTGCTCCAGTTTAGGCCAAACTCCATAAGCGAGAAATTCGGATCCATAGCGCCACATGGAAATCGATCGCCCTCCTGAGGTGGGCACTGAACTGCCAGCTACTTCCAACGCAGCACACCATCTTGAGAATGGCACGCAGGCTAGCATCCCCTACAAGCACTGGAAAGAAATTAACTGATGATATCATAACACACAGCCATACAGGCTGATGTGATGCCCATTTTTCACATTTGGACCATGCAGGCTCATTGGATGAATTCGCTTGTGTCTCACCAAAGATCAAGTGTTCAGCTGTAAGAGGAACCCAGCACTAGTGTTATTTAAAGGACCAGACACCCAACTTGCAGGTCAGGTGATTTACAGTAACCTCTGCTATTGTAAAGTGTCTGAAAGTAGACTGGAGTGTTTTGCAGGTGTTGTGGTGAGATTGTGGATTCGGCAGGGAATGTTGCTGCCTCTTTACAGGGAGGGCAGAGGAGCAGGTGACCTGATCACATAAAGGCTGCGACAGGTATGGGGGCTGCAGTGACAGTGCCTCAGGGTCTGCAGCACAACCAGAGCTCTGCGCAATACCCTCTGTCAACTTGGAGTGGATTCTTCCATATTCCTCCACAGTGAGTGACAGGAGGCTGTCTGGCAGGCTACCCAATGCTCCCAGGATCTCAATGTGCATGCTCATCAGCGTTGCCCTATATGTTTCCCCATTGAGGTCCTCATCTGAGTCTCCTACAGCAGAACTTGTCTGTGACTTCGCTCTCCGGGAGCTGGCACATGAACCTCCCATTACCCCTAGCCTGGCCGCAGCCCACTCATCCCCAGTGACACACCAAGTGTAGATCCCAACTCTATACTAGCATTTAAGGTAGGTGCGGTGTCAGTATCTGAGCTGGTGGCTGCGAATGTCAGACCAAGTGGCAGGGCCTCTTCTTCAGTATTGTGCTGTTGCTCTCTCTGCTTTTCCTGACTGCTCTGGCTGGACAGGCAGCAGTTCTTGGGTATATCAAGGGCCCTGTCACTGCTGGCTCCTTGATATGGAGAACCATCTCCTCCAGAGGGCTCAGGAGATGCAGACGTCCTTGTTCCCCACCAGCTCTGCTCTGGTGTCTTCTATTGTGAGCCACCTTGTACTCCAAGACAGAGGGAAGAATGTCAGTGAATTTGTTGCACTGTGTTTGAGTGATGTTCCTGTCATAGATGAATAGATGGAGGTGTTTGGAGGCCAAGAGAGGTGGGTGTGAGGCTGGCATCATTGGAATGTGTGTGAGGGTGAGATGGAGTATCTGGATGTAAGGCCTGAGTCCTGAATGCAGCTGAGTGAGTGATGGGGGTGTGGTGCACTCAGCAGCATGACCATCTGGTGGAGCAATGAGTAGATGATGTCATGTGCAGATGCATTCACTGACCATGAGGTCATTAGGCTTCTTGCAGCACTACTGCCAGATCCTCGAGTCCAGATGCCGGAATTGACAACCGCACCCACCCCCCACCCCCCACTCCCCAGCCACCTGCTTCAATTCCCATCATCCCTTGAGGACCACCTGGCTCCCAGTGGTACCATGGCCTGTGCACCTACACTACTAATGCCTCCAGCACCGCATCCCTGACCTTGGAGCCCTCTCTCTGCCCTGGTGTTCCTTTTTCCTTGTTTATAATTGCAGCAATAGTATTCAGCAGCAGTCTCCTCTCATTTAGTGCAGCTTCCCATTAAGAGGGACAGACTGCCTTTAAGAACAGAAGACTGGCTGCACCAAGTGCTATCATCGAATGATGCACAACTCCCCGCTGAGTGCAGAGGCAGCCAGCAGCACAGCAAACACTTGGCCCTACACTACAATCATGACAGCCCAAATTTGCATGCTGCCTACCTCCACTGGAACCGGCATAGGCAGATCATGAATCATGACCCTCATGGCCGAAAAATGGTGCAAGCTAGTTTTTAGTCCTCTGTACCTTTAAAACTCAGATTGATAAGTCAGCACTGTGCAGGCATGTATAAAATACACATCCACCAGTGGACTATCTGATTATGTGAGTTGTTTAATAAAGCCAGAAGATGTTGGAAACACTGTACACAGTGGGTTGAGGTATACCAGGCCTCTGGGGATGGGCTGGAAGGCGGGGGGAGCCTGTAAAATGGTAAGAGAGGGTAAGGTTGTAGTGCCCATTGTCTTCCAGCTGCCATACCATCGTTGCAGCTGTGGGAAGGTAGCGGACAGCCCTCCTGCCCCGAGGCCATTTGAGCCACTTAAGTGGCCAATTAAGTGCCTTTTCTGCCATCACTGGCATTTTCCCAGTGCCAGATGGGTGCTCAGCCACGTGGGGAAACCACCAGGTAAACTCTGGCGGCTTCCCAACGGGCTTGGAGGGGTGGGGGGGTGGGGTTGCCCTCCTATTTGGGCACTCTTTGGCCCACAGAGAGGCCCCCGGCATTGGCAATCCTCACCAACATCCCTCTCCAGCCCTCACCGGGGCCTGCCTGACTGGCCCCGACGCCCAGACCACACTTACCTGGTTCAGAGGGTGGCAGCCTTCCATCACGTCATCTTCTTCCAGGTGCAGTTCCAGCAGCGGCCACCACTCCTGATGTTGCTGTTGAGCTGTTGGCCCTCCGGTTGGCTGGCAGCTCCTGGAGGTGAGCTGCCTTCCTAATAGGGACGGCAGCCCAGATGGCATCCAATTAGTTGCCTGACCCCTGTAAAATGTAGTTCCAGGTCCCACAGATCGCCAAATTGAGGTCACCTCCCGACCCTGCTTTCAAGCCTGTTAGCGGGACCCTCGCCACAAGAATAAAATTCCAGCCAGTGAGTGCATTAGCATCTATATCATGAAAGCACAGGTTGCAATTTCGGATATGGACTTTTCAGTAGAACCGGAAACTGAAGGAAAAGAACATCTTTTAATAAGACTGATCAAACCAGCGCAACAGTTAAAAGTCATGTCAGAATTTGACTCTTGTTATAGGGGAGTTAATGGGTTAAATGAGCTGAAAATAGGTATTTTAAAAAGCTGGAAAGAAATGAAAACTGGCAGATGATATGTAAATATCATTCTAATGAGGCAATAAAAAGCAATTAAGACAGCAAAAGGGCATGAAAACAGCTAAGGCATGGAAAAGGCAGATGAAATATGTGCACCTGAAATTCTGAACAGTTGTTTAAAAAGGGAGAATTCCTCCGAGGATATCCCAAAGCATTGCAGATCCAAATAATTCCTGTCCAGGTGTGATAACTGTCGGCCCACAGCAAGATCTCACAAACAGCAAATAAAATGAATCTATTTTTGATAATGTTGGTTAAAGGAGGAATGTTGGCCAGGGCACTTCCAGGTTCTTCTTCAAGAAGTAATGCAATCTTTATTTACCTTCATCTGAATAGGCAGACAGGGCCTTGGTTTAACGTCTCATCCAAAAGATCTCCAACAATGCAGAACTCCTTCAATACTGTTGTAGAACTGAAAGGCCTGGGTGATGCATTCAAATGTATACTCAATTGTTCACTGTTGTAAACGGTGCTGTATACTTCCATCACTTTCTTGACCAGCATGTGTTGCCAAAATTGGTAGTGGGGGAGACAGCTGTCTGAATCAGGAGAGGGAGATGGAGGGGAAAGGGGCAGCAGCATTGTTATAACCACTGACTTGACTTTTACTGTAAGTTCTGAGCTAATACAAAAGCCTCTTTGGGACAGGAGAAACAATACAACTCTTCTATATTAACTGAGACACTAACTGTAAAAGCCAAGTAAATATATCAGAAGCTGCTGCTTCTCCTCCTTCCCCACCTCCCACACACCCCCCTCCTCCACACCCACTTCCAAGTCTGGAAGCTCCCTCCAACCCCTCCCCTCCCTTCTATCACAGCCCTGCTATTCTCACTCCCCATTCTGGCAGCTCTCCTCCTGATACCAATTCTGACCTCACTGCTCCTGTTGCCTGGGACAGGTGGTTGGCTGCTGATGGCTGTCCAAATGTCAGCAGTTGGCTGAAACTGGGCAGCTGGCTGCTGACAGCTGGCTGCAGGCCAGCTGCAGACTGGCTGGAACCAATTGCAGACTATCTGCAAGAGACTGGCTTACAGTGGTTGGGTGGCTGCGGTTGGCTCGCTCCTGTTAGCTGACTGCAGGCTGACTGTAGGTGGGCTGGATGTGACTGGCTGAGAAGTGTCAACTACCCAAGCATTGGCAGCTGGCTACTGGTGCCTGGCTGTGGATTGGCTGGTGGTGGTGGTTGGATGGTTCCTTGTGGTTAGCTGGCCAGCTGTGGTTAGGCTGGCCAGATTTTAGTGAAAGCTGCTAGTTGTGATAGCCTGTTTTGAGAATTTTAATTGTAAGCTGTGTTTTTTCACATCATGAAGTATTTCTGTATGTAAAAATAAATTAATTCTAAAGCACTGGGAAATGCACTTGGAAATGGGCTCATGTTTCCAACCGGTCCCACACCCCCACCACCTCTTCCCACAATGAGAAGAAATCTTCTACATGATCCACAGTATGCCCACTATACCAGTGCTCACCCCGAGAGATGCTGATGTCACTTGTATTGACCCTGCTGCCCCTTTAGCTGAGATCAGCTAACTCACGATAAACTTGGATCTCTCCTCATTTTATGGCTTAGTACTACACCAGGAAATTGATTGGTTAAATTAAGCTTCTGGTAAGCTTCTTAGGATGTTGGTAATAGAGAACTTAGTGATGATGTTGGCATTGAAGGTCAGGGAGATGCAAGTCCTTTTCATGTTGGAGATGGCCATTATTGGATACTGATATAGTACAACTTTTACCTGTCATTTGTTAGCTCATCTGAATACTGCCCCAAGACCTGCTGTAGGCTGACATAGACTGCTTCCTGACTGCAGGAGTTGTGAATGTAGTTGAACACTGCAGAATCATTAGCAAACAGCTCCACTTCTGACTTTATTATGGAAGAAAAGTCATTAACGATGCAGCTAAAGATTGTTGGGCCAAAGAGGTTTCCTGAAGGTCTTCAGCAGTTATATCCTAGGGCTGCAGTGATTTCCCTTCAACAACCACTACCTACTCCTTTTGAGCTAGGTATGACTCTAGCCACTGGGGGTTTTCACGTGACCATCATTGAGCTCAGTTTTGCTAGAGATCTTGGTTCCATAGTTGAAATGCTGCCTTGATGTCAAGGGCAATTGGTCTCACGTTTCTTCTAGAATTCAGCTCTATTGTCTATATCTTGATCAAGGCTGTGATTAGCTTTTGTGCCAAGTGGTTTCTGAGAACCCAAACTGAGCATGAATGAGCAGGTTTTGGGTGAGTAGATGTTGCCTGATGGCACTATCGATGACTCCTTCTATTATATTGATGATGATAGGGAGGAGGCTTAGGTTTGTTCTTTTTTTTATAGAACCATTTTCCACATTGTCAGGTAGATGCCAGTGGAACAGCTTGATTAAGGTGCCAGTTAATACTACTGCACAGCTCTTCAACACTGTGGCCTGGAGGTTGTCAGGACCCATAGCCATTGTAGTGTCCATTGCACTCAGCCATTTCTTAATATCTTGTGGACTAAACTGAATTGGCTCGATTTTCTACGCTCTACAATGGTAGAGCCCTTGGGTGGAGATCCTGTAGGATTGTCTGCTTAACACTTTTTAGCTAAAGAAACTTGGAAACACTGCAGCCTTGTCCCTTGCACTCACATACTGGGGGTTGCACATATAATTGAGGATTGGAATGTCCACAGAGGCTTGTAGTCCCCATAAGTGTCTGATTGTTCACCACTCTCTTGGCGTTTCTTTGCGGATGAAGATTTTGGGAAGGTTGTAGTCATCGGTTGTAGGCCCGCTGGTGGCTAGTCAGGCCTATCTGTAACCGGCAGATTCTCCCACAGCAGGTACAAGTGAAGGTGTAGTCGCTACTGGGGGCAGTTGGATTTATACCACTATTTTCAACTGAATTGGTAAGGTTAAAAGAGCTTTGCACTGATCTGTAGATCATGGGATTGCTTAGGGAATGTGATGGAATGTTCTCCACTTGTCTGGATGGGTGCAGCTCCAACAACACTCAAGAGGCTTGACACCATCCAGGACAAAGCAGCCCACTTGATTGTTTGTGGATGGGGTGCCATTCACTCCCTCCACCACTGAAGCACAGTGACAGCAGTGTGCACCATCTACAAGATGCATTGCAGCAATGCACCAAGGCTCCTTAGACCGCACCTTCCAAACCCGCGACCTCTACCAACTAGAAGGACAAGAGCAGCAGATGCATGGGAACACCACCACCTGCAAGTTCCCCTCCAAGCCACACACCATCCTGACTTGGAACTATATCGCCATTCCTTCACTGTCACTGGCTCAAAATCCTGAAACTCCCTTCCTAACAGCACTGTAGGTGTATCTACCACACATGGACTGCAGCAGTTTAAGATGGCAGCTCACCACCACCTTCTCAAGAGCAATTTGGGATGGGTAATAAATGCTGGCCGAGCCAGCAATGTCCACATCCCATGAACAAATAAAAAAAAGCTCCATCTATACCTTGCCACTTTTTGTGTTTAGCATGCAGGAAACTTTGCATTTTAGCTTCACTAGGGTAATGCCTTATTCTAAGGTATACCTACTGCTAATCCTGGCATATCCTTCTATGCTTGCCATTAAACAGTAAAGATAAAGCCAGGGCATAAATTCAAAGTGAGAAAACATAATCAGAGAAGGGGCATGGGTTCAAACTGGTAAAGGATAAATCAACAGGTGGATGAGTCGGGAAGGCAAAAACCTCAGTCATTTAAAACCCTTTTGGATGCATTCTGTAGTTCTCTGTCTTTTTTGGACGGATAAGCTAAGATGCTTCTCCTAATTTGTATTCATCTTGTGATCTTGTGCACTGCTCCAATTATAGTGATTTTGACAGTGAGCTGGGAGAAGGTCACTTGTCTGCCTTCTCAGCCAATATATTTTACACGGAATGGGTGGGGAAACATAGACAGCATCAGAGGACCTGATTTGTTTAAAGACTTGAAAAATAAATTAAATCAAACGAAAAAAATCTGATACTGTTGGAAAAATCAACACTCATGTTGGAGAATAATGTGAATGGTATTTAGTCATTCAAACAAGAAAGAGTTAATGCTATCCACAATGAACAATTTGTACTATTTTGAATATAGGCTTGCAACAGTGAAAATAATCTGTCAAAGTCAAATGTATTGTTGGAGCTGCACTGCAACATTGCTTTCTTTTGAAAAATGTGATCCTATTTACCAACCATTTCTCGTATAAGTTTTGATTCACCAGCATCCAGCAGGTTCAGGCCATCTGCACTCATGTTGGCAACGAATAATATAACTGATTTCTTAGAGCGATGTGTACATGGACAGAACGGTTTCCTCATCTACTAAATTTAGTCACTTGATAATGTGCCTTGCCCCTCCACTTTTCACCCATATTTTGAAAACCTCACATTTTTTCATTAAGCAAGAAGATATTGTATGGAAATAAAGTTGTTAAGAATACAGATAGCATGTCATTTAAGAAACAATTAGATACTGAAATAGGGGGACTGTCTGGACTGGTTTCTAATCCTATGCTTATTCGTCCAAGTTAAATAAATTGCTTATTTTACCTTATTTGTACCTTTCATTATTTTAGAGGCTTGCATCATGTTTTCCCTCAGTGTTTTATCCTACAAGAAAAGCCTTAGACCCTGAATTTCCTTGGATCTTCTGCCATTGCACCGGCTTAAATTTGCCAAGAGTGTGGTGGAAACACTGTTCACACGTATAAACAATGATTCAGACACCCTTCCGGCATAGTTACGATGATGCAATGGCAGAACATCTGAGGAAATTCAGGGCTTTAGTCTCTTGAACTTCTCTTCATGACGTAGGCATGATTTAAGATGGGCTCAATGTCTATCCTCATCCAGAATTATCATGATGTTATAATTTGCATCATCTGGGTGCCACAGATTTTTGAAAGACCTTAATTACGATCCCTTCAATCATATTTTTTCCAAATAAAATAAGTTTCTTCTCATAATTTAGATTCCTAAATCATGGAATCAGCTTTGTTGTTCTATGAAAACATCTCAGAGTTCTCAATCCTAGAGGGAGGAAAAAACCTATATTTTGGCTGTTATTTCTCAAACTCCATAAATACTTCAGTACAAGCTGATGGCTGGAGGATTGCAAATTTCATCTCAATATTCAAAAATGGGGAAAGGTACAAACCTAGCAATTGCAGGCCCGTTAGTCTAACATTGTAACATAAAACACTCAAGGACATTCTGTGGGATGTTATAAATGCATATCTAAAAGAACACAAGTATCATAGGGACCAGTCAACATGGGGAGAAATTTTATGCAGTCTGCCGCAGTGGATTTGGTGATGTGCGGGGTGATATAATTAGGCAGGCGGTGTTTTTTCTGATTCCCGACGGTGCGATATTTTAGAAGAATTAAGTCGGCAGCGGGTTTGCGGTGTTCTGCGGTTTCCCCAGCACGGTGGCCGATTGCAGTTTTGCATTCATTTAAATAACATGAATACTTCATGTTATTAACCTACACATAGTTACGATTCAGTCCTACTTGCCAGATTAAGTGAATGGCGAGTAATATTCCCATGCCACCCAGTTCAGGAATGTTTCAATGTGGTGTGCAACAGTCGGATTTGTGCAGATGAGTCTCAGGACTGTGCTCTTCTCTCTTTCAATCAGCCACTAAACTAACGCCAGCATTGAAATGGATGTCTGCCTCCAGGCTCTGCACCAGCAAGGGTGAATCATCTCAGGGAATGACAGCAACGGCATGGGCGGGGGCAGCATGGAGGAGCGGGGAGGGTAATCGGGGAGGACAGGGTGGGGGCTTAAGTGCATGGAGGAGCAGGGGAGGGAGGAGGGCAGCGTCCAGGATGTGTAGTGGCTGATTTTGATGATGAGGCTGGCTGTGTGCGATTGCAGGGGGTGGTGGGTTGATATTTTCCTATCAGAAAACTGATGGTCATGAGGCCTAAAAGGAGAGAGGATTGCCGTCATCTCCGGAGTTCTGTGTCTCCACATCAGGGTACTGACTAGCAGAAGGGAGAGTCACAGTCACAGGGAGCAATTGTACATGGTAGGGGGGATGGTCAAAACTTATGGTTGGGTATTCGAGGCCATTATAGAGCGGGGATTGGGAATCTGTAACTGTATCAAGGTGGATTTTTAGAAGTTCAAGGGTGAGAATCGGCAGTTGGATGGTGACGGTAGTAGGGACAGGGAGGAGGGATGGCATGTATAAATTGATGATGAGCTGATCCACGGTAATGGGGGAGGTACTATGGTAAAGGGGGGAAGGGTGAAGGTAAGTTGGGTGGGTCAAGGGTGATGGGTACAGGCTGGAAGATGACAGGAGGAGGTTGGAAGGTGGGCAAACTTGCCTGGTATCGCAGACGCAACATTTTCTGGGAAAAGAATGCAAACCACGTGTCCAATCATGGAACGCAAGTTCAGACCCACAGCAATGTGGTTGACTTTTACATGCTCTCTGAAATGGCCACTCAGTTGTATCTAACCGCTACAAAGTCAATAAAAAGGAATGAAACTGGACGGACCACCCGGCATTGACCTAGGCACCGGCCTTCACTGTCGCTGGGTCAACTGTGACCGCATGGGTTTCCGCCGGGTGCTCCGGTTTCCTCCCACAGCCAAAGACTTGCAGGTTGATAGGTAAATTGGCGATTGTAAATTGCCCCTAGTGTAGGTAGGCAGTAGGAGAATGGTGGGGATGTGGTAGGGAATATGGGATTAATGTAGGATTAGTATAAATGGGTGGTTGTTGGTCGGCACAGACTCAGTGGCCGAAGGGCCTATTTCAGTGCTGTATCTCTAAATAAATAAAATCCTGGAACTCCCTAACAGCACTGTGGGTGTACCTACCCCACATGGACTGCAGCGGTTCAAGAAGGCAGCTCACCACCACCTTCTCAAGGGCAATTAGGCATGGGCAATAACTGCTGGCCTGGCCAGCGACGCCCACATCCCATGAATGAATTTTAAAAAAGTCGATTAGGAGGAGACAAATGTTGGTGGGTGGGATCTGCTGCTGCATGCAAATATCAGGCACAAAACAATGATCTGTTCATAACTTTCATGGTTCTGCTGAATGGCAGAAGGAGGACGGTTTTACAATACTCTTCTCACCTCAACAATGGGAAAGCTACAAAGACAGGAGTCTCATACACGCAATTTGTGCTCTTACATACAAACAATTGCAGAGGGAGAGACTGAGGAAGGATCTTGGCGATTAACAGATGATGCCTCAACAGAAGCAGCACAAGAGAGTGAGGCTGCTCAGAATGAAGCCATCCAGGAAAGGCATTATCAAAGACAGGCGCTGGCAAGTCATCGCATCCTCAGGACAAGGACACATTACCTTCAGATGTCAGAGAGGCAATGCCAGAGAAGCATGAAGATGTGACTTGCAATGGCGACAGAAATGTGTATGATCCTTCAGCATTACCTGAAGCTGCTTGTTTTTATTGGGAACCCCATGCCACTTACACTCAATTTCTTTGCTACCAGGGATCAACGGGCAAGGTATGTGGTATCTCACAGCCTGCGACCCACAGGTGCATCAAAGAGGTAAATAATGTCCTTTTTCGACGTCCCAATCATGTTCATCTACTTACCTGTAGACGAGGACAGCTAGGCAGCAAGGTCTGTGACCTTCAGCGCCATTGATGGCTTCCCTAGAGTGCAAGGGATGATCGACTGTACTCATGTCATCATTTGAGCTCCTTGGGACCAGACAACTGTCTTGGTTAATCACAAAGGCTTTCACTCTTTAAACATGCAATCATGCATGTTTGTGCACATTTCCCAGGGAACTGTCATGACTCCTACATTTTGAGGAACTCCCAGCTGCCAGCAGATTTCAAGGAAACAGCTAAAGTGGACGGATGGATCCTGGGTGACAAGGGCTACCCACTTTGTACATGGTTAATGACATCAGTACGTCATCCCCAAAGTGCTACTGAAGAGAGGTACAATGTTGCTCACGCATCCACCAGAGCTATCATTGAACACACTATTAGCATGTTGAAAATGCGCTTCCACTGTGTTGACTGGTCTGGAGGGGCTCTTCAGTACGCACCACAGAGGGTGTCACAAATAATCGTTGTCTGCTGTGCCTTGCACAACTTTGCAATTAGATGTGACAACATTCTGCAGGCGGAGGAACACCAGTCCTCCTCAGATGAGGATGACTACGAAGAGGGTGAGGAGGAGGACAACAATGATAATGATGCCATCATCAATCTGAGGGCCATGGAGAGGCATGCAAGGGACATCAGGGAGAACCTCATTTATGCATGTTTCAGCCGACAATAAGCCACATCATCAAGGATGGTTGGGAGGAGAAACGTAACAATTTCCCACATAAATTCCCTTTTACATAAGGTCTTATTCATAGCTGCAATCTTAATGAAACATGGCTGCACTTTCATGTGATTGTCATTTGAAATCATCCATGGGCTACAATGAATGCAACTACACACCACTGCAAGCAGCGTTAAGTTTTGACCGTCGAAAACAAAAGTAAGGCCTGACAGTACTGGAAAAAGTTATTAATCATCAATAGGGAAGCAGCCATCATTGAAGAGTGAAGGCTAAAATTCCAAAGAGATATGGACACTGGACATTTCCTGAGATGCTTTGCAAACATCATTGCGTTCCTGCCATAGGCCTCTAAAAAACTTCTTTGTATCTAACTGTAACCAAGCAAAACATTACTGAGAGTGGATCATATTTTGCATGAAACAAAAATGTTTCAATACATCTTTGCAATCGTGAGAACTTTTTTAGCCAGTATGTTACAAGCCCAACGAGAAAGGGTGCAATTCTAGATTTAGTCTTCGGTAATGAAGCTGGGCAAGTGGATAAAGTAGCAGTAGGTGACCATTTTGGAGATAGTGGCCATAATATAGTAGGTTTTAGCATAATCATGGAAAAGGACAAAGATAAAACATGAGTAAAAGTTCTAAATTGGGGGAAGGCAAATTTTACAAAACTGAGAGGTGACCTGGCAAAAGTGGACTGGATACAGCTACTTGAAGGAAAATCAGTGGCAAACCAAAGGGAGGCATTCTAAAGGAAGATTCTACAGGCACAGTGTAGGCATGTCCCCACAAAGATAAAGGGTGGTAAGGCCAAATCTAGAGCCCTCTGGTTATCTAGAAGCTTACAGGGTAGGTTAAAGCAGAAAAAGAAAGCTTATGACAATCACAAAAATCTTAATACTTTAGAAAGCCTAGAGGAGTATAAAAAGTGCAGGGTGAAGTAAAAACAGAAATTAGAAAAGCAAAGAGAGGACATGAAAAATTATTGGCAGGTCAAATCAAGGGAAACCCAAAATGTTTTATCAGTACATTATGAGCAAGAGGATAACTAAGGAAACGGTAGGGCCTATCAGAGATACACAAAGGAACTTACAAGTGGATGCAGAAGATGTAGGCAGGGTTCTAAATGAGTTTTTTGTTGCTGTATTCACAAAGGAGAGGGATGTTGCAGACATTGCAGTAAAAGAGGAGGAGTGTGAGATATTAGATATGATAAGCATAATGAGAGGAAGTACTAGAGGGTCTGATATCCTTGAAGGTGGATAAATCGCCAGGGCTGGACAGAATACATCCGAGGTTGTTAAAGGAAGCCAGGGAGGAAATAGCGGATGCTCTGAGGATCATCTTCAAATCCTCACTGGATATGGATGAGGTGCCAGAGGATTGGAGGTCTGAAAATGTTATACCATTGTTTAAAAAGGGTATGAGGGATAGGCCAAATAATTATCGGCCGGTCAGTCTAACCTCGGTGGTGGGTAAATTATTAGAATCAATTCTGAGAGACAGTGTAAACTGCCACTTCAAAAGGCCTGGATTAATCAGGGATAGTCAGCATGGATTTGTTAAGGGAAGGTCATGTCTTACTAACTTGGTTGAGTTTTTTGAGGAAGTAACAAGGAGGATTGATGAGGGTAGTGCAGCGGATGTGGTCTACATGGATTATAGTAAGGCATTTAACAAGATCCCACATGGCAGACTGGTCAGAAAAATGAAAGCCCATGGGATACAGGGGAATGTGGCAGGTTGGATCCAAAATTGGCTCAGTGACAGGAAACAAAGGGTAGTACTCGACGGATGTTTTTGCGAATGGAAAGCGGTTTCCAGTAGCATTCCAGAAGGCTCAGTGTTCGGTTCCTTGCTGTTTGTGGTACATATTAATGGTTTGGACTTAAATGTGGGAGGCATGATTGGGAAATTGCTGATGACACAAAAATTGGCTGTGTAGTTGATAGTGAAGAAATAGCTGTAGAACTCCAGAATGATATCAATGGTTTGGTTGAATGAGCAGAAAAGTGGCAAATGGAATTCAATCCAGAGAAGTGTGAGGTAATGCATTTGGGGAGGGCAAACAAAGCAAGGGAATACACAATAAATGGGATGATATTGAGAGGGCTAGAAGAAGTGAGAGACCTTGGAGTGCATGTCCACAGGTTCCTGAAGGTTGCAGGATAGGTAGATAGAGGTTGAAGAAGGCATATGGAATGCTTTCCTTTATTCGCCATGGTATAGAATACAAAAGCAGGGATGTAATGCTGGAATTGTATAAAACACTGTTTAGGCCACAGCTGGAGTATTGTGTACAGTTCGGGTCACCACATTACAGGAAGAACATAATTGCGCTGGAGAGAGTACAGAGGAGATTTACAAGAGTGTTGCCAGGGCTTGAACGTTGCAGCTATGAGGAAAGATTGGATCGGCTAGGGTTATTTTCCTTAAAACAGAGGAGGCTGAGGGGTGACTTAATTGAGGTGTACAAAATTATGAGGGGCCTAGATAGAGTAGACACCAGTTTCCCCTAACAGAGAGGTCAATTACCGGGGGCACAGATTGAAGGTGATTGGTAGAAAGATTAGAGGGGACATGAGGAAAAACTTTTTCACCTAGAGGGTGGTGGGTGTCTGGAATTCACTGCCAGGAACAGTGGTGGAGGCAGAAACCCTTGAATCTTTTAAAAGGTACCTGGACATGCACCTGAAGTGCTGTAACCTGTAAGGCTACGAAGCAGGTGCTGGAAGGTGGCATTAGATGGGACGGCTAGTTTTTTCGGCGGGCGCAGTCACGATGGGCTTCTGTGCCGTAATTTTTCTATGGTGACAATTTGTACAGCACCTGTGCCACCTTCATGATCAAAACTGTTTCAATTTCCTTTTTCTCCCATTATGTCTAGGTGCTACCCCGACATTAGCAGCTCAGGTGGATGACCGTGGTGGGCATCCATGGAGGGGGCCTTGATAGCTCCATTCTACTGGGGGTCTGCAGCAATGGTGCTTGAGTATCCCCTGTGTGCTCGCCTGCTGGAGGTACAGGGGTCAATGTCAAGGGGGAGAATGAGATTCTGCTTACCCTGGGGGTGTCTAGAGAGGAAGGCCCCGGGGCAGCTGACAAGTGCTCCTCCTCCATCTGTGTGTATGATGGCACCTGCCTGTCTCCCTGAGGGGAAGGAGCATCCGGAGGGAAGTGTAGGTTCCTCGTCCCCATCTCGCTTAGACTCTGCTGCACAGAGCCCACAGCAACAGCGATGGATGGCAGGTCAGATTGCATATGGCTCAAGTGCTCAACCAGACTCAGCACAGAGCTTGCCAAATTCTTGACTGAGGAAGCCATTGCTCAAGTGCATGGGACATGGCAGACATCATGGCTTGCATGGACTCCTCCATGGCACATTCAAAGCCATGCATGACCTCAGGCATCTCCAAAATATTTTTCACATGGCTTTGCTGCAAGTCTAGCAAACTTCTTGTAGCTACAAACAGAGGATCATCATGAGCGTGGGGCTGAGCAGGGGCCTGGTCCCGGCAGTCCTCCAATTGTCAAGGAACATGGCTAGCACATGTTCCCTCAGCTGCCGGGACGTGTCTGTGTCATACACACCAGCTTGTGACCCAGAATCTAATCTTAAACCCCTCCCCCACGGACTGTGTAGATGTATCTGGTGAAGGTGGAAGAAGAGGCAGGTGACGGTGCACCCCCTGGGGCATTGGCTTCTTCTTGCTCCCTAAAGGAAGATTCTTGGGCCACGCGGTGTTCTGCGACACGAGTGTGGGCACCTGCAGCGGGGACACAAACAGAGACACTTTAAGCATGTGCTTTACATGAGTTCATACCATTTCCTTCAGTTTCCACTTATGGCTGGAGCAGAGATGACACTTCATCCCTATGCCTTGTGGCTCCTGCCTTGCCATCTCCGCATGCCCTGCCTCCCTCCTCTCTCACGATCTCGGAGGCCTCCTCCTCAGCCATGGTCAGCAGCCTTATGTCAGGGACCCCTCCTCCCATTCTAGCACCCTCGCACTGGTTGTGGCTTCATTTATCCTGCAGCAGACAGTGCAGATTTAATGACATGGCAAATGATATATCACAACCATTGTATACATGCACCAACATCAATCATTTTGCATTGGCTTTCGCATGACACATCCAATCACATAAACAATGCCAATTTTCATCATTTAGTAGATGGCACCAAGGCTGCTCAAGCATTCAACTGCATTCCTTGTGTCCCCTCTGCCTTAAAGACACAGAGCCATGGAAAAAAATCAATGGAGCAGCCTCGCCAGGACCACTTACCCACATTGATCTGAGTAAGCCATTGATTCGCATGCGGCACTGTACTCATGTTCTAAGAGTTACCCCACAGTTCAAGACCTTCACCTTTACCTCCATCCAGGCCACCTTGGTGAGGCGGGAGGGTCTTTGGACTCCATCTGCAGGGAAGAGGACCTCTCGCCTTTCCCTGACGGCCTGGAGGAGAAGCTGCAGGGAGGCATCACTGAACTGTGGGGTGGGATGCTGCCTGCTGGCTGCCATGTCATTCAATTTGGCTGCAGGGAAAATAAATGATATGAAGTTGGTGGTGACTTTCACAAAATAAGAGAGGAGAAAACGTTTTGATTTAAGTGAAAGCTTCAACTAAGTTATTTTGAAGATACTTTTTTTATTCATTCATGGGATGTGGGCGTCACTGGCTAGGCCAGTATTTATTGCCCATCCCTAATTGTCCTTGAGTAGGTGGTGGTGAGCTGCCTGCTTGAACTGCTGCAGTCCTTGGGGTGTAGGTACATCAATAGTGCTGTTAGGAAGGGAGTTCCAGGATTTTGACCCAGTGACAGTGAAGGAACGGCGATACAGTTCCAAGTCAGGATGGTGTGGCTTGGAGGAGAACCTGCAGGTGATGGTGTTCCCATGCATCTGCTGCCCTTATCCTTCTAGGTGGTAGAGGTCGTGGGTTTGGAAGGTGCTGTCAAATGAGTCTTGGTGAGTTGCTGCAGTGCATCTTGTAGATGGTATACACTGCTGTCGCCATATGCCGGTGGTGATGGGGGTGAATATTAAGGTGGTGGATGGGGTGCCAATCAAGTGGGCTGCTTTGTCCTGTATGCTGTTGGAGCTGCATCCATCCAGGCAAGTGGAGAGTATTCCATCACACTCTTGACTTTGCCTTGTAGATGGTGGACAGGCATTGGGGAGTCAGGAGGTGAGTTATTCACTGCAGAATTCCCAGCCTCTTTGACCTGCTCTTGTAGCCATAGTATTTATGTGTCTGGTCCAGTTCAGTTTCTGGTCAATGGTAACCCCCCAGCATGTTGATAGTGGGGGATTCAGAGATGGTAATGCCATTGAACGTCAAAGGGAGATGGTTAGATTCTCTCTTGTTTGAGATGGTCATTGCCTTGCACTTGTGGGGTGCGAATGTTTCTTGCCACTCATCAACCCACCTGACACGAAAGGAAGGCTGCTGCTCCTTGAGGCTGCAAGCACACACTGTTTTATATCTGTGGCAATGCTGGTGCTTGGGGCAGTGACGGTTGGTTCCATCAATGAAAGGCCGCCCCGCCACATCATCCTAGCTGTTCCCTGTGCCTGCCGCTTATAGCTAATTTAAATACAAAAATCACTTGGGATACAGGATTTGCAATGGGAGCGAAAGTTACGACAACTTCTGGTCCTGTCGTCGGGAACGCTGCGGAAATGATAAGATTCCACCTATGATTTTTGAAATATTAGACCACGTCTTACAAATCTACTGGAATTCTTTGAGGAAGTAACTAAGTAGTGGACGTAAGTAATCCAGTAGATGTAATTTAATTGATTTCAAAAGACATTTGACAAAAATTCTTATAAGAAACTAGAGGATGAAATAAGGAATTGTGGAATAGAAACAACTTGTCTATGTGGATTGAGAATCAGTTTAGAAGTGGAAGGCAAAGAGCATTGATAAGTGAAAAATTTCTGGAAAAAGGTAAGCAGCAGTGTTTTACAGGAGTCTGATCAACCATTCACAATATTTGTGAATGATATGAAACAGAATCATAGTATTATTAACCTTACTGTTGACACTAAACTTTGTGGTCAGGTAATGAATAGGTTATCTTCAAAGACTGGATCAATTATGTTAATTGTCTGAGAGATGGCAGATTGTATTGTGGATAAATTTAGCATAATGCATATGGGATGAGGTGTCAGTGAACATGTGTATAACATGAAAGGGTCTCCAATTGCAGAAACTGAAAAGAAGCAGCATTTGGGAGTGAGCATTGCTCAGACTCCAAAAGTATCTGGTCAGTGTGAAACAGTTATCGACAAGGCAAATTGGGGGTGTGGTGTATGTGGAAAAATGGATTATTGATCACAGCACATTATACTCACGTTGCACAGATCAATGATATCAGTTCCAGAGTACAGCATCTAATTTCACCCACCACACTTCATAACAATATAGATACATTAGAATAGGTTCAGAAAAGAATGACTCCATGCCATAAATGCCCAAGTTATGAAGAAAAATTCAAGAATAAGGCTATTTTAGCTGGAGAAGGGCTGAAGGGACATATGTAATGCCACTAAAATAATAAAAGGTACCAATAAGGGTAAAATAAGCAAGCTAACTTTGGAAATGAACATAGAACTAGAAGAATGACATTCAGAAGCCATGAACAAGCTTACAATCTTGGAAAACTTTTATTCCGCCCACCCCACCAACTCCCCGCCACACACAATCACACAGGATCAAGGACACGTGGAGCAGACTTTCAGAGAAGACAGTTCATTCAGTGTCAACTGACAGCTTTGAAAATGAAATAAAAACAGAAAGTGCTAGAAATACTCAGCAGGTCTGGCAGCATCTGTGGAGAGAGAAACAGAGTTGACATTTCAGATCAGTGACCTTTCATCAGAACTTTAAAAGTGAGCTGGATTGACATCTGTTCAGAAGTGGGGGTTAAGATGGCATTGCTTGAGTTTCTTCAGGGGAAATAGGGGGCGAAACTTAGCATTTCTTAAAGGGGGGATCAACAAGTAAAGGAAGGCCATGGGCTGAATTTTTCAAGCCGCTAAGAAGTCCTGCTGCCATGACCAAAAGCAGGACCCATCCCCACACTGGCGGGTCGGCGGAACCCAGGGGCGGCATTTTAATGGCGTTAGCCAATTAAGAGGCCACTGCTGGGACCTCTGTCCAATAGAGCAAGGCAGCCCACCTCCCACTGTTAGAGGTGGCCACTGTTGAGGCTGCAGGATGAAGGAGAGGGCACCTCCATGGCGTGACACCCTCAAAGTCAAGGTGAGTTTTATTTTAAAGCATGCCCGGCAATCGGGGTGGTTGTGGAGGAGCCTTCCATTGGCGGTGCCGTACCTGCCGCAGCAGCCATTGCTGCCAGGGGGCCCATCCATGGGTCATGGAGCAGCCAGAAAGGAGGAAATTCACTTTCGCACCTCCCTCCACACCACCGCACCACCCCCACCACCCCCCACCCCCCACCCCCCAACCCCACAGCCCCACTGCCTGGAACCTGCTGGGTGTCCACCAGGGTTTGATAATGGTATGATAATGTAGAAGAACAGTAACTTCATTAACCAGCAGTCTGCAAAGAAGCCTGGATTACCTTACTACACAATACAATTAGAAATTGAGCTCTCAACCCACTATAATACCTTGTAGAATACCATTAATCCTTATACTTTACATGTTATACAAAGTTTAGTACCCTCTAGTATCTTAGTTCCTGCATTAACCTGCACATCTCAAGTACATAGACTGTCTTTAGTGTCAAATAATGCAGTGACCCATGGTTGATTATCAGCGTCTTTCTCAAACTTGAATGAATCTGGTGGGGCTACTCTGTACTCAGCACTGGGCTTCTCTGCAGTTCTCTGTGGCTGAGACACACTTATACCCAACAATTTCTATCAGAAGCTTTTTTCTGTGTGCCTGTGCAGTTCTGCTATTTATTTCTAATGCATTTGTGAACTCATTTTCTCCTCATACTTTCTCAATGTCACACTGTTCTCTAGCCCCCTCTCAGTCATGGTCTCAATCACAGACTCTTATTGTCCTAATCCCCTCATGTGACTTTAAACAGGTCCTTCATATGTTTGATTTTGTCTTGTTTCCCCTGCTTAGCCTTTTATGTCTTTCAATATATCTTCTCTTCCCTACTCAGCTTTTATTTCCCTGAATGCATTCATAGTTACTTTTCTTCCAAATACCTTTCTGCACTTTAGTTACAAAAATCCTCAGACTTTACTGTTGCTACTTTTTATATGTTCCTTTGCAACATTCTTCGTCATTGGTTTCCTATTTTTTCTCCCTTTTCTCAGGTTTTCACATATTCCATGCTCATTTAGTTTATCTACATGTCAGTTTTCCTCAGTCTTTATTAGTTTACCAAGATACACGTCCAGCTGGCCCTGCTCATCTCTCAGTTGATTCCTATGAGCTGGAATTTCCTCTTGCTTTTTTACGTGCTGAAAGATACACATTCTTACCTCTAGTCATGAAGAACCACTGTTACAGACTAAGGGGCTGAAAGTTTACAGCCCCTCATGCATCCTCCCATTGTAAGTCTGGTACAAATGCTGTGGAAGAGCCGGGAATTAAGCCAGGACCTGGATATGTCCTGACTTCCTTGTCAGCTTCCATAGGGCCTTATTTCAGGTGGAGCCTCCACTTTCAACAAAAGCAGATCACCTGTATCAGAGGAGGCATGGCTGGGGAGAGGAGACTTCCTGGTTGGGAGTTTCCTTGCCCTCAGCTTGGCAGAACAGTAGCAGCCAGTACATTCCCCAACAGGGAGGTGTGCCACTGGTGGGGCAGAAGTGGGACCCATGTGGAGTGGGTGGCCTCCATCTCATTTTGAGGCCTGCCCCAATGTGCCAATAGTGACGACGGCAGCTGTCTAGATTATTAAAATTAGGGAACTTCCCCCGAGTACCAGAATGTCCAGTAGGCTCAGTAATGGAGGTTCTCAACAGCCGATCCCAGTATTTATGCCAGAATCAAAAGCCCACAGATTTTTGGCACTTTATAGCCAGATGTTTTTGAGAGGTCCCGAGGTCTGATTAGCTTTATTAACTACTGCACAATGATTAGGTAATTTTCATGGATGGATAAATGTTACTCTTTCCTTTTACACTTGTGATTGCATTTCTGTAGCTCAGCAGGTAGTATTCTCACCTTTAAATCAGAAGACTGAGAGTTCAAACCCTGCTCCAGAACCTTAGCATAAAAATCAATGCTGAATTATCAGCTGTCCAATATTTATCTCTCAATCAACATCATTAAAACAGATTGTCTGGTCATTGTCACATTGCTTGCTGTATGGCAATTGGCTACTATATTACATCAGAGACTACACTTCAAAAAAAGTACTTAGGTGGCTGTGAAGTGCTATGGGATGTCCTGTGGCTGTGAAAGGTGTTTACTAATACACATCTTTTTACCTCTTTGTTTTATATTTCATGGTTCCTGTTCCACTATGCATAACCTTATATTTTCTTCTTCTTCTTCTTTGGCCTCCTTGTCTCGAGAGACAATGGGTAAGCGCCTGGAGGTGGTCAGTGGTTTGTGAAGCAGCGCCTGGAGTGGCTATAAAGGCCAATTCTAGAGTGACAGACTCTTCCACAGATAAAATTGGTTGTTGGGGCTGTTACACAGTTGGCTCTCCCCTTGCACTTCTGTCTTTTTTCTTGTCAACAGCTAAGTCTCTTTGACTAGCCACACTTTAGCCCCGCCTTTATGGCTGTCAGCCAGCTCTGGCGATCACTGGCAACTGACTCCCACGACTTGTGATCAATGTCACAGGATGTCATGCCGTGTTTGCAGACGTCTTTAAAGTGGAGACATGGACGGCCGGTGGGTCTGATACCAGTGACGAGCTCGCTGTACAATGGGTCCTTGGGGATCCTGCCATCTTGCATGCGGCTCACATGGCCAAGCCATCTCAAGCGCTGCTGGCTCAGTAGCGTGTATATGCTGGGGATGTTGACCGCCTCGAGGACTTCTGCATTAGAAATACGGTCCTGCCACCTGATGCCAAGGATTCTCCGGAGGCAGCAAAGAAGGAATGAATTGAGACGTCGCTCTTGGTTGACATACGTTGTCCAGCACTGACCAACACAAGCAAATCGACCGCTGGGTGGAGCACTCCAGCTGTACTCCAGGGAAAATGTTGTCACTGAGACCGCCCTCAATGCAGCCTAGTCTCTGGCAGTCATGGATGAGCTGGACGATCAGCCAACAAAATCGGAACTCAGTGATGCCATTGATTCTCTAGCTAGTGGAAAAGCCCCTGGGAAGGAAGGCATTACCCCTGAAATAATCAAGAGTGCCAAGCCTGCTATACTCTCAGCACTCCATAAACTGCTGTGCCTGTGCTGGGATGAGGGAGCAGTACCATAGGACACGCGCGATGCCAAGATCATCACCCTCTATAAGAACAAGGGTGACCGCGGTGACTACAACAACTACCATTGAATCTCCCTGCTCAGCATAGTGGGGAAAGTCTTCACTTGAGTCGTTTTAAACAGACTCCAGAACCTTATATTTAAGCACAATAAAATCCTTCAACCATTTCCTTCCTATATTACAAAAGTAGAGGTACTTTTGGATGTCCTGAGGTTGTCTTTATTTCCTATCTGCTTAGATGGTCCACCTATTTTACCATATTATATATGTCAATAGTATTACAAGAAGTGTTCTTCAATTTATATAGGAGTATTGTGAACTGGTGAGGGTCCAGAATGATGGTGAAATTTGATGGCATCCTGTATAACATTGTTGGGCTAACTATTATTTCCATGTTCTTGTCTCGTTCCATTTTTTGTACATCAGGAAACCATTTAACGGCTGAATTTCCTGGGCCCCATGGAAAAGAGCACAGTGCATAGGCATTTCACTGGATTAGTGCTTTGTCTGATGTCACTGCTCTGCTCCCTAGTTTCCTGTCATAAGAACATAAGAAATAGGGGCAGTAATAGGCCATTCGGTCCCTCAAGCAAGCTCCACCATTCAATAAGATTATGGCTAATCTGATCGTGGCCTTAACTCCACTTTCCTGCCTGCCTCCATAACCTTTGACTCCCTTGTAGATCAAAAATCTGTCTAACTCAGCCTTGAATATATTCAATGGCCCATTATCCACTGTTCTTTGGGCAAGAGAATTCCAAAGATTAACGATCTTCTGAGAGAAGAAATTCCTTTCATCTCCATCTTAAGTGGGAGACCCCTTATTCTGAAACGGTGCCCCCTGGTTCTAGATTCCCCAGGAGGGGAAACATCCTCTCAGCATCTACCCTGTCAACCTCCTTCAGAATCTTACATGTTTCAATAAGATCACCTCTCATTCTTCTAAACTCCAATGAGTATAGGCCCAACCTGCTCAAGTTTTTCTCAGACAACCCCTTCATCCCAGGAATCAATTTAGTGAACTTCTCTGAACTGCCTCCAATGCAAGTATATCCCTCCTTAAATAACTTACATGTTGTAATATTATGAGGGTGGGTGCGAAGGCCTCCTATGGACCTCAGGAAACTGAAGTTCCGCTGCTGGCCTTAAAGTCCTGTGACTGTTTAAAGGGGCTACAGCATCTTGCAGCCTGTGGAAATATGGGGAAGCCCAAGCCTGAGTGAGCAGTGTGAAGCCTCCAACTTGCACACAAACATCCCTCTGGAGTGCTGCTGAGAACTGACTTTTGCCAGAAGACAATTTTTAAAGTGACAGAGCAAAGGAGCAAGGTTTTGCAGCAGAAATGATTTTTTTAAAATGCACAATTCATCAGCATGCCAGAAAGAGGGCCAACAACATAAGGACAACCTCTTTTGATGACAAGGCCACTAACCGGGTATTACAAGAAGTAGAGCAGAGGAGGGATGCTTTATTTCTTCAGCACGAAGGCAGGTTATGAGACACTAGCACACAGGGCATGGCAAGAATTTATTAACAGCAGCAAGGACATAGGTGCCATGTTGGAAGATGTTTAATGATCTTACCAGGAGGGCGTTGTAAATGTGAACCTTTACACAGCTTTAAAAATATTTGAGAAACATGTGAGTTATATTAGGTAGCTGTCAATGTAATGAGCTACTTAAAATAGCATCTTGTAATGTCAGTATAGTCACCTGCATAATAAGGATTGACTCATTAGTCACAATCCACACAAGTATCTATTGCTTGAAAGCTCAGTAAAACGGCACCATTTTCACAGTAACTACAACTACTAATGAATGCAAAGGGATACTGATCTGTTAATGTTGTATGGGATCATGGAACTTTGATGTGTCCCTGGATGAGAGGGCAGCATTTAAACAAAGCAGACCATAGCTTCTGGAGAAGAACCTGCTACGGTTTAAGAAGCACTCCCATGTGAGAAAAGGGCACTGGAACGCCAACCTGAGAGGGATAGGAGGAGATGGTGAAGCAAATGAGCATGTCTGTAATGAGGGCTTGTTCTGAATACTTGGAACAAGTATGACATGATCAAAGAGAATCATTATAGATTTCCGATGTGTAAGTCATGTCTGACTAATCTAGTTGAGGCAGTCACTCGCATGGTAGAAAGAGGAAATAAAAACAGAAAGTGCTGGAAATAATCAGCAGGTCTGGCAGCATCTGTGGAGAGAGAAGCAGAGTTAACTTTTCAGGTCTGTGGCCCTTCATCAGAACATTTGATAAGGTTTTGCAGAAAGATTATCAAAAATGAAAGCACATTGATCTGGAGGTAACCTTGTGACATGGGGCAGTAACTAGTTGGGAGGTAAGAGGCAGACTTAGATATAAAGGTAACATTCTCTGATTGGCAGGAAGTGGCAAGTGGTGTTCCCCAGGGATTTGCACTGGAGCTTTAACTTTTCATCAGAAAATACTATTGATTTGGATGAAGGAATGTAGAGTTGTACATCTAAGTTTTCAGATGACACTATGTTAGGAGGCATAATAAATTGTGTAGATGGACGCAGGATGTTACAAAAGAGATTTAGACACATTACTGGACAAAACTATGAGAAATGAAGTTCGATGTGGGGAAGTGTGGTGTCATCCACTTTGGATCTGAGAAAAACAAATCGGAATATTTTCTTAATGGGCAGAGACTAGAAATAGTGGAGGAGCAAAGGGATTTAAGTGTTCATGTAAACAAATCACTAAAAGCTAGTGCACAGGTACAAAAAGTAATCAAAAAGACTCATGGAATAATGGAATATCAGGCTGAAAGTGGGATAAGTCCCATTAGTGGGCGTTAGGATCGTGATGCGAGATTATCCTGTGACCAGCACCCAAACTTTGTGCTGCCTGTTCATCTCCATGATCTTAGTGTGCACCTCAGTGTTAAACATGCTGCTGAGTGGCTACATGCTCAGCAGGGGGCACAGGTTCGAGCAAGGCTCGCACCAATTAAAGCCAGTCTGCATCTCTTAAAGGGGCTGCAGCAGGGTCTTCAAGTGGCTGTAAAAGACTTTCTGCATAGGAAGTAGTCTGAGAAATGGAGCCGCAGACCAGAGAGGTCTTGTAGGTTCTCTAATACAGCACTGGAGGCCTGAGTGATGGAGGTGGAAAGTGTTGTGCTGTTGGGTTCTCAAAACAAACGTACCAAACATTATGAGTATGATTGGTAAGTTAAATGCAGTGTTCTTTATTGCAGAATAACAGAATTACAGCAGAGCTCTTCAATACACGTTATCTGCGAACACTATGCCAACCATTATGTCACATGTTAGCTTGCATCACTTCCTGTGATGATGTATACTAAACTATTTACATATTCAGTCATATGTTAACTAGTATTAAAGCAGTTAAAGCAATATCACAGCATCCCCCTTTCCTTAAATGGAAATTTACACACGTTATAATCTATATACATAATGAAATAGGATGATTGTGGATAGTATTTGCACATATAAGGACTCTCACATTAATTCTGAAACGTACAGGTGATCTGCTAATTCGGCCTGCTCTGGTAACAGTGAAACTTTGCTAAGACCAGGAATTGTCAATTTTTTTCTTGTGACTCATAGGTTTAGACTGACAATTATCTTGTACTTCAGTATTGTATGTGTCATCTTCATTAACTCTCAGAACTTGAATGTGAACGTGTTCTTGACACTACAGGAGTGTCAGGTATGATGCTGTTGGATAACTCTCTGTTGGATTCCTCCTCAATGTCACTCCACACGGGGTGATTACTTCATATGACTGTGGCTCATTACAGATCTTTGACACTTCCACAGGGAACCATGTCTTCTCTGTGGGTGGATCTCTCCAACTTTCTGTCCAATCTGCGGAGGAGGCAACTCCATGTCTGCATGTTTGTCATGGGCGATTTTCATTTTCTCTTATCTTGCCAATAATTTATCTTGGACTGATGACGATCTGGTCAGAGTTGTCCTGACTTGCCTTCCGAACATGATCTCTGTTGGGGATGGTAATCCTATGTCTAGTAGTGTTGTTTGTAAATGCAACATTGCTATTTGAATGTCTTGATTGGTCTCCTTATATTTCAAAAATAGTGACGTGACTGTCTGCACCATCCTATCTGCTAGCCCATTTGACCTTGGATGGTGTGGAGGTGACAACCTGATTTATAGCCCACTTTGCGCACATGTCTTGGAATGGCTTACTGGTGTGCTGTGGACCATTATCTGACATTCTCTCCTCCGGGGAACGAAAAAGACTGCAAACTGCACTTATCTTGTTTGCAACCACTTGATGTATACCTCAATTGGCGAATGATAGGAAATTTGGAGAAGTAGTTGGTAATAAGTAAGAAGTCATCACCTCTGACAGTAAATAAGGCAGTAGATATTCTTGACCATGGGTGTGATGGAACATCATGAGAATGGAGTGGCTGTCTATGTTGACTTGGCTGATGCTCTTGACATGCATCACACATCTTCACTGCTCGTTCTGTTGTTATTGATCCCTGAACAATAAAGTCTTCTTGGCCTTTCAATGCCCATGTATGCTTAATGTAATTGTATAAGGATATCTTGACGAAGCACTGTTTGCTCTTGAAAATGACTCCACTCGATATTACTAATTCGTCAAGAGTTTCTGATGTCTGTGGGAATCTCTTGTATCATATCTGGCCATCTACTGATAATGAGCTGCCATGATGCCCTGAGCACAGGATCTCTGGAAGTCTCTCAATGGAGCTTGTTATGAAAGTGCTTCCATTTTTAAATATTTTTTGGGGACTCATACTTTAAAATTGTGGAGATGGATTCATTGGAGGACTGAAGAGATTCCATAGATGCTGGACTTTTATTTTAATGGGTCACAGGCAGGACTATAAAAACAACATTTACTGGATGTCACATGTCTTCAGCTAAGTAAGCAGCAGGTGCCTTTTGACCAGGGGAGTTGTTTACAAGAGATGTGACATGTCAAGGTTTATGGTTCTCAAGAGTGGATTTCATTTTTGAATACTGTTTTGAGTCAGTTGGGTTTGTAGTCTGCTGAAGGAAACACCCAGCTCATCTTTTCTCCACCTCTCTAGGAAACCCTACAAAAAATCCAATGCATGATAGCTGTAATGCCTGATGCCACATTTCTCCTGAGAAGCTTTTGGAAAACTTCCTCTCGACATCTCCTGAATGAACTGCTTCTGAAAAGATCCCAGTGACCCAACTACGTGTACTTGGACACCAGATGGTATGCCATCTGGAACATAACATATCTGATACTTTTTCTTCAAGAAGTAACAAGTACTTTGGGCAAAGCATCTTTATTTTTCCTTTAACCGACGTGTGTGTGTTTGCGGATATGCTGCGCTTGTGTTGGGTATTTAGAAGGGAATGTATATATAGTTACTGTCATATTTCAAACTGCGTGTTAAAGCTTTGCATCTTTATTGACTAAGTCTTGTTTTATAATAAATTAATACTTTTGTTGTTTATTAAAGAAACCTGGTTGGTAGATTTTATTCTGAAACTAAAATAGATAGAGTATATAGTTGGCTGCATCAGTAACTGGGTAAAACATTTAAATATATGTTGTGACCTATGAAGAAGTGGAACTATAGAAAGACAGTGCACTCCTCCCGCTTCAGTCGTAACAAGCTGTTTATGTTTATTCTGTCCAAACCGCATTAGTTCAATGTTGTACACATCTTTAGTTCCACATCTACTTCATCTACTTGGACAGCTAATGGTACATCTTCTGTCTTCTTGGGGTTAGGTAGCCTGCTCAATGTGTCAGACGTAACCATGAGGTTTCCAGGTTTATATTGGACCTCACAGTACTTTGTGTACTTTGATTAGTAGTCCTTGGAGTCGAGGTGGCGCGCTGGTGAGTGGTTTTTGCCAAATCATTGCCAACAGCTTGTGATCAGTGTTGACAACAAAGTGTTTGCCAAATAGGTACACGTGGAATCTGGTGATACTGAACACTAATGCGAATGTTTCGTTCTATGTTCAAATATTTGGCCTGAGTGGGTGAAAAACCTTTAGAAACAAACCCAATCATTCTACCTTCCTGTAACAGACATGCTCCGAGACCCTTTTGTGAAGCATCTACTTCGAGTGTAGCTTCTTTCTTTGGGTCGTAATATTGTAACATGGTTCAGCAGAAAGTGACTGTTTTAATGAATTGAACATGTGCTGATGTTCTTCGTGCCACAAGAATGGTGTATCTTTCTTGAGAAGTTCACGCAGTGATGATGCTTTCTCAAGAAATTCGAGATATATGGTGCTAAAAGGTTAAACAGACCCAAACACCTCTGTTCCTTGTCTTGAGGAGTAGGCATTAATTGTACATCCTCAACCTTACTGGGTCATATTCCAGTGTCAGAATGGATTGAACTGAAAAAATTAATATGGCTCACGTTGATAGCACATTATTTGTGATTAAACAAGAGACCTTCTCTTCTAGCTGTCTCCATTAGAATGTGAAGATTATTGCAATGCCCTTCCTTGGTACTTCCCATGACCGCTGTCATCTGCAATGCAAACACAGCCAGGAACACTCTCAGTAATGTGAGCCATATGCTGTTGGAACAGGTCTTGACTCACTGACAGACTGAATGGTAACTGTGGAAAACAATATCTTTCAAAAGGTGTTCGGAAAGTTGTTAGTTCCTGTGAATCTTTGGAAAGGTGGACTGACCAGTATCCATGTTTCACGTCCAACTTTGAGAAGAACTTGGCTCTAGCAAATCTTGGGTTGAGCTTTTCTAAAGTAGGAATCTTATAAGGACATCTTTTGAGTGCTCGATTCAACCTTCCAGGATCGAAGCATACTCTAATGGTACCATCTTTCTTAATCACAGTGGTTGTAGAGTTACACCAGTCATTGTGTTGATGAACATGGCAAATAATCCCTTGTCGTTCCATCATGTCAAGTTTGGAATAAAAACAAGAAATGCTGGAACCACTCAGCAGGTCTGGCAGCATCTGTGGAAAGAGAAGCAGAGTTAACGTTTTGGGTCAGTGACCCTTCTTCGGAAGTAGCAAATATTAGAAATGTCAAAGGTTGTAAGCAAGTGAGGCGGGGGTGGGGCAAGAGATAACAAAGGAGAAGGTGTAGATTGGACAAGGCCACATAGATGACCAAAAGGTTGTGGAGCAAAGGCAAACAATATGTTAATGGTGTGTTGAAAGACAAAGCATTAGTACAGATAGGGTGTTAACAGACTGAAGATTGAACAGCAGCAAGTACAAAGATGAAAAAAAACAGTGGGTAAGCAAACTGAACAAACTAAGATGAAATGAAATAAACACAAAAAAAATTGTAAAAAATGTAAAAAAAGAAAAAAAGAAAAAAAAAGAGAAAAAATAACGAAAAATAAAAGTAAAATGGGGGGCCCGTCATGCTCTGAAATGATTGAACTCAATGTTGAGTCCAGCAGGCTATAGTGTGCCTAATAGGTAAATGAGAAGCTGTTCCTCGAGCTTGAGTTGATGTTCACTGGAACACTGCAGCAATCCCAGGACAGAGATGTGAGCATGAGAGCAGGGGGGTGTGTTGAAGCAACCAGAAGCTCAGGGTCCTGCTTGCGGACTGAGCGAGGTGTTCCGCAAAGCGGTCACCCAGTCTGCATTTGGTCTCCCCAATGTAGAGGAGACCACATTGTGAGCAGCGAATACAGTATACTACATTGAAAGAAGTACAAGTAAATCACTGCTTCACCTGAAAGGAGTGTTTGGGGCCTGGGATAGTGAGGAGAGAGGAGGTAAATGGGCAGGTATTACACCTCCTGCGATTGCAGGGGAAGGTGCCATGGGACGGGGACGAGGTGGTGGGGGTAATGGAGGAGTGGACGAGGGTGTCGCGGAGGGAATGATCCCTTCGGAATGCTGACAGGGGAAGGGAGGGGAAGATGCGTTTGGTAGTGGCATCACGCTGGAGGTGGCGGAAATGGCGGAGGATGATCCTTTGGATATGGAGGCTGATGGGGTGGAACGTGAGGCCAAGGGGAACCCTGTCACGGTACTGGGAGGGAGGGGAAGGGGTCAAGTTTGGCCTTTAGCTTGCCCTTTATGTGGACACTGCATTTCCGTGATGGATCTATGGAGGGAACTGTTTCATCTTTCAAATGAAGAACAGCATCACATATAAACCTGCCCATGGCATTGAATCTATCTGGGTATTTCTGTTGCAGATCTTGAATTGATTCAATAGGGTCACACTTGCCTTGATTATCTGGCATTGTCACTTTGCTGATCTCGTGAATCATCACGATGTGGAGTTCACTGCATGCTGGTAGCCCTGCTACCACTGGACCATTGGTGTCAACAACATAGAAGACTTGTGGCAACCATGCAGAAATTCCATATCTGCACTTCAATGACAATGCTCTCATACAGCAGCTTGGTGAACCATTATACGTAATGAGATCAGCTCATGTTGGCTGTAACATAGACTCCCACTTTGCCAGGTACAAGTCTTAGAGTATCCACAGTGATAAAATGTTGGCACTTGCCCCAGTATCTATCTTCAGTCAGAGCTTGTGCTTGCCACTTTTGTTTGGATATATAATTACAACTGTGGTGAAGGCTTCCAATTGTGTGATTGCATCCCATGTGCTGTGTGATTGTTGCTGTATGGAAAGCTTGTTCACCTTCAGTGTCTCCTTTGCTGTCCAGGTTTCTGCCTACCTCGTGGACGTCCCTGTGCTTGAACTGGTACTTGGTGAACTCTTTCTTATGCTTGCCACTGGGCAATGTCAGTTTTTTTATTGAGCTGTGGCTTGCTGTGGCTTCTGACCACTTCTTCACAACCAGATTTTCTACACAGTCTTGCCCAGTGTCCCTTTAGACCACACGCCTTGCAGGTATCTCTGAATGCAGTACAGTTATGTGGCAAATAAATTAGACCACACATGCCGCGTGCCTTGCCCTGTCAAGGTGCCTTTGCTACCTGATCTATGGTTATTGCTTGTACATATTGTATGCTTGCAGCTTTGGCTTTGTATTTTCTGCCATCTTTGAGGATACTGTCGATGTTGTATCCTTTTTTCTTATCAAACAGATCCCTTTGAAACGCCACAATTGGAGTTGATTAGCAGCTCCATCATTCTCTTGGAGAGTTCTGCATCTGAGAAATCGCAATCCTTACCTTTTTCTCAACATCTACTGACATCTGGTCAATAGTTTCTTTGGGCTGTTGTCTATAGGCCATCAGCTCAAGTCAATGGATCTTAGTTGGTCTGTCAGAATTGTTCAGATGGATCTTTCCAGTCTGCTTCTGACAGTCCAGAAGTGTTGATGTGATGGAGACCTTTATTGCCAATCGCAATCTTTATTTTCATTGCTAGCTTGTCGAGTTCTGTGACTGCAAAATCTGAAAACCCTAACTCCATAAGCTGTGTAACAAGTTGGAATTTGTGAAGGACATCTGGAACCTTCCAATTCATGGCTGGATATTTTGTGGTCATTGCGTCAAAGTTTCTTGCTCACAAAAATTCTTTTGCCAGAGCTTTCCCCTTAAATTATTTTCCTTTTATTTGCTTTCCTTCAAGGAAAAAAAACAGTGCAGGTTTACTGTGCCTGCAGCAGTGGACCTCTGCCATGCCCTGAGCCTCTGTGGCTGCTTTCACCTCTGCATAGGGAGACTCCTCCTATTAAATTCCTTTAGGTGGGCAAACCACAACGCTTAATAGCGGTGCAGTCGCGCAGCCCCAACTCTTTTTTTCTCTTTTGAGCCCACTTTTGCCAGAATATAGCCTTTCTGGCTAACCACCATACGACAAAACTCCCCCTTTTGATTACTCATGCTTTCTCAGAGTACCGATTCTCGAGGGTGGTTTTCGAATTCGGTCTTATGTCATGCTGCCACTTCCAGCTATTTTCAGTGTTGTCCCAGGCTTTTATGGCTTTATTGAGGAGAAGACATTGTCCACGACGTTGTGCTTGTAATCGTTGTCACTGTGTCGAACACTGCTACTAACGTATTTTGCATCTCTGCTTCACTGCTACACTATTGTGTTCCACTGCCAGCATATTGTGTTGTTGGGCTCAATACAAGTGTATAAAACATTATTAGTATGATTGGTAAGTTAAACAAAGGGTTCTTTATTACAGAATAACAGGAGAGCTCTTCAATACACATGCTACCTGCTAACACTGCTCCAACTACAGTGTCACATGTTAGCTTGCATCACTTCCTGTGATGATGTATACTAAACTATTTATATGTTCAATAGTATGTTAACTAGTATTAAAGCTGTTAAAGCAATACCACAACAGAAAGCAGTATAGCCATCTTTCTGCAGGAGGCCCTCCAGACAAGCACTTCAAAAGGACTGCAAGCAGATAGCCACATAGGTCCAAGCAGAAGTCTGGCCCCAAGAACCTGGTTACAATGCCAGGAAAAGTTCAATGACTTCACACAAGTGGCCAAGGTCAGTGAATGCATCTTCAAATACCATCTCCTAGCAACTACATCACCAACCACACACAGTGCTCAATGCACCACACCACAATCACACAAGCATCAACAAATTCTAGCAATCAGAACTCATGCCCTCACACCACCCTCCACCTCACCCTCACATACCTCTGCTGCAAGCCTCACACCCACATCTCACAGCTTCCACATATTGCCAGCTATTCAGCTGTGGCAGCACTGTCCTCGCTCTTCTTTTTTGTTGTACGTCTGGTTGGAGGAGGTGGCGCATTTCTGTGACCAGCTTCTTGGTGAAGCATAGCTGCCATAGACACAGGCCCTGACGAAGGTGGAGGTAGGACAAGTGCTCTCTGAAGATTCTAGGATGGTAAGGCCTTCTGTTGATAGGCCTCCTGCTCCTCCCTCTTCAAAAAGCTTCTCTGGTCTGCTTTCTCTTCTCCATCTCCATGTCATGCTGCAGCCCAAGAGGAATGGCAAGTATAGCTCCTATGACTGGCAGCAAGTTTTCTGCTCAGATGCCTTTTAAATCCACACCGCTCTTTCCAAAGGTACAGCACCATTCCCTTCTGACTGAAAGAACTTCTGCCTCCATAGTGTGTTCAGCTGTGTGTGTTTAAGGGTGGGTGCTATCAGGACCTGCAAGGTCCAAAATGGCACGTTGGGTGCCAAAGCAACATTAGACACTGACTGTCATCATGATCTGCCACTCTACAGGCTTCCAAGGAGGGCAGACAGCACAAGTCATAGCAGATAATGTTTGGAGAGGACAATGCCCACCATTTCTTTCATCTGTCAGCTCCCGTAGTGCCAGAACCAGTGGTGCTATGGAGCCAAATTTTGCTGCTATTGGCCTTCATTTCAAGAGGATTGGAGTACAAAATGAGGAAGTGATGCTTCAGTTGTACAGAGCCTTAATAGATGCCATCTAGATTACCAAGTTCAATTTTGAGCAGCACACCTCAGGAAAGATATACTGACCTTAGAAGGGGTATTGTACATATTTACCAGATGATTCTGTAACTTAAGGGCTTAAATTATTAGACCATATTGCATAAACTTGGTTTATATTCCCTTCACTATAGAAGGTCGAGGGGGTTATCTAATCACGATGTTTTAAAAAATACAGATTTGAGAAATACAGAGAAATGATTTCCTCTAGTGGGGGCATTAAGCACAAGGCAGCATGATCATAAAGGTAGGGCTGGGCGAATGAAATCAGGAAATCATTTTCCCACCTAGAGGATAGTGGAAAGCTAGAACTTTCTCCCCTAAAAGATTCTGTTAATTGAAATTTTGAAGACTGAGATTGATAGATTTTTGTTTGGTAAGATATCAAGAAATATAAAGGTTAAGTGGGTAATGTTACGATCATCTAATTCAGGGTTTGAATTAATTTTCTAGAGGTAAATTTTAATTTGGGAATTGAATTTTTTTAATGCAAGACAAATGAAAACAGCAGGTTTGAGAAGCCAGCAAACAAACCTAGGGTGGTTATAAATCAAAGGGTGGCCGATATTTATTAAATAAGGTCATAATGGGAAGTGTGAAGACCCTAAACAATGGGAACCTCTCTTAACTTCTTGATGGAGACAGTGGGCTGAATTTTATAAGTTCACTGCCATTCTTGGCGCATGCGCGACTTTTCACGGGGCTCATTTAAATGTAGGGGCAGAACGGTCGCCCCTGATGACATAGAGGCGGCAGCCGCTCCACCCCGGCAATGGTATCTGACGCCACCGCACAGGTGCCAGTGCCATTTTTAAAGGGCTTCAAGCCCCTCATCCGAATTTACATTTTTAAAAATACATTTCTTTGACATTAATTTTTTTTTTAATCAATAAAAGCTGAAAGCCCCTCTGCCACAACCACTTCCCCGTGCAACCCCCCCCCCCCCCCACCCCCCGCCCCCCTGCCCAACCCCAATGACCATATACTTTATTTTTGGGCCTTTTCCACCAAAAAATAACTTTATTCCCAAACCGAACTTTCCCCCCCGGACTTAGTCACCTTTGCCTTTCAACCCCTTCCCACCATCCCTTCAGCCAATAGAAACAGTTTTCTCTGCTTCCCCCCACCCCCCAAAAACTTCACTCCTCCCCCATCGGCCAGAATAACAGTGTGGGACGGCCGTTGGGTCAAGGTGAGTTATTTTGCATTTATTTTAATTCATTTTAATATTTAAACGAAGACCCCGCTGCTGAGCGTGGGGGCCACACCGAGGCCTCACCGCCACTGGTAAAATGCGGCGGGCCCTTCCTGGCGGAGGGAGTTGTGGTGGGCCTCTCCTGGAAGAATTTTCTGGACACCCCGACCATGACCCCGACGTCGGACAGCGGGTATAATTCAGCCCAATGTGTCAGCAGCTGCCTCAATCAGGGGTTTAGATTATTCATATGATTTCCCAGAACAAAGAGAAGATTTGGAGTTGGAAATAATTAGTTGAAATTGCTATCTGGGACATCCCATACATACCACATTGTTATGGAGATACATGATGCAGGGAGTGCCGGTTGGTGTTTTGATCTGTGTGCTTGCTGACAGACAGTCAATTGGAAAATTGACAGCTTCAGACAAGCAGTGGGCTTTTGGAAAGCTGTTGGTTTCAGACAGGCTGTTGGTCACAGAGAAAGCAGTTGGCTTTTGGAATTCATTTGGACTCAGGAGCAAGGAGGCCATTGGGAACCAGGGGCGTTTCTGTTTTGAGGCAGGTCCATGCTCAAACTAGGAAGTCCAGATTTCGGAGTCGATTTCATACCTCGGAAGATAACTGAGAAACGAAGGAATCAAAGTGAATTCCTAAGAGCTGTGGCACACTTTGGATTGGTCCCAGGAGAAGTGAACAAACCACCAACGTCCTGTAACATATAGGGAAACTCTTGGGATGGAAGTAACAGTCAAATAGGAGTGTTCTGTTGAGATTTATGATTTAAAGTATTCATCTTCATGTTCTGTTAAGACTTTAAATTTAAAATATGTGTTTCCAAATTGTAGTGTTAAGTTAGTAGTGTCTTTCTTTGTTTAACTCTTTTACAGTAAAGTTTTTTGTTTAAAACATGAAATCTTATGGCATAATTCTCTCAGTAATAACAGGGAATTAGACTTTCTCTTTTTAAAAGTTAATGGTCCCTAACAGGTTCCTAACAAATTGGGCGCTCATGTCAGGATTTCGAATCCACAGACTGAGACAGGTACGCTGGGGTTTGCTGAAATTTAAGTGAACAAGATTTCACTGTCTATTTTACTGTATTTATTGAGAAGCAGAATGGCTTTGTCAATTGCTAAGACTTTTCTGGGACAGGAAGATTTATCCCTGAGTGTTTAGCACCAATTAACAAACTTTAAGTTGATTGTATTAGCAGAAGAGTTGAAGATAGAGTTAAAAGCAGGGGCTAATAAAGCAGAAATAGTGGAGACTTTAGCGCTACGTTTGGAATTTGAAGAGGAAAAGGTTGACCCAGTTAAAACACAGATTGAGTTAGCTAGGATTCAGTTGCAAATGAAGCAACTTGAATTGGAAAGGGGTAGAGAAAAGCAAAGACTTGAATTAAAGGTTCAAAGAGAAAGGGAAGCAAGATAATTTGAATTGGAAAGAGAAAGGCTTCATTTACATGAAGAGAGAAGGACTGGTAGTTTGGAAGATGATTCAAATTCAACTCTTGGTTTTGATTTAACAAGGAATATTTTCCTAGTGCCTAAATTCAGTGAGAAAGGGTTTGAGAGCTATTTTGTCACATTTGAGAAAGGTGCTACAAGGTTAGCTTGGCCATGAGAAACATGGACCATTCTTTTGACAAGTGCCTTAATGCAAAAAGGATTGGATGTCTATCCGAGTCCTTTGGGTGAACAGTCTGCAGACTATGAAACAGTTAAAAATGTGGTACTTAACACATATGAGTTGGTTCCAGAAGCTTATCGATTAAAATTTTGAATTTTAAGTAAGAGACAGAATCAAACTTTTGTAGAATTTGCTAGAGAAATGGAAATGATTTTTGACCGTTGATATCGTTCAATGAAATCTGAACAGAATTTTGAAAATGTGAGAGAGGTGTTAATGGAGGAATTTAATAATCGTGTTCCAGCAGATATAAGGACACAACTAAAAGACCGTAAACTTTATAATATAAGAGAAGCTGCTGTTTTAGTTGATAGTTATGATTTATTCCATAAACAGCTAGGGGGCAGTAAATCCCCATTTGCAAACTCACACAAGAGCTGGACAGATAGACAATGGAATAGTAAAATTGACAAAACAGGTGCCTCTCAAAGTGGTTAAAAAAAGACAGTACAGAAGATAGGAGCAAGTCAAAAAGACCAACATGTTTTCATTGTCATTAGGTCAGACACGTAAAAGCAGAGAGTTGGAAATTAAAACGAAAACTATAGCTTTAGTGAGCGTGGGTAGTGTTTCTCCTGAGAATGCTGCACCAAAGGTTGAGGCTGGTGAAAAATCAGTATCGTCAAATGTGTTTACTGTGGGTTTTAATAGAGGTGTGAAAGATTATGAGGGTTTTATATTTGAACAGGATTGCAACAGTAATGAGCTGAGTTACAGAACAGTTATGATTTAATAGAATGGCCTTGAGGCCCTGAATGGCCTGCTGCTTTTGTTATATTCCTATAGCATTCAAAACACGACAGGTGGATATCACAGGTGGATGTAAAAGCACAATGGAACTTTGAGGTGGGTGGGGGCAGGGGAACTTTTAACCTGTAATATTAGCAGCAACGGCTTCTGCCCCATCTACCTACTACATAAAAGCTACTACTATAACTTATATTTAGATAGCACCTTTAACATAATAAGGCCCTTCACAGGAGCATTATTAAACAAAATATAACCCTGAGCCAAGTAAAGAGATCTTAGTCAAAGAGAAATACACCAAAAATGTGAGGAAATTAACCCCCCACCCTCAAATTGACACTGTTTGAAGAAGTGTAGGACAGATATCCCAGGCAGCATTTATTCCTCAACAAACACTACTAACACAGATTATCTTCTCATTTATCTCATTGCTGTGTTAAAATTTCCTGTTGTGTTTCCCTACATTACAAAATGTGACTACACTTCAAAATTCTATTATAATTGAATGTGAAGCACTTTGGGATGTCCTCAGGCCATTAAAGGTACTTTATAAGAGTAAATTATTTCTTTAATCCTTCTAAATGTTAATGGTATGCTGAATCATACTGGTACCTTTAATAATTTAAAGATGATCAACTGGCTGTCAGGCTGATGGTCTTTGTGGTCACTTCTGAAGTGTAACTTTAAATTCCAAGCTTGATTGACATTTGAGATCCCCTGCTGCTATTAGATAGGATTAACCAGTTGTTTATCAAGCTACTATATGGAACAGCGAACTCTAACACAATGATTCAGTGGCAAGTAGCCAGAAGAGATTAAACAAAAAAAAGGACAAAATCACAATTTTTTAATTGGTCTCTTAAAATAGGTCAAACTAGTTTCTGGGTTATTAAGTATATTTATAAATTTAGAAGGTTAGTTTTAAAGGAACATAGCAACCAGTGACCTCCAGTGTTTTAACACAACATGAATACCATATTGAACTGATGGTGCTCTCACATGAATGATTAATGTTTTCCTTCTCTGTATGGTGAGTCAATATTCACTAATATACAAAATGATTCCGTCTACACAGTAGGCGATAGAGCAGTAATGCTCTGTGATCTTTACTCAGCACATTGTATGAAATGGAAGCCGAGAGCTTTAAGGTTAACCCATTGATTCAGTAGATCTAATTTCTAACTCTCATTAATATTATTCAGTGTTGTCCATCTAAAATACTGTCACTGTTCAAAGATTTTTCAGTTTAATATTCCAGTGATTACAGTACATTTGCCTTTTTTATAAACTTCAATTGTGACAAAAATGAAACACTTTTGTCTATGATAGATTATTTATTGGATTTTTTTCTGGTAGCAGACTATTATATATTAAATTCAGTACATGTGCCATGCATTTCATTAAGAATTGTCAAGGGAACCTTCCCCCATGGGCAAGCCCATACTGCCTGTAGTACCAGTTACCTCTGTAAGTGGCACTGTGATAGGAGTTTTCAATATTAAGAATGTCACACATTGCCTGTCAGAGATTCACCCAGGCAGTGAGTGCTCGCCAAACAGATTTTATTTTAATGACCTACATCTTCCTGTTGTGTGATTGCCTTTAAGAGTGCTGTCCCTTTAAGAACGTAGTATGCTAATGAGCTAAGTATCAGGACATGATCATGTGACTATGTGCCAGCCTCCCTCTGGACTCCACAAATCTCATTTATGTTGCATCAGACAACAATAAAATTTTCTCATTATATGGTGGTAGCTGTGGTAAGAAGACAAGATCCAAGATTGAAGACCACAGGAAAATAGCTTTAAAAACTACCTACAGCTGAGAGAGAAAGTTAAAAGAAATACTGGCCCAAACAGTGTAAAGAAGAAAAAAACTCACCTTGAGCTGCAAAAGACAGAGCGCTGAACAACAAGTTGCAAATCAATCACTGTGATCAGGTGAGTCAGTGTGCCGTTGGTACAGAAATCCTGGTTTAAAAAGAGAAGCCTTGAAGTCCTTAACAAATTGACTTTTTTTCTCTCAAAGGCTCCCTGGGAGAGTAAAAAATATGGGAGAGATGGAATCCCCTTCTTAGGCTGATCGTGGTAGGTGCCATTACAGGAAGCGCCTGACAGCAAAAAGCGCGGGAATCCTCCATTCACGCAGCTCACATCTAGCTCTATAAAAAGAAACCCATTAAATCAGTCGAACACTGAAGAGTTTTCACTCACTCAGCCAGAGTTTTTCTAAAACCATTAAAACCACTCAAGCATGAAGAATTCAACAAACCCTAGCGAAAAAATCACTTGAAATGTCTATTGTACAGCTGTATAAACAGACAGACTTGAGTGCTGGAAGATAGATAAACAGACAAGCGGCTCCTGTCAATCAAAGCAGCCAAGAGAGCTTCTTAAAGAGGAAACAAGTACAGAGTCATAAAGCAAGTTCTTAAAGCAAAAGAGCCACAGAAAGATGGATACCAATTTTCCCAGCATGAACTGGAAAGCCTTGGATACCCTATCCAAGTTCAAACTGTTCCAACAATTATGCTTTATAGACGAAGTAATTGCAGAACCAAAAAAACAGGCTGTAAAAATAATGATAGAATCAGAAATGAGGGATTACACAGAATCAATACCTCAGGCATATCTGAACAGGACGAGAAAGATCCCGCAAAGATATGGAAAGTGCTGGAAGATCAACTCAGATTAAGAGTGAATTTTCGAATTCACTGCCTGGAATTGAGGTCCTACAGGCAACAGCCTTAGGAATCTATAGACCAGTTCATCGGGTATATGCCGTAGCAAGGGCAATTTTTCAGAAGCTGAGATGTCAGAGCAAATAATGGAGCTGGTGATTGTGTCAACACCCATTGAAGCATTTCAAAGAGACCTCTTGGGGAAAATGAAAGGTCACAGCATTGATGCACTGCTGGAGATGGCAGGAAATTTGAAGACATTGTAGCTGGACAACAGCATCTGCATGCACCAGGTGAAACCAACAGTATCGGCACCATAACCAGGTTGAAAAGAGCAAGCAGGCTGTGTGGTAAGTATGGTTGGTCCCACTCACAGCAAAATAGCCCTGCATCTCGAGACCTCTGCAAAGTGTGTGGTGTAAAAGGACACTGGACCCACCTATGCAGGAATTCTAGCTCCAAAGACACAGTCAGAAGTCACAACAGAATACAGGCAAACAGAAAATTGGGCAACAGCAGCAAAGAAAGCGCCAGAGACCTGTGTAAATGCAAGCCGATACACGAGGTCCACAGTGAAATAGACCTGAGACCAGACTCAGAGAGAAGTAATTCTCAGTCAGACAACGAACAGGCGTTCCACATTGTGAACCTGACACATCACATTGATGAAGTCAAACAACTGGAAGCTTTTACCACTATCAAACATCATGTGCCCAAAGAAAGCTGGCAAACATACACTCAAGGTCAAGATTGACACTGGAGTTAGTGCAAATATCCTACCAGTCTGAATCCTCAAAGATATGTAGCAGAATCGTTGGTGATCAATGATACAACTGACAACTAACAAGTTATCTGCATACAATTGGGCACCCATCCCTTGCAGTGGCACATTAACAATGCAATGCAAATACAGCATGTCAGCATGGAAACCACAAACCTTCTACCTAGTATACACAAGTGGACCAGTAGTGGTGGAACTTCAATATCATAACCATCCATGAGAGCATTGCCAAGGGGAAATCTCCAAGGACTGGAACCCACTCGCAGACTCTGACCAGCAGTCTGAAAACCCAGCAACAGCACAACTATGCCACGCCTTCACTTCTGCTCTCCAGAGAACCAACAGCACCACAACAAACCAGAATGGACCTAGGACCAAGTACACTTCCCCCAACAAGTCCTCGACCTTGAGCCACAAGCCTGCAGATGCAGAGGATGAGAAGGACACACCAGGTCCTGAAGAGGCAGAGGAGGAAAGAGTTGAAGCATTGTCTATTGGCTCGTTGAGATGAGGTGCCAGAACTTTCCAAGAATGACAACGCCCCAAAAACAGTCATTTTTAAAAAATAATTGTTCATGGGATGTGGGCGTTTCTGGCTATGCCAGCATTTATTGCCCATCCCTAATTGCCCTTGAGAAGGTTATGGTGAACTGCCTTCTTGAAACGCTGCAGTCCATATGGGGTAGGTACTCCCACAGTGCTGTTAGCAAGGGAGTTGCAGAATTTTGACCCAGTGACAGTGAAGGAAAGGTGATATAATTCCAAGTCAGGATGGTGTGTGGCTTGCAGGGGAACTTGCAGGTGGTGGTATTCCCGTGCACCTGCTGCCCTTGTCCTTCAAGGTGGTAAAGCTCGTGGGTTTGGAAGGTGCTGTCTAAGGAGCCTTGGTGAGTTGCTGCAGTGCATCTAGTAGATGGTACACACTGCTGTCACTGTGCATCGGTGGTGGAGGGAGTGAATGTTTGTGGATGGGGTGCCAATCAAGCAGGCTGCTTTGTCCTGGATGGTGTTGAGTTTCTAGAGTGCTGTTGGAGCTGCACCCATCCAGACAAGTGGAAAGTATTCCATCACACTCTTGACATGTGCCTTGTCGATGGTGGACAGGCTTTGTGGAGTCAGGAGGTGAGTTACTTGCTGCAAGTTTCCTAGCTCTTTCCTGCTCTTGTAGCCACGGTATTTATATGGCTACTCCAGTTCAGTTTCAGGTCAATGGTAACCCCCCAGGATGTTGATAGTGGGGGATTCAGCGATGGTAATGCCATTGAATGTCAAGGGGAGATGGTTAGATTCTCTCTTGTTGGAGATGATCATTGCCTGGCACTTGTGTGGCGTAAATGTTACTTGCCACTTATCAGCCTAAGCCTGGATGTTGTCCAGGTCTTGCTGCATTTCTACACGGCCTGCTTCAGTATCTGATGAGTCGCGAATGGTGCTGAACATTGTGCAGTCATCAGCGAAAATCCCCACTTCTGACCTTATGATTGAAGGAAGGTCATTGATGAAGCAGCTGAAGGTGGTTGGGCCTAGGACACTACCCTGAGGAACTCCTGCAGTGATGTCCTGCAGCTCAGATGATTGACCTCCAAAACCACAGCCATCTTCCTTTGCACTAGGTATGACTCCAACCAGCAGAGAGTTTCCCCCGATTCCCATTGACTCCAGTTTTGATCGGGCTCCTTGATGCCATATTCGGTCAAATGCTACCTTGATGTCAAGGGCAGTCACTCTCATCTCACCTCTTGAGTTCAGCTCTTTTGTCCATGTTTGAACCAAGGCTATAATGTGGTCAGGAGCTGAGTGGCCCTGGCAGAACCCAAACTGAGCGTCACTGAGCAGGTTATTGCTAAGCAAGTGCTGCTTGATGGCACTGTTGATGACACCTTCCATCACTTTACTAATGATTGAGAGTAGACTGATGGGGCGGTAATTGGCCGGGTTGGACTTGTCCTGCTTTTTGTGTACAGGACATACCTGGGCAATTTTCCACGTTGCCGGGTAGATGCCAGTGTTGTAGCTATACTGGAACAGCTTGGCTAGGGGTTGCGGCAAGTTCTGGAGCACAGGTCTTCAGTACTATTGCCGGAATATTGTCAGGACCCATAGCCTTTGCTGTATCCAGTGACTTCATTCGTTTCTTGATATCACGCAGAGTGAATCACATTGGCTGAAGTCTGGCATCTGTAATGCTGGGGACTTCAGAAGGGGGCCGAGATGGATCATAAACTGACTTCTGGCTGAAGATTGTTGCAAATGCTTCAGCCTTAACTTTCGCACTGATGTGCTGGGCTCCCCCATCATTGAGGATGGGGATATTTGTGGAGCCACCTCCTCCCGTTAGTTGTTCAATTGTCCACCACTATTCACGACTGGATGTGGCAGGACTGCAGAGTTTAGATCTGATCCGTTGTTTATGGGATCGCTTAGCTCTGTCTATAGCATGCTGCTTATGCAGTTTGGCATGCAAGTAGTCCTGGGTTGTAGCTTCACCAGGTTGACACCTCATTTTGAGGTATGCCTGGTGCTGCTCCTGGCATGCCCTCCTGCACTCTTCATTGAACCAGGGTTGGTCTCCTGGCTTGATGGTAATGGTAGAGTGGGGGATATGCCGGGCCATGAGGTTACAGATTGTGGTTGAGTACAATTCTGCTGCTGCTGATGGCCTATAGCACCTCATGGATTCCCAGTTTTGCACTGCTATATCTGTTCGAAATCTATCCCATTTAGCATGGTGATAGTGCCACACAACACGATGGAGGGTATCCTCAATGTGAAGGCGGGACTTCGTCTCCACAAGGACTGTATGGTGGTCACTCCTACCAATACAGTCATGGACAGAAGCATCTGCGGCAGGCAGATTGGTGAGGACACGGTCAAGTATGTTTTTCCCTCGTGTTGGTTCCCCCACCACCTGCTGCAGACCCAGTCTAGCAGCTATGTCCTGGTTGGACTTGTGCTGCCTTGTGTGTACAGGACATACCTGGGCAATTTTCCACATTTGCTGGGTGGATGGCAGTGTTGTAGCTGTGCTGGCACAGCTTGGCTAGAGGGGCAGCAGGTTCTGGAGCACAGGTCTTCAGTATTATTGCCAGAGTATTGTCAGGGCCCATAGCCTTTGCAGTATCCAGTGCCTTCAGTCGTTTATTTATATTATTTATTTATTTAGAGATACAGCACTGAAACAGGCCCTTCGGCCCACCGAGTTGTGCAGACCAACAACCACCCATTTATACCTATCCTACATTAATCCCATATTCCCTACCACATCCCCATCATTCTCCTACCACCTACCTACACTAGGGGCAATTTACAATGGCCAGTTTACCTAACAACCTGCAAGTCTTTTGGCTGTGGGAGAAAACCAGAGCACCCGGCGGAAACCTATGCGGTCACAGGGAGAACTTGCAAACTCCGCAGTACCCAGAACTGAAAGCGGGTCGCTGGAGCTGTGAGGCTGTGGTGCTAACCACTGCGCCGCCCCACTGCCACCACTGTTTCTCTTCTATATTTGGCTGTGCATCACCCCCCAACTGTACCTCCACTCTGTATCCCATCCCCCTGCCAAATTAATTTAAACACCCCCCCCCCCCCAAACTCCAACAGCACCAGCAAACCTCCTTGCAAGGAAGTTGGTCCCATTCCGGTTCAGGTGCAACCCGTCCGACTTGCAAAAACTTGCCAGAAACAGACCCAGTGATCCAGTAAACTAAAGCACTCCCTCCTGCACCATCTTTTCAGCCACGCATTCATCTGCTCTATCCTCCTATTCTTACATTCACTAGCACGTGGCACCGGCAGTAATCCAGAGATTACAACCTCTTGGTCCTGCTTTTTAATCTGCTACCTAGCTCCCTAAATTCTTGTTGCAGGACCTCATCCCTCTTTCTACCTATGTCGTTGGTACCAATGTGAACCACGACCTCTGACGTTCACCCTCCCCCTTCAGAATGTCCTGCAGCCGCTCCGCGACATCCTTGACCCGAGCACCAGGGAAGCAACATACCATTCTGGAGTCACGTTTGCAGCCACAGAAGCGCCTATCTGTACCCCTTACGATAGAATCCCCTATCACTATAGCTCTCCCACTCTTTTTCATCACCCCCCCGTTCAGCTGAGCCACCAGTATTCAAAGCGGAAAATCTGAGGGGGAGAGTTGGGCCCAGGGGACTCCTGCACTACCTGCCTAGTTCTTCTACTCTGCCTGGCCGTCACCCATTCCTTTTCTGCCTGAGCAGTCTTTACATGCGGTGTGACCACCTCCCTGTACGTGCTATCCATGATATCAGCCTCGCAGATGCTCCACGGTGTCCCTAGTTGCTGCTCCAGATCTGAAACACAGATTTCGAGTAGCTGCAGCTGGAGACACTTCCTGCCTATCACACGGAGTGAATTGAATTGGCTGAAGATTGGCATCTGTGATGCTGCGGACTTCAGGAGGAGGCCGAGATGGATCCTTCACTTGGCACTTCTGGCTGAAGATTGTTGCAAATGCTTCAGCTTTATCTCAAAGCAAAATACTACGGATGCTGGAAATCTGAAATAAAAACAAGAAATGCTGGAAATACTCAGGAGGTCTTGCAGCATCTGTGGAGCAAATTCAAACAATTTTCAGTCCGTTAATACCCTATCTGTACTAATGCTTTGTCTTTCAACACACCATTAACATATTGTTTGCCTTTGCTCCTCGACCTTCTGGTCAGCTATTCTGTGACCATGTCATATCTACACCTTCTCCTTTGTTATCTTTTGCCCCACCCCCGCTTTACTTGCTTATAACGATTTACATTTCTAATATTTGTCAGTTCTGAAGAAGGGTCACTGACCTGAAATGTTAACTCTGCTTCTCTCTCCACAGATGCTGCCAGACCTGCTGAATATTTCCAGCATTTCTTGTTTTTACTTCAGCTTTATCGTTTGCACTGATGTGCTGGGCTCCCCCATCATTGAGGATGGGGATATTTGTGGAGCCATCTCCTCCGGTAAGTTGTTTAATTGTCCACCATCATTCGCGACTGGATGTGGCAGGACTGCGGAGCTTCGATCTGATCCATTGGTGATGGGATCGCTTAGCTCTGTATATCGCATGCTGCTTACGCAATTTGGCACATCCTGAGAAAAGCAATGGAGTATGTTAGCAGGCTGAAGGCAGAGCAACAGAAACTGAATGCAGAGAGGGAGAAACTTCAGAAAGAACAGCAACAGATGAGACACAAATTCCCCGAGCAAGAGTTGTCAAGCCACCAAGACGATTTATGGACTTTTGAACCCCTATATTTGTAAAGTTCATAATTTCTATCCATGTGTAAATAATTTTGATGTTATCTAATTTTATATGTTTTTGCTTTTAGCATATGAGACTTATCTTTGGAAAGAAGGGGGATGTTGTGCAATTGCCTTTAAGAGTGATGTCCCTTTAAGATCTTAGTATGCTAATGAGCTAAGTACCAGGATGTGGTCATGTGACTATGTACCAGCCTCACTCTGTAACTGCATCACCAAGAGGCAAGACTTGCAAATAGTTAGCTCTGTACTTGTTAGCTGTTAATAAACCTGTTTGAGATCATCAATCAACTGAACTCCACGCATCTCATTTATGTTGCATCTGACAAAATAAAAAGCTTCTCATTACACTTCCTACTGTTCAATTACTTTAACCAACTACTACCCAATCTTACAGATTATTTGTGTTCACCTGAGGTGGATCAATGGTTTACCAAATAGTGAACTGGCCACTTTATTCATCGTTAAATACTTACAGATGACAGTTGATCTACAGGCTGCTGCTCTTCCTGCTCTTAGGCCATCCTGCTCTCCCTGTGCTCCTCCTCCTTCCACTTGCAGGGCCTCATCTCATATCTTTTCTTAAACTAATGGCTCAATTTAAAAATTGTGCAAACTCCCCACTGGCAGTCTGTTTCTCTTTGTTTTTGTTGCACTTTCTATTTTATAAAGGTGTAACTCTTACAATTTGTCTCCTCCCCCAAATCCCTGGGCCTCTTGGCCTCAACCTAACCTGATTGTGTTGCATGCGGCTAAAGCAATTTCCCTTTTAGAGTCAGCCCTAATATTGCTATTTTTAAAAAAAATTCCTTTATGTTTATATTTTATGCGCCCACATAATTTCATTGTTTCCTTGATGCTCCTGTTTGTTGGTCCAATATTAGAAGCTATTATTAAAGACATTATAGCAGGAACGTTAAAAAATTCAAGGGTATCCGGCAGTCAACTTGGTTTTGTGAAAGGGAAATCATGTTTAACCAATTTATTGGAGTTAGTTGAGGGAGTTACATGTGCTGTGGATAAAGGGAAACCAGTGGATGTATTGTATTTAGATTTCCAGAAGGCATTTGATAAACATAGAAACATAGAAAATAGGAGCATGAGTAGGCCATTCGGCCCTTCAAGCCTGCTCCGCCATTCAATACGATCATGGCTGATCATCCAAACTCAGTGACCTGTTCCCGCTTTCTCCCCATATCCCTTGATCCCATTAGCCCTAAGAACTATACCTAACTCTTTCTTGAATATATTTAATGATTTGGCCTCAACTGCTTTCCGTGGTAGAGAATTCCATAGGTTCACCTCTCTCTGGGTGAAGAAATCTCTCCTCATCTCAGTCCTAAATGGCTTACCCCTTATCCTTAGACTGTGACCCCTGATCCTGAACTCCCCTGCCATCGGGAACATCCTTCCTGCATCTAGTCTGTCTAGTCCTGTTAGATTTTTGTAGGTTTCTATGAGATTCCTTCTCATTCTTCTAACCTCCAGTGAATACAAGCCTAATTGACCCAATCTCTCTTCATACGTCAGTCCTGCCATCCCAGGAATCAGTCTGGTGAACCTTCACTGCACTCCCTCCATAGCAAGAACATCTTTCCTCAGATAAGGAGACCGAAACTGCACACAATACTCCAGATGTGGTCTCACCAAGGCCTCGTATAATTGCAGCAAGCCATCCTTGCTCCTGTACTCGAATCCTCTCGCTATGAAGGCCAACAAATCACTTGCCTTCTTAACTGCCTGCTGCACCTGCATGCTTACTTTCAGTGACTGGTGCTCAAGGACACACAGGTCTCATTGCACGTCCCCTTTCCCAATCTATTGCCATTCAGATAATAATCTGCCTTTCTGTTTTTGCCACCAAAGTGGATAACCTCACATTTATCCACATTATACTGCATCTGCCATGTATTTGCCCACTCACTCAACATGTCCAAATCACACTGGAGCTTCTCTGCATCCTCCTCACAGCTCACACTCCCACGCAGCTTTGTGTTATCTGCAAACTTGGATATATTACATTTAATTCCCTCATTTATATCATTAATATATATTGTGAATAGCTGGGGTCCTAGCACTGATCCCTGTGGTACCCCACTAATCACTGCCTGCCACTTGGAAAAAGACCCGTTTATTCCTACTCTTTGTTTCCTGTCTGCCAACCAGTTCTCTATCCAGGTCAGTACCTTACCCTCAATCTCCTATGCTTTAATGCACGCTAATCTCTTAGGTGGGCCCTTATCGAAAGCCTTCTGAAAGTCCAAATACACCACATCCACTGGTTCTCCCTTATCTATTCTACTAGTTAATATCCTCAAAAAATTCCAGTAGATTTGTCAAGCATGATTTCCCTTTCATAAATCCATGTTGACTTTGTCCAATCCTGTTATTGTTTTCCAAGTGCTCTGCTATTACATCTTTTATTATGGACTCTAGCATTTTCCCCACTACTGATGTCAGGCTAATCGGTCTATAATTCCCTGTTTTCTCTCTACCTCCTTTTTTAAATTGTGGGGTTACATTAGCTACCTTCCAATCCTTTGCAACCATTTTATAGAGTTTATAGAATTTTGAAAAATGACCAGCAATGCATCTATTTTTTCTCGGGCCACTTCCTTAAGTACTCTGGGATGTAGATTATCAGGCCTTGGGGATTTATCAGCCTTCAATCCCATCAATTTACCTTACACCATTTCCCTACTAATACTGATTTCATACAGTTCCTCCTTCTCGCTTTACCCGATGTTCCCCAACATTTTTGGGACGTCATTTGTGTCCTCCTTTGTGAAGACTGAACCAAAGTATGTATTTGATTGGTCTTCCACTTCTTTGTTCCCCCATTATAAATCCCATTATAAATTCTCCCATTTCTGACTGTAAGGGACCCACATTTGTCTTCACTAATATTTTTCTCTTCACATACCTAGAGAAGATTTTAGAGTCACTTTTTATGTTCTCTGCAAGCTTACTCTCATACTCTATTTTCCCCTTCTTAATCAATCCCTTTGTCCTCCTTTGCTGAATTCCAAACTGCTCCCAATCCTCAGATTTGCTGCTTGTTCTGGCCATTTTATATTTATCCTCCTTGAATCTAATACTATCCCTAATTTCTTTTGTAAGCCACGGTTGAGCCACCCTTCCTGTTTTATTTTTGCACCAGACAGGAATGAACAATTGTTGTAATTCATCCATGCGCTGTTTCAATGCTAGCCATTGCCTATCCACTGTCAACCCTTTAAGTAATGTTTCCCAATCTATCATAGCCAACTCGCGCCTCATACCTTCATGGTTTCCTTTATTTAGATTCAGGACCCTAGTCTCAGAATCAACTCTCTCATTCTCCATCTTAATGAAGAATTCTATCATGTTATGGTCGCTCTTCCCCAAGGTACCCCACACAACAAGATTGTTAACTAATCCTTTCTCATTACACAATACCCAGTCTCGGATGGCCTGTTCTCTAGTTGGTTCCTCAATATATTGGTCCAAAAACCATCATGTATGCACTCCAGGAATCCCTTCTCTACAGTATTATTGCTAATTTGGTTTGCCCAATCTATATGTAGATTAAAGTCACGCATAATTACAGTTGCACCCTTTTTGCATGCATCTCTAATTTCCTGTTTAATGCCATCCTCTACATCACCACTGCTGTTTGGGGGTCTATATACAACATCCACAAGGTGCCACATCAAAGGTTATTGCAGAAAATAAAAGCTGATTGTGTAGTGGGTAACATATCGGCATGGATAGAAGTTTGGCTAACAAACAGGAAACAGAGAGTAGGCATAATTGGGTTATTTTATGGTTGGCAAGATGTAATGAGTGGTGTACCACAGGGATCTGTGCTGGGGCCTCAACTTTTTACAATTCATATAAATGACTTAGATGAAGTGACCAAAGGTATGGTTGCTAAATTTGCTGATGACACAAAGATAGGTAGGAAAGTATCTTGTAAAGAGGACATAAGGGGGCTACAAAGGGATATAGATAGGTTAAGTGAATGGGCAAAGATTTGACAAATGGAGTATAATGTGGGAAAGTGGGAAATTGTCCACTTTGGCAGGAAGAATAAAAAAGAAGCATATTATCTAAATGGTGAGAGCTGCAGAGCTCTGAGACGCAGAGGGATCTGGGTGTCCTAGTGCATGAATCACAAAAGGTACAGCACATAATTAGGAAAGCTAATAGAATATTATCGTTTATCGTGAGGGGAATTGAATACAAAGGTAGGGAGGTTATGCTTCAGCTATACAGGGCATTAGTGAGACCACATCTGGAGTATTGTGTACAATACTGGTCTCTTTATTTAAGGAAGGATGTAAATGCGTTGGAGGCAGTACAGAGAAGGTTTACTAGACTAATACCTGGAATGGGCAGGCTGTCTTATGAGGAAAGATTGGACAGGCTAGGCTTCTATCTGCTGGAATTTAGAAGAATAAGAGGCAACTTGATTGAAACATATAAGATCCTGAGGGGTCTTGACAAGGTGGATGTGGAAAGGATGTTTCCCATTGTGGGAGAATCTAGAACTAGGGGGTCACTATTTAAAAATAAGGGGTTGCCCATTTAAGACAGAGATGAGGAGAAATTTTTTCTCTCAGAGGGTCGTGAGTCTTTGGAATTCTCTTCCTCAAAAGGCGGTGGAAGCAGAGTCTTTGAATATTTTTAAGGCAGAGGTAGATAGATTCTTGATAAGCAAGGGGGTGAAAGGTTATCAGGGTTAGGTAGAAATATGGAGAATCAATTCAGCCATGAACTTATTGAATGATGGAGCAGGCCTGAGGGGCCACGTGGCCTACTCCTGCTCCTAATGCGTATGTTGGTTTGTCCTTCCGTATCCTTGTCCCAAGCTTTAAAGACACTGGGCTGCATTCTATGTTGCCGCCGCCAAGTATGGTGGAGGCCGTAAAAGATGGCAGGCGGCACACGCTGGTTTCACTCCGCGAAGCCGCCGCATTCTTATACAAAACAGCTCATGAACATGGCTGGAGTGAACCACCCTCCCCCCGCCACCCCCCCCCCCACTGATGACATGGATGGGGAGAGCGAACCATCCCAGGCAACTGCGTCCGGCGCCACAGCACAGGCGCCAGCGCCATTTGTAAAGGGCTTCCAGCCCTTACATTTACTTTAAATTTTTAAAGAGACATTACTTTAAAAGTTATTACAAATAATGAAATAAATGATCCCAGCCCCTCTCCCACCTCCCCATTAAATTTACATTTCATTCCTTGTCCTCTCCCCCGGCCCCAAAATACGCAACTTCTGTACCTGACCTTTCCCCCCAAAGGTCAGCAACTTTTAACTTTACCCCTTCCCATCACCCTCGAGACCAATCAAGTAAGTTTGACCCCACTCCCCCACTCCTGCACTGATAAACGTACCTCCTTCCCCTTCCCCACAGGTGCCGCGCCTCGTTTCCCCAAACGGGGATCTGAAGGCGTGTCAGTGCTGGCCATCAAGATGAAGATCACGGCGGCACATCAGGGAGCAACGGGAACTTCATTAATGCAGGTAAGTTAATTTATTTACCTATTTAAGTTGAGGCCCAGTCGTCGAGTGGCAGGGGGCCGCCATGATGCCTCGTCACCACTGGTAAGATCGGGATGAGCTCTGCCAGTGTCGAGATCCGTGGCGGGCCTTATCTGGTGCAATCTTCATGCCACCCCTGCCACGGATCCCAACGTCGAGGCCCCTATAAAACCCAGCTCCCCGTTAATTTTCCAGTCTTTAGAGTGTTTTAAACGGCACTGGGTGATGGCGTATCCACTGCAGATGTTCCAATTATTATGATGAAGTGAGCTCTTTGCTTCATTTTCCCACAGTAAGACACTACTTAGTTATGTTCTTGCCTTTCCCTTTGTGGTTTGACAGTTTCCTTGCAGCTCCTACAGATTGTACCCAACAGCCCAACGGCTGAAGGAAAAATTTAGCCCAATGATATTATAATCTCCACCTCAACTAAGCAAACCAACCCATCCACAGCCTCTTTCCTTGCAACATTGATCAATATAATTAATGGTCCTTGTAGTGAAATTCCTTCCCTACTGAGCAGCAAAATCAGCCTGGGTTTAGATTCCTCTCATCCCATAGAGAAGAAGAATCAAACTGAGGATAGAAATGCCCCAACTAGGCATTAAAATAGTCTTTGGGATGGTAATTCCCCCATCCCCCATTAAACTGCAAAATTAGCAATGGTGTGGAACAGCCTACCTCCTCATACGAATCGATCCTGTGGTATTGAATCAGCTCCCCAGACATAGCAACAAAAAGATATTTGGGTTATTGCTCCCCTCCCCCCACCAAGCTGCAAAACCAGCCCGAGGATAGTGCTCTCTCCCACCAACAAGCAGAAAGTCTGGTTTTGCAGGAGGGAAGATTGGTTCACAACACCCACACTCGAAGATGAAAATCCAGGCCTGGTGGAGAACAAAGGAACTCCCCTCACTCCTGAGAGAGTTGCCATCTTCTCCACACCCTGCTGTTTCGTTTTCCTGCCTTTCTTTGCTTCTCCCTATCCAGATCCCTCTCCACTTTTTTCCTCCTTCCATCCCTCCCTCTTCTCCTCTCCCCCAATTTCCCATTCCCCTTCTCCCTATCTCTTCCTTTTTCCTTTCCCCTCCCCACTGCCCTTCCTACTTGCTTCCTCCCCATTCCTAACTAGGGTCCAATTATCCCCACCCTCAAACCCTCCTGACCTGAATACCGACCATTGTTGACTCCTGTGTGCAATGCCATGGGAGACTGACTAATACAGGATTCAAACTGGTTACTGCCAACTATTTCTCTGGAGAATATATATCCCAGACTGGCTGTGTTTGCTGGGATGAATTATTGCAATTATTTTATCACTGGGACCTCTCTCAAAGATCATTCAAAACCCTTCTCTCACCTTCACATAGTCCATCTCCGACACTTCCCTTCCCCTTCCTCGACTTCTCTGTCTCCATCTCCGGTGATAAGCTGTCTACTAATATTCATTATAAGCTCACCGACTCCCACAGCTACCTCGACTACACTTCTTCACACCCTACCTCCTGTAAGGACTCCATTCCATTCTCCCAGTTTCACCGTCTCCGACGCATCTGCTCTGATGATGCTACCTTCCACGACAGTGCTTCTGATATGTCTTCCTTTTTCCTCAACTGAGGATTCCCTGCCACTGTGGTTAACAGGGCCCTCAACCGTGTCCAGCCCATTTCCTGCACCTCTACCCTCACCCCTTCCCCTCCCTCCCAGAACTGCGACAGGGTTGCCCTTGTCCTCACTTTCCACTCCACCAGCCTCCAGATCCAAAGGATTATCCTCCGCCACTTCCGCCACATCCAGCATGTTGCCACTACCAAACACAACTTCCCCTCCCTTCCCCTGTCAGCATTCCGAAGGGATCGTTCCCACCGCGATACCCTCGTCCACTCCTCCATTACCCCCACCATCTTGTCCCCTTCCCATGGCACCTTCCCCTGCAATCACAGGAGGTGCCATACCTGCCCATTTACCTCCTCTCTTCTCACTATCCCAGGCCCCAAACACTCCTTTCAGGTGAAGCAGCGATTTACTTGTACTTCTTTCAATGTAGCATACTGTATTCGCTGCTCACAATGTGGTCTCCTCTACATTGGGGAGACCAAACGCAGATTGGGTGACCGCTTTGCGGAACACCTCTGCTCAGTCCGTAAGCATGACCTGAGCTTCAACACCCCCGCCCCCGCTCTCATGCTCACATCTCTGTCCTGGGATTGCTGCAGTATTCCAACGAACATCAACGCAAGCTCGAGGAGCAGCATCTCATTTACCGAATAGGCACACTACAGCCTGCCAGACTGAACATTGAGTTCAATAATTTCATGTTTAGTTATTTTTTCTTTTTTTTCTTTTTTCTTTTTTTTTTATTTGGTTATTTTATATTTGGTTTTTTAGTGTGTTTTGTTTGTTTCTACTGTGCCTACCCATTGTTTCTGTTTAAAAAATTTTTTTTTTTAATGTTGTGCTTGGAGTGCTTTGTGCTTTACAGTCTATTCACACCCTCTCTGTACTAACGCATTGTCTTTCAGCACACCATTAACATACCGTTTGCCTTTGTTCCATGACCTTCTGGTCAGTTATTCTCTGTGACCTGGGCCTATCAACACCTTCTGTTTTGTTATCTCTTGCCCCACCCCCGCTTTACTTGCTTAAAATCTTTTACATTTCTAATATTTGTCAGTTCTGAAGAAGGGTCACTGACCTGAAATGTTAATTCTGCTTCTCTCTCCACAGATGCTGCCAGACCTGCTGAGTATTTCTAGCATTTCTTGTTTTTATTTCAGATTTCCAGCATCTGCAGTATTTTGCTTTTATTCAAAACTGGTCAATGGGTTAAACCAGTCCATCTCATTATAAATATCCTCAGGGGCTGTTTACAGTTTATGTTTACTTACCAGCTCTATCACAAAACAGAGGGTGGGACAGTATTGAATGTGACCTCTATCACTAACATTTCTAAGACTAGCAGCAGTATTCAGCATCAAGCTCTGAAACAGCAAAATCAATTTTCATACAAAAAGCTCAAAATAAAAACCTTTCTTGACAATACCCACCTCTCACTTGCCACCCAAATGGTAGTTCTGAAAGTCATAACACCAAGTTTTTATAGGGTCAGTCTGATGCTAGTAGAGGAAACTTGTGTAGAGCCATCTGACATCAATTACATGTAACTACATTCCTGTGGATGCTTCAGGTACAGTCACCAGAAAAGTGATGCAGGAAATTCAGGAGCAGTGTATTCAGGTGCAGAACAGCAGAAAGCATTTACTTTTTTGTGCATATTGTATCCATCTTCCAGGCTCTATTTGAGCCCTAAATCCAGGAAAATCTACCATTAGATTCTTCCATCTACCAAAGACGAGAAAATAATGAGTGAGGTCCGTGATCTAATAATTCTGAATGCAGTGAAATAGTTTCCTGTTCAACCCTGAGACTGATTAGATTCAACAAAATACTGTTTAAGTCAAGGCACACTCTGGATCTTAGAAAACACAAGGCCCGCTTATGGAAGGACTCGTGATGCCAAACCCATTGAAAAATTCTAGCATTAATATGCCAATATAATTTAAAGTTGTCAGATGCTTCAATCAATTTTTATTGACACACTGGCACCCTGCTAGTCTTGTTCCAGTGCTCTGTCTCTGACAGACTTGAGCCTATTATGCTGAAGGTGAATTCCTATTTTTGCAAGGTCGCTATTTATTCCTAGCTTTTGGAAATGGATGGGCATTTGCTCTGATCATTTAATCATAATCAAATAGAACCTGATTCTCCATGCTCTCTCTCTTTGCCAGTTGCCTGAAGACTATAATATTCCAACTTGTTAAAAAGCTGCAGTTTTGTAACAGAAATAGTAGTCTAACTATTAAGCAGTTGCTATTTAGGAATGAACACATAAATTACTGAGTTTATTGAGAAAACATTATCTAAATATAATAAATGTGTGTGAGTGACACACATGACATCTTTGCAGAATTTAATTTTAATTTTTATTTTTTCCTATGCTACAGTTGGCAAATAAGTCTTCAGGGTGCAGATGGCTGAGATTATAGGTGCATATCTGTGCCTATAGATAAATTAAATGGGTGTAGAGTACTAGGAGTAAATGACATTAAGCTAAGAGATGGGATCCATTTACTCTCCTTACACCATGATGTTTAATCCTGAGTCAAGACTCCAAAACAGAGAAACTATGTGCCTGCTACTTTAAGAATTAGCAGGGCATATTTTGTGAAGCCCTACACCACTGGCACAGTCACACACACAGCCAACATGTATCTGAGCACAGCCTTGCTTTTTATGATTATCAATACAATAAAAGCAGTAGACACAATACTGTGGCCAGTACACCTGTGATTATCTGATTTACATTAGTTATTACCAAGTGCCCTTGCAAAATTTACCCTAAAGTTCTTTAAGAGCATTTTCATGATATAATTCTCTACCTTCTTGAAAGTCATTCAGTGGCTTGTTTATTCAATCTTCTTGCAGCTAGTCACAAGCTGATGGTTAATATTCAAATCTTTCAATGCTATGAGACTTTATTCACCACTGTTAGTCAATGCATAGCCTTATTTGTTATAGTGAGATGCAGATCAGGAAAATATCAGCAGAAATTAAGAGAGTAGAGGCAATGGATAGGGATAAAATTGAGAGGGGGGAGATACTAAAAAGGCTGGCTATGCTTAGGATAGGTAAGTCACCTGATCCGGATTGCTTGCAACCCAGTTTGCTAAAGGGAGTGGGGATGGAGGTAGCCAAAGGGCTTGCCATAATCTTCCAATCTTCCCTGGATATGGGAGAGGCACCAGAGGTTTGGAGAGTGACAAATGTGACATCCTTATTCAAGAAAGGGTGTAAGGACAGTCCTAGCAACTACAGGCCAGTTAGTTTAACAACAGTGCTGGGTAAGGTCTTAGAAACAATAATCATGGGAAAAAAATCAACAGACACTTGGAGAGGTTCGAGTTAATTAAAGATAGCCAACACAGATTGTTGCTTGACTAATTTAACTGAATTTTTTGATGAAGTAACAGAGAAGGTTGATGAAGGGAATGCAGTGTTTGTTGTTTTTATGGATTTTAGGAATGCGTTTGATAAGGTACCATCACAAGATTGAGGATCATGAAATAGGAATGTCATTAGCATGAGGACAGAAAACAGCAAGTCGTAGTAAATGGTTATTTTTCAGACTGGCGGATGGTAGACAGTGGTGTTCCCCAAGGGTCAGTGCTGGGACCACTGCTTTTTTTTTACTATATATAAATAACTTGGATCTTGGAAGACAGAGTAGAATCTCAAAATTTGTCCATGACAGCAAACTTGGATGTGTGGCAGTGAGGATATGAACTGCCTATAACAACAGGTCATAGATAGGCTAGCAAAATGGGCAGAGAGGTGGCAGATGGAATTTAATACTGACAAGCGTGAGGTGATTTATTTTGGTAGAAGAAATAGGGAGAGGCAATGTATACTTAATGGCACAGTTCTAAAGAGTGTGCAGAAACAGAAGGACCTGTGGGTGCACGTGCATCGATCTTTGAAGGCAGCAGGACATATTGCGAGAGTGGTTGGTAAAACATATGGGAACTTGGGCTTCATAAATAGAGGCATTGAGTACAAAAGCATGGAAGTTATGCTGAACCTTTATAAAGCTTTGGTTAGACCCCAAATGGAGTATTGCATCCAGTTCTGGTCACCACACTTTAGGAAGGATGTGAGGGTCCTTGAGAGGACGCAGAGGAGATTCACCAGAATGATTCCAGGGATGGGGGATTTTAGTTGTAAGGTTAGGTTGGAAAAACTGGTGCTGTTCTCCTTATAACAAAGGAGATTGAGGGGAAATTTAGTAGAAATGTACAAGATTATGACAGGCTTAGGTAAGTTAGACAAGGAAAAACTGTTCCTATTAACTGATGGTACAAGGTCTAGGCAACACAGATTGAAGGTTTTGAGCAAGAGATGCAGGGGGAATGTGAAGAAGAACATTTTTTACACAGGTGTTGGTAATGACCTGTAACACACTGCCCACAAGGGTGGTGGAAGCAGAGATAATAAATGACTTCAAAGGAAAATGGATGGGCACTTGAAGGAAATAGACTTGCAGGGCTACGATGATCAAGCGGGGGAGTGGGACTGACTGAATAGCTCTGTGGAGAGCCGGCATAGACTTGATGGGCCGAATAGCTTCCTTCTGTGCCATAAATGATTCTATGGCTGTATAGTGCATTTAGGGAAGGCTTACGAGGCAAGGGAATACATAATATATGATAGGATACTGAGAAATGTAGAGGAACAGAGGAATGTTGGAGTCATGTCCACAGATCCCCGAGGGTTGCTGGATAGGTAGGTAAGGTGGTCAAAATGGCATATGGGATACTTGCCTTTATTAGGCATAGAACATAAGAGCTGGGAGGTTATGCTGGAACTGTCTAAAACACTAGTTAGTGTTATAAGTGTTTCCTTTTTTTGTTAAATTTTGAGAATTTGTGTTGTAAAACTGAAAAAGATTCCATAGATGCTGGAACTTTGGGTGTTTTTTTTTAAATGGATGTCACCAGAAGGTTTGGACTGAGTTTGAACTGTAAACAGTTTCTGGAAGGCACCTGTTTTCAAAAAAAAAACAGCAAGGGTTGTTTCGTCTTGGAGAGAAGTTTACGAAGAAGTAACAAGTCAAGAATTATAGATGTCAGGAGACTGGGACTTCTGGAAAGTTTTGGTTTCATTTTTTGAACCATTAAAACAGACAGTTGTGTTTGGCCCGAAACAGAAGAACACCGCTCATCTCTCTCTCTCTTGAAAAGAAACGCTGTGTTTCCAGTGTCAGATTCCTATTTCCTCCTGTATTTGAAGAAATCCTGCATGTTTGAAGAAACCTTTGCATGTTGAATGTGTGGAACTGATACCATGTTGCTGCACTTCTGCTGTAAGACCTATTTGGAGCCTGAGTAGCTACATCTCATGGAAAGCCTACCCAAACTGATCATCAGCATTGCCTGCAAAGAATTTTTCTAGGAAGATCCTAGTGATGGCCACTTATACCCAAAGCAAAGGACTTCTTTCTCCGAGAAATACAACGTTCCTCGGACTGCTACTCTCGCCGCATCCTGAGATCCACACTCAGTGCTATGCGCCACCATATGCACACACTGGACCTCTCTCTCCAGCAGCACCGTCTCACCTTATCTCAAATCTGTTCTACTCCGCAGTTTCATCTCATCTTACGTCTCATCCGACGCATTAACAAAAAACTTTTTTTCTTCCTTTCAGGTGTTAAGGAACGCAAGCTCCAGCAGCTGATGGGGACTAATGCCCCTCCAGATCCTCCTCCCGCTTCACTTCCCTCTGACCCCACCCCTTCTGATCTGACCCCTTGCCGTGTATTCACTATACCCTCTGACCTCCCCCTCTCTGATGCTGAGCGTTCTGTACTCAGCAAAGGTCTCAGTTTTATCCCCTTACGCCCCCACCTCAATGAATTTCACGCTCGGCATGACGTTGAGCTCTTCTTCCGTCGCCTCCGCCTCCGGGCTCACTTCTTCGACCAGGAGTCCTCCCCCCGACCAGCAGACCCATTCACCCGCCTCCAGCATTCTCCCTCTACCTGGACCCCTCACCCTGGCCTCTTACCCGCTCTTGATCTCTTCATTGAAAACTGTCGGCGAGACATTGGTCGTCTCAATTTCTCTGCCCCCCTCACTCACTCTAACCTGTCCCCCTCTGAACTTGAGGCACTCCGTTCTCTCAGGTCTAACCCCGACATGGTCATCAAACCTGCAGACAAGGGTGGTGCTGTTGTTGTATGGCGTACCGACCTCTACCTTGCAGAAGCTCAACGCCAACTCACAGACACCTCTTCCTACCTCCCTCTGGACCATGACCCCACCACCGAACATCAAGCCACCGTCCAGAGGACTGTCACTGACCTCATCTCCTCTGGAGATCTTCCCTCTACAGCTTCCAACCTCATAGTCCCACAACCCCGGACAGCCCGCTTCTACCTCCTTCCCAAAATCCACAAACGGGACTGTCCTGGCAGACCCATTGTGTCAGCCTGCTCCTGCCCAACTGAACTTATTTCTTCCTATCTAGACTCTATCTTTTCTCCGCTGGTCCAGTCTCTTCCCACCTACATCCGTGACTCTTCTGACGCCCTACGTCATTTTGACAATTTCCAGTTTCCTGGTCCCAACCGCCTCCTCTTCACTATGGACATCCAATCGCTCTACACCTCCATCCCCCACCAGGATGGTTTGAGGGCTCTCCGCTTCTTCCTGGAACAGAGGCCCAACCAGTCCCCATCCACCAACACCCTCCTCCGCCTGGCTGAACTTGTTCTCACATTGAACAACTTCTCCTTCAACTCCATGCATTTCCTTCAAGTAAAAGGTGTCGCTATGGGTACCCGCATGGGTCCTAGTTATGCCTGTCTTTTTGTGGGATATGTCGAGCATTCTTTGTTTCAGTCCTACTCAGGCCCCCTCCCCCAACTCTTTTTCCGGTACATTGATGACTGTATCGGTGCCGTTTCCTGCTCCCGCCCCGAACTAGAAAACTTTATCAACTTTGCTTTCAATTTCCACCCTTCTCTCACCTTTACATGGTCCATCTCTGACACTTCCCTTCCCTTCCTCGACTTCTCTGTCTCCATCTCTGGGGATAGGTTGTCTACCAATATCCATTATAAGCCCACTGACTCCCACAGCTACCTCGACTACACTTCTTCACACCCTACCTCCTGTAAGGACTCCATTCCATTCTCCCAGTTTCTCCGTCTCCGACGCATCTGCTCTGATGATGCTACCTTCCATGACGGTGCTTCTGATATGACCTCCTTTTTCCTCAACCGAGGATTTCCCCCCACTGTGGTTGACAGGGCCCTCAACCGTGTCCGACCCATTCCCCGCACCTCTACCCTCACCCCTTCCCCTCCCTCCCAGAACCGTGACAGGGTTCCCCTTGTCCTCACTTTTCATCCCACCAGCCTCCATATCCAAAGGATCATCCTCCGCCATTTTCGCCACCTCCAGCGTGATGCCACTACCAGTCGCATCTTCCCCTCCCTTCCCCTGTCAGCATTCCAAAGAGAGTGTTCCCTCCGCGACACCCTGGTCCACTCCTCCATTACCCCCACCACCTCGTCCCCATCCCAGGGCACCTTCCCTTGCAATCGCAGGAGGTGTAATACCTGCCCATTTACCTCCTCTCTCCTCACTATCCCAGGCCCCAAACACTCCTTTCAGGTGAAGCAGCGATTTACTTGTACTTCTTTCAATGTAGTATACTGTATTCGCTGCTCACAGTGTGGTCTCCTCTACATTGGGGAGACCAAGCGCAGACTGGGTGACCGCTTTGCGGAACATCTCCGCTCAGTCCGCAAGCAGGACCCTGAGCTTCCGGTTGCTTGCCATTTCAACACTCCCCCCTGCTTTCATGCTCACATCTCTGTCCTGGGATTGCTGCAGTGTTCCAGTGAACATCAACGCAAGCTCGAGGAACAGCATCTCATCTACCGATTAGGCACACTACAGCCTGCCGGACTGAACATTGAGTTCAATAATTTCAGAGCATGACAACCCCCCACTTTACTTTCATTTTTAGTCATTTTTAGTTATTTTTTCTTCCCTTTTTTTTGCATTCCTTTTTACATTTTTTACAATCTTTTTTTGCATTTATTTCATTTCATCTTAGTTTGTTCAGTTTGCTTACCCACTGTTTTTTTCAGGTTGTTTTTCTTCAGGTTTGCACTTGCTGATGTTCAATATTCAGTATATTCACACCTATTCTGTACTAATGCTTTGTCTTTCAACACACCATTAACATATTGTTTGCCTTTGCTCCGTGACCTTTTGGTCAGCTATGTGGCCTGGTCCAATCTGCACCTTCTCCTTTGTTATCTCTTGCCCAACCCCCACCTCACTTGTTTATAATCTGTGACTTTTCTAATATTTGTCAGTTCCGAAGAAGGGTCACTGACCCGAAACGTTAACTCTGCTTCTCTTTCCACAGATGCTGCCAGACCTGCTGAGTGAATCCAGCATTTCTTGTTTTTGTTTCAGATTTCCAGCATCCGCAGTATTTTGCTTTTATTGACTTCTTTCTATACCTACTTTTCAGCCTAAGTTTTTTTTTATTCCTTCTATTTCTTTGCAACAGCTGTAAACAAAAATCCCTTTTATTTTTTTCCGGTTAACCAGTGTGTATATATATGTGTGTGTGAGGGCTAGGATAAAGAAGAGGCTTTAATATTGCAATTTGTGTGTATGTTTTACTTTATTATTGGTAAAACGTGGTTTATAATAAACAGATATTTTTATTTATTGAAGAAACCTTGTTGGTGTGCTTTATTCTGGGAAAGATAGAGTATATGGTTGACCATATCGGTAAGTGGGAAAATTTAAATATATGTTATGTCCTGTGGAGAAGTGGGACTAGAATAAACAGTGCACTCCTCCCTCCTCGGTCGTAACATTAGTCACAGCTGGAGTACTGCATGCAGTTCCAGTCACCACATTATAGGAAAGATGTAATAAAAACAAGAAATGCTAGAAATACTCAGCAGGTCTGGCAGCATCTGTGGAAAGAGAAGCAGAGTTAACGTTTCGGGTCAGTGACCCTTCGTCAGAACTGATGGGAAAGATGTAATTGCACTAGAGAGTACAGAGGACATTTACCAGGATGTTGTCTGGACTGGAGAATTTTAGTTATGAGGAAAGAATGGCTGGAATTTAACGTTGGGCAGGAGGCCCCGCCCACCGGCTGAAAGGTCGGGGCGAGCCCGCCTCCGCCGGGCCTGGGGAGCCTACCAGGCCGTTAATTGGCCTTGGGCAGGACTTCCACCTCCTTGAGACATAGAGTTCAAAAGCGTTAAGCAACTCGCTTTTAACTGATGGAGATAGGCACTAAAGAAGAGCCCACATATGAAAACCTGAGAGAGGTGATCCTTCTTGAAGAGTTCAAAAACTTGTTTTCCCTTTCCATAAAGACCCACGTAGAGGAGCAAAAGGTTCCAAGAGTCAGGCAGGCAGCAATTTTGGCTGATGACTATACATTTGTCCACAAGCCCTTGCCCCACGGGAAATGCTTCCCTAGTCACCTCCAAAAACCCGAAAAGGAAAGAAGGTGGGAGGGTGATAGGAGCCTGAACAGCCATGGGTGAGAAGGGAAAGCTGGAAACACAGGGAGCCCTCCTCAGGCCAAAAAGAACAGGAGCGAGGCCTGAAAGTCTGAATGTTTCCAGTATAACAAGGCGGGTGACCTTGGAGCTGATTGCTGGAAGTTAAAGAGAAAACCTGTAGGATTAGTCAGGGTACACCAGACCAGTGCAGGAAAAGGGACCCTGCTGGAAAGCACAGCAGACCAGGCTGTGGCTTTAACTATGGCAGTAAGACCCAGTTAATCCTGTGAGTGCAGGAGAACTTAACAAAATCCCTAAGAGCTACCAGGATTTTGTGTCCATAGGAAAAGTGATCCTATACCCTTCGAGTGAGGCAAGCAAGTCCATAGTCATACTTAGAGATACAGGGGCCACCCAATCCCTTCTGCTGGGAAAAGGCATGACCTTTACCCCAGAGAGTGCATTGAATGCTGGAGTATTAGTAAACGGTACTGGAAGAAGGTATATGCCCGTACCTTTATATCGGGTGTACCTGGAGTGCGACCTTGTTTCAGGATTGGTAACCATGGAGATTGCCCTTAGTCTACCGGTGGACGACGTCGACCTGCCCCTGGGTAATGAACTGGCAAGAGCGAAGGTGGTAGCTTCCCCAGTGGTTTAAGAGAAACCGCAAGAGGTCAGGGAGACAGAGCAGTTATAGAAGAAGGTCCCTGGCATTTTCCCTGACTGTGTGATGACCCAGTCCATGGCCAAACAAGCTTCATCAGAGGAGGCTGAGCCGGCACTGCAGACGGATGTCTCTGCCATCTGGTTATTCGAAACCTTCTCCGGGAAGTTAGAGAACCCAAAGGAAATATTAAGCAGGTCTTCCATTGTCGAGGCTCAGCAAGCCAACCCGGGGTTAAAGAAGCTAGCACAGACTGACCAAACTGAAGCTGAAGCAGAGGGAGTTCCAGAGTGCTACTGTTTAAAGAATGAGGAGCTGTTGAAGAAGTGGAGACCTCCTCACAGATCTGTGGATGAGAGTGGACAGTGGTCCACCAGTAGTGGTGCTGTTGAGATACCATAGGAAAATATTGAGAATAGCCCACGATCTTTCAATGGCTGGATATGCCAATATCTGAAAAACCAAAGCCCACATAAGACAGCATTTCACTGGCCACAACTCCACAAGGATTTGGTGGAGTTTTGGAAGACTTGTCACACATGCCAGGTTGTGGGGAAGTTCCAACCTGCACCCCTAATTCCCATACTGGCTTTTGGGGAATCATTCAGCAAAGCGCTGATAGATTGTCTGGGAGCCCTGCTGAAAATAAAAGGGTAAGAACAAGCACAGGTCTGTGAGGTAGTCAGGACTGAGGAGGGTGAAAGGGACTGTGAGGATGAGTTAGAGGGAGGCTGGAAGGATTCCCAAATTGAACCCATATCATCCACTTAGCTAACACCAAAATGGTAAGGAAATTAGACACCGTACTCTCCTATTTAAATGCAAAACAGAGAGGAGACCTAGCAAGGCTGCTCACAGCATATAAAGAGATCTGCAGGGCCAAAGCAGGGTGCAGAACCCTAACCTTACATGATGTCGATGTAGGAGAGACCCTTCCCATAAAACAAAATCCCTATCGCCTACGTGCCAGGAAACTGACCCAGGACGAAATTCAGTATATGCTGGAGCACATGCTGATTCAGCCCAGCCTGAGCAGCTGGACTTCCCTAGTTGTGCTGATGCCCAAGCCCGATGGCTCAAAAAGGCTCTGCATTGATTGCAGGAAGGTTAATGCAGTGACCAGAGTTGATTCCTACTCAATTCCCCGCCTGGAAGACTGTATCGATATAGTAAGAAATGCCACCTACATAACCAAGATAAAAGGAAACTGGCAGGATCCCTTAACCACCCATGCTAAAGAGATCTCAGCTTTTGTCAACCCAGATGGCTTATTCCAGTGCTGGCTGATGCCCTTTGGATTAAGAAATGCCCAGCCACCTTCCAAAGGCTGATGAATCAGGTAGTGCTGGCCTACCCAACTGTGTAATGTACCTGGATGATCTATTCTATACAGACACTTGGGGGGACCACCTAGACCAGTTAGAAGTCCTCTTCCGAAGGTTACAGTTGGCTGGCCTCGTGGTAAATCTTGCAAAGAATGAGTTTGCTGAAGCTCAAGTAACCTACCTAGGGTATGTTGTGGGTCAGGGACAAGTGCTGCCTGGAGTAGTGAAGGTACAGGCACGAATGAATTTTCCTGTCCCCACGACCAAAGAGGAAATAATGTGATTTTTGGGGATGTGTGGGTTCTACTGCAAGCTCATCCCAAGCTTCAGCACTGTAGCTGCCCCAGTGACAGACTTACTGCAGAAAAGAGTGAAGACAGTGTGGTCAGGGAGGTGCCAAACAGCTTTTGACAGCCTGAAAGCCATCTTAACCAATGAACCGGTGCTGGCAGCTCCAAACTTTAATAAACCATTTAAAGTGGCAGTTGATGCGAGTGATCTAGGTGCCATCCTGCTCTAAGTCAGGCATTGTGAGACCAGTTGCATACTTTTCCAAAAAAAAAATCAAACCGACACCAGAAGAGGTACTCCACTGTGGAAAAGAAAGTTCTGGGAATGTTGCTAGCTCTCCAGCATTTTGAGGTATATGTCCAAAATGGATATAGGGAAACCATAGTCTATACCAACCACAATCTTTTAACATTTGTGGAGAAATTCAAAATGCAGAATTCAAGACTATTTCGATGGAGTCTGCTTTTGCAACCCTACCAATTAAAAATTACCTACATTGCAGAAAAAAACAATGTGATAGCCAATGTTTTATCCAGAGTCTAACTCAATGCAGAAACATCGCAGATAAAAACTAAATCAGAGCATAGCTATGGCAGTGTGAGATTGAGAAGTGAGTGTTTGAGGATAAATGTATGTGTACCATTACTTTTTCTATTTTCTACGACCTTAGGCCCAATGATGATATTTTAATCCATTGGCTGGAAACCTGAATTAAAATTTTAGAAAAGGTGACTGCTAGCAGCTAAAATGGCCACCGAAATTTGCATCAAAATCCCCGACATTGCAATGCGTCGAGAGGGAGTCAAATTGTCTGGCCAGCCCCCTCCAGAACAATGACTTGGAAAGTTTGGAGTGAATCACCTGGCCAGTCTCCATTAATAATGCATTTAAAGACAAACACTCAGGACACTAAATTGGCAGATATGAGCCACTCAAAGGTAATCACTTGAACAATGGGACCCTGACTGAGAGAAAGGAATTCCTAGACATGAACTAATGAAGTTGCAAAAGGAAATACACATTGAGCCATCATGTGACAGGCCCACCATTTGTGTGTTTTAAGCTGTGTTTTCTCTCTCTGCAACAAACAGGCAACTGGACTGAGCGGAGGAGACCTAAGTGGGGTCCCTCTCTCTCTCCAGTCCAACTTACAAGCTTTGTACCCTGCCTACTGGCCTATTTGTATGTGTGTGTGTGTATATGTGTGTGTGCGCGCATTAGAACCTTGTGTGTGTGTGTGTGTGAGAGAGAGAGAAAGTTGGAGCATAGTCTATTATTTTACCTAGATCGGTTTAACTACAATAATGCTAACCTCTTTTTTTGCTAAACTCAAGAAAACCTATCTGATTGGTTCTTTTATGATCATAGCACATAAATAGTGCAACACTCATTGAATTGGCAAGCACATTCACTTTAAAATAAGAAACAAACCCTGTTTCGGTCAAACAAGGAGAGGGACAATTGGGGAGCCCTTCGACCCCTCTTCACCTGATCGTAACAGGGACCACGCACTTAAATCACCCGCTCACTCCAAAAATGATTAAAGAGAATGTTGCACCCCAGCCTTTGACTACACTTGTTGGGTAGATAACTGGAAACTCAGCACCCCACTCAATTTCCTCTCTACCACTCTGCCTCTGCCACTTCCTTTATCCTGGAATTGCACCAGGAAATCTCAATGAAATCTAGTGCCACAGTTTTGAATTCAGGTCTTTTAGTGAATGGTTAACTGTCACACCTAAATTGTTTTCTTTCTCCAGTGTCATTGAAGGATAACCATCTGCCATTGCTCACCTCATCTAATTAAATTGTGCAGAGCCCTGTAATTATTATAAATCTGGTCAACTCAAAACAATGCCTGCAATTTGATATCACTAAAATTGCCTCTCTCCAGATGTTCATAAACAATGCACACTGCAGATGACCTAGAATACAATACTATAGAATTTCACTCTTTACTACCAGTCTTCCTATTAATGATTTACCTACGCTTTCTATTGCTAAGCCAACTGTCAACACAATGGGTTAATTTGCCCTTAATTCTATACAGCTTTATCATTGTTTGAAACCTCAAATGCTGATCATTAAATGACTTCTGTAAATCAAGTATATTAGGCCCACTGCGTATTCGTCATCGTCTAATTTGGACAACCTCTCAAAGAATTCCTGTGAAGTAGGATCTTATTGTTTGCACGCTCACTATCCATGAGAAGAGAATGCTCTTGAGAAATGTCCTCACTACCGCTGTTCAACTGACTGATTTGTAATGTCCTGATTTAGTGGCCCAGTTGGGTGTCATGGTGATGAAGAAGGCATCAAAGCTTCTGCCGCTCTTCTCACCACGGTCTGACAATGGGCTTGGGATCAGACTATGTCCCGACTCATTGGAGCTGCTGCAGCTGCGGGACCAAGCCTTCCGCTTGAGCCACACTGAAGAGGTCACAGGCTGTTCACCACTGGCTCTTTCTTCAGTGACCTGGTCACTTGGCACAAGGTTTTCGCCTGAAGCCCTCTCGGGGAATTTGGTCAACTTCACTTCGAGTGGAAAGAACTGATTCCGTTTTAATCGGCAAGATCCAGCAAAGTCCCACCTGTTACTTCAATGTTAATACTTGGTGTTGTGGTTAACCATTGCTCCCAGTCGCTGCTTTAAAATGGGCAGTTCTACAGCAGCTGAGTGTTGCGATGCTGCCACTTTTACCCCATGGGCTTGTTGAAATGTGCCAGTGAGCGGAGCATGTGCTGACTGTAAGATCTAGCTGGTCTGGTAAATAGCCAGAGATCTGAATGGAGCCGCTGGGATTGAAGTTAAATACTTGCCGGTCTCCCCGTTATGTGCAATAATTTCAACTGCACTTTCTGTCATATTTGGCAATGATCTGAAAGACTTGGTGTACCCACTTTACACTTGATCTGTCCTAATATTAAACGTTATATTAATTAACTTGAGCCCTACACGTTAGGGAGAAGGGATTTTTCGTGAAATTACCACAACTTTAATGTACTATTATTGCAATATAAACTTGTAGCTCTGATTTCTAAATCTGTTCATGTTCCCCCACTGGCAGGCATCACTGCAATTTGGAATGATTGTGACTTTTTTTTTTAACTCCTGTCTCATCTTTTGAGCAATAAAACACAGTTTCAAACCTTTGGATTTATATTTACTCCATGTCTTTTTCATACTGTATTGTAGCACTAGATTTAAGAACTTTAAAAAATTTTGAACAACATTTTTAGCGGCATGCCATATTCTCTCTGGGACTGTATGCTGACTTCATCGTTAGCTGCTAAGGATGTTCTGAATCCAAAGTTTAGTGCACTGCAGAGGTTTTATTTTAAAAAAGGATTACAATGATCTATGCATTCATAATTTAAGGTCACAAAAGCAAATGGAACTGCAGCGGTTCAAGAAGGCAGCTCACCACCACCTTCTCAAGGGCAATTAGGGATGGGCAATAAATTCTGGCCTAGCCAGCGACGCCCACATCCCATGAAGAAATAAAAAAAATTGTAGTATTTGTTCATTCTCTTCAAACTGCAGTGAAATCTTAGACAGCATCAGTAATCGGCTTAAGTTTCTTTAATTATCTGTACAACTTAGTCTCATCATTTTCCTGCATATTTAATCAGATTGAATTGAATAATAGGCAGCAATACGATTAGTGTACTAAAATTTATTGTGACACCTCTGCTGCCAATAATAACATCAAGCTACTGCATGGGTGGCTCCTAAAGTAAGTCACTTATAAAGAAACATAAAATTGTTTACTAGCTCATTGTTAAAACCAAGTCAAGAAGAGAACACAACATATCCTTAGTATTTTTATATCATATATAATGGACCAAGAAGCTGTATTTTTGATTTTTCAGCCATATCTTCAGGTTTTTACTCCACAAGGCTGTTGCACTTCAAGCTTTTACCAATACCTTTCCTCTGTGTTCGTGCCTGGATGGCAGTTTCCATAAACAGAGTGAGTCTGCTATAAATAGAAATTTAAGCTACTTATTCAAGGTGTGTATGAATTAATATGCCAATTAACACAAACCAACAAAAACGATAACTTGCAGTCATACATCATCTTTAACATTGAAAATGCCCCCAGGCACTTTGCAGAGGGAAGAAAATAAGAACAGAAGGTGAATGGACTCCAAAGTCTGGAGGGAGGGAGACAATGAGAGATGATCAACAGCTTTGTTGAAAAGATGAGGTTTAAGAACATTTTTAAAGTTAGACAAAATAGGAGTTGGAGAGGTTTAGTGAAACAGTTCCAGACGGTAGGAACAAATGACTGAAGACTCTGCAACTATGATGGGGCAAAGGGTTAGAGGATGTACAAAAGGCATAGCTCTGGGAAAGATTTACAGAGAGGGGTTATGAAGTTACAGGATGCTATAGATTGGATGATTTAAAGGCAAGGATGAGAATGTTAAATTCACTACACTGCAGGACTGGGAACCATTGTTAAGTCAGCAAAGACAGGGAAGGACAACGGGTGAGCAGGACTTAGTATGAAACAGATATTGGCAGCTGAGTTTTGAATGATGGGACGCCAGCAAAGGCCACTTTGAAGTAATCGCACCTAAAGTATGGATAAGGATTTTAGTAGCAGAGAAGCTGAGTTAGTGTGGAGGTGGGCAGTGTTTTGAAGGTGGAAATAAGCAGTCTTGTTCATTAAGATATGGGTTTGAAGCTGAGCTTTGAGTTGACAGGATGCCAAACATGTGTGCCTAGAAAGTGGCTAAGCATGGGAGATTGAGTTAATGGTAAGGCAGCAGAATTTATGACAGTGGTCGAACAATGTTCAGTTGAAGGCAGTTGTGACTTATCCATGACTGGATGTTGGACAGACAGTCTGACCACATGGAAGTCATTGTGCAGTCAAAGAAGTGGAAAGGTATAAAGTGCATTGTCAACAGTATTCACATAGAAACCTGGAGATAAGAACATAAAAAATAGTAGGAGTAGGCCATTTGGCCCTTTGAGGCTGCTCTGCCATTCAATAAGATCATGGCTTATCTTCTACCTCAACTTCACCTTCCCACACTATCCCCATATCCTTTGATTCCCTTAGTATCCAAAAATCTTAACTGCCCTCTGAAATGACCTAGCAAGCCACTCAGTTGTGAAGGGCAATTAGGATGGGCAACAAATGCTGGCCTTGCCACTGACGTCCACATCCCATGAAAGAATTTTTTAAAAAGACACCCCACCCACAGTCCATTCTGTGCCCTTGCTCCCAGTGCTTCTACCCTACTAGTTACAACCACAAAATATTCTTAACAGATTTGTCAAACATGATTTCTCTTTCATATATCTGTGTTGATTCTGCTTAGTAATATTATAATTTTCTAAGTGCCATCTTATTATGTCCCCAAGAATGAATTCTAGCCTTTTCCCAACTAGTAATGTCAGGCTAACTGGGCTAGAGTTCACCATTTTCTTTCTCCCTCCTTTCTTGAATAGCGGTGTTATGTTTGCTACCTTCTAATCCATGGTGACTGTTCCAGAATCTAGCGAATTCTGGAAGATCAAAATCAATGCATCCGCTATCTCTAACTACATTTTTAAAAATTCTAGGATGCAGGTGATCAGATCCAGCGATTTGTTAACTTTTAGTCCCATTAATTTCTCCAGTACTATTTCTTTACTAAAACTAATATCTTTACTTCCTCATTCTTGCTAGATTTTTGGGTCCCTACTATTTCCAAAATTTTTTGTGTCTTTTACTGTGAAGACAAAGACAAAATATTTGTTTAATGTCTCTGCCAGTTCCTTAGTCTCCATTATAATTTCTCCTGTCTCTGCCTCAAAGGGATCCACATCCCTTTTGATGATGTCACCACGAGACTGTATGTAGATGAGTAAAAGAATAAGGTCAAAAATAATCCTGAGGGGACTCCAGAGGTGAATGTGCAGAGACAGGAAGTGAAGCCATTGTTTGGAATGCCCTGTATGCATTCAGAATGGAACCACACAAGGACAGCCTGACAAAGCTATTACTTTACACTGTTTACTGAAGAAACATGAGATAACCACCACATTCTCCCATCATCTTTAAAAGTATAGAATGTCTTATCACTAGATCAATGTATGTAGATTAAAGCTAGTTAATAGATGTTAGGTAGGTAGACTTTTGTTAGGTGTACATATAGGCAAATAATTCAGCAGCACTCGAACTTTGAGTGTTGCTGCCCAGCATTATGGGGCACTGAGGCCTACTGTGTGTGTCTTTTGTGTGCACATTGTAATACATTCCATGTTGTATGTTAGGATCATTAAGGACCCAATTATATATATAGATTAGGACTACACCTGATAAGGTGGCTGGAGTATTTGGAAACACCTTCAGGTGTGCTCGCCTTGATTGAATCTTTGCTGTTACAGTAATCTTATTCCTTTGGACTTGCCAGTATCTGATGCATATCCTTCCACATATCTTAAAGCTTTGTTCCTATTCAAATGTTTTTCTATTTTCTCTTTCGTCTCATAGGAACTTGCTATCAACATCTTAAAGCTCACTGTATCTGCTAACTCTGCCTGTTACCCCCAAAGGCATTTAATTTTGTGTTTTATATATCATTGGACATCTGTCTGCATTTGTGTAAGACGGAGAAGGATCAGAGGCGGTATGTTAGATAGAACGCATGTTGCCACTGGGGCCCTACCATCAATGTCACTCCCTTTAATACCACCATCATTTCAAGGATCAGGAAGATGGAATGGATAACTGTTGATGGCTGCTTACCCATTGAGGCACCCAACAACAAGACATAAAGAACATTACAGTGAGATAAGTGCTACATATGATAGTTCACCACAGAAACACTTCCAGGTCTGAGAATCAGGCCTGGTGGAGCAGACTATCATTCCCTGAAGCAAAAGTTCAGATTCCCGGATGAATCAGAGGGATTGTTGCAGGAGAGAAATGCCAAGGTGTCCGAAATTATCCGTCTCCAACGCATCTGCTCTGATGATGCTACCTTCCATGACAGCGCTTCTGATATGTCTTCCTTTTTCCTCAACTGAGGACTCCCCCCACTGTGGTTGACATTTCCCACACCTCTACCCTCACCCTTCCCCTCCCTCCCAGAACTGCGAAAGGGTTCCCCTTGTCCTCACTTTCCACCCCATCAGCCTCCATATCCAAAGGATCATCCTCCACCATTTCCGCCACCTCCAGTGTGATGCCACTACCAAACGCATCTGCCCCTCCCTTCCCCTGTCAACATTCCGAAGGGATCATTCTCTCAGCGACATCCTCGTCCACTCCTCCATTACCCCCACCACCTCATCCCCTTCCCACAGCACTTTCCCCTGCAATCGCAGGAGGTGTAATACCTGCCCATTTACCTCATCTCTCCTCACTATCCAAGGCCCCAAACACTCCTTTCAGGTGAAGCAGCGATTTACTTGTACTTCTTTCAATGTAGTATACTGTATTCACTGCTCATAATGTGGTCTCCTCTACACTGGGGAGACCAAACACAGACTGGGTGACCGCTTTGCGGAACAGCTCCGCTCAGTCCAAAAGCATGACCCCGAGCTTCCGGTTGCTTGCCATTTCAACACTCCTCCCTGCTCTCATGCTCACATCTCTGTCCTGGGATTGCTGCAGTGTTCCAGTGAACATCAACGCAAGCTCGAGGAACAGCATCTCATTTACCGATTCCACCTTACCCTCCTGTCCCTCTCTCCTGCAGCAACTGGTGCTGCTCTGCCTGGTCTATGTCCTCCTCCCATTCCTCCTTCAGAGCAAGGGGGACTCCACCCCCCCCAAGCAAGATGCCAATGACCAAGCACTCACCTTCGCCTGGTGGACTCCTATAAGGTAGAGTAGCACAGTGTCTATTGTTTTTAGCCCTTAGAGAATTTCTGGATTGAATATTGTCTTGAAAAAGTGTCCCAGAAAGGCTCCGAATGTGCTTCAAATGTCCTCTTCAAACCTCCAGCAACAAGTGAACATTAAAAACTAACAAACCTTTAAGTAGTGCTCAAGATCCTCAGCAACAACTTGTTTATCCCCAAACAGCTGACTGCTGTTACGAGAGGGCATTAGGTCAAGTGCTGTCCACCAAAATGCCAGGCTGCCTCCTTAAATGAGCACCAGCAGGCAACTGATGTAGAAATTAGCCCCTAAATGATTCTCCAGGTGGCCGTTCCAAGTGCAAGCTTCAACTCCTTTACCAAGATGTTTTTTTTGTGAGAAACATGGGCTAAACCAGCACTTCAGTTTAAGACCCATCTTGGACACCTCAGGGGCTCTTTAGCACCTAAAGAATCCAGGAAAAATCATCCTCAAAGGACTTGTCTGCATAGTGAATTAATTCCTTATCAGGAGTTGAACAACAGGCTGTAATAGAGAATACATTCAGCTAAAGCCTGAAACATTGAGTGCACAGGTCATCTGCACATATGCCCAATACACTTGCCAAATAAAAAGTGGTCTCCATTGACCCCATCTGTACATCAAGATCCACTAATAACATTGCAATTTTCCACAGCTTCCCTTATTCTGTCTCACAAGCGAACCCAAATTTTATTTCCTCCAACAGATTGTGCTGCAAATGCATCAATGTGTTTTGCCCAGTGTTTCCCCTTACGTTGCGCTAAGTGGTTCTGCAATGGGAGGAGGATGGATGCCTCTAGGGATGGAGGTGGTCTAATACCTGCTTATTCTGAGTTAGTAGATTATCAAGTAACTGTAGGTGCCATGGGTATCAATGTCGTGGCTGCCTATGTGACACATCTACAGTCATTTAAGTGGAGCAGATGGGTATCACGGATGTGACATTGTCCTAAGAGACATCACCACCATCTGTGCTGCCGTTCCCCTACTGCTGAGCACTTTTGCAGCATGGCTAAAGATTGTGTAGGAACAGACAGCTGTCGCTCTGCATTATGACTGTATCAGTCTGATTCACCAACATGGTAAACCCAGATAAGACAGACTGATTTATATTGGAGCCCATATTCAAAGCATTCAAGATAAAAGATATGCTGTGGACAAGGCTGACTCTGCTGCAGTGGGGTCTGGAGTGAATGCATTCTTTAGCTCAGTCAGGCGGTACGCAGATGCAAGTTGTGACTCCTCCACAGACCCCTCAAATTGCACAGGTTACTTGGCACATTCTTCAAGAATCTATTAAATGCTGATACTGAGTTATAAAACCAAATCTGCAAATAGGCTTCATGAACTCCATATTCCCCCTGCACTTAACAGTTACTGGAATTTTGAGCTGACACTCCAGCCATCAGACAGCACTTATTCCGATTCTGCTTGTCGTTGCTTTTCCTCCCTCGTGTTAGATGTTTTGCCAAGTGGGTCCTCTTGCAACTCACTAACTGTGCTGTACTTGCCACTGTATGACTGGATGTCACTGGATACTTTGAGATGTTTGGTTCAGGCTGGTCATTGCAATATCATTGTCTCCTCTTGGGCATCTAGAAGGACAAAAGATGAACATGGTTTAAAATGTAAGCATTAGGAGACACCCTTTCAAACAGATGTTTATGTGGCAAGACATTATAGGGTATGTTTCAATGTCACTATGCTACATTACAAGAGTGACTACACTTCAAAAGTACCTTGTTGGCTGTACAGCACTTTGGGATGTCTTGAGGTCATGAAAGGATCTATATAAATGGAAGTTCTTTCTTTCAATGTCGGCAGATATGACTGTGTGTGAGGACATTCTGAGGGGGGAAGGTGAACAGTCAGAGGTCGTTGTCCAAATCAGTACCAATGATATAGGTAGAAAGAGGGACGAGGTCCTGCAGGCTGATTTTAAAGAGCTAGAAAAGAAGTTAATAAACCTCAAAGATAGTAATCTCCAGATTACTTCCGGCGCCACACACTAGTGAGTACAGAAATATGAGAATAGTGCATAGGAATGTACGGCTGGAGAGATGATACAGGAAGGAGTACTTTAGATTCCTGGGGCATTGGGACAGGTTCTGCGGGAAATGGTACCTGTACAAGCTGGTTGTGATGCACCTCAACAGGGCCGGTACCAATATGATCACAAGGAGATTTGCTAGTGCTGTTGGGGAGCACTTAACCTAGTTTGGCAGGGGGACGGGAACCTGAGTGCAGATTCAGAAGGGAGTGAAACAAAGCTGGAAACAGAAGACAGAAAATTAGTAAGCGAGCGTGGAAGACAAATGTTAGAAAACAGATAACGAAGGAGTTTGGCAGTACTTAATGCCTCTTAATGGAGTACTTAATGGAGTACTATATACTCCAATTCAAGGAGTCCAGTGAATAAGGAACATGAGCTTAGGGCATAGCTATTACTGAAACACAGCTTCAAGAAAGGCAGCAATGGCAGTTCAACATTTCTGGTTACAGGATTTACAGACGTGATAGAGGGATCTAAAAGGAGGCGGGTTGCAAAATTGTTTAAAGAAAACAATTAAAGCTGTAAGGAGCGATGATATGGATCATCAAATGAGGGCATATGTGTTGAACTGAAGAATAAAAAAAGGACACTGCGGGGAGCGTACTATTGATCCCCAGTCAGAGGGAGATAGAAGAGCAATTATGTAGGCAAATCTCTGAGAACTGCAAAAACAATAGGGCAGTAATAATAGGGCATATCAAACTGCCCTAATATTTAACGGGGATAGAATCTGTGTAAAGGGTATAGAGCAGGGTTGTCCAACCTTTTCGGGTGGAGGACCACATTATGATTTTTGCTTGGCCTGGGGGTGCCAGTGAGCAAATTTCAAACATAAAGGCATTAAAAATTTATCTTACTAATAAAAACACCAAATGTGAATTTTTGTGAAGAAGCTTTAAATGAGAAGACTAATTTATTGACTTACTTTCTCGTCACTATATTGAAAACTGATTTAGTGGCATACCTGGCATTCTTTTTGCTTGCGTAAGTAGTCAATGTCTGCCCACACACTTGATGTAGCGATGTACAATATTCTGGATACATCTCCATCTGTCATGAGAGACCTTGATCTCTCTCCTCCCCTCCCCAAGCTCTGCGTGCGTGTGTCTCATTCTCTCTCTCTCCCTGCCCTTCCCCTCTAGGACTAGGGGACACAGATTGAAAATTTTGTGCAAAAGATGCAGGGGGAATATGAGGAAGCACTTTTTTATGCAACTGGTGGCAATGACTTGGAACTCGTTGCCCACTAGGGTGGTGGAAGCGGAGACAATCAATGACATCAAGAGGAGGTTGGATTGTTTTTAAAAGTGACAGCCCACCAGAAAACCGAGTCTGTTGGAAAACGGCTGTTCCCGATGATAGCAGCTGTCAGATTGAAACTGACAGCGTGATGTTTTTGAAAGGGCTGTTCTGTAAGAAGACGACGCAGGGAAGTTTTGATTCTCCAGTCATGATGAGGATGAGGAACGGCCCCGGGAACAGTTTACATCCGCAGGCCGGATGGAAATGTTTAGCGGGCCAGATCCTGGCCTGCTGCGCGTATGTTGGACAACCCTACTTTACACCTCTCAGAATCTTACCATTTATTGTGTATTCTTTTGCCTTGTTTGCCCTTCCCAAACTTCCTCACTGTTCTCAGGATTGAAATCCATTTGCTACTTTTCTGCGTGGCTGGCCAGTCCATTGATATCTTCCTGCAGTCTGCAGCTTTCTTCCTTACTATCAATCAAATGGACAATTTATCTATCATCTGCAAACTTCTTAATTGCGCCCCCTGTGTTTAAGTCTAAATTATTGCTATATATGATAAACAAGGAACCTATTACAGAGCCCTGCTGGAAACAGCCTTCCTGTCACTAAAACACCAGTCCACCTTTTGTTTCCTGCCGCTGAGCCAATTTTGCATCCAACTCATCATTTTCCCTTGGATCCCATGGGTTTTTCCTCTTTTCACCAGTCTGCCACATGGGACCTTTTCAAAAGCCTTCCTAAAATCCATGTAGACCACATTAAATGTTAACCTCATCGACCCTCCATGTTACATCCTCAAGAAGTTCTATCAAGTTAGTCAGATATGACCTTCCCTTCACAAATCTATGCTAACTGTCCTTGATTAATCTATGCCTTTCTAAATAATGATTCATGCTGTCCCTCATAATTTTTTTCCAATTATTTGCTGACTGGCCTTTAGTTACCCACTCTAACTCTTTTCTTTCTGTTTTTGAACAATGGTACAACATTACGTTTCAGTCAGTGGAACCATTGTTCAAGAACAGTGATGGTTCGCTCTATGACATTCCTAGTATAGCATAGCTCTCATTGTACAAGTGCTGTCATCTTATGGTGAGGTGGCAGAGGGGAGTCATGAGCCACATGTAGAGTGGGTAGCACTTGACACCAAGCTGCCACCCTTTGTTGGCTTAAAGATAGCAGGAACAGCAGACTGGTGCGGGATAAAAGCATTGTGGCTACAGCCAGGATAGCAGGCATGGTTGCACAATAACTGTATATTGAGGGAGTGGAACCCTTTGTGGTTCTGCTGCATCTCCCCATTGAGATGCAGCATCCACCTGCATGCAAAAGTTGGCTCCCTGCAGCATTGGAAATCCCACTACCCTGGCAAACCCATCCACCCTCTCTTCACAACGAAGTCTACTTTCCTCCTATACAGGGACGCAGTCATAGATGGTGAACTGAGAGATCTTGGCGATGTCACCAGCTCGAGTCTGGAAGGATCCTGAAGCATAGAAGTGGAAGGCGAGAGTGACCTTGACGGCCACTGGCAGTGCCATCTTTGCCCTGTTCTGTGGATGCAGGTCCAGATGGAGGTGGTTACACAGTTCAACGATCACCTCCTTGATCAATCATAGCCATCTCAAACTGCTCCTGGCTGAGATGGAGGTAAAAGAAGTGCTCTCTGAAGACCCTTCATTTATAGGACCCTCTATTACGAGCCCTCCTCCTCCACACACAGCTTTCCCTCTCTGCTGCCTGGGCTGCATCTCCATGTCGTGCTGCAGCCCAAGAGGGACTGCAACTATAGCCCCCATGAATAGGAGCAAGCTTTCTGCTCAGAAACCTTTGAAATCTACTCCACTTCTTGTAAAGATCCAACACCACTCCCTTCTGAGTTAAAGAACTTGTGTGAACTCCTCTAACAGCACACAATACATAGTACTTCCACTAATTCTGCAGCAGCAAAAGAAAGTCAAAAGTGCGTCACCTGAAAGTCCCACACTGGTGCCTTTATTTAGCACTAATGGGGGGTCCCTCATGGTGCCTGCTAAAGAGAGAGCGTTAACAGGATCTGCAAGGTCCAAAATGGCAGGTCGGGTGCTAAATCAGCGCTAGATGCTAATTGACGTTACAATCTGCCCACGCTGCATACTTCTGGTGCACACATATGTCACACTATCACCCTTCCTAAGATGGTGAAGAGCATAGACATCACCGGAAGTGGCCAGAAGTGAACTGGTCACCATTTTTAGCCCATCCAGGCTCCTGTAGCACCAAAACCAGTGGCACTACAGAGCCCAATTTTGTGGCTATTGTTGCTAGCAATGCAGTGCACTAGTCAAACATGGCAAGCCAGTAGATGAACAATTGCTTGCACTGAAGTGTCAATCAGATGCCTGGTCAGATAATTCATAGAAATTTATGGCACAGGAGGCCATTCAGTCCATTGTGCCTGTGCCACAGACACAATTGATTTAATATGCTCTTGAGATTACCCTGGGGTGAATTTTCCCAGCCGCATGGAGATGGATTTGGAGGCAAGAAACGGCAGGGAAAGTACCAGGAAACCCCATTGAGATGGCTGTCTGATGCTGTCCCACCTCCCAGGTGACTTTCCAGGGGCAGGCTGCCATGGGAATTGGCAGCCCACTCCAGCGAGGCAGGCAGGTAATGAAGCCAATTAAGGCCTCAATCAAGGGTCATTTTCCCCCAGCAATGCAATTTTCCCAGCATCGCACGGGCCCCCCCCCCACTGCGTCAGTGGCCTAGCAATGGATCAGAGTTGGCTTCTCAGCAGGAGGTCCAACTCAATTGAGGGTTCACATTTATGTTCCAGCAATAATTCACAAATGGGACCTATCCCAAGCAGCAGGCTACCTTTGCAGCCATTTCAAAGAGACTGATGTCTCTGCAAATGCATGCCCTGCTTCAATGGCAGCTGCTTTGCTCCCACTGAAGGTGCTTCCATGGTACAGCTGCTGCTCCTGCTAATGGCCAGGCATTGCTCATATTGTGAAGGCAGACAGTGGCCAGTTCCATGGGCTGTGCTGATTGGTCCTCCTGGCACTGGAATCTGGCCACTATCTCTAATTGGATGGGGCTCTTGGTGGTGGCTTCTTAATTGGTTGCCTCTGGGAAGATCACAACTGATATCCCACCACTCGCTCCTCCAGGTTTCCAATCTGGTTAGCAGCAAAATTCAAACCCATTAATATCCAATTTAATATTGTTAAATTACAAAAAGCTCAAACACAACTTTTTCCCTTAGCGGAGGGGTCAAGAACCAGGGGGCATAGATTTAGGGTAAGGGGCAGGAAGTTTAGGGGAGATTTGAGGAAACATTTTTTCACCCAGAGGGTGGTTGGAATCTGGAACGCACTGCCTGAAGAGGTGGTGGAGACAGGAACCCTCACAACGTTTAAGAGGTATTTAGATGACCACTTGAAATGCCATAGCATACAGGACTACGGGCCAAGTGCAAGAATATGGGATTAGAATAGTTGGGTGCTGTATGGCCGGCACAGACACGATGGGCCGAAGGGCCTGTTTCTGTGCTGTACAACTCTATGAGTCTATGACATTTACGTTACCAATCTTGTGTAGCACAAGTAAAGTGGCATTAATACTCTCTAACAGTTCCATCCAATATCCTCGGGCAGTACTCTTAAATGAAGAGTGCTTCAGTTTTCCAAAAGGTTTTGTCTTAGTGCATTGCTTCTTCCAATTTGAAGCAGGTTCCCCTTTAAGCATAACCAATAGCCTTTAGGACCTTTGTTGGACAAGGTCAGCAATTTATGCTACAGGCATATGCAGCATCCAAGGAGCAGCGGTCATGGCACCTCTGCATCTGGACTGTATTTTTGGCCTCAGAAGGAAACTTACAACTTGATGTGAAATATAGAAATTTGGATGAATAAGTTGCAGCAAATTACATTTATATAGCACCTGTAATGTAGACTAATATCCTGAGTCATAAGAAAAAAAATGGATGCAGATCCAAAAAAAAATTAGGAGGGGCAATCTAAAGCTTAGTCAAAGAGATTGCTTTAAGAAGGCTCTTTAAGGAGGAAAGGCTTGAGGAGAGCCATGTCTTTATTGCAGATGATTGTACAAAAGGAGTCAATACAATGTCACAGGAGATTGCCTAGTATATTAAAAATATGATTAAAAAGTGCATATGAGGTGCACTTCATGTCCACAAACATTAATTCCTCTAAACCTTGTGTCAACATTTATCATGGAAACTTTGTCTGTAAACATTTATAATAGAATTCAGTATGTAAATAATTTTTCCATGGGAAAACCATATGTAAACATTTCACCCTCATGGTTTAGTGATGAAATAATCAAATTGCTGAAATGATTTATTTAAAAAAATATCCAATATTCTTTATCAACTACCAAAATGTTTTTAAATCTTCAAAATATTGTTTTAAACAATATAAAAAAATTACATAAAAACTTAATTAAATTTATCTATTGAATTTCTTTTTAATTCCATTGTTAAGTTTTGAAGGCCTCATCCTCTCCAAAAAACCTGAGTTTGCACAAGTGTTATGACCGAGATGGGAGGAGTGCACTGTCTTTTCTAGTTCCACTTCTTCACAGGTCACAACATATATTTAAATGTTTACCCAGTTACCGATGCAGTCAATTATATACTCTACTCTTTATCCGAGAATATCATACACCAACCAGGTTTCTTTAATAAACAACAAAATTACCAGTTTATTAGAAAACAAGACTTAACCAGTCACGAAGCAAAGCATTCACACACAGATTGAAATTTGAAAGTTCCCTTTTTACCTTAGCCACCCCCCCCCACACACACACACACACACACACAAAATAACTGAAAATAGAGATTTTCTCTTTAGAGCTCTGTTACAGAAAAAGACAAAAAATGAATATTTTGGCCAAATACTTGCTAATTCTTGAAAAACAGAGAAGATGCGGAAAGATGTCAGTTGTCCCTTTATGCTGGCATCCCAAATACGCGTAGACGGCTGTCACTCAGATCTTTCCAGAACAGTTCTTTTCTGGTGATGTTGAAGATCAGTTTGGCAGGCTTTCCAGGAGAAATGCAGCATCAGTTTCTCTATTTCTTGCACTTGATTCTCAAAGAGATGGAAAAGCTGGCAAGCTTTTCAAAGAGATGGAAAAGGCTGAGCTGGGGTTTTGTCCTTGGCAGGTTGATTGTTAAACTCTTTTCAAAACACTGTCCACACCCCAACTCCCTGTCTAAAGTGAAACCAAAAACAATATCTCAAGAATAAAACCTCCTGACCCCTATAAATCTTGACCTGCTACTTGTCTGTAAACATGCTCCCCAGGTCAAAAATCCCCACTGGATACTTATTTGAAGACAGGTGACTTCCAGTAAGGGTTGTTTATAAACCCAAGTCTGAAAGACCTTCCGATGACATATTTTAAAAAAAACAAGTCCAGCATCTATGGAATCCTTTTCAGTTTTATAACCCAAGTCCTCAAAAAATGTTAACAAAAAATGGAAGCACTTTCGTAACACGATACTTTTGTCCAAAGTGACCAGTCTGAGCGTGCACAGCCTGCATAATTTCCCAGGATATGTCAGTGCCAATTAGCTAGTCAAATGACAGAAATTACTTGGAAATAAAAGTTAAAAGACAAATTTCCAAAGCTTTCTGCAGGCAAAATTTTAAATGAGGGTTTTCATAAACAGAGAGATGTGTGTGCGAGGAAAAATATGATATACTATATTGATATTTGAACATAAATTGTAAACATAAACTTCAGAAAACATGTTAAGGTGAGAAAAGGTCTATGCTCATCATAATGAGCTTTTTCTTTAAAAGATAGGTCATTCAGCCCCTCAAGCTTGTTCTATTATTTAATTAGACCGTGGCTAATCAGTATTTCAATCTGTCTTAGTTCCATAACATTTAATACCCTTGCCTAACAAAAATCGCAGTTTTGAAATTTTCAATTGACCTAGCCTCAACAGTTTTTTGGGGAGAGTTTTCCAGATTTCCACTACTTTCTGTGTGAAGAAGCACTTTCTGACATCATCCCTGAATGATGCAGCTCTAATGGGCAGCACAGCGGCACACTGGTTAGCACCGCAGCCTCACAGCTCCAGGGACCCGGGTTCGATTCTGGGTACTGCCTGTGCGGAGTTTGCAAGTTCTCCCTGTGTCTGTGTGGGTTTTCTCCGGGTGCTCCGGTTCCCTCCCATAGCCAAAAGACTTGCAGGTGATAGGTAAATTGGCTGTTGTAAATTGCCCCTAGTATAGGGAATATGGGATTACTGTAGGGTTAGTATAAATGGGTGGTTGTTGGTTGGCACAGACTCGGTGGGCCGAAGGGGCTGTATCTCTAAATAAAAAATAAATAAATAATTTTAAGGTTATCCGTCTTTGTTCTGGACTCTCCCACAAGAGGAAATTGTTTCCCTCCATCTACCCTATCAAATCCTTTAATCATTTTCAACATTTAGTTAGAATATCCCTTGATCTTCTATATTCAAGGGAATACATGCTTGGTCTATCGCTCCTCATAATTTAACCCTTTTAGCCCTGGCATCATTCTGGTGAACCAGCACTGCACGCCCTCCAAGGCATCCAAGATATCTTTCCTGAGGTGCAGTGCCCAGAACTGAATGCTCTATACAGGTGTAACATAACCTCCACCCCTTTGTATCCTAGTCTTCTTGAGATAAAGACTCATATCCATTATCTTTAATTTTTATGCATCTGTTCACTAGCTTTTAGTCATTTCTGTACTTGGATCCATAAATCTCCTCTATTCATCCATAGTTCTTAGTTTACTTGCCATTTGAAAAATATTCAAAGTGGGTGACCGCACACTTTCCCACATTGAACTCCACCTGCCATAGTTTTGCTTATTCACTTAATCACTGACACACACTGGCAGCAGTGTGTACCATCTACAAGATACAGTGCTGCGACTCAGCAAGACTCCTTCGACAGCACCTACCAAACCTGTGACCTTTACCATCTATAAGAACAAGGGCAGCAGATGCATGGGAACACCACCACCTGCAAGTTCCCCTCCAAGTCACACACCATTATGGCTTGGAACTATGTCACTATTGTCACTGGGTCAAAAGCCGAGAACTTCCTTCCTCACAGCACTGTGGATGTACCGACACCACTGTGGCTCACCACCACCTGCTCAAGGGCAATTAACGATGGGCGATAAATGTGCTCACAGCCCAAGAACAAATTTTTTAAAATTATCAATGTGCCTTTGCAATTGTTTTTCCTATCTGTACTATTTACTATGCTGCCTAACTTCAAGTCGTTAGCAGACTTAGAGGTATTGACTCTCTATTCCTTCAACGAAGTCATTTATGAATATAGTTAAAAAGCGGTGGTCCAAGTGCAGATTGTTGGGGGACATTATTGGTCACATCCTGCCAATCTGATTACATCTGGGTGTCCTGGTACATGATTCACAAAAAATTATTATGCAGGTACAAGAAGTGATTAGGAAGGCAAATGGAATGTTGTTTATTGCAAGGGGAATGGAGTATAAAAGTAGGGAAGTTTTCTACAGTTGTACAGGTGTTGGTGAGACCAAATCTGGAGTACCGTGTACAGTTTTGGTCTCCTTACTTAAGAAAGTATGTAATTGCATTAGCAATTCAGAGAAGGTACACTCGACTGATTCCAGGGATGAAGGAGTTATCTTAGAAAAGGTTGGACAGTCTGGGCTTGTATCCATTGGAGTTTAGAAGAATGAGAGGTGACCTTATTGAAAGATACAAGATCCTGAAGGAACTTGATCGGGTGGTTGCTGAAAGGATGTTTCCCCTTATGAGAGAGACTAGAACTAGGGGACATAGTTCAAAAATTAGGGGTCTTCCATTTAAGACAGAGATGAGAATTTTTTTCTCTCAGAGTTGTTAGTCTGTGGAATTCTCTTCCACAAGAACATTGAATATTTTAAGGCTGAGTTAGATAGATTCTTGATTGACAAGGGAATCAAAGATTATAGCGGGGAGACAGGAAAGTAGAGTTGAGACCACAATCAGATCAGCCATGATCTAATCAAATGACAGAGCAGGCTCAAAGGGCTGAATGGCCTACTCCTGCTAATTCATATGTTCGCAGATGCATTATTCCTTTTCTCTGTCTCCTAACTCCTAACCAAATCTTTCTCTAAGCCAACAGATTTCCTCCAATTCCATGTGCTTTCATTTTCGTTGACAAACTCTTATGCGGAACCTTGCTGAACATCATTTGGAAGTCCATAACAGACATAGATGCTCCTTTAACTACCATGTTAGTTATGTTCACAAAAAGTTCAACTAAGTTCATTAGAAATTATTTCCCCTTTACAAATCCATGCTGGCTCTCTCTGCTCAACTCACATTTGTCCAAATTCTCAGAGACTCTATCCCTAATAACAGATTCTAGAACAGGATTGTCCAAAGGTTTCCATCCGGTCCGTGGATGTATTTCAGAGATGAGAAATTTCCCATTGTCTTCTTCTTCCAGACCTGTTTTTTGCAACAAAAAAAATTGCAAGTCAGTTTCACAGCTGACAGGTGCTGGGAGCGAGAACAGTGGTTTCTGAACTTCGGACCGATTCAGGGTTTTCCGGCAGGATTTTTTAAACAAAAAATTGGAAACTGCCGGAAAACCTTGGATATGCCCGAAGTTCAGAAACTGCTGCTCCCACTCTCATGCAGCACCTGTCAGCTGTGAAACTGACTTGCAATTTTTTTTTAAAAAGTGACCAACCACAAAGCTGCTCTGCTGAGCCTTCCCACATTCTGCAACTGTCAGGGGGGGGGGGGGGGGTGGGGAGTGGGGAGGAGAGAGGGAGAAAGACAGAGAGGGGTGACAAAAAGGGGGGACAGAAAGAGAGAGAGGGGGGCAGAGAGAGAGAAACAGTGGGGGATGGGTGGGACACGGGGAGAGAGTGATCAAGATCACCCCTGACAGATGGACATTTATCCGGAATATTCCACATCGCTACAAGAAGTGTGTGGGTAACCATTGACTATTTGTGCAAGCAAAAATAAATGCCAGGTATCTCACTAAATCAGTGCTCAACATAGTGCCGAGAAAGTCAACAAATTAATCTTCTCATTTAAAGCTTCTTCACAAAAATGCACATTTGCTGTTGTTTTGATTAATACTAAGATACATTTTTAATGCCTTTATCTTTCCGAAATTGTTTCACCAGCTGCCTAAGTAAGACAAAAATTGTAATGTGGTTCCCCCACCCCCACCCCACCATACCATGTGAAAACGTTGGACAACCATGTTCTAGTACCTTCCCCACAACTGACAGAGGTCGATAATTTCTGAGTTTATCTCTCTTACCCTTCTTAAATAGTGAAGGATTATTCTCAATTTTCCAATCCAAAGGGACATTCCTGAATTGAGAGAAATTTTGGTCATCAAAAATTTCCTCACCCGCTTCTGTCGATACCCTGGGTGAAAACCTTTGGGCCCTGGAAACTTAACTATCTTTACGAACATTAGTTTCTCTGTCATCAGGTTTTTGTTTATATTGTATTGCTGGTTTTTCCCCTTGATTTATTTTTAGTTTTCCTTGTATCTCTGGCATTTTATCCTCATCCTGTACTGTGAAGACTGAAACAAAGTAACTATTTAGTAAGTCTGCCATTTCATGATTTCCAATTATATCATCTGTGTCTGTCATTAAGAGTTCTGATGAAAGGTCACAGACCTGAAACGTTAACTCTGTTTCTCTCTCCACAGATGCTGCCAGACCTGCTGAGTATTTCCAGCACTTTGTGTTTCTAATAGACTTCCAGCATCCACAGTATTTTGCTTTTATTAAGGGTCCCATATTACTCTTGGTCATTCTCTTTCTCTTAATATATTTGTAAAACCCTTTAGTGTTGTCCTTGATATTCCTTGCAAGCTTTCTTTTGTACACCCCTTTTGCAGCTCTTACTACTTTCTTTGTATCCCATTGTTGTTCTTTATATATCTCCTACTTTACTGTTCTTTCCCTTTGTATAAGCTGCCACGATCCTGTAGTTTTTTTCCGGGAATATGAAGTGTGCCTTTAAGGCTGGCAAAGGATCAGTACTGCTTTAAGAACCAGCAAGCCTCAGGAGAAAGTGCATTTTTAGTTGCCGCTGGATCCAGCCATTTTGACACTGCGATTCAAAGGGTGCATTCTCGTTACAAAGAACAAAGAAAATTACAGCACAGGAACAGGCCCTTCGGCCCTCCAAGCCTGCGCCGATCCAGATCCTCTATCTAAACCTGTTGCCTATTTTCTTAGGGTCTGTATCTCTTTGCTTCCTGCCCATTCATGTATCTGTCCAGATACATCTTAAAAGACGCTATCGTGCCCGCGTCTACCACCTCCGCTGGCAACGCGTTCCAGGCACCCACCACCCTCTGCGTAAAGAACTTCCCACGCATATCCCCCCTAAATTTTTCCCCTCGCACTTTGAACTCGTGACCCCTAGTAATTGAATCCCCCACTCTGGGAAAAAGCTTCTTGCTATCCACCCTGTCTATACCTCTCATGATTTTGTACACCTCAATCAGGTCCCCCCTCAACCTCCGTCTTTCTAATGAAAATAATCCTAATCTGCTCAACCTCTCTTCATAGCTAGCACCCTCCATACCAGGCAACATCCTGGTGAACCTCCTCTGCACCCTCTCCAAAGCATCTACATCCTTTTGGTAATGTGGCGACCAGAACTGCACGCAGTATTCCAAATGTGGCCGAACCAAAGTCTTATACAACTGTAACATGACCTGCCAACCCTTTGTACTCAATACCCCGTCCGATGAAGGAAAGCATGCCGTATGCCTTCTTGACCACTCTATTGACCTGCGTTGCCACCTTCAGGGAACAATGGACCTGAACACCCAAGTCTCTCTGTACATCAAATTTCCCCAGGACTTTTCCATTTACTGTATAATTCACTCTTGAATTGGATCTTCCAAAATGTATCACCTCGCATTTGCCCTGATTGAACTCCATCTGCCATTTCTCTGCCCAACTCTCCAACCTATTTATATTCTGCTGTATTCTCTGACAGTCCCCTTCACTATCTGCTACTCCACCAATCTTAGTGTCGTCTGCAAACTTGCTAATCAGACCACCTATACTTTCCTCCAAATCATTTATGTATATCACAAACAACAGTGGTCCCAGCACGGATCCCTGTGGAACACCACTGGTCACACGTCTCCATTTTGAGAAACTCCCTTCCACTGCTACTCTCTGTCTCCTGTTGCCCAGCCAATTCTTTATCCATCTAGCTAGTACACCCTGGACCCCATGCGACTTCACTTTCTCCATCAGCCTACCATGGGGAATCTTATCAAACGCCTTACTGAAGTCCATGTATATGACATCTACAGCCCTTCCCTCATCAATCAACTTGGTCACTTCCTCAAAGAATTCTATTAACTTGGTAAGACATGACCTTCCCTGCACAAAACCATGTTGCCTATCACTGATAAGCCCATTTTCTTCCAAATGGGAATAGATCCTATCCCTCAATATCTTCTCCAGCAGCCTCCCTACCACTGACGTCAGGCTCACCGGTCTATAATTACCTGGATTATCCCTGCTACCCTTCTTAAACAAGGGGACAACATTAGCAATTCTCCAGTCCTCCGGGACCTCACCCGTGTTTAAGGATGCTGCAAAGATATCTGTTAAGGCCCCAGCTATTTCCTCTCTCGCTTCCCTCAGTAACCTGGGATAGATCCCATCCGGACCTGGGGACTTGTCCACCTTAATGCCTTTTAGAATACCCAACACTTCCTCCCTCCTTATGCCGACTTGACCGAGAGTAATCAAACATCTGTCCCTAACCTTAACATCCGTCATGTCCCTCTCCTCAGTGAATACCGATGCAAAGTACTCGTTTAGAATCTCACCCATTTTCTCGGACTCCACGCATAACTTTCCTCCTTTGTCCTTGAGTGGGCCAATCCTTTCTCTAGTTACCCTCTTGCACCTTTAACACAATAAAATTCATCAAGGCGCATTACAGGAGCATTGTAAAACAAAGTATGACACCAAGCCACAAAAGGAGATGTTAGGTCAGATGACCAAAAGCTTGGTCAAAGAGGTAGGTTTTAAGGAGTGTCTTAGCGGAAGACAGTGAGGTGGAGATGCAGAGAGGTGTGGGGAGGATGTTCCAGAGCTTAGGATCTAGGCAACTGAAGGTGTGGCCACCAATGCTGGAGTAACTAAAATCAGGGATGTACAATAGACCAGAATTAGGGGAGTGCAGATATCTCAGTGTTGTGGGCTGGAGGAGATTATAGAGATAAGGAGAGATGAGGCCATGAGGGATTTGAAAACAGGGATGAGAATTTTAAAAATCAAAACATTGCTTGACTGGGAACCAACGTAGGTCAGTGAGCACAGGGGCGATCAGGGAACGGGACTTGGTGCGAGTTAAGACACTGGCAGCAGAGATTTGGACGACATCAAGTTTATGGAAAGTAGAATGTGGGAGACTAGCCAGGAATGCATTGGAATAATCAAGTTTGGAGGTAACGAAGGCTGAATTTGCTCTAATGCAATTGTTTTATTTCTTATGCTACATGCATTAGCCCTTTTAAACCCTGTTCTGCCCTGCCCTTATGCTTAATATTTTTAAACTTATCACATTCCTTGTTTTTTTAAAAATCATGTCTGTTGTATTTTTGATCAGTTTTAAAAAATTTTTTCCTATATTTTTTTCTGAACCTGAAGATTTTAATTACTGCAGGTGGGTGGGTACTTATTGATGCAATTAATGTCTTTAGGAAGCGTCAATGAGGTAATTTTATATTTTTTTCTCCACATTTCACTTGAGCTGGACAGGTTTCCAAGCATGGGAAACTGACAGAGTGAAACAGAAGCAAGTTTGAGCAGCAGTTCAGGTGGTTATTTAAACTTGTCGTTGCCCCATCTGAATAAAACCTCACTTATTGCAGCTGTTGTCTCAGTTCCCTCTGGCAAATGCTTGTCAGAGGATGCTCTTGTGGCTTTGTTCAACGTTGGAGAATTTCAACTTGACAAGATCAGAATGAGAAGCACCTTGGATGTGTTTGACACCATGGCAGAAGAGGAAGACCATCACTATCCATGGCAGCAATGATGTGCTGTAGTGGGATTGGTACAATCACAGGAGAGGGGGTTTGGAGATAGACGAGGACAAAAGGACCTCATCACTCATCTTCAGATGAGGAAATCATAGAAGATGAAGAGCAGGAGAATGAAGATGGTGCACCTGGGATACTCGACTATCGCAAAGGTTTAACTGTGAAACAAAACAAATGAAGCTCATGCTCTGCTCCCACCACCAACCGCATCCCACACCTCTTGTTGCTCACCTTACACTAAATAGTCATTCCACCCAATGAGGTCCTGCCCTGTATTGAGATTCAACACGAAAGAAAAAAAGGTGAGTTGGCCTTTGGAATGCAATAATGTGGAAGTGGAGCTAATCAACAAATTTTATGTGGCATTATAAAAAAGGAAACTTTAACATAGCATTTTGTCCAACACCTATGCATATACCCTTGCTAAATTACAATTTCAACAACTTATGCTTCTTACTTCTTCTATATGGTGCATTCTGTGTGGCTTCAGCAGAGATAGAGGAAAGCTGCTCAGATACCTGCCTCGACTAATCAGATGCTCTTGGCCTATAATCTGTGAGTTTTGGAGCCCAAGTGTCCTGCCAGAGACTGCTCCATTAGGGGATGAGGTAGCATGTTTGATAATGACTGAGGGAGGGACAATGGATTAGAAGTGGGAGCGCTTGGAGAGTGGAGTTCCCATTTCCATGACCCTTTCATCATCTTTCTCTCCTGGGCCAGTGCTACATGACTTCTACTACTCTGCTGTAGCTCAGCATGATGCAGCTCAGTGCCATATTGGAAGGCCATGATAAAGGTATCTACCATTCTGTTTAAGGCAGCAGACAAGTTGGCATCTGAAGTCTGCACAGCCATGCCATGGCACACATTGACTTATTTGAGAGCTATGCTTGAATGGCGTTGGACTCTTTCTCCATGACAGCCATTTTCCCAATCTACTTGTGATCAAGTTAACTCCACCACTATTGTGTAGAGTATGCATGGCACATCTGTCAGCTCCTGGTTAAGTTGCTGATGCACCTCTAGCATTCTCCTTCTCAATGATAGCCCCTGGAGTTCAACATCTGTGTTCAACTGAGCAGAACTTGGTGAGAATTGAGACCCCGACATGGACTCTCCACAGCTATCTCTGCCACCAGTGTCTGCTTGTGAGGTGTGGATCACCAAGTGAAAACCCAACTAACTGTAAGTGAACCCAAAGTAGAGAGAGTATTTGCACTTGCCTCACAAATGTACTTGCTGTATGTGAAGGCCCTAGAAGACAAAAATAGTGATATTAGTTGTGGCAAAGTCTCAATCTTAACAATCACCATACTCCACCTTCTCATAATTTAGTCATTAATGAAATTAAGCCAGCCATAAGTGTATTCAAGATATTTGTAATTCTACACCTGTGATCTCCCTGTCCCTCCATCTCTGACTGAGAGGGATGCAGAGGTGCCACTTATTTCCAGGGCCTTCTCCTCTGCATCAGTAAGCTGGACAATTTGAGCTGGGTATCACTGCCAATTCTCCCCTCCTTGTTTTGCACTCTCAGCTCCTGCAAGAGGTGCAAAGTCAGACCTGTGTATAAGTGAAAGTTTTGTATTCAGCTGATGAATGCAGTGCATTCAGTGAGGGTGACTATGAGATACATGTATTACATTACATAAAGATTAGGTTGAGTCTCAACCATGAATAGATAAAGGGAGGTGACAAAGTGCATTGGAAATGAAGGCTGGGTTCCACTGAAAGTTGAGTGGGTGTGAAGAGTAATGTGATAGAGAATGTTTAGCAAGACAGTGATAGTGGGGAAAAGGTGCTGAAAACACAAGAAGTATTGAATCAGCAAATGTATTCACTTACCCTGATCTGGTTCGGTCATTAAAACACTTTCTATACTGTATCCATGACCTGGGCACAACAATCCTGCTACTCACCTCCTCAGCTTCCTCCAACAATGCCTTTTTGGTAAGAGCAGCAGGTTTTATCCTCCCATTGCTGTGGAAAAATATGTCCTTCCTCATCCGTCTGACTGCATCCAGCAGTAAACCCAGAAAGGCATCATCAAGGTGCTGCCCTTTCTCTATGTTCTTTTTTTTTATTTCCAAAATATACTTTATTCATAAAAATCTGCAAAAATTACATTGCCAAACAGTTTCCAAACAGCACCAAAAAATACAAACATTGCAAGGGAGATCAGTTTCCTTCAATACTGTCATGTGTTTCTTCCCAACCCTTCCGTTTCACAATTGTCATGTCAATTACAGTTTTACATTTACAGCAATTGAGAATATTAACGATACAGTTCGAGGGGTTTCCCATTGATCCAGACCCTCAGTCCAGCTTGGTGGGGGAACCTTACACTGTGGTCTTTCCCCATTGAGCCTTTGCTGCGGCTGCCCCAAGCTTTAGTGCGTCCCTCAGCACGTAGTCCTGGACCTTGGAATGTGCCAGTCTGCAACATTCGGTGGTGGACAACTCTTTGCGCTGGAAGACCAGCATGTTTCGGGCAGACCAAAGGGCGTCTTTCACCGAATTGATAGTCCTCCAGCAGCAGTTGATGTTTGTCTCGGTGTGCGTCCCTGGGAACAGCCCGTAGAGCACAGACTCCTGTGTTACAGAGCTGCTTGGGATGAACCTTGACAAAAACCACTGCATCTCTTTCCACACCTGCTTTGCAAAGGCACATTCCAGGAGGAGGTGGGCGACCGTCTCTTCCCCACCACAGCCAACGCGGGGGCATTGTGCGGAGGGGGCGAGACTTCGGGTGCATGAAGGATCTGACGGGGAGGGCCCTTCTCACCACCAGCCAAGCTACGTCTTGGTGCTTGTTTGAAAGTTCTGGTGATGAGGCATTCCGCCAAATGACTTTGACGGTCTGCTCGGGGAACCATCCGACATGATCCACCGTTTCCTTTTCCCGTAGGGCCTTGAGGACATTCCGTGCAGACCACTGCCTGATGGACCGGTGGTCAAAAGTGTTTTCCCGCAGAAACTGCTCCACGAAGGATAGGTGGTACGGCACCGCCCAACTGCATGGAGCGTTCCGCGGCAATGTGACCAGGCCCATCCTTCGCAACACCGGGGACAGATAGAACCTCAGCACGTAGTGACACTTGGAGTTTGCGTACTGGGGATCTACACACAGCTTGATGCAGCCGCACACGAAGGTGGTCATCAGGATGAGGGCCACGTTGGGTACATTTTTCCCGCCCTTGTCCAGAGATTTGAACATCGTGTCCCTCCGGACCCAGTCCATTTTAGATCCCCAGACGAAGCGGAAAATGGCTCGGGTGACTGCCACGGCGCAGGAGTGGGGTATGGGCCAGACCTGCGCCACGTAGAGCAATAACGTGAGTGCCTCGCACCTGATGACCAGGTTCTTACCCACAATGGAGAGAGATCGCTGCCCCCACATGCCCAACTTTTGTCGTACCTTGGCTACTTCTCTATGTTCACCATTCACCCTGAACACTTTCCATTTACATTTGTGGACTGTCCCTTTAAATATAGCTGTGATGACTTCATGTAGGTGCACATTACAGTGCAGCTTAGACACATGAAACCTGGAAGTCAAAATTAATTGGTTCAATTGACTTGCGATCACAGATTCTGATCCACTCAGTTGACTTCCAGATTTTCCCCGACTCTGACCCTGTTGGACATCCCTGAATCAGATTTTTTTGAATATATATTTCGGGCAGGCACCTGGATGGAGACCCAGCCAAATGCATCCTTTTTTCCTATTTTTGTCTGGTATATGGGCATTGCCTTGGGGCTACGGTCAGGAAAATTCGTCCCTTTACTCTCTGTTTAAAGAGGACTCAAACATGCAATGAAATGAATCTATTTTGTTACATTAGTAATAGATGATAGTTGGGATTGTATATCTAGGATTATCGGTATCTAACCTCCAGGGCTGTTTTAAAAAGTCTCAAAAAGACTTATACACTGGGAGCTGGTCATTTGAATTGATCTTTTAAAATGTTATTTTTGCGGAAGTGAGAAAATATAGAATTTTATCAATTTCATACAATTTCAAAATATTGCTTTATGCACTCTTCCCTGACACACCAATGCTTTTCTTCTGCTTATTTACAACTAAATTGAAAGTCAATGCTACATATTTAATATATACTGTTTTTCTCGTAACAATTTGTTTGGTTGTTACCAAAAGAAAGCAGATTATAAAAGGAACTGTCAAGGCAATGGGCATATATTGAATGCATTACATTATTTAAAAACCCTAGGACACGTGCAACATGGAATGTAAAAAGTCTTCTTTCAATTGAAGACCAACGCAAAGACTGTCTTCAGTACCTGGGATCACTGACTACAGTACAATAACTACAGAACTTGTATTCTGCTATCTGAAACTGAATATTTAAGTAACAAATACAATATTCATCCAAAGGGAAACCTTTACAGGTGATGAATGAAAGGAACTGCAACAATGAAAGCATTGCCTGTTGACTAAGATTTGCCTTTGGTAACCAGCACAAATTTCAACATAGACACTCAATCCAATATGCTGGTATGCTGTTACATTGTGTGCTGATGCTGATCTAAACCACTAAAGTAAATTAATTTATCAGTGTTCAGGTGGCAGATCTAAGTCTAGAAATAAAAAAAAAACTTTTGGAAATGTTTAGCAGGTAGGTTAGCTTGATGGACATAATTTCCCATTCTTGTTATTTGCCTTATATGATTGAAACAATATTACAGCTGATATCAAATTTTTCAGTTTGAGCTCAACATTATGGGTTTCATAGTGCAATGGGGGGCATCTACTTCTTAGAAAATCAAGCATGGTAGCCTGAGGCCTACAGCATGTTTGAAGTCCCTGAATGCTAAGTATGCAGCGGGGCTAAGAGGCAGTTGGGCACGAGGTTCATTGAACCCTGGGTTTAGATTAGATTAGATTAGAGATACAGCACTGAAACAGGCCCTTCGGCCCACCGAGTCTGTGCCGACCATCAGCCACCCATTTATACTAATCCCATATTCCTACCAAACATCCCCACCTGTCCCTATATTTCCCTACCACCTACCTATACTAGTGACAATTTATAATGGCCAATTTACCTATCAACCTGCAAGTCTTTTGGCTTGTGGGAGGAAACCGGAGCACCCGGAGAAAACCCACGCAGACACAGGGAGAACTTGCAAACTCCACACAGGCAGTACCCAGAATCGAACCCGGGTCCCTGGAGCTGTGAGGCTGTAGTGCTAACCACTGCGCCGCCTATTTAAATGCACCATTTGTCCCATAATGGAACCAGCATTGAATGGGAAGCTGTCTTATATAATCTGTTTTTTAAAAAAGCCTTTTGCCCACCAATGCTCCTGAAATGCAACGGACTGACTGTGGGTGCCTGACAATGTGAATGGCACTGAGATTCATAGGCAGATTGCCCAGAGTACATATTATGCAACTTGCCTGACCTCACTGTCTGGTAAGGTTAGCTCATAGTACCTGCACAGCATCCATACCAGTGGTACTGCACTTGACTCGCAATATTGATCTTTATGTCTGTTAGGAGTCTGGCTCCACCATTTGCTCTAATTGAATGTTTGTCTTTTAATAGGTGAGATTTTAATCCGAATGATATCCTAAAGTATTTCTGTATTATATCTGGTTTATACAGAATAACTGTTCTAATTACCTTGTGAATTTAAAATTGATATCATTGCTTCTGAAGAAATTTATTTTGCCTTAGAGCCTAATTTAAATAAATACACCAATGTTGTCTAAGAGTCAATTAAACTCAATAGGTGTTACAGAGGGGAAGACAACTGGATCCCAGAAGAGACTATTTGTAAGTTAAAGGTACTTAACAGGAGAGTTTGGATAAAGTAACAATGAGACATATAAGTGGAAGACAGCAGGAAAAGGCAGATACTGTGGGCCATAAAAGGAGGTAAATCTACATTAAAATTGACATACACAAATGCTAGAAACATTCTGTTATTGCATACTATTGTGGTAGTAGAGAATTATGATATAGTAGAAATGTCACTAACTCCAGAGGATGATAATGAATACAACATTGAGTGTTCTGAAAAGATAGACGGGCAAAAAGACGATGTATACCTAAATGTTCGAGACACATGGGAAGTAGTGAAAAGTTGATTCAACAGAGTTAGAAAGCTATACAATGAACAACTCTTGATTTCCAATATAAAAAAAATTCCTGGCAAACACAAGGTGCTAAACTCACCAGGAGGAAGATAGTTTGCTCTATGAAAATGTAGGAAAGGTATGTGAGAACAGAAAAGTTATGTTTCCTCCCACAGTCAAAGATTTGCAGGTTGATAGGTAAATTGGCCATTGTAAATTGCCCCTAGTGTAGGTAGGTGGTAGGAGAATGGTGGGATGTGGTAGGGAATATGGGATTAATGTAGGATTAGTATAAATGGGTGGTTGTTGGTCGGCACAGACTCGGTGGGCCGGTTTCGGTGCTGTATTTCTCTATGACTATGACTTGAGTCAGCCAAAAATGAACTTAGGAATACCCAAGTTACAGTCAAGAGTTATGAACCAGTGTTTCAGGGAAAACACAAAGGAGAGTTCCCATCTTGACTTGATTTTTGCAGCATATAGAAAATGGAATTTGTTGGAGTTCTTGGTGACAGGGACCACAAAATAGTTAAGTTCAACATAATCTGGAATTTAGAAATAACAGACATAAAGCCAGTATAAAACATTTAAAGGGCTAAATTCAAAGAAACAAGGACAGCTTAAACAAATTAATTTGGGAGGTTGTTCAACAACATTTCAACAACAACTTGTATTTATGTAGCACCTTTAATGCAATAAAATGTCCCAAGGCAATTTACAGGGACATTATAAAACAAGATATGACACTGAGCCACATAAGGAAATGGAGGACAGATGATCAAAAGCTTGGTCAAAGAGGGAGGTTTTAAGGAGGCCCTTAAAAGGGGGAAAGTGAGGTAGATGTGGAAGTGTTTAGGGAGGGAAGTCCAGAGCTTCGGGTCTCAGTATTGAAGTCACAGCCACCAGTGGTGGTGGGATTAAAACCAGGGATGCTCAAGGAACCAGCATTAGAGGAATGCAGATATGTGAGAGGGTTGTGGGGCAGGAGGAGATTTCAGAGATAGGGAGGGGCTAGATGATGAAGGGATTTGAAAACAAGGCTGAGAATTTTAAAATCGGTAGAGAATAATGGAATATTTTTTATTGCATAAGTTTGAGCATGCAGGATAAGTACATACTTAGACTGAAAAGCTCAGGCTAAATAAGTGTGGCCCCAATAAAAAAAGAGAAATACGGGAGAAAAGGAGTTGGAGCTCACTGGGGTAAGAATAGGAGCATGCAGAAACATGTTCAAAGGGTGAACAGCGGAGAAAAGAGACACTTGAAGAAAAGCACAACTGCAGACAAAAAACATACCAGCAAGAATTACATCAGAACATCAACAGTAAGAGGGCCTTTAAAGTGGTGAGAATAATTAAAGAAACAGAGGATAAGCACAAGACAGTAACAATCTGAATGATTATTTCCCTGAAGTATTCACAAGGGAAAACATCAGCAAGGTGTCCTCCTTAACAAAGGACAAACCTAATGGCTAATATAAACAAGATGGAAATACTAGACACATTACAGAGTTCAAAACCAATCAATCCCCAAGGATGGACTGCATTTATCCAAGTGCTGTGAGGAGATCTGAGACATTTGCAGTCATTATGAAGGATTCACAGGACACTGGGGAGACACCAGTATGTTGAGAAACAAGTTAATATGGTCCCTATATTCAAAAAGGGGGCACTGACACAGGCATCTACAGACCCATTAGTTTTAATTCAATCCCATGTAAAATAATGGAATTGACTAACAGGAGTAAAGCAGGTTCAGAGGGAAGGATTCTGCTCAACTAACATTCTTGACTAATTTGCAAAATGACATCCTAAATGGACTATGGTAGACAACAGAATTAATTGCAAAAGGCATTTGACAAAGTTTCATGAAAAGGCTATAAATTAAGTTCAAAACTGTAGGATTCAGGCTAAATTTCAGGTATGGATAAGAAACTGGTTAAAGGATAGGAAGCAACAGGTACTTGTTAGAGGACTTATGTCCCCGTGGGGAGGAATAATGATGGATGCCCTAGGGATTGTTGTTGGGACCATCATTTCCAATTATCTAAAATAACAGGGTGAGAAACCCAATAAAAACTGGCCAAAGAAGAATGGGGAGTGGAAGCAGAGGAGGTAGCTTAGAAATTATAAAATAATTTGGATGAAATATGCAAGTGGGCAGAAGACTGGTAGATACAATTCTCATTGCGTTTCTGGCAGCTCAAATGCTCGTAGAGACTTTGAGCCCCTATTGTGAAGCACAAGAAGACAGAAATAGAAGCAATAGAAGACCATATGGCCCATTGAGCCTGCTCCGCCATTCAATACGATCATGGCTGATCTTGGGATTCAACTCCACTTTCCCACTCGCTCGATATATCCCTCGATTCCGAGACACTTAAAATTTGTCTATCCCAGCCTTAAGTGTATTCAATGAAGGAGCATCCACAACCCTCTGGGGTAGAGAATTCCAAAGATTCATAATCCTTTGAGTGAAGAAATTTCTCCTCATCTCAGTCCTGACTGATCAGCCCTTATTCTGAGAAGCAGAAAAGGAGAAAGGGGAAGGCTGCTGGTCTACTGCTGTTCAGGCTGCATCATTGGGGTGAAACATCTGAGAGGAAATCTGATCTTCATTTACTGTGCAAAACAGGGCAGGATAGTGTCACACAGGAGAGGTGTCTCAAGCTCTATTCGTACTTGAAGCTTTCTGTATGGTTTCAAATTGATCACTAGAATTGTTTCCCAAGGATATGCCTTTTTACAAGTCTGCAGGAGCTCTTCAGTCATTCATACTTATTAATTATAATGCCTTAAGTTGCCACCTAGTCACTATCAATAGTATTAAAGATGAAGGCTTTAGTAATTTGACTGTCCAATGTTATCCAGATCTGTTTACAACCTACCAGCCCCACTACTGCAGGTGTTCGAGTGTTAAGTGCTAATCTGGATAGTTTATGCATTATGCAACCTTAGTAAAATACCATCAAAAACGACAGTTCTCTGCACATTATACAATTTCTTTCCATTTATATATATTGAAAAACCTTTGACTCTTTTCACATGGAACACAAGTGGAAAGTCGACAGGCAGTACAAAACAAAGGATTGTTAAGCACCAAAGAGTTCCCTTAGCAATTATCAGGCTTAGTAACCATGATGGGTTTGCCCATACATCATTAATACCATGAAGGAAGATCTTGAAATCCTGATTGTCCAGCCTGCTGATAAATCTGCAATGTCTATAAAATTGAGCCCATTGGAATATTTTAGGATAATAGCAAAATACTGCAATTGATGGAAATCTAAAATAAAAACAGAAAACACTGGAAATATTCAGGTCATTCAGCATTTGTGGAGAAACAGAGTTAACGTTTCAGGTTGATGACCTTTCATCAGTTCTGACGAAAGGTCATCAACCTGGAATGTTAACTTTTTCTCTCTCCACAGATGCTGAGTATTTCCAACATTTTGTGAAAATATTTTGGGATCTGGATTCATAGTTAAAACACATTGCATATATTGTATTCATTAGTAAGAAGCTAGTCAGGGACATTGGGACACTGGGTTCAATTTCTTGCACTTAAAGCCTCTGAAAGAGGAAATACCCTTCTCTTTTTCTATTGAAAAGATGGGGCAACTATTTGCAGCTCATGGGGAAAACCATTTGAATTCTTATACACTTAGCTCTGCTGGGCTAACTACTTTAAATAACAAAGCACCATCACATTTCATGAATACTCAGATTATTGCCCTATAGCACAACAGTTAGACACTATGATGAACATTTTAAGAAAAGCTGTTGCATGATGATGTAAAACAATCTTGGCAAAAAAAAAGTAAAGGATTTCTGTTTCAGGGAGTGTATGGTTCTTGGTTATTAGTCTTCCCTTTTGTATTAGGATTTTGAAGTGTTTGGTAAGGATGAAATTCACTGATGAGCACAAGGTATCATTGCAGTATCTGTCACCTTGCGCTAGTTATTTGTGTTGGGAAGTGCAGAACCCTTAAATTGACTAGGCTTATGGCTAAGGCTAGAAATTATGCAGATGATTCAAACACCTATTTCTTAAATCACTAAAATTTGCTTGCACCATTGCTTGGCCAATGCCACTTCCTTGAAACTATCCCATTAGCGATGTCAACCCTGTGCATGATTCCCTATCCATCTTGCAGTCATCCGTATGCTTTTTGGCAAAATCCAAAGTCTTTCCACAGGTAGAAGAACTGATGTTGCAAGGTTCTTGCTAACGTTGCCCTTCAGCAAATGGATCACATCAACCTTAGGGTAAGGTTGGAGCTGACTTCGTATATTTGATGTTATATGATGGCAGAAGGCAGTTTTAGCACCTGTTGGTATTGGTTACTGGAAAGGATTACTGGCATTCAACACTTGTTAAAACTGCAGTTTATCACCTGAAGCCAAACTGGCCGAAAAGACTGAGGTAACATGAGCAAAATAGTATCAATGCTTAGGAAATCAAATCAACTTTCAAAGATTTTTCTCAAAGCATTCTTTAGCAATTTTCCCAACATACAATCGTAATTCCTATTTGTGTGAATGAATATTAAACAAAATAGATAATTCACACTGTCCAAAAAGTATATAGAGTAACCTCCTAAAGAATCAGAGCAGTGAAATGGTCTGCTCTTCTATGACCTTTGGTCCTCTAGCCAAATCAATGGAAAATGAACCGAAGTGTCCCCCAACCAAAAATGTATATAAGTTGCAAGAGCACAAGAGACTCAACTTTACTGAGTCAATTCCAAGTTTTGTTCTGTTGTGATTTTCAACAAAAAAAAGTGCTGCACTGACTGCTGGTACGTTAGCTGCAGTGTCAGAAGCTCCCACAAGAGCACTAATTTCTGTCTGAGAACATACAATACTATAATTAGAGTTAGGCTGTATGGCACAGTGTAGTAGTTCCAATAGTAGTTGACTATGCGATTATAAAGGCAAGAACGACAACTGAATATAGATGCTTTCAACCCTGCCGTGAGTTGATGCAACACGTAACTGAACTGGTAATCTACACATATTCACACAAATTACTCCACTGACCGCTGCTCAATTCTCTATTTGGTCATGGGTTCTATAAAGCAGCTCAAATGTATATACAGTGATCCCATTTTACATTCCAAGATCTTTCTGTATTTTATATGTTCAGAAAATGAATAGAAAATGCTTAATCAAATCTATTCCTTCCGCAATCTATTTTATGATGAGCTCCACTTCAATTATTATTTTGTGGGGATCTTCTGCAAAATGTATCTCAGATTCCAAAGTTAATTGAGTAAAATTGCAGCCTTTATGTCTCCTTTATTATTCAATACTGTCCACAGGTACTTTCATGGTTGCAGCAGGACAACCCTCATTATTCCTCAATTGATTACTGGAAAATTTCTACTGTGCAAGATCAATACAGAGGGGGACTTAAATAAAAAACAGAAATGCTGGAAATACTCAGCAGGCCAGGCAGCATCAGTGGAGAGAGAAGCAGAGTTAACGTTTCAGCTCTGTGACTTTCATCAGAACAAGCAAAAGTTAGAAAAGAATTAGGTTTTAAACAATTTGGGAGAAAGGAAGGGTGTGGTTGGTAGGGAAGAGAACAAAAGGGGTGTGTGAAAGGGCAGAGGGCAGGAGAGATTAAACAACAAAACTACATGGGACAAAGGCTAAGAGTTTGTAATGCTTGTGGTGAAAGATGAAGCATTAGTCCAGAGAGAGCGTTAATGGCAGAATAATGAGCAGCTCTGTCTACATGAAAGACAGGCACATGGTTAAAAAAAATATATAAAAAGGCTGTTTGAGCTCGTGTTGATGTTCACTGGAACAGTGACAGGCCAAGGACAGAATTGTGGGCATGAGGGCAGGGGGAGGTGTTGAAATGGCAAGCAACCGGAAGCTCAGTTATGCTTTCGGACTGAGTGAAAGTGTTCTGCAAAACAGTCACCCAATCTGCATTTGGTCTACTCAATGTAGAGGCGACCGCATAGTGAGCAGCGAATACAGTATACTAAATCGAAAGAAGTACAAGTAAATTGCTGAAATAAAAACAAATGCTGGAAATACTCAGCAGGTCTGGCAGCATCTGTGGAGAGAGAAGCAAAGTTAATGTTTCAGGTCAGTGACCCTTCTTCAGAATTAGCAGATGCTGCAAGTGAATTGCTGCTTCACCTGGAAGGAGTGTTTGGGGCATTGGATGGTGAGGAGAGAGGAGGTAAAAGGGCAAGTATTACACCTCCTGAAATTGCATGGGAAGGTGCCGTGGGAAGGGGACGAGGTGTTGGATGTGATGGAGGAGTGGACCAGGCTGTCATGGAGGGAACAATCCCTTCACAATGCTGACAGGGGAGGGGGAAGGGTATGTGTTTGGTGTTGGCATCACGCTACAAGTGGTGGAAATGGTGGAGGATCATCCTTTGGATGTGGAAGCTGGTGGGGTGGAAAGCGAGGGCAAGGTGACCCTGTCAAGGTTCTGGGAGGGTGGGGAAGGGGTGAGGACAGAAGTGTGGGAAATAAGTCGGACACGGTTGAGGGCCCTGTCAACCACAGTGGAGGGGGGAATCCTCAGTTGAGGAAAAAGGAAGATATATCAGAAGTGCTGTTGTGGAAGGTTGCATCATCAGAACAGATGCGTTGGAGATGGAGAAACTGGAAGAATGGGATGGAGTCCTTACAGGAAACAGGGGTGAGGAAGTGTAGTCAAGGTAGCCTCAGGAGTTGGTGGGCTTATAATGAATATTAGTAGACAGCCTATCCCCAGAGATAGAGACAGAGATGTCGAGGAAGGGAAGGCAAGTGCCAGAGATAGACCATGTAAAGGTGAGAGAAGGGTGGAAATTGGAAGCAAATTTGATGACGTTTTCCAGTTCGGGGTGAAAGCAGGAAATGGCACTGATACAGCCATCAATGGATCGGAAAAAGAGGTTAGGAAGGGGACCCGAGTTGGACCGGAACGAGGAATGTTCAACATATCCCACAAAAAGACAGGCACAACTAGGACCCACGTGGGTACCTATAGCAACATCTTTTATTCGAAGGAAGTGAGTGGAGTTGAAGGAGAGGCAAGAGAGGGACCTAGCCCACTTTAACTCAACCACCCAGAATTAAAAAGCTTGCATTCCACCATAGTGGCCCCTTTCTGTGCTGTAAATTTTCTATGATTCTATATCATCCACCTGGCTCCGACTGAATGTAGGGTTTTCTCCTCCAATATCTTACCTGGCAAACCATTTTAAGCATTGATCACTTTCAGTGCCACTACCAGTCTTCCTGATCACTATCCTTAATTACCTTTTCACTAATTTTAGTACCCAAGTCTGCCTTGAAGCTGTGCTCCCGATTCAGGGTACCTATTCTGTTTAATTCATTGCCTACTTGTAGACCGTCTGCTCTCAATCACCTATTTTCAAGAGTAAAAAGTCCTAGTTTCTTGAGAACACAATCTTTCAAGACTAGGAAACCCTGTGGCTCTTGCCCTATTGGGTCTTTGGGGAGGGGAGCAAGGAGGAAAAAATGAGGGGAAATGTTTCTAACCTCAGATATATAGCAAATTGCAGTTATAACTTTCAATTGCTATGCTATAAACCCTGAATAGTGCTCCTGAGAAATTGAATTGTCAGGCTTAGCTGTTTCTACATATCCTCTGGTGTAATTGTTTAGTTAATCCTGCATTTGGAGAATTTATAGTTTGCCAGGAATGTATTCTCAGCTCCTCTGATAAAATTTACATGATTTTCCCAGTCTCTCCTCCCCATTTCTTGCAAAATTACCATTGTTTAAAAGGCTAAACTTGGAGAACAGGTTGCATAAACCTGTTTTGTATTCCTTTGAATCTAGAAGGTTCTTAAATTAGGGATTTGATAGGGTAGTAGAAAGAGAAACGATTTCCTCTAATGGGGGAAATCAGAGCAAAGGGAACAAAGAGGTAGGTCAGATGAAGTGAAATCAAAGCATTTTTTCCATATAAATGGAGTGAAAATCTGGAACTCTTCTAAAAAGCTGCGTATGTTGGGTCAATTAACATTTTCAAGACAGATCAATAGTTTTGTTTAATCAATCAATATGAAACAAGTTTATTAAATGAAGTTGAGGTACAGATCAGGCATGATCAAACTGAATGACAGACCAGGCTTGAGGGGCTGAATGGCTCACTCCTATGCTCCACTGCATGAGGAACCATCCATTGACTTCGTCAAGTAGCCATTCTTGATGCATGAGCCTAAATATGGAGTAGCAGCAGAGCCAAGCCATATCCCATCCTCACCTGACACCAACACAGTTTCCAGCAGAGGGTCATAGACAGTAATCAGGAGCAGATACCTTAACTGACTTTGCTCCCTCAAAGTCTAAGGGCATTTGGCACCAATCAAATAATCCAAAAATTAAGTGTTTGTGCATTTATCCACAAAGCCAGTAGGGGAGAAATCACATGCAATAGTATCTGGTTAATATTGCAACTATTACTGACCAAAGTAGTGATAATGACAAGCTATAAACTGGTTTAGATTATTCAATCCAGAAAGTTGAAAGCACTAGTGGCATGTTATTGGAAGCTGCGACTCAGCATCAGCCAGAGTTGAGGGTAATCACAGAAGTGGACTTGAAAGTTTTAAATGATTTGACAAAGTAGCAAAAACTTAATATCAATGCTAGGGGAAAAATAGTTGCATGGCTCAGGTATAGCACAAAATCCTTAAGGGAACAGTGTCTTAGTAGCTTTCTCATTTGAGACAACAAGCTATTTATATATAGAAAAATGAAGAATGTTTTAGAAACTGTGCCTGCCACCTGCCGCATAGTACCTAAATTGAAAGAGAAATTCTTCACAGTAAATGGCCTCCCATTCAAGGCTAAATTTATAACACTTTCAAAGTTGATCCATAGAATATTTTGCTACCTACTTACCCCTCTCCCTCACCAAGTTTTCACATTACGCCCGGAGTCCTGCTTTATGAATAAAATCCTAATTTTTTGCAAGGAAAATTCTCAAAAGTCCCAGTGACTCATGAAGAAAGAAAGGTGAAAAGCCTTACAGCAACTAAAAAAGTGAATAGTCTAAAATGAATAAATTCATTATTGCTGGAATTTACTCCCCTTTTAAGGTCTTAGCATATTAACCAAAGATGCAACTTTTTTAATACACAAGCCATTAGATGGCATTAACAAGGCGAAGCTAGATAAAAGTGTAACATCTGATATTCATTTATAACTCTGTTGACTACTGAACACATAAAAGACTTGAATAAATTGTACTGCGTACCAAATTAATTTCCTATATTTTAATGTATGCTCAAATAACCCAGATTTAGCATGAAATGGTTAACATCTGTGTGCAAGGGACAAATTTTCAGAAGTGAAAATCTTAAACAACTTCACACTGCCAAACAGAACAACTCCTTTTGAAAGCTGCAACACTGGATTTATTATTCACTGATTGTGAAAAACTTGTAACTCACATCACACAAGGAATACTGCATTACAATTTCAAAGGTTCTTCTTCACGCAGGTTTTTGTAAGTTTAGGATTGTATTTGTTGGAAATTGAACTAATGCTAACCAAATTTAAACTCACACTGATTCCATAGCAGAACTTTTCATTATCTGAACTGAATAATTCCACCTGCCGCTGCCAGTAGTAAAAGCATAGCATTCCCCCACCCACACCACTCTTTAAAAAAAAACAGCCCTAGGCTTATCGACAGCTTACACCACATTTGATGCTTCGGGCTACACAATGTGCTGTCTGCTGAGTAAGAAAGGCAGTTTAATCTGACAGATCTTGCAGATTCTACCAATGGTAATGCTGTGCAGTATACCATCAGCATTTTTAACAGGTGAAAAGAACAGAACAGAATATAATGAAACCAGGATACCTAATACTGAATTGGTTTAATAATAAAGCTAAATTTCATTGTATTTTAAGTACATGTATTGTCCATTTGTAAACATTTACTTCACCAATAAAACCAAAAAAAAAACTTTCCAAGAGCCAGAATATGGTATGTGTTTCTATTGCTACTAAGCAATGTAACTAGTGAATACCAATCATAATTTGGTTTCTCTAGACGTTTGCTTGTTCTACAGTACATGTCACTGCATATCATGGGTCACTTTTATTAAAAGCATTGTTACTACAGTTGGCAGCAATTTACATCTTATCTTACATGATAGCAGTTTTCAAAATTTTTTAAAAAACATCACAACAAAGAAAACATACATTTACAAAGTCATGTTTGTAAACTTCAATGCTAGTAGAACTGAGGTAATGCTGTTTAGCTTTGTGGCTAAAGTAACAAAGTCCTTTCTTTAGAGAAATGTACCTGAATTTTGTTTATAACAGTGCATTACAAGAAAAAAAAATCATGAGACAATGCAAATCAACTGTAGTTTAAGTCAGAAATTGTGGTCACCCTTTAGGCGTTTATTGTCCAGATTTTTTAAAAAAAACATTCAACAGCTGCCAAGTTATTGCTGTGCCTCTGGGGTGAGACCTTCACACTATCGTGGGGATTGTCAGTGTGGACTCTATATACAGTTAAATCTATAGGCATGATATGTTCTACATTGACTTTTGTCCATCTGTGCTCTTCACAGCAATGTTAAATATACATCTTCATTATTCCTTTATAAGCAGAAACTGCTTCGGTCACTCACAATCACATGCCATGATTGAAGTTTGCGGCGCATCACAAATTACCATTGGTGAAAAACGAAAAGCAGAGCATTTGTTTTAACTTCATTGCTTAAATTCAGACAATTTTGAACTTGATATCGGTTCTAGGATAATAAATAATGCACTGCATAATACTTATGACCAAGACATCTTTGACATCTGCATAACATGACTTGGAACTTTGCTACACTATGTTACAGAGATAGCTTAAAAAACTATGTGTGGACATTTAATGAATATGTAAACAGTAGGACTACGACTTGAAGAGTTTTAAAACACTTAAGTAACTGGAAATATAATTAATCCTCATCATCATCTCCCTCAACTGAGTCCAACGCTGTCACCTGTGCCAATTCATCTTCCACAAGGGAAGAATCTGCTGGTTTACTGGGGCTTCCGCTAGGATCACTATCATCCGAATTGGCTTCTCCTTCAATAAAACTGTTGTCCTCAGTTTTGCCATCTGTTTTATCCTCCTTATCGTCACTTGAGCTTATTGTACTCTGCAGTCCAGCCAGTGTAGTATGAGGAAAACCAGACAAGGTCATTCCCAGCCCAGGAGGAAGAAACATAGATGGATAGAATAATCCAGGAGCCATAGTGGAAAGCAAGAATGGGTTGAAAGCAAGTGGGTTGTTGGATAGTCCAGTGGTTGCAGGGGCTGTGAAAGAGCTTGAACATGCGTTATTAGAATCAGCTGCAGATTCTGCATTGTTTATTTCCTTATCTTCATTTTCTTTGTCATTTTCTTTGTCATTTTCTGTCTTACATGAAATGCCACTTTCTGTTTCACTTGGGCCCGATGTTGCTGAAGAAGTACTAGCTGTAGCAGTCAAGGGGTTGCTTAACAAGCCTCCAAGTCCAAACATATTGGGCAGCCCTGCCATGCCTGGAAGCATCAGTGGTAGCAAAGAAGCAGGGTTTTTTGCATCTCCTCCTGTAGCAGCTGCAAGGCCTGATGGAAAGCCCATCAATCCAGCTAACTGAAGACTTTGCAGGTTCTGTAAATTCTGCAGGCTTGCTAGATCCATTCCAGCAAAGAGACTGTTCATCAGTAGTGGGTTTATTCCTGAGGCTGAAGCAGCCGCAGCAGCAGCTGCAGCAGCTTTGGCAATCTCACTTTTAGGCCTTCTCCCTCTTCTACTTGCTCCTTCCTCTCTAACAACTGGTCCAGTGAGAACACGATCAAACATGGACTCAGGTAGAAAACCCTGAAAAAGGCAACAGCAGTGTCATTGCAATGAATCCTAAAGTGCACTAAACACTACCAGTCAAAACATTAGGGCAACCAATGAATGTCCCTTTCCAACATAATTTAACATATATTGGGTTGATCAACAAAACACCATTAACAGCACAAGTGACAAAAACTAAAATCCAGAAGTACCCATCAAGCATGATAATTACTCCTGGAAAAAGAATAGCCTGTACCAGAATTTATGAATCACATTGTGGACTTTGCAATTCAAAATTACACTAACTTTACCAAACACAAATTCATCTTGACATTGTTTGACATAATGCAATCTAATTGAGATTAACATTTTAAAGTGAGTTTTTGGCATTTGTAAGCACATCAACTGTGGTGTGTTACAATTTATTTCACAAAAGTAAAGTGCAGTCACTTGATATAACAATCAATCCAGCATGCAAACTGGGTTACCCACTAAATAATAAATCTTTGCTGAATGAATACTGAAACAAAACTCCAGACCCAAAGTCAAAAGACAATACATTTTACATAGTCTGAGTGAATGCATTCATTTTATTTTGTTAAGACTGACTCATAAGAATAGCCACACTTACAGACTGCTTGACAACATCAGCCCAATCAGGTGCAACAGCAAACTCAGGATTTTCTTCAAGCCATCTGGGCAGATCTTTCATTGGTGGGGCCATGGCACCACCCATCTAACAAATTTATGGAAATAAAGTATTAATGCCTTGGCTATCACACAACCTTGGCTTCTGAGTTATCTGAAAGTTGAATATACATATTCCTTATATATCTTCCTTTGTTGAAAAATGCTCCCCTTTGAGGAGTTTACTAAGAAAATGCAGCACTTCCAAACTAAAAAAATCATAACTAATTGCTACCGGAAAAATGTAAAGGCCTGAATACAAGTTACCATGTTCCAAAACTTGTGATCACCTCTGCACAGATTGAGAAATGAGCTGATTATGGAAAAAATAATAGGGAGACATATGCATAATAATCTCCAACAGCTCCACCATGTGGATTATCATAATGCAGCAATTAATACCCCCCCACAAAAAAAGTTGCTATAAAAACGAAAAAAATGTTTGATCAGCACCTTTAGATTATCAGTTTCAAAGATTAAAGACATTTTGAGCTTTTTTTGTAGACAAGGTAATTTACAAATAAATCACTTGTACATCAAAATAAAGATCACCACGTTGTTCAAAACGTTTCAGACCACTGATGTTAAAGATGTACAAATGGCCAAAGAATTTTTATACAAAGTTAATTAGCGAGTCAACTGTATAGTTAAGCCAATTAAATCCAAACTAAAATTTTAAGAAGATTGCAGTGAAATACCCACAGAAGTACAAACTGGGAACAAACTACTTTGTTATAAATGTTACAAAATGTGCACAAAAACATTCTACAACATAAGAAAATTCACATCTCATGATAGGTTTGGCTTATAAATGTAACATTATGTTTTCTATTTATTCATAGGATGCTTAAACCATCTACACCTGCTAAAACAGTTGACAAAGCAAATAACCAAAAATCAGGAATACGACGTCAGTTTGGCTCAGTTGGTAAGGCTTTGACCTCAGTCAAAAGATCTTCTATTCTAGCTCTATTCCGGAACTTAAGTATTAGTGCACTACTGTGAGCGTGTTGCATTGTCACAGATGCTGTCCAGGTGGATGTAATGCTAACCTAAGGTCCTGCTCGGCTGTCTAGGTGGATGTAGAACGTCTGATGGCACAATTCAAGGAAGAGCAGGGAGTTCTCCTGGTATCCAGCCAACATTTCTCCCTCATCCTAAAATTTAGTAACTGGTCATCAATCCCATTGGCGTTTGTGGGATCTTGCTATGCATAAAGTGACTCAAGTTTGTGCACGCACACACATTAGTCACTGCACTTCAAAGTAATTCATTGGATGCAAAGCACTTTGGGAAGTTCAGAAATAAAAACTTATCTGCCACTGTACATATGGCTGGCTTAAAACAGATATCAGCTTTTGTACTGTTCCGATAACTCTGCTAATTATCTTGAAACTTGAATGCAGTGTAAAACGGAAGCTGATTTCAGTGTTAACGCAAAGGATAAATTGGCTAAAGTGACTTGAGTTCTTGCCAATCATATTACCAGTTCTCTCTCTTTACATACCCATACCTTTTTCCCATTTCTTTTATTAACAACAGGCACTCTTTCATCTCCTGTCAAAGTGTTAACATCCAGTTTGTTAGGATTTCTACAACGATGCCTTTTCTGTTTAGGTTTTTGAAATGGGGTCAACAGCACCTCTCCACTCTTCTGTGAATGGGAAAAAAGTCAAAAGGATCATTTGGGATAATACACATTTTAACAAAGCATTCACAGTCCTGTAAATATATATTTATATGGCCAGAATTTCTACAAATAACCCCTTAGCAATATATAAAAATCAGGTTTTAGCTAGTGTTCTATTCCATATACTTACTTGATGAGAAAGCCATAATCAATGCATTTCAGTGGAAGCTCTCTTCTGTTGAATCATTGTTTACAAAACCAAACAGATGTGGCCATTTCATAAAAATATAAACTTAATGGCTCTAGGAAGGGAAAAAAGTTCACGCTTTTGCACTTTGTTGCAAATGAACTATTTCCACAAATCTACGGTATACAAATTGTATGGTCCATATTCCAACTATAATGCTCATGATTCTCTGCTGTGCAGTCCTATGTTTTCGACTGCACCCCTGCTCTAAATCCCAGTCCTGATGCTTGTTTAGTTGAGATTGGTGATTGCAAATCAAATTTTTTTTTAAAGGCCAAAATGGAGCGAAGGTGCAGAATTTGACAAGAATTTGCACTACATAATACAGAAAGGCACAAAGTGATCTCCAACTTAGAGATGGAGGAACTGGGTGGGGATCAGGAGAGATTACAAACTCCAACTTCAGAGCAGGACTGCAGAACGTGTGAATGTGATTTTTTTTGTCCCACTCAATCATCTCCAGAAATAAAATAGGAGTGTATGGCAAATTTAATTTGGTAAATGGCTATGTTAGCAGCTAGATGAATGGTCTGAATGGAAAATGGCTTCAACTTAGTAAATGGAAGATATTAACATTAATTGGCTGTGCTAGCTAATTATTACTCGCCTTAAATACAAATGGCTTCTGTGTTACAGATGAATGCAAAATCTTAGGATCAAATTAAACTGCCCAGGAAATTATAGCTCCAATGAATGGAAATTGTGGAAAACTTGAAAACTCAGCACAATTTCACATGTTACATCAGTGGAATGCTTCAATGTTTGCATCCATGCCATTGTTAGCATAGGTAAACAGCAGCTTGGTGAACTGTCACAGCATGTCTAGTATTGAGAGAACAGTGGAATTCTACTTATGCACCTGATGTAAGGCTGGTAACAGACAAAACTGCATTTCATATTTTGTCCTTGTACAAGACCTTGGTCAGGCCTCACTTGGAATATTGCATCCAATTTTTGTCTTCTCACATGGTGAATGATATTGAGGTGTTGTAAAGAGGAGGACCACTAGACTAATTCCCAGAATAAAGAATCCTCATTGAAGATAAGCTAAAGGAGTTGGGACTGCACACTTTGGAAGTATAGACTTGGAGGTGATCAGACTAAAATCTGTAAGATAATGAAGGGAATAGATTGTGTTCTAGTTGACAGTTTGTTTCTATTAATTAGATTGAGGATCAGGTGTCACAATTTTAAGTTCTACGAGGCTAGATCTAGGTTAGATGTCAGGAGGTGGTTCTTTTCTCAGAGAATAGTGGACCGCTAGAACAGACACCTGTCTCTTGCAGTGGACACTGATTTGCTGAATTCCAAAAAGTGAAAGATGGACCCATTTTTGGCTATGGCAGACATCACCTCTTACTAAAGGTAGGCACTGTAAGGAATTCCAGGCCAGAGTGATCTCCTGAACTAGTCTTGAACGTCTAAATTGGTCAGACAGCAAATCCGCACTTCAGATATTGGTTTGGGCTTATATTTGGTTTCTCACACCTCTCAGATCACCACATGGTTTTGATAGGGTGCAGAGCGCATATATTGGGATGCACAAGGTATCACAAATGTGTGGAACAGACTGGATCTTAAACTTTCAATCATTGTTCATATATTGAACTAAACTGCAGACATCAGACATATCTCTGCTGCTATAGGTATGTTTGGAGTGGGGTGGGGTTGGGAAGAAAAGAAAAAAACATTAGTGAAGCAATTAGTCTTGTTTTGGAGGGGTTGCTCCCTTTGGTTCTAAATGCTCACACACTGTAGTGCTAAATAAAAAGACTCGCGCTTACATGGCACATTTCACAACCTCAGGCCATCCTAAAGCACTTTACAAACTGTTTTCATGATTTGAAGTTTTTGGATCTCCACTATTTATGTACATATGCTACATTTGATATTAAGTATGAGCCTTACAGTGAGTTTCTGAAAGCAGCCCAAGTAATCTACTTTTTGGAACAGTAGCCTTCTTCCAACAGGTAGTGAGTTTCCCACCTTCATGTTAGTTAGGGTTAAACTTTATGGTTAAACCATAGGTCTCCAAACCAGATCCTAGATGTCTGCAAGATGATCAGATTTCTGATTACAGCTGGTCATACCATGTACTGAGGGAAGATTGACCCAGGTTCTACATTCAATACTCTTTTTTCATATAGCTGACGACTTACTGGCATGTTGTTTGTTTTAAACCATGAATATTATCTGAAAGTACGGCATAGCCTTCCTGTTGGAACTTTAAAACATCGTTGTAAAGTTAGGATGGAGCTCCCAGTGGTGTGTTAACAACTGTAAGGGGTGTCCCATAAAGAAAAGCTTGGAATGACTGACACTATCAAACCTACAAATCAAACAAGGGAACAAAAGTTTAAAAAAAGTGCGATTTGGAGTAGGTTACTGAGCTTTGTTCAAATTAATGGAAAGGCACAATCACTACATGGAATCTTACTTACACTATGTTTGGAATGATCTTCGGAGATGAAAGTTAACCTATTTCTGGTCAATTTTATTCCCTTTTCTTCAAAAAAAACCCAAAATGTATTATTTCTCCTTACTGACAACAGCAGCCACAAAAACAAAAACGAATAGTTGAAAATACTAAAAACTGGGAAGTCTAGTTACAAATGTCAGCTTGGGAAGTTTTGTCACTTAGTATAAAAAAGTTGCCAGTGCAATAATGTACACCAATTTTTAACGGTATACAGATATTGCTCTTTGAACATTATGTCTTGTAAATATGTACTTACTGGTACATAACTAGGCATGTCTACAGTATAAGCTGGATGAACTTTCAGCCATTCCACCAAATCTTTATTTTTGGGGGCTTCTTCTCCAACCAGTCTGGTCCCATCTTCTAAGTTAATAACAGGGATGTGTGCCTCTGGATCCAATTGACCAGGGGATGGAATGTTTCTTGGTTGTGATGCTGACTGTGTGCTCTCCTCAAAAGCTTTGGTCACTTCTGCATCATCCTGCATGTAGAAATGCATCATTACTAATAATACAAACAGATTATTTACAGATCATTACTTACAGATAATTGTCTACATCATAGGGGGACTTTGGACTTTGCATGTGAAAACCCTGGCAGGCATTTAAGCAAACAAAATATTTTCATTACGTTTCCATATACAAATTTTCCATCTTCACAAGGGAACTGTACACTGCTAGTGACCTTTATCCACTCAGCAGCACATGGGACTTTATTCTAGATGAAAACCTCAATTCTCTTAGTGAATATTTCTAAGTACAACTGAGAATTCTAGTTTCATTATATTTATGTATTCAGTTAAATAGGCACTTCTGCATCTATGCAAAGTGATTTGGGAAGGAGGGGTTGCATCAAAACAAATGGCAATGCAACTCTGGAGAGTACTGAGCACACCAAGGGTGTGAAGTGCAAACTCCCCTCCAGAAGCCCATCTAACACCAGCCTGAGTTGGAAAAAATGGGAATGGTAGGTTACTGGACTCATGATCCAGAGAATGACAGTTCAAATCTCACCATGACAGTTATGAATTTGAATTCAATTTGAAAACAAAGTCTGGAACTAAAAAGCTAATATCAAGATAATAAGTACCCATGAAACTGTTGAACTCTCTGAAAACCCAACAACTGGTTTGCTAACCCTAACTGGTTAGGGAAGAAAATCTGCTGTCCTTACCTGGTCTGGGCTGTATGCAACTCCAGTCACACAGCAATGTGGCTGATGCTTACCTTTAAGCCACCTAGCAAGCCACTCAGTTGTGAGGGCCCACCAGCACCTTCTTACGGTAACTAAGGATGGGCAAAAAATGCTGGCTTTTCTCGTGACATTCACATCCCAAAAATTAATTTAAATACACATATGGTACAAGTCTAGCTTTTACCCCACTGTATTTGACTAATACTTACTGTTCAAGCAGGAAAGTTGGAGAGATATTTTGCTGAGTTTAACAAAACATTTTCAGTGTTTTAATACCAGCTGATGCCACTACAGCTCCTCAGCTCATTGGGGTAGCTTCAATTTTGTTGGTTTGTTCATGCCAGCACTAGCATTTGTTTTCAAGTATCATGGATCCTTTCTAATGAGACATTATCATGATAACTGCCTAATGCCATCTAATTGGGAGCAGTCTTCCAAAGATTTGCTGTCGGTACAAACTCATGCTCGTGCTCCAACTTTATAGTCTAAGGAGAAGGCATCTACAGTTCAAAATTAAATCTCTAGCATTAATCACAGACCACTCATGCGTAGGGTTCTAAAGAGATTTAATGCCAATCCTAAGCATAGAGCTAAACGGTCTAGGTTTTTGATTGATAACACTGTGGTATTGGTATTACTCTTAACTGTGCAGTCTTTAGCTTTGGTCAAAGCACCTCTGAATCCATTAGGATCATGATAACAATGCTGACACCCAACTGAATACACAACAGTCTTGCACAATTATAAAAGCAGTTCACTGCTTGGATTAGTAATTACCATCTCCAAGTAAATAGCTGACTTTGTTCAACTAGCCATCATAATACTTACACTATCCAAGACAGGCAGTTATGCTAATGTTGGAAGTTTATGAGTTGTCTAACATCCACAGTATGGTACGAGCCTATCGACTGGTCCAGTGACCCTGGTTAGCTGCCAGGTGCTTAATCCATTTGAGGATAAGCATGTAATGGAATGCATCTCCAAGAGCCTTAGCAGATGCAGGCAACTGCCATGCAACATGCTTTCCTTTGTGCGAGTAAGACCCATTTATTAAACCATTGCATACTCTTTAATATACTTCTAGGTGCAAACAAAATAGGCAAACTTCCTAAAAAGGGAAGATCTCTACAATCTGAATAAGTGTCAAAACATTCTACTTAAATTATTGGAGGTATTTGGATTTTTATTCCTGTGTTCTATATCACAAGTACTCATCTTCCTGATGCATCCTTAAGTCAAAATAGGAGAGAATGAGTGTCACGGTATACATGCACAAAATTCTTCATGGACACCACTCTCTTGCTAATTGGGAGCAGTCAGGCTCCACTACAAATTTCAGCACATAATCTAAGATCGCACTTCAGCACAGTACTGAGGAAGTACTGCAGTGTCAGAGGTGGCATTGTTCAGATGAGACTTTTAGCTGAGGCGCCGTTGAAAAACAAGTTTATTCATTTTCTTCAACTGTTAAAATAGCAAATGATCCAGTTTGCTAATAGAATGGAGGCGGAATTACAATATATTAATAAAAATGATTCCAACCAATCTAGCATCGTCCAGGATTGGTAATCACATTGCTATTGTCCAATAATCTGGATTCATAATAAATCAAGTGATATTTAAAAACTATTCAAAACATAATTCTAAACCAGAATATAACTACACTTGCATAGAAAATGTAAAATGTTCTTTTCATGTTTAAGATCTGTTTTATTAAAGAAGCTGTCCAATTTTATTGAAGACGAGAGCATTAGGATTTGGAAAATATCTTACTGTGCATTTAGCACTCTGGTTGGTTACAATTAATGAAGTTCCTGGTTTGTACAATGCACCATTAGGCCTGGCATAAAGTTGTGTTATTTAATTGGCATGAAGTGAGAAAAATAAGTGATAAAGGCAAATAGTACAGTACGAAAGTGAATATTTTCTCTGCATTTCCTTTTCAGCTGCAAGGCTGGGAGACTAGCACGAACATCACAACTATGGTTGATGTTGCTCTGATCTGCCAACATGAGCTACATCGGAATAAGAGCAAAATACTGCAGCTGATGGAACTCTGAAATAAGAACAGAAAGTGCCGGAAATACTCAGCAGGTCTGGCAGCATCCGTGGAAAGAGAAACAGTTAACGTTTCAGGTCTGTGACCCTTCATCAGAACTATACTGGACTTGATTTTCAGAACCATCCCCACCTCCTGCCCAACCCCGAAGTCAGGAACTTCGCATGTCAGTTTCAGGACGCCACTCCCAGCAATGTTCACCAGAGTGGGGGGAGGTCAGGACAGAGATCCTGCTCGCTTCCATATTAAGGCCAATTAAATTAGTTAACAAGCTCATTAAAGAGCTTGTTGGAGGGGGAGGGTGGAATATTTAAAGGGACACATGGGTTTCAGGGGCTGTCAGTTTCTGATCAGCTGAAGGGAGGTGGGTACAGAGTGGAGAGCCCGTTATAGCTACCCCGAAGCATCACCCAGGCCCTATGAGGGCTAGCAGGGCAAAGGGAGACTTGGAATTTGGTAAGGAGGTACCCCTGGTGCTGTGCAGTTGGTGGAGAGAGTGGGCACTCAGTGCTCAGGCACTGAATGGAATTGTCACCCCTCTGGCATCACAGTGCAAAAGAGCAGGGGGCAAGACCGCCAAGGACAAATGAGCAGCCACCTGTCCAAAAGGAAAGCTGAAGCTGGCAATGGGGACACGATTACGAGAGTGGTGGAAGCAGAGATAATGAATGAATGATTTCAAAAGGAAACTGGATGAGCACTTGAGGGTAATAAACTTGCAGGGCTACAGGGTTAGAGCAGGGGAAATAGGACTGATTGTGTTGCTCTATATAGAGCCAACATGAACTTGATGGGCTGCCTTCTGTGCTGTAATGACTCGATGACTGTCAGATTTTGGCGATGAGGGGCAACACCCTGCGCAGGCAAGGCAGAGCCCCCTGGAGAGAAAATATGGGCAGGAAGGCAATGCAGGCCATACCCCAACACTGGCCAAAGACAAAGCTACCTGGATATGAGAGAGACAGTGCTGCAGGAGACTGCGACTCTCCAGGCAGATGGTCACAGATATCTGTGACCCCATTGCCAAAGATCCCAACTCTCGGTACTGTTCGGCATGCTCAACAGTGGCCGTCAAAGTTAATGGCCTTGAATTTATTTGTTTCTGCCTCCTGGCAAGGATTAGCTGTGGACCTTTGTTGCATCTTGCAAATGGCAGCACACCACTACATCTCGCAGGTCACTAATGCCCTCTTTGCCAGAGATGGACAGCACATTAATTTCGACAAATCTGACCTTGCAGGCATAGAGGACATTGGGTTTTGCCTCCATCGCTGGACTCCCCTAGGTCCAGGGCATCACTGATTGCATCCATGTGGCCATCAAGGCACCCAGCGACGGTCCAATCAGATTCATCAACAGGAAGGGCTTCCACTCCCTCAATATTCAACTGGCCTGCGACCAAAAGAGCTTCCTCCACGTATGCGCTTGATTTTCTGGCCGCTGCCATGACTCTATCATCCTCCAGCAGTCCAGGCTGCCTTGGTACTTTACTCCAACCCCCAAGATGCATGGATGGATCCTAGGGAACAATGGATATCCTTTGAAGAGATGGTTACTCATCCCTCTGCAGGAGCTCCAGACAAAGGCACAACCAATACCAACTGCTCACTAGGACAACCAGTGAGCAGGCTATTTGGTTCCTGAAGATGTAATTCCACTGTCTGGGCCAGTTAATTGGCACCCTCCAATACCTTGCAGCAAGGATCTCAGTCATTCTGGTGGTCTCCTGCGCTCTCCGTAACATGGACCTCCAGAGATGTGTGAACCTTGAGGACAGTGAGGCCCTGCAAGGAAACAGCCTATCCAGGGAGGAGCAGGAGAGAGGAGGAGGAGGAGGAAATGGAGGGAGATGATGCTGAATAGAGGGGCGCCCCTGCTGCCACCCTCCAGGAAGAGAATCTCCTTGCTCTCCCTCAAGGCCTCTGACAATAGATCCAGGTCAGCACTGATGAAGTGATGGGGAGCCCTGCCTGGGTGCCAAACCTCCAGCTGTCCTGTGACATTTTGCTTTCCTCTGGTGCTGTAGAAGGTTTTGGCACAATCAGCAGATTTCACCCTGAGGACAACCAGCAGTCTTGGTGATGGATGACATGGGAAGTCTAAATCAGTCCCACACTCCATTTGACCCCCCTCCGTTCCTGCCCCCACTGGCTCTAATTGGACAGGAAACTTATCTCCACACCAATTAAGGGTTTACCCACGTGAAAAACTTAACTTTAACCAGTTTCTCACTGGAGGCGGATTTCTGACCTGAAAACAAACCTGGCTCCTGTTTCCCGTCTTTGAAGCAAAAATTCAGCCCATTATGTGCAGAGAGATTTATAATGCCAGTTAACCTTCTCTCCAAGCTGCTAAACAAGTGCACTTTTGAAGATGGACTGCAGCGCTTCAAGGAGGCGGCTCACCACCAGCTTTTCAAGAGCAGTTAGGGATGGGCAATAAATAATGGCCTTGCCAGTGACACCCATATCCCATGAATGAATGAAAAAAAAATTGCCATTACAAAATTTAAAATACAAGATGAAAATCCCATTTAGGTCCTATCAACATACTAAAGCAATAAGAAAATTCCATTTCAATGTTGAGAAACAAATTAACTTAAGGTGGGGGGGGGTGGCAGAGATATTATAAACAAAAGTAATTTAAGAACCAATCCAAGAACCTTCTCCTTTTAAAATGTTACTTACAGCAATTAATGACGTCCGTTTGTTATTCATAAATAGGAGATCAAGTCCCTCAACATTTTTCCTTCTTCCTCTTCTCCTTTTTATTGGCATTTCCCCATCAACTAGTGAACCATTTATCATAAGTCCAGTTGGTGTTCGTGAAAGGCCTGCTTGCAGCATTTCTATGTGGGCTTTATAGGCATCAGATACTGGCACAGAGGCATTCGGCAAAACATACTTGGGATTAACAGAAAGGTTACTGACTGAGGTAGAACTTTTTGCCTCTCGGGAGGCTTTTGATAAGTCCACAGCTCTCTCTTGTCCACTATCTGAGGCTGCTTGGGACTCACGAAGCTGAGCTACCATCTCCATCAGGTTTCTTCTCCTTGCAGCTCGCTCAGCTTCTATTTCAATCTTCTTTCGTCGTCTCCTACGTTGTCTTGGAACTGACAGGTTCAATGCATCATCCTGCAGTAGGGAGAAAAAGTTTTGCATTCAGTACCTAAAACGTATTTACATTCAGCACAAATTTGTATTTACCACTTTGAAACTGCAAGGTCCTTCTAATGTTAAATAAGTATATTTCAATGGTTCATAAAGAAAATATCTAAAACCAAAACTTTCTGCACCAAATCTCTTCTTTTAACATAGAAGGAAAAATGAACATGAGTGGAAAGTTTTGATGCCAGACTGCCTGTGGAGGTAATGGAATCTAGTTAGCATTCTAAATAGAGAACAATGGAATCTTTCTAAAAGATTGAAGTCACCAAGTTGGGATCCTCATAATGCAATTATCACTGTCCTCCATTAAATACCACAATGTTAATTTAAATACAGGAGTCCAAGGAAATGAGTGACATTAGGCCCAGTAAAGCCATTCCCACACAAACTGCCACCATCTAGAAGGTATTAGAATATTACAGCGCAGTACAGGCCCTTCGGCCCTCGATGTTGCGCCGACCTGTGAAACCATCTGACCTACACTATTCCATTTTCATCCATATGTCTATCCAATGACCACTTAAATGCCCTTAAAGTTGGTGAGTCTACTACTGTTGCAGGCAGGGCGTTCCACGCCCCTACTACTCTCTGAGTAAAGAAACTACCTCTGACATCTGTCGTATATCTATCACCTCTCAACTTAAAGCTATGTCCCCTCGTGTTTGCCATCACCATCCGAGGAAAAAGACTCTCACTATCCACCCTATCTAACCCTCTGATTATCTTATATGTCTCTATTAAGTCACCTCTCCAACGAAAACAACCTCAAGTCCCTCAGCCTTTCCTCGTAAGACCTTCCCTCCATACCAGGCAACATCCTAGTAAATCTCCTCTGCACCCTTTCCAAAGCTTCCACATCCTTCCTATAATGCGGTGACCAGAACTGCACGCAATACTCCAGGTGCGGTCTCACCAGAGTTTTGTACAGCTGCAGCATGACCTCGTGGCTCCGAAACTCGATCCCCCTACTAATAAAAGCTAACACACCATATGCCTTCTTAACAGCCCTATTAAATCCCTGAAGGTTGCTACCCAGGTTATGTACCTGGACACCAAGATCTCTCTGTTCATCTACACTACCAAGAATCTTCCCATTAGCCCAGTACTCTGCATTCCTGTTACTCCTTCCAAAGTGAATCACCTCACACTTTTCCGCATTAAACTCCATTTGCCATCTCTCAGCCCAGCTCTGCAGCCTATCTATGTCCCTCTGTACCCTACAACATCCTTCGGCACTATCCACAACTCCACCGACCTTCGTGTCATCCGCAAATTTACTAACCCACCCTTCTACACCCTCTTCCAGGTCATTTATAAAAATGACAAACAGCAGTGGCCCCAAAACAGATCCTTGCGGTACACCACTAGTAACTAAACTCCAGGATGAACATTTGCCATCAACCACCACCCTCTGTCTTCTTTCAGTGAGCCAATTTCTGATCCAAAGCTCTAAATCACCTTCAACCCTATACTTCCGTATTTTCTGCAATAGCCTACCGTGGGGAACCTTATCAAACGCCTTACTGAAATCCATATACACCACATCCACGGCTTTACCCTCATCCACCTGTTTGGTCACCTTCTCGAAAAACTCAATAAGGTTTGTGAGGAACGACCTACCCTTCACAAAACCGTGCTGACTATCGCTAATGAACTTATTCTTTTCTAGATGATTATAAATCCTGTCTCTTATAACCTTTTCCAACATTTTACCCACAACCGAAGTAAGGCTCACAGGTCTATAATTACCAGGGCTGTCTCTACTCCCCTTCTTGAACAAGGGGACAACATTTGCTATCCTCCAGTCTTCAGGCACTATTCCTGTCGACAATGACGACATAAAGATCAAGGACAAAGGCTCTGCAATCTCCTCTCTAGCTTCCCAGAGAATCCTAGGATAAATCCCATCTGGCCCAGGGGACTCATCTATTTTCACACTTTCCAAAATTGCTAACACCTCCTCCTTGTGAACCTCAATCCCATCTAGCCTGGTAGCCTGAATCTCAGTATTCTCCTCGACAACATTTTCTTTCTCTACTGTAAATATTGACGCAAAATATTCATTTAACGCTTCCCCTATCTCCTCTGATTCCACACACAACTTCCCACTACTATCCTTGATTGGCCCTAATCTAACTCTAGTCATTCTTTTATTCCTGATATACCTACAGAAAGCCTTAGGGTTTTCCCTGATCCTATCCGCCAATGACTTCTCGTGTCCTCTCCTTGCTCTTCTTAGCTCTCCCTTTAGATCCTTCCTGGCTAGCTTGTAACTCTCAAGCGCCCTAACTGAGCCTTCACGTCTCATCCTAACATAAGCCTTCTTCTTCCTCTTGACAAGTATATAGTATGGTAAAAGTCTTGAACTTGTGTTGCTGCTTCTTGCCACACGTGTCAATCTTATTATAAATTCTTATGTCTCCATTTAAAGTGGTAACTGTCCCTGTAAACGTGTCACAATTATTACACCCTCATACCAGCAGTAACGCTGTAACATCTTCGTTGTCACCCCTACGTCCTCAGACTTCAATACAAAAAAACTCCTATATTCCAACCAACTCTAATTATTGGTTCACAATTACCATAACCAGTTATTAATGAATAATATAAAATCAAAGCATTTTATATCGAACTAAATGGGGGAGGCGGTGGCGTAGTGGTAATGTCACTAGACTACTAATCCAGAACCCAGGCTAATACTCTGGGGACATGGGTTCGAATCCCACAACGGCAGATGGTGAAATTTGAATTCAATTAATAAAATCTGGTACCATGAAACCATTGTTGTAAAAACCCATCTGGTTCATTAATGTCCTTAAGGGAAGGAAATCTGCTGTCCTTACCTGGTCTGACCTACATGTGACCCTAGACCCACAGCAATGTGGTTGACTCTTAAATACTCTCTTAAATGCCTAGCAAGCCACTCAGTTCAAGGGCAATTAGGGGTGGGCAATAAATGCTGGCCTAGCCAGTGACACTCATCCCACAAACAATAAAAAAATGACTTTAAAATGGGGGCTGAATTACACTTACGTGCGCTGGTCCAATTATTCCTGCCCGCTAACCTCTTAGCTTGAAGGCTGCATTTGGTTTTGACTTGTGCGCAACACCATGAAAACATTTCCTTAGTTAACAAGATTCCCAGTAACCTGAAGCAATTTATTTTCACCTCTGAAAAGTATAAATTTTGTGCTCAGCAGGGATGATGGTACTGAGGAACAGACATCTCCCTGCCTTACTTCTGGTAACCAACATTTACATATAAACTTCCAGGTCATGAATTAGATTGAGTCTACAGCACTACCAACAATGCTTACAATATTAATAAACTACAATAATAATACAACTACCTATCTGTTTAAGTGACTGAATACTCAACCGATAGTTCATGCTCCAGGGTTTTACATTCAATTTTATTATTCTTCCCCTCCCATCAAACAAAAACTCACTTTCTTGCATAGATTGGGACAGAGTGGGGATGGTAAAATAAACCACTGAACTGTAGGAATCTATCACTCTGAAAATAGGACACTTCGTTTCTCTGCCCTACCCCACTGAAGACTTGCTCCTCTTCACTTATTGCAAACATATTCTACACCATGCAGCAGGAATATTAAACACCTACCCTTGATACCTGAGGAGAACCAGCTGTGTCTTCACAGGCACTGAAGCTCCCTTGGCCTACCATGGAGAGTTCAGTGAAACTCCTCCTTGGCAGAGGGCTTTCCACTGATGTGGGTGTATAGTTGATCATACCATGAAAATCAAACGGCTGACGCCTATTGATAGGCCATTTTCCCTTGATCATTGCTTCACATATGTTGTCCAAACGATTAATCATTACACGATCCTGGAATGCAAAGATGCAATTGTTGAAAGAGACACACTTGGAACAGTGCTGCCATCAGGGTTTCAGTGCACATTTATTTAAGTGCACATTAGTATTTCAGTGAAGCGTAACACTTACCTGGACTACAAACAGTACCCGATACAATTATAGATTTCACCCTTTTAAACTTGGGTGTGCCCGTGAAGAATATTTTGTGTTATATAAACACCAGAATGAGCTCACCCAAGGGTAGACTAAGGAGTATCTGTATAGCAATAATTTAACAGTCAAGATAAATTTAAGAGGATGATTCTGCAGGACTAACCCATGACTTCTTTGAGGAGCTTATAGATAATGGGACTCCCAAGGATTCCACTGGAAAGAAATGAATAAAGTGAAACCTGCATGAAAAAATTAACTAAAAAACATAAGAATCTGGTGGGTAATTAGCTGGTAAAAAAGCAAAGACTACTCATTAGAGCACTCATGAGGTGTTGGGCATTGTCCTATAGGTCTCAGTGCTTTGACCTAGTTTCTAATTTACATACATTAACCCTATTTGTAAATTTAACACATTTGCTGACATTTAAATAGGGAGAGTAGTAGAGGCTAGCTATGTAATTGGGAAAACAAATCAAATTTAAAACAAATATTGCAAGCAGGATAGTAAATATATTAAACAATTAATGCACAGAACTGAATCAGCACAGGGAGAATCAAAATAACCAGGTAGTGATAGATGAGTCACTGACCATGTCCACATATTGCAGCAAAACAAAACAGCAAATAGAATGTTGGAATATACAGCCATTGTAGTAGAATATATTACTACAGGTGCTATGCTCAGGGTTTACAGTACACTGCTCAGTCAACACTTAAGAACATCATGCTCAGTTCCAGTACACAGCACAAAAAGACACAGATACATTGGAAAGAATGACACTTAGAACTATTAGAGATCAAGTTTTGCAGTCTATTAAGGAAGCATTGAAGAATAATCTGATTTAACTAATTTAATCATGTTGATAGATAAAATAGATTACTATATACTACTACCACAAAGTAAACTAGAAAAGTAGGATGAGCGCACATAAATGGAAGTTAGTAAAAGGTTTAACATATTAAATCTTGAAAGAGTACTACATCTTTGGAATAATTTGCTAGGTAGTACAGGCAAAATCAAGGGCATGTTCAAAACCCAGATGGATGCTAAGATACTGTATTAGCGATAGGCTTTGCTGGGTAAAATGGCAATTTACAATGAGTAACTTAATTCATCATCTTACCAGCTGCTACACAAGAAGCATAATGCACAGTGAAGCATATTGGTTTGAGTATAATTTTCCCTGTAACATATTGGAACCATACACTAGAAAGCCTAGTAACAACACTGTGGAAGTTAAATTTGAATAGTTAGTATAAGATAGAAAATAAATGCTGCATGGGCTTCAAACTGTCAGACAAAATAAAACCATAATTGCAGTACATCTTACAATATTTGCCAGGCAACATGGATAAGGAACTAATACATTTTTGGAAAGAAATTGCAAATGTCCATACATTCTTATTTTTATACAGCATGTGAGGATTTGGAGGATCTAAATTTCTGCATCTGCATTTGAATGAAGGCTAAAATGCCTTGCACTGACTGGACTGCAAAGGAAAATAGGACATTAATTTGAACTATGAATATGTACAATAAAATTTTGGAGGACCAGCTAGGGCAGTGTGATAGAATGCAAGTTTGCACCTGTCTTTTTCTATATTTTGAGGTCCTGATCTCATTTTTGTGGTTGTGGGAGGCCAAGTGCTGCCTTACCAAAAGGTGGAGGTGGGACAGGCAGAGAGAAATTACGGCTACAGTTAGTCAATCATTCTTGGATTGCATCAACCGATTAAGATAGACTGCGGGCAGCCATCTAGTCTCAAAAGAGATGACTCCAAGGAGGGAAGAATCTGCTTTAGTTCCTGATGTGTGTGATTGGGAGAAGAGTATTCCTGCAGCTGCCATTTCTTGCTTTATGATAAAGGACACACAATCAGCAGTCCCTTACTTGAATATTTTATTGAAAGGAACTAAAATTTGAATTGGCCCAAATTTGGATTTTTCAAATAAATTCAGTTCAAATTTTGTTCTCTTTAGCACAACACAACAACAGTGCATTATAAATTCAAAGATTACAGCGCAACGAACCTTTGGCCAGAAGGAGAAAGAATATGTTCTTTCATGAAGTAGCTGAGCTACTGTGGGTTCACTATCTTCCATGAAGAAGCCATCACGCGTTTCATCACGGGCAGTGCTCAAAGAGGCATTACTTTCTTCATCAAAATGTTTGCCTTGGGAAGCAGTGCCAGCTGAGAAGAAAATCATGCAGCTTGAATACAACATTATCACTACTATCCTGCTACTAATGAAACTTGAGTCCTGAATAAATGAATGTTCCTTCATTCAGTTTTAAGAATGCTTCAACAGCAACAAAAGTTAAATACAAACTACCAGCAAAGTATTTTTACACCATTACTTGCCTACTTGGAGGTTATTTAGGTATGTTTTATAAAAAGTTTATTAAGCACTAACTGCAGTCATCAAGACAGGTTTAAGGTACAGTGCATTGCCTATTATGGTATTAGCTGTCAAATACAAATCTCCAAGAATCTTTTGAGTCATCAAGTGTTTTGCTATGTTCTGGATGGTGTCAATCATCTCGAGTGTTGTTGGAGCTGTGCTAATCCAGCCAGTGGGGAGTATTCCACCACACTCCCTGACTTGTGCCTTGTAGGTAGTGGACAGAAAATGGGGAGTCAGGTGCTGAGTTACTTACCCAGAATTCCAAGCCTTTGACCTGCTCTTGTAGCCACAGTATTTATGTGGCTGGTCCAGTTCAGTTTCTGGTCAATGGCAACCTCCAGGATGTCGATGGTGGGGGATTCAGTGATGGTAATGCCACTGAATGTCATGGGGAGGTAGTTAGATTCTCTCCTGTTGGAACTGGTCATTGTCTAGCACTTGTGTGGCACAAACATCACTTGCTACTCATCAGCCCAAGCCTGAATGTTGACCAGGTCTTGCTGCACGCAGGCACGGACTGCTTCATTATTTGAGAAGTTGCAAATGGAACTGAACATTTTGCAATCAGTGAACATCCATACTTCTGACCTTATGATAGAGATAAGGTCATTGGTGAAGCAGCTGAAGATGGTTGGGCCTTGGACACTATCCTGAGGAACTCCTGCAGAGATGTCCTGGGGCTGAGATGATTGGTCTCTAACAACCACAACTTTGTGCTAGGTATGACTCCAGTCATTGAAGAGATTTCCCTGATTCTCATTGACTTGAATTTTACTAGGGCTCCTTGATGACACACCGGCATCAAATACTTCCTTGATGTCAAGGGCAGTCACTCTCTCCTCACCTCTGGAATTCAGCTCTTTTGACTATGCTTGGACTAAGGCTGTAATGAGGTTGGAGTGGTCCTGGCAGAACTCCAACTGAACATCAGCATGTAAGTTATTGGTCAGTAAGGACTGCTCGATAGCATTATTAACGATGCCTTCCATCACTTTGCTGACTGATGGTAGTTTGATAGGGCAGTAATTGGCTGGATTGACTTTGTCCTGCTTTTTGTGGACAGGATGCACCTGAGCAATTTCCCACATTGTCAGATAGATGCCAGTGTTGCAGTTGTACTTGAACAGCTTGGCTAGGGCATGGCTAGTTCTGGAGCACAAGTCTTCAGCACTACAGCCAGAATGCTGTCGAGGCCAACAGGCTTTGCTGTATCTTGATATCATGTGGAGTCAACTGAACTGGCTCAAGACGGGCATTTGCGACGGTGGGGACCTCTGGACGAGGCCGAGATGGATCATCCACTGTGCACTTCCGGCTGAAGATGGTTGCAAACCCTTCAGCCGTGTCTTTTGCACAGAAGTTCTGAGCTCTGCTGTCATTGAGGATGGGGATATTCATGCAGCCTCCTCTCTCTATGGAGAGAGAAACAGAGTTAATGTTTCAGGTCAATGACCTTTCATGAAAACTGTTGAAGCGTAAACTGTTTCTCTCTCCACAGATGCTGCCTGACTTGCTGAGTATTATTAGCATTTTCTGTTTTTATTTGTTTTACTAGGTCATTGTAAAAGTTCTGAAATCTCCAGATGAAGTAAAACATTGGACACTATTGCATTGAGTTGCAGCACATAATGAAAAAAAAATTGTTAAAATTCTACTGAAGCCCATTTTTAACAGTATTCCACCCAAGTGTCAAACGACTGTACAAATCCCCCAAAGTTGACTGCTGGCTCGCATATCTCTGCTACGTACTGCTTTAATATTGGAATTAGCCCAATACCTAGTTACAATGGGAGTAGAGTCACCCCATCTTAACTGAGAAAACCTCAAGACATTCACCACTTATGCACATAAGCTGGAAATCAACATTTATTACTGAAACAACCCGAGTACTTGTTATTTTTATTACTCCAAGAAAAATGTTTAAATTATCAAATTGACTATATGTTTCAAACCAAAATTTTAGCAGGATTATTTTCAGGAGTAAAATAGGAGTACACTTGGTGTTGTGTTGGACAATCTTAAATATGCAAAAATAGAAAAAAAGTGATTTAATTTAATCAAAATCAGTTTACTTCATTTATCCTGTAAATGTCTTAAAAATAAATAGCTTATCCGTGAGGGCAGAGTATTAATACAAAGCTTTTAGAAAGCAAATTGTTAGTTAGGAATTCAAATTCAACAGACTTTAGCCAAGATTTGATGTGCATCTTTCACACATGGTACCTTCAGGTTGGGATGATTCTTCTGATTTATCATCGTCATCCTCCTCCTCGTCATCATCATCTTCCTCTGACCCTTTCTCAAATGGTAATTTAGGTCTAAAGTCCTTTTCTTCAGCGTCAACAAGCAATTCAGTATCCGTTGCTAAAGTCTCTTTAGTATCATGCTCAACTTTCACAGACAATGGTTCCGAGATGTCCTGACACCCTGAATCAACATGTATGTTCTCATCACAATTGATTTTCCCATCTTCCTTAAGAGGGACTGTGCTCTGCTCTTCCTGAGATGGTGGTGTAGGACTTTTTAGTCCATCATCAGTTTTACTATCATCATAGTCAGTTTGTTCTGTACTTTTTTCTTCTTGAACTGGTGTGGATGAGGCAACAGAAGCCATTTGGCTCAAACAGGCACCAAGTTGGTTTTGGAAAGGCGTACTGCTCCGCTGGCTAGCCCCTTTATTTTGAGCAAAATTTTTATGGGCCTCCAGGAAAGAAAGTTCACAGTCATTTAAAATATGATAGTCTGTCCTACTGACTCCATGCTTTGCAGCACCGATCAATAAGTCTTTGTCATGTTTGCCACATTCCCACCATTCAGGCAGATCCATGCTGGGCTGACACAATTTGAGCCGTTCATCTAGTTGAGTGTGGAGCAAAACCTGCTCTCGAACCTTCCGCAGAAGTTCTATTCGATACAAGGTTCTAGAAGCACGTTCTTCTGTGATTGGCTCAATGAAAATCGTGGAATCACATTCTTAAATAAAAACAAAAAACTTTTCACAAATATGAAAATCAAAACTGATACATAAGTTTTATAATTCAGGTCATCTTGTATATTGTAAGGTTTACATTTAGGTCATTTAAAAAAATTCATTCATGGGATGTGGGCGTCGCTGGCCAGGCCAGCATTTACTGGCCATCCCTAATTGCCCTCGAGAAGGTGGTGGCGAGCTGCCTTCTTGAACTGCTGCAGTCCATTTGGGGTAGGTATACCCACAGTGCTGTTAGGAAGGGAGTTCAAATTGGAGTCAATGGATACCAAAAATGCAACCCCCACCCATTCCCATCCAAACCTGACTGATACAGACATATGTCCCAAATCAGGCCACAAAGTATTGAATAATCTGACAAATGTGTACTATGATTTGCTGATTAAAGGGGATTTTGGTCTTCAAGATTGACATGAAACTTCCAGATAAAAGATGCAACAGTAAGTGTTAGGCCCACACTAACTTGGGGTGCCAAATACTCACAATCTTGCTCTACTGCCAGAATAGCAGGGGAGCATGAATTGCACTTCTGTATAACCCTGATGCTGCTGTAGTTTTTGGGGTACAGATATTTAAATAAAACAAGGGTAGTAAGAGCGGGAAGACAGAGCGGCGGCAGGATAAAGAGCGGGAAGACAGAGCGGCGGCAGGATAAAGAGCGGGAAGACAGAGCGGCGGCAGGATAACGAGCGGGAAGACAGAGCAGTGGCAGGATAAAGAGCGGGAAGACAGGGCGGCGGAAGGATAAAGAGCACATCGAGAGAGTGTGTTTAAAAACAGCGCAGGAACTTGAGGTGTGACATCACAAGAAAGTCGTAAGTTGATTGGTTGGTGAGTCTTGGATGCCCGTGTGATCCAGGGTAAGCACATCTGTAGTAAGTGTCTGCGGCTGCAGGAACTGCAGCTCAGAGTTTATGAGCTGGAGACCGAGCTACAGACACTGCGACACATCAGGGAGGGGAAAAGTTACCTGGACACTTTGTACCAGGAGGCGGTCACACCCTTCAGGAGTCTTCTGCTTTGGTCCATGGTCAGGGACAGGACGGTGCGACTGAGAGTGAAGCAGGAATGGGGACCCAGAACGTAGAAGTGGAGGGGCCTCAGCCTGTGCAATTGTCTCACAGGTTCGAGGTTCTTGCAACCTGTATGGATGAAAGCGAGGGCTGCAGGGTGGATGAGTGAACTGACCATGGCACAGGAAGCCATTCAAGTGCAGCGGGAAGGTGGGGGAGGGGGGTGTTGTTAATAAAGAATGCAGCTGTAGTAGGGGATAGCATAGTCAGGGGGAGAGACACAGCTGAGAGCGACAGCCCAGACGGCTGCATTGCCTGCCTGGTGTCAGGGTTTGGGACATCTGCTCTGGGCTGGTGAGGAAGTTGCAGTGGGAGGGGGAGGATCCAGTGGTTGCGGTCCACGCAGCTATTAACAACATAGGTAGAACTAGGAAAGAGGTTCTGCTGAGGGAGTATAGCAGCTAGGGTCTAAATTAAAAAGCAGAAGCTCAAAAGGTAATAATCTCTGGATTATTACCTGAGCCACGAGTAAACTGACATATGGTAAATAAGATTACAGTGTTAAACGTGTGGCTCACAGATTGGTGTGGGGAGAAATGGGTTTTGATTCACGGGGCACTGGCACCAGCACTGGGGAACGTGGGAGCTGTACTGTTGGGACAGTCTCCACCCGAACCGTGCTGGGACCAGTTCTGGTGGGCCATATAACTAGGGCGGTAGAGAGGTCTTTAAACTGAATAGTGGGGGCAAGAGAACAGGAAATATGATAAATTAAGTAGAGAAGGGAAGGCAAGAGAGCAAGGTAGCAATAAGAGAAATGATGATCAGAGCGTGGTAGGAAGGGACAGAGTGCACAAATCTAAGAGTGCATCAGTAGATAAAACTAGAGATTACAAAAATACTAAAAAGACAGAACTATATCTGAATGCATGTAGTATTCATAACAAAGCAGATTAATTAATGACCTCATAGCGAAGGCGCCCCTAGGTAGTAGTGATCATATGATTGGATTGCACATGCCGTTTGAGGGACAGAAGGGCAAATCTAAGACTAGCGTTTTAAACTTAAATAAGGGTAATTATGAGGGCATGAAGGCAGAGCTGGCTAAAGTAAACTGGCAAATTAGTTAAGGGATAGGTAAGTAGAGATGCGGTGGCAGACTTTTAAGGAGATATTTCAGACTACTCAGAAAAGATACATTCCAGTGAGAAAGAAAGACTCTAAGGGAAGGATGCTCCATCCGTGGCTAAGGAAGTTAAAGACAGTATCAAATTACAAGAAAAAGCATATAATTCTGCAAAGATGAGTGGTAGGTCAGAAGATTGGGCAGAATATAAAGAACAGCAAAGAATGATTAAAAGGTTAATAAGGAGGGAGATATTAGAGGACAAGAGAAAGCTAACTAGAAATATAAACAGTAAGAGTTTCTACAAGTATTTAAAAAAGGAAAGGAGTAAATAAAATGAGCAGTGGTCCTCTAGAGTGAGTGTCTGGGGAATTAATAATGGAAAATAAGGAGATGGCAGAGAATTGAACAGATTTTTTGCATCTGTCTTCACTGTCGAGGATACAAATAACATCCCAGAAACAATTGTGAATCAGATGAAAGGGAGGGAGGAACTTAAAACAATTACAATCACCAGGAAAAGGGTACTAAAAAGTATTAGATCTAAAAGCTGACAAGTTCCCAGGTCCTGATGGACTTCATCTTAAAAGTGGCTGCTGAGATAGTAGATGCATTAGTTTTAATTTTCCAAAATTCCCTAGATTCTGGAAAGGTTCCTTTAGAATGGAAAATAGCGAATGTGGCTGCTCTATTCAAGAAAGGAGGGAGACAGAAAGCAGGAAACTACAGGCCCGATAGCTTAACATCTGTCATAGGGAAAATGCTGGTATCTATTAAGGAGGTTATAGTAGGGCACTTAGAAAATCTCAATGTAATCAGGCAGAGTTAACATGGTTTTACGAAAGGGAAATCATGTTAGACTAATTTATTGCAGTTCTTTGACGAAGTAAAAAAAACATGGATAAAGGGGAACCTGTGGATGTGGTGTACTTGGATTTCCAGAAGGCATTTGACAGGGTGCCACATCAAAGGGTACAAAGGAAAATAAGAGCTCATGGTAGGGGAGTGACATATTAGCACGGATAAAGGACTGGCTGGCTAACAGGAAGCAGAGAGTAGGGATAACTGGGTCTTTTTTGGGTTGGCAATCTGTAACTAGTGGAAAGCCACAGGGATCAGCGATGGGCCTCAATTATTTACAATTTATATCAATGATTTGGAGCAAGGGACCGAAGGTATGGTTGCTAAATTTGCTGATGAATCAAAGATAGGTAGGAGAGTAAGTTGTGAAGAGGACACAAATGAATGGACAAAAATTTGGCAAATGGAGTATAATGTGGGAAAATGCAGTTATCCACTTTGGCAGAATAGTAAAGCAGCATATTATTTAAAGAGAGAGAGAGACTGCAGAACGCAGAGGTACAGAGGGATCTGGGTGTCCTGGTACATAAATCACAAAAGGTTGGTATGCAGATACAGCAAGTGATTAGGAAGGCAAATGGAATGTTGTCTGATATTCCATTCCCCTTGTAATAAACAAGTAGGGATGTTTTGCTATAGTTGTATAGGGTATTGGTGAGACCACATCGGGAGTACTTTGTACAGCTTTGGTCCCCTTATTTAAGAAAGGATATAAATGCTTTAGAGGCAGTGCAGAGAAGGCTCACTCGACTGACACCTGGGATTGGTGAGGTGAGGGGAGGGGGGCGGGCAGTGGGCAGTTATCTTATGAGGAAAGGTTGGACAGGTTGGCCCTGTATCCGTTGGCGTTTAGAAGAATGAGAGGTTATCTCATTGAAACATACAAGATCCTGAGGGGACTCAACAGGGTGGATGCTGAAAGGATGTTTCCTCTTGAGGGTGAGACTAGAACTAGGGGACACAGTTCATAAATAAGGGGTCGCCCATTTAAGACGGAGATGAGGAGAAATATTTTCTCTGAGGGTTGAGTGTCTTTGGAACTCTCTTACCCAGAGAGCGGTGGAGGCAGTGTCATTGAACATTTTTAAGGCAAAGGTAGATAAATTCTTGACTAACAAAAGAATCAAAGAATATCAGGGGTAAGCGGGAAAGCAAAGTTGAGGCCAAAATCAGATTAGCCATGGTCTTATTAAAAGGCAGAGCTGGCACGAAGGGGCCAAATGGCCTATTCCTGCACCTAATTCGTATGTAAGCTTCTTATGCTTGCTACAGGAAAGAGGGAGCAAAGTACCTCAACTGAAAGCTACTTGAGAGTAAAGGTTGCAGAACTATATAAAAATTGAGTGTTTGATTGGCATCTGTATCAAAGCATTGACTGAAATTTGGTATGATCCTGGCCTAGAACACTTTTTTGACTTGCACTTCAACCTCCACTGTACCAACAAGATACCACATCTTGCGCAATTAGAGAAGAGGAGCTAGGACCACTGGAAAATCTAGACAGTAATGCCTTCCTCCTTTTTTCAACTCCAGCCCTCCAGTGAGCAAATGGAACCTCAGCGTGCCCTCGACTCTAGCACATGACTGTCAAAAACTTGGTTCTGCTTCATTTCCACCACCATCATATTTCACCACCAAATTTCCACCCCAAATATGTCACTGGCATCCTGAAATTCAGGACCTATATCTTTAGTATGACTCGTTGCTGTGATTATGCTACAGATTTACTACAAATACAAATTAGCAAATGTATGATAGGATATAAACTCTACTAGAATTCTTTTAGAAAATAAAAATATATTCCAAACATTAACTTTTTGCCACATTAATTGCGTTATATAGGAACAGGAGTAGACCATTCAGTCCCTTGAGCCTGTTCTGCCATTCAGTAGATCTGTATCTCAACTCTCTCCACCTGTCTTGGCTCCACATTACAGCATCTTACCTTCACCTGGATTTGGAGCCATACGACACACTTTTCTGCACATAGCAACAAAACAACTGAAGTATTTTTCCAAACTGTCATCAGATTTTTTATCCAGTCTAGCAAAGGCACGGAACTGGCTCCAGTCAAACTGCTTCTTGATGGGATCAAACACCACACCAAAGGTCGATACAACGCGGTAGAAGTCTGCCTCTTCTCTCCTGGTCCATCTACAATTGAAAAATATATTTAAATTTATGAGATATTTAAACACTGAAATCCTGCACGGTTTCACTGATCATATGAAACTTTTGCCATAAGGCTTTATAGGCATACAATGGAAAGCTAATTACATGATAATTTAGGTTTGGAACAGTTATGCTATCACAATTGTAATACTGTAGGCATTCCTGAGTTGCTAAAGTGATTTAAAATACAAATAAGCAAATCTCAAACATGCCCACAAAACCCTACAGCCCTTAGAAATATTGATGAGAAAAGTTCTATCAAAAGATGAGGTAAAGCTCAGACAATCCCATGGTTTAATTTTTCAAGTTTCGATAGTTACACTTCAACATATCAAGTAAATAGACTGCCACTCAAACCAGACAAATACTGGAACTTTGCCCCTTTAATATTTTCAATTCTACACAGAAAACAAGCAAAACCTGTGTCGTTCAGCTCTTAATGCATACACTCAGCTATCTTCTTTAGAGTAGGCAGTTGAGAGAAACAAGACAGGAAATACAAAACAAGGTCTCATCAGGCTAGAAAGTGAGAATGAGGGGACTTTCATACACTGAGGTTGAACTATCTTAAAACATTCAGAAAACAACTTCAACATGCTTTTATATAGCACCTACCATGCAATAATAGACACCAATAATGGAGTGGAGGTTAGTTAGTTAGAGATACAGCACTGAAACAGGCCCTTCGGCCCACCGAGTTTGTGCCGACCATCAATCACCCATTTATACTAATACTACACTAATTCCATATTCTTACCACATCCCCATCTGTCCCTATATTTCCCTACCACCTACCTATACCAGGGGCAATTCATAATGGCCAATTTACCTATCAACCTGCAAGTCTTTTGGCATGTGGGAGGAAACCCACGCAGACACAGGGAGAACTTGCAAACTCCACACAAGCAGTACCCAGAATTGAACCCGGGTCGCTGGAGCTGTGAGGCTGCGGTGCTAACCATTGCGCCGTAAGGCACAGAGGGGCTCAGGGAGGGAATTATAGATTGGGCTTCCTAGATGGCTGAAGATCTGTCTGCCAGTGGTGGGGTGAAGGGAGTGGGGGGATGCACACGAGGCCAGAGTCAAAGGAACAGAGTTCTGATGAAATTGTAGAGCTGCAGAAGGTCAGAGAGAAAGGAATGGACAAGGTCATGAAGGGATTTAAAAACAAGGATGAGAATTTAAATTAAGGTGTTGGGGTGACGTGTTAGCCAAACTTGGTGCAGGATAGTGGCGCAGTGGTTAGCACCGCAGGCTCAGCTCCAGCGACCCAGGTTCAGTTCTAGGTACTGCCTGTGCGGAGTTTGCAAGTTCTCCCTGTGACCGCGTGGGTTTCCGCCGGTTTCCTCCCACAGCCAAAGACTTGCAGGTTGATAGGTAAATTGGCCATTGTAAAATTGCCCCAAGTGTAGGTAGGTGGTAGGAGAATGGTGGGGATGTGGTAGGGAATGTAGGATTAGTATAAATGGGTGGTTGTTGGTCGGCACGGACTCGGTGAGCCGTAGGGCCTGTTTCAGTGCTGTATCTCTAAAAAAAAAATTTTAAAAAATAGGATATGGGTAGCTGATGAGCTGACGTTTACACACGTGAAGAATGGGAGGATAGCAAGGAAAGAATTAGAATACTCGAGCATGGATGAGCTTCAGCAGCAGTTGGGCTGAGGGTGGGACAGAAGCACGCGATATTACAGAAGTTCTCCCATTGTCCTGGCTGACAATTCTTCTTCAACCAACACCACCAAAAAACAGACCAACATTCATCAAATTACCATTTGTAGGATCTTGTTCATAAAAGTGGCTGCTATCTCTGCACATGAAATAGAAAATGTACTTCAAAGTAAATAATCATATGGGAAACACAGGTATTTACAAGAAGTGAGAACAGAAAGTGCCAGAAATACTCAGCAGATCTGGCAGCATCTGTGGAGAGAAACAGTGTTAATGTTTCAGGTCTGCGCCCCTTCATCAGAACTGGCAGAAGTTAGAAATCTAACAGTCTTTGAGCAAGTTAAAGGGGGCGGGGAGAAGAACAAGAGGGAAGGTCTGATCGGATGGAGGGGGGAAGACAGTAAATGACAGATGTCGTGGAACAGAACGCAAATGGAGTGTTAAATAGTTGTAGTGAAAGATAAAGCAGGAGTCGAGAGTGTTAATGGCAGAATAATGAACAGCTCTGTTCGAAAGTAAAAACATGAAAAACAAGTATAAGACTAGTACATGGTTAAAAAAAAAAGAGAATACATATATATATATATAAATAAATAATAAAACAATTGGGCTTATGGTTTGAAATTATTTAATTCTATATTTATTCCAGAAGGCTGTAGAGTGCCTAATCGTAAGATGAGGTGCTGTTCCTCAAGCTTGTGTTGAACTTCACTGGAACACTGCATTAAGCCCAGCACAAAATGCAGGCATGAGAGCAGGGTGGTGAATTAAAATGGCAAGCAACCGGAAGTTCGAAGTCATGCTTGTGGACAGAGCAGAGGTGTTTTCCACCCCCACCCCTTTCACTTGCTCAAAGACTGTTAGATTTCTAACTTTTGCCAGTTCTGTTGAAGGGTCACAGACCTGAAACATTAACACTGTTTCTCTCTACACAGATGCTGCCAGACCTGCTGAGTATTTCCGGCACTTTCTGTTCTCATTTCAGAGTTCCAGCAGCCGCAGTATTTACAAGGGATGTTTGATGAAGTATTACATAGAAATGAAAATGCAAGTTTATTTTTTAAAAAAGCTTCATACGTCAGTGGTTTAAAAAAATATTTTGTTGCTGAATTGATAAGTTGCTATCCAGAATGAAAAGGTGTTAGAACCAACAGACAAATTAGCCCCAATTGTAACTCAGGGATGAGGTCAGTGGGCAAGCTTCAGGCTTGTTCCAGCTCATTGTCATGTGGCCATTGTAACTCTCAAATTGTTTCTCAGTAATTTCAGCTTAAAGTATATGCTTAAAGAACTCTCACATAGCATCAGATAAAAGAACAAATTCCTGCATATCCAAGCTGACCCTTTCAAACATGGAAACCAAGAACCTTTGTCAAGATAGGACGTCTTGCCTACAAGGATTGTTGGGTCAGTTGGCACTTGACTGCAGTAATCTCGATTCAGATTTTGTAATTAGGGGAACTAAATGAGCAATTCACGTCAACAACTTAATAGTTGTACTTCAAAATCTAAATCTTCCATTCTGAAGGTTTCCATTGGATCTAATTCCAGCTTTTCAAAACTATCTTACATTATCTTAAGAAGGGAGAATCCACTGATAGTAAGGCACCTACTGTAGTATTTTACATACTTGGAAGATACTGCGCAGAAAGGATATCATGGCTCCAACAACACATCAATATGCAATAGCAACATTAAATCAATATGGCTACAGCATAGTAGCTGTAAGGTATCACTCCTTGTAACTTAGTTTCAGATATCACTAGTCATATAGTCAGACCAGTTGTTTATATGTGTTCTTGGGATGTGAACATTGCTGGCAAGGCCAGCATTTGTTGCCCACCCCTAATTGCCATTAAGCAGGTGATGGTGAGCTGCCTACAACTGAGTGACTTGCTAGGGCCATTTCTAAGGCCAGAGTCAACCAAATTGCTGTGGGTCTAGAGTAATATGTGAATAAGACCAGGTAAGAATGTCAGCTTTCCTCCTCTGAAGGGGAGTAGTGAACCGGATGGGTTTTTTAACAAACCAGTAATTTCATGATTATTATTAATGAGACTAGCATTTTATTTCAGATCTATTTATTTTTAAATTCCCCCAGCTGCCGTGGTGGGATCTGAATTCATGTCTCTGGAGCATTAATCCAGGCCTCTGGATTGTCCAGTAACATTGCCACTATGCTATTGGCCCTCTAATAAAGTCACAAATAAAGAAAGGTTGTTACTATTGAATCATATTCTGGCGGGGAGAGAGAGAGATAAAATGGCAATTGCCAAGCATTTCCTACTGCTAAGTGATTTCCAATACATTGAGTCTCAAATGTTTTCAGTGGAACTCTTATTCTGATGTTAAACAAGCATCTTATGGTTGATGAGCTTCTGGTTCTAGTTGCCCTCTTGATCAACACCCTTGTTTAATGTAAAGTGTCTTGAAGATCATTGTGCAAGATTTAGTTAAAATTGTCTCGAAGAGTCTTGTGTTCACAACTGTGAAAAAATATGGTACAAAATACCTGACCTTTTTTTGATGGAAAACTATAAGATGGATAGATAAGTCCAACTTGAGCACTAAGCTCTGAGACAGGTGGAATTCAGAAGCATTCTTTAACAAAAAGGGTTCATAGAGTTATACAGCACAGAAACAGGCCCTTTGGCCAATCATGTTTGTGCCAGCTGTCAAGCACCTATCTATTCGAATCCCGTTTTCCAGCACTTGGTCCATAGCCTTGTATGCTATGGCGTTTCAAGTACTCATCTAAATACTTCTTAAGTATTGCGAGGGTACCTGCCTCTACCACCCCTTCAGGCAGTCTGTTCCAGATTCCAATCACCCTCTGGGTGAAAAAAGATTTCCTCAAATCCCCTCTAAACCTCCTGCCCCTTACCTTAAATCTATGCCCCCTGGTTATTGACACCTCTGCTAAGGGAAAAAGTTTCTTCCTATATACCCTATCTATGCCCCTCATAATTTTGTATACCTCAATCAGGTCCCTCGTCAGCCTTCTCTGCTCTAAGGAAAACAACCCTAGCCTATCCAATCTCCCTTCATAGCTGAAATGCTCCAGCCCAGGCAACATCCTGGTGAATCTCCTCTGCAAACACATCCTTCCTATCGCATGGAGACCAGAACTGTATACAGTACTCCAGCTTATGGCCTAACTAGCGTGTTATACAGCTCCATCATAACCTCCCTGCTCTTATATTCTATGCCTCGGCTCCTCGGTGGAGCTCCAGAATAGTTCTTATTGCACAGTTCACCAACATTTCACATTGTGAAAAGGTGTAGTAAATTATGGCTTGATGGTGTTACAACCCGGTGAGGAAGGTGTCTAGGGGTCCCTCTCAGCCTTCACCTGGTCTTACTGTAACAGGGTTTAATTCTAAACACACTGTGTTCTTAGCTCTCCCTTGGTGAATCCTTGTGCACTGCTTTCCAATTATAAGGCAAAGAAACCAGCACAAACAGGTTTTCTTAGGTCTAAAGAAGAAAAGGTGAAATTTATTAAGCTTGAACTTAAACTCTAATTCAGTTGACATCTATGCATATACGACGCGCCTATGCTGGCATGCATACGCAATACATGCAAATAGAAACAGAAAAGAGAAGGAAAATAAAGTGGAAAAGTTTGAGGCAATATCTGAAGCGTTTTTGTTACGGTTCTTCGATCTCACTGTACAGTCCTTGATTGTGGGTAGATCTTGCTTTGCGTTGGGGCCCAGTATTCTTCTTAAACCTTGTTCGCTGTTGGAGACTTTTCTCTCATGGGGTTCATGTGTCTTCTGTGGATTCACAGGCTTTTGAAAAAGAGATGGGAGCAGATAGGAGAGATCTTCTCAGTCCAGGAGCAAATAGTCTTTCTGAGTTAAAACTCTCTGCGGCTAGTTCAAAAGACCCTGGAGCAGCCAGCTAGTCCAACCAGTCCTGGATTGTATCACCTTAGCAATCTCTGGAATGCTCCTCTTACACACAATACCTGATCAAGGTCCATTGTGGGTTGAATGTGTCAGGGAATGGTCCTTTGACCTTCCAAGCACTGTCTGTTAATATGCAAATGTCTTTTTCCAGCCACGGTTGATCTGTTTAACAAGTAATTTTCTCGCTCCAGCAACAGTATAAAATCAATGTTCATGGCAAAATTAATGTGCCTCATTCTTAGCAGGTGGGGGCCTAGCATGACAACGGAAAAAGAAACTTGTGTTCACATGAGCCTTTGGGCTCAAAAATAATGCTTACAACCAAATTCAATTCCTCCTCCAGCAGTATTTTAATTTGAAATAAAATTGTTTGTACAGCACATGAATGGGTTAGGTGATGAATATAACACCAAACAATTCCATGTAGCTTTAGATGCCTTTCATTTGACTTTCTTGGAGACAAGTATACACCTTAAAACCTACAGATGAAACCCTAGCTTGTCTTAAGCTAACCATTTCACGAATTATGCCATTTATAATAAATGGTGACATGGTACTAGGTCCAAATATTTATCTGTTCGGGTCTTGTTTAACTGGTCTTTTGGCACCAAGAACTGTGAAATTCAAGAACCAAGTCTTTTTGGGCAAGCACAAAGTTACTAGAATTATCATTGTTTCATCCTTGCCAATAATCCAAACCAGAAAGAGAAAAGGGATTGTGTTGGAGGTACCCTCTTTCGATGAGATGTTAAACTGAGACCCTATTTGTCCTTTCAAGTAGATGTAAGAGCTCAATGCACTATTCAAAATGTCCTGACCAATATTTATTCCTCAAGCAACATCACAAAAACGGACTGATTATTTATCACCTTGCTGTTTGTGGGCTCTTTGCTACTGCATTTCCTATGTTACAACAGTGACTTCATTTCTAAGGTACTTAATTGGCTGTGAAGTGCCTTGGGACATTCTGAAGTCATGAAAAGTGGACTGCAGCGGTTCAAGAAGGCAGCTCACCAACACCTTCTCAAAGGCAATTAGGGATGGGCAATAAATGCTGGCCTAGCCAGCAACCCCCCACATCCCATGAACTAATGAAAAAAAATGCAATAATTTTTCTGTTCAAGATAGGAAGGCATATAAAAGTAGGTGCTATCACATTTTTCTCCCTCCCACACAGGGACCTACTGAATCCTCAAAACTGCAATAATCCTTTTTTTTTAAAAAGAGCAGCCAAAAGGCCCTACAGTTGCTAGCCATTCTTGCTCAGGTCTGCAACAGCTGCTTCTTTCTGCACTCAGTTCCAGGTGCAGACCACAGTAAGGAGCATATCAGGGCCATGGTATTAACCTGAACCTGGAAATACATATAGAGGTAGATGTATGTGCTACTCTTGACTAGCATCTAGGCCCAAGGCTTCAAAGTCTTGATTCCTTCTACAGTTGAATAAAATAATATTCACTATCCAATCTGTTACAAGAAGAATGGTGAGATGCAGAAGGGAAACCATCATCTGCAGAACAGGATCGCTACTACCACCTTATGAAAATTACTATGTTGATGGCTCACTGGCTGCTGGGGCACCAGCCAGATGGATAGTCACACAGTAATTGAGTTATGCTTCAGTAAGGTACTACTCAAGGCTTCTGTAGGAAAGGACAAACTCAATAATGATGCCCTAATCCTGTTTGAAATGTCACAATGAAACCAAGAGTTTTTGAGTTTATAAGACTCAAACACTTTCCCATAGTCGGACGAATCACTTAAGAATGCCATGTGTCCTGGTGCTTTGGATTTGGGACTAATCTTGGGAATTAATTCAACTATGTATTTAGAGGAGGTTTCTGTCCTATGCAACACCTTACACTTCGAACAAATTTAAAAACAAAACATACATGAAAGTCATAAAACAATGCTGAATGTGCAGAAATCAGTGAAATCTTTAAGGCCTGCAAAAGAATAAATATTTAAACAAGATTTATCCAGGGGGAAAAAAAAATTAAACAGAGCATAATATTATGCTGACAGAATAAACTGCTAATTGGAGTGAACTGCAACATTATTCCAGTTCGGGTCTCATATATGCAGTGAGGACTGGGAGTAAACCATATTATGCACAGCTAATGTAGTATGGTAGTGGTGGCAGCTAAAACATGAACAAATGAGGGGAAATCCTGAATTCCGATCATCATTTTATAACTTCTTATTCCTGTTGATAACTGCTCCTGCAATTTTCTGTTCTTTTACTCCTTGTTTATAACAACTTGCACAACTAACTTCTAAGTTCACAAGGCTCATATTTGCTTCTTTTTCTCCTTACTAGATGTAGGCCTGAAACTTGCTCAGATTTGCTGCTGCTGCACTGCTATAACTTGGTAATGCGTAAGGGTTTCTGGCACACTTTTGATGAAGTTATGAAGAAGTCAGATCATTTATAGTTATTCAAAGCTTTGGATCGTAATTACAACAGATGTTATAAAAAGTTAGCATTATTTATTTTTGCAAAAGCTGAAGTTATTTGGTTCTTTTGACAAGATTTTGTCTGAAGTATTTCCTCCACCCAACAATGTCCTGCAGATAAAAGGCAGGTGATGAGACCTCCACCAACAGTACTAAAGCTGACTCGGACTTGCATGTAAAATAGCTCAACAATGATAATCCCTCCGATTTTGCCATCCTGATTCTCTGCAAAAAACACCCCTCTGCTTAGATTAGGAAATTAAAGAGTATGATGATCATGAAAATGAATCAATATATCATTTGGCAGTATGTTGGTGCTGTAAATTCTGGATCTTAACTGTTTCGAAATGTTTTTCTGGTCCAGTGATTATGAATAGTTTATCATATTAAATGCACATTTAGGTCATAAAATAAGGACTATACAATGCCGCAGAAAAGTATTCCAAAACAAAACTTAAATTCATAGCACTACCTTTGACGTTTCTCGGATATAGCTGCATTTCTCTCAGCCTCCCGAGCTCTCACTTCATCTCTTGGCCGACGTCTGCGACGGTCACTTTTGTTCAGTGCTTCTAATTTCATCTGCTCCCTCTTATAGCTGCGCTGATAGGCTGTAATAAGGCGGCGCAGGCGTGTTGTGAGAACCGAGGTGTTGGGCCAGTAGAGTTTGTCTAATTCACCATCTTGATCAGATTGTTTGCCTGTAAAATGATACTTTCAGTAATGCTGCTGGTGCTTAATCCTTCATGTCACAAATTCTATAAAATCCTGCACCCTTACCATAAAAAAAAAATGTATAATCTAATACCGTTTGTGTTATTATTCTGTTTCTTATCAGTTGGAACACTCATTTGAACATTTGTTGAATCTGTACTAAAATGGAAATGCTATCAGTCACTTTATGTATTAGGTGATTGTTTACTCGCACTCATTTATAGAAATTAAAAATGTCATTTACATATTCTCATACATTAGCATACATGTTGTGCTATTAGTCAAGTATAAATGACCCCCACAACAATCATAACCTTAAAGAAAGCACTTGCATTAGATTTCTATAAAATATAGACTGTAAGCTTTTCAATGCCCACTAAAGCATATTGTCAGAAAGAGAAATTACAGTCTCCCTTAACCTGTCAGTTTGGTTTTTGGCATATGCATCAGGACTCAAATGTAACAGTAACTGTAATACATCAGATCCAATAGTACCAGCAATTTCAATACTGTAATATTGACTCAAAATTATGTGCATATTTTAATTTCATTAACATTTATTTTAAACATTAATTTGTCACCTATCCTTAATTCTCAGACTTTTCTTATTCCTGTTATGTTTTCCTCAAACTACATTTTCTCTATCTAAACAATTCCATTTTCCAAATTTTCTTCTGCTTCCAACATCCATTTCAGAAGTGGAGGTATTTTTAAAAAGCTAAAAGGTTGATATTACTGCCAGCAATATTACAGTATAAACATTTAATGTGCTTGCACCAAATTCAGCCTTCTGCTATTTTAAAGAAAACATTAAACCCATTTAAACTAAAAGTTCGTGGTTCCAATCTAGAGGAAGTAACTTCGTTGCCAAGTTAAGCAACTATGAAGATGCATGCAATTCAGCAGTAGACACTACTTAAGTGTACACAGCATTAAAAACTTTTAAACTGGGAAACAACGCTCCTATGCTTGGATCAGATGTACGTCTAGAGTTGATCACATACCTGAAATTCAAATGAAAGATTGGTATTGAGTCATAAAATACACCAGTAATTTCTCCCTCACTTGCCAAAAAAAACTCACCTGTGTTTTCAACATCCATACATTCTTCCTTGTCATCTTGAGGAGAATTCTCAAATTCCTGCAAATGATCATGTATTAAGATTCTTGATACATTTTCTTCTTCCAGATTTTACATAAGTTTTTAAATGTTTATAGTAAGGCATAAACTCCCAATTTTGAAGAAAAATATTACTAGTTATTAGTCAATGCTGTCCACATCAGCAAAAATATGCAAACTAGAATGCAACACCTAATAAATTTAAATAAAAATCACAAATTTTGTAACTGGAGTTTTATATCTCCATCATTGCACTCACATCCATTTCATCTTTGAATGGAATTCTGCCTGGTTTATATTCCGGATCTTCGTCCTCTCTGTCAAAATCAGCACTGAAAGAACAGTTTGAATTAAAAGTCATGCTCTTGAAGACGCTGCTTATTGAATGGGGAGGGGGATGGGAAAGAGAATTCCAAATGAGCTCAAAAGCACAACTTACCCATCACTAACATCTGCCAGCACATCTGTTCCCCTCTGTTCAGCAGCCATGGCCTTTGCATCAGGCATTCCCACCCGCTCCAGGAAGCAGAATAAAGGATCTGCTCTTATAGAATTGTACTTTTCATATCCTATGCAAAAGTATCAAAGATTTCTTAATTCAAACATTGCATTCAGAACAAGTTTTAATTTCACGACAAAACACTGCTGTAGATATAGAGATAAATAAAAGCATTAAACAAAACTTAATTCAACCATCATGAGAATTACAGAAATGCAAATGAAAACTAGATCAATTGAATAAAATAAAAGCAAAATACTGCGGATGCTGGAAATCTGAAAAAAAAACAAGAAACGCTGGAAATACTCAGCAGTATTTGCTCATCAGTAAATTTACTCCAGATTAACTATACTTATTGTAACTCAGTACAGGAAATTAACATTAAAACTTGGACACTTTCTTTAATCTACTTATCTCTATAAAATGTCTTAATACACAACCAATCTAAAAATAAATTAGTTCTCATTTAATATTGAATAAAGGATAAATCTGAGGCCAATTACTTAACAGCAGCATGCAATTACTTCAGCAGTACTTCCACTCTGATACATCCCACTTCAAAAAAAGTACATATGCAATTAAATAATAAAATATTTGGTCATAAAACTTCAGGGGAATTCATCAGTCAAAAAATGAGTCTCTGAGAAAAGTATATTAATACCTTTTGAGTTATTTACAACACTTCCATTAAGACAGAAAACAAAGAATGACAAATACCAGGAATAACTGAGAAAATGATAGTCGGCCTGGACTCACTTCAGTTACGTCCATAAGCACTACTGCCTTAGTCAACCAAGAACTGCATAATTCAATTAGGTTTTGCACTGTGACACATTGTTCTTAAGTACTCCTGAGCCTCAAGCCAAATTGTAATCATGAAAGGTTTTATAAGCCATCATTCTACCAACCCACACCCCCCCACCCCGCGCCCCAGTCAGGACACACACCAGAGAATTCCTCTATGACCTCTTGTGAATTTGGATTATGATTAGGAACTGCTCTTTGTATACTTCATGGCTGTTCCACATCCCAGTGGCTCACAGTTAACAAGACAGTATTCCACAACAGGGGATGGCAAAGTCTCAGTGCTGACATTTGTGAAATACTACTTGGAAAAAAGCCCAGGAGGCACTTATACAGATTAATAGCAGAGGTTAAGCTACCATTCACTCCAACGCAGGCTGGTAGGGAAACAGCACATGTAGAGCAGTGGTGAGAGCAGAGATAGGTGCCTGAAACTGAAACCTGAAATGTTTGAATTTTCAATTATTGAAATAGACTGACTTTTCAAATAATTTTACAATGTATGGTTTGAAAAGTAATCTTCATTATAGTAGTTTCCAAAAGGATCATGCACAACATCCAAGTAGTTCAACAGCAAACAGTAAAATATTCAACTTACAATATGGAAACTTTTTGTTAATGCAGTTATCAAAAGCACTTCCAGAATTGCTTAAATGGATCATACTTGGAACTCAAGTCTAATTTTCTTAGTATCTATTAAACATACTAGTGAACAAAATGTTTATCCTTAAATTCAATTCCATATATTTTGACAAAAAATTGCATTAATAAGAGAGAAATTACACCTACAAAACAACGCAACAATTTTTCACCTGATCATATTTTTCTTGAAGACTGTAGTTCATGCTGGGATACAGTTCTACAGGAACCCACAATGCTCACTGGCCATTTTTGGTTATAAGCATTGATGTTGCACATTCACAAGCTATTTCAATAAGATGGGCTGTAACTTCTAAGTCTGATTCTGCACTCATCTTACCATTCACAATATATATCTTTGAATGGGAGTTGGTGGATAGTGATCAGCAATGGATACCCTGTCTCGTATTTTTCCTCTATGGGCGGCACAGTGGCGCAGTGGTTAGCACCGCAGCCTCACAGCTCCAGCGACCCGGGTTCAATTCTGGGTACTGCCTGTGTGGAGTTTGCAAGTTCTCCCTGTGTCTGCGTGGGTTTCCTCCGGGTGCTCCTGTTTCCTCCCACAGCCAAAAGACTTGCAGGTTGATAGGTAAATTGGCCATTATAAATTGCCCCTAGTATAGGTAGGTGGTAGGGGAATATAGGAACAGGTGAGGATGTGGTAGGAATATGGGATTAGTGTAGGATTAGTATAAATGGGTGGTTAATGGTCGGCACAGACTCGGTGGGCCGAAGGGCCTGTTTCAGTGCTGCATCTCTAAATCAAAAATCAAAACAAAAGTATGTTCCCATGACCTGTATTCTCTAGAGTTTTGAAGAATGAGAGGTGATCTCATTGAAACCTACAAAATAATTAAAGGAATAGACTGGGTAGATGCAGGTAAGATGCTTCCCCTGGTTGAGGAGTCTAGAACCAAGGACACAATTTCAAAATAAGGGGGAAGCCACTTAGGACTGATTTGAGGAGAAATTTCTTTACTCAGAGGGTTGTGAATCTTTTGAATTCTCTACCCCAGAGGGCTGTGGAAGCTCAGTCATTGAGTATGTTTAAAGCAGAGATTGACAGATCTCTAAATACCAATTACATAAAGGGATACGAGGATAGTGTAGGAAAAAGGCATTGAAGTGGATGATCAGGCATGATCATATTGAACGGCGGAGCAGGCTCGATGTGCTGAATGGCCTACTCTTATGTTCCCCTGATCACTCTGGCTGAGGTCAGATAACCTACTACATACCTAGAACTCTAACTCAGAACTGCAAAGTTTATGTGGTTCAGTACTACAAAACAGAGTACTTACCCACTGAGGTACCCATGACGGTAAATTAACAAAGATTATAGCAGCAATTCCATACCATGTTTGAACACTCCGATGAGAAGACATTTATCAGCTTCCCTGTCCCACCAATCTGTTGGAAGTTCAGCATGATCGATTTCTGGGATCCAGATATCTAAATCACTAAACAAAACAAATATTTAAAAACTACATCCAAGTAAATGAAAGGTGCTGCGCAAAAATAATATTAAGCAATATTCTACAAAAGTAAATACTTCTCCCATTAAATTTTAACACATGAATCTGAGCAAGAAAATGTAAGCTCAAACATATGAATGCAATTGTAATTCTATTAGAGCCAATGTGCCAAAATCTTTTTAAAAAGTGACAATTTATCCATGTTTAAGCAATTCCAAAGTATGAAATTACTCTTTTTAAAAATATTCCCATGCCTTTCTAGTAGTTTTTGTTTAATGATTCATTCATGTGGAATACAAGCCACCCTCTAAACTTGAAGAAATTAGTTACGTGACTAGGCTATAAATATTTCACTGATTTTTAAAACTAGCTATTCACCAGCAGGTTGTAGTAATCAAGTTTATAAAGCTAATCTTGTTTTAAAAATAAAGTCCCTATCCGACTCTATGAAACTAGACATAGATTCCTAAATTCCTATTCTCTAAAATAAATCCCGTATTTTATTAGACCCATAGCAGTTAAAATAAAAAGTGCAGCTATTATCTGCCAGAATTGTGTCAAACCACCCATCTTCCCCCACCTTTAGTCATCAAAAATTCATGTCACATGGTTGATTCAGGGAATTAATTTTGCAATTTGCAAACTTTTATTACAGAAACACGGTTTCATCAACAAAACAAACGTTTTACTAAAGATCCAAATTTACTATAGGTAATTAGGTATGAAACTTCATAACATTATATTGTTCCTTTCATGGTTACAATCTAGGATGGTTTCTGCTATATCCTGGATCAGTTACAAGTAATTTTTTAAAAAACTATTTGGGGCTGTTCTTTAATTGCCCTGAATGCATCTTTCAATAATACAACCATATCATGTGCCATTATGTAACGAGTTCATTACATTAGACCTGGACTTTGCAGTCAGTGGCGATGTGTTGACACTCGCTGCTGACCGAAAAAAAGCTGGCTGCAAAGATCTAGTGATTTCTGTGGTGTGAATTTCCCCTTTTCCAACGTTACTTTAAATTTGGCGCAAAATCAAGGGGGATCTCCAGGCAGTCAGCAACAGCAATGTCACCAAGCAGCCAGTCAATTTGAAGAATTCTCAAACGGAAAACCGGGAAGTAAAATGCACAGATTATTAGATTAGATTAGAGATACAGCCCTGAAACAGGCCCTTCGGCCCACCGAGTCTGTGCCGAACATCAACCACCCATTTATACTAATCCTACACTAATCCCATATTCCTACCAAACATCCCCACCTGTCCTTATATTTCCCTACCACCTACCTATACTAGTGACAATTTATAATGGCCAATTTACCTATCAACCTGCAAGTCTTTTGGCTTGTGGGAGGAAACCGGAGCACCCGGAGAAAACCCACGCAGACACAGGGAGAACTTGCAAACTCCACACAGGCAGTACCCGGAATCGAACCCGGGTCCCTGGAGCTGTGAGGCTGCGGTGCTAACCACTGCGCCACCTTCACCTTTTATAAATTTTAGAGTGAAATAAAGATTGGGACATGCAAATTAGAAGCTGAAATATCAAAAACTTCTATAAAAAAAAACCCCAAAAAACTATGGAATCATAATGAAAAAAATGTAGCACTGAACAAATATAAAATTAGTTTTCCAGGGCTAGAGAGGTGGTTCAGTAATTATGACTTAGTACACCATGAAAAATCCAGTTACACCTCAAACAATGCATAACCTTTTTAGAATTTTTTTTTATTAACAATGATATTACACCATAAAATGGGACGATCAGTTCAATGATTTTCTAAAGATTGCCAAGTGTGGGGCCTTCAACTACGTACCCTGTGGAGGAAGGAATCCTCCGACAGCAACTTCTGGATTTCTGCATTTAACAGAGCATGGGGACTCCAGGAGGTGCACTCAGTTTCACAGTGTAATAATGCTGTCATTACAATTGCAAAATCTGGGACATGCACAGAAACAGGTCTTTCAACCCAACAGATCCATGCCAGTGTTATGCATCATACAAGCCTCCTCCCACCCTTCATCTAACCCTATCAACATATCCCTCTATTCCTTTCTGCCTCAGGTGTTTATCTAGCTTCCCCTTAAATGCTAGTTGCCTCAACTACTCATTATGGTAGTTAGTTTCACATTCTAACCAATCTCTGGGTAAAGAAGTTTCTCCTCAATTCCCTATTGAACTTATTAGTGACCATTTCATATCTATGACCCCTAGTTTGGATCCCACCCACAATTGGAAACACCTTCTCTATGTCTTCCCTAACATACCCTTTTAGTCTTCAAGATCTCTATCAGATCACCCCTCAGTCTTCTCTTTTCTAGAAAAAGTGCACCAGCTTGTTCAATTTTCCCTGATGAGTATCACCTCTCAGTTCATCCAAGTAAATCTTGTTTGCACCTTCTCCAGAGTCTCTACATCAATATGCAGACCAAAACTATTCACAGTACTCCATGTGTGGTGTTACGAAGGTTAACATATGAACATACAAATTAGGCGCAGGAGCAGGCCATTCAGCCCCTTCGTGCCTGCTCTGCCATTTAATAAGATCATGGTTGATCTGATTGTGGAAGGAAAAAGTGTGCTTATGTCAGATGCCAGGTCGAAAATACTATTGAGAACCAGGCTGAATAAAGGAGGTCCAAAGGGGAAGTAAAAAAGCAGAGAAGTAAAGAGAGGGCATGAAAAGAGACTGGCAGCTAGCATTAAAGGAAATCCCAAAGTTTTCTATAGCTATATAAATGGTAAAAGGGTGGTAAAAGGAAGAGTAGAGCCAATTAGGGACCAGAAAGGGGATTTACACATGGAGACAAAGGGCATAGCTGAGATATTAAATGAATACTTTGCATCTGTCTTTACCAAGGAAGGAGATGCAACCCAGGCAATGTTGAAAGAGGAGGTATGTCAGACACTAGAGGGGTTTAAAATTGATAAAGAGTAAGTTTAGATAGGTTGTCTGTTCTTAAAGTGGATAAAACACCAGGAACAGATGAGATGCATCCAAGGATATGGAGGGAAGTGAAGGTGGAAATCACAGAGGCACTGGCCATAATTTTTCAGTCTTCCTTAGACTCTGGGAGTGGTGCCAGAGGACTAGAGAATTGCAAATGTTACACCCTTGTGCAAAAAATGGGTGTAAAGATAAGCCCAGCAACTACAGGCCAGTCAGTTAAACCTCAGTGGTGGGAAAACTTCTAGAAAAAATAATGCGGGACAAAATCAATAGTCACATGGACAAATGCGAGTTAATTAAGGAAAGCCAGCATGGATTTCTTAAGGGAAAATCATGTTTAATAAACTCGCTGGAGTTTTTTTGAGGAGGTAACAGAGAGGGTTGATGAAGGCAATGCTGTTGATGTGGTGTACATGGACTTTCAAAAGGCGCTTGATGCAGTGCCACACAACAGACCTGTGAGTGAACTTGTAGCTCATGGAATAAAAGGGACGGTCGCAACATGGATATGAAATTGGCTGAGTGACAGGAAACAAAGAGTAGTGGTTAATGGATGTTTTTTGGACTGGAGCAAAGTTTGTAGTGGAGTTCCCCAGGGATCAGTGTTGGGACCCTTGCTTTTCTTGATATATATTAATGACCTAAACCTTGGTGTACAGGGCACAATTTCAAAGTTTGCAAGTGACACGAAACTTGGAAGCATTGTGAACTGTGAGGAGGGTAGTGTGGAACTTCAAAAGGACATAGACAAGTTGGTGGAATGGGCAGACAGGAAGCAAATAAAGTTCAATGCAGAGAAATGTGAGGTGATGCATTTTGGTAGGAAAAACATGGACAGACAATATAAAATGAAGGAATGAAGAGTACAATTCTAAAGGTGCAGGAGCAGAGGACCTAGGTGTATATGTGCAGAAGTCATTGAAGGTGACAGGACAGGTTGAGAGAGTGGTTAATAAAGCAGACTGTATCCTGGGCTTTATTAATAGGGGCATATAGTACAAGAGCAAGGAGGTTATGTTGAACTTGTATAAGACAATAGTTCGGCCTCAGCTGGTGTACTGCATCCAGTTCTGGGCGCTGCACTTTAGGAAAGACGTGAGGGCATTGGAGAGAGTACAGAAAAGATTCACAAGAATGGTTCCAGGGATGAGGAAGGTAGATTGGAGAAGTTAGGACTGTTTACCTTGCAGAAGAGAAGGCTGAGAGGTGATTTGATAGAGGTATTCAAAATCATGAGGGGTCTGGACAGAGTAGACAGAGAGAAACTGTTCCCACTCATGAAAGGATAGAGAACGAGAGGGCACAGATTTAAAGTATTTGGTAGGAAAAGCAAAAATGACATGAAGAAAAACTTTTTCATGTAGCGAGTGGTTAAGGTCTGGAATGCACTGCCTGAGAACGTGGTGGAAACAGGTTCAATTGAAGCGTTCAAAAGGGAATTAATTATATGAAAAGGAAGAACGCGCAGGATTATGGGGAGAAGGCAGGGAAATGCTTTTTCAGTGAGCCAGTGCAGACACGATGGGCTGAATAGTCTCCTTCTGAAATGTAACGATTCTGTGGCCTCAACTCCATTTTCCTGCCTATCCACGATACTCTTTGACCCCTTTGTTAGTCAAGAATTTATCTACCTCTGGCTTAAAAATAGTCAATGACACTGCCTCCACCACTTCTGCGGAAGAGTTCCAAAGACTCTCAACCCTCAGAAAAAATTTCTCTTCATCTCTGTCTTAAATGGGCGGCCCCTTATTTTTAAACAGTGACCCCAAGTTCTAGTCTCTCTCAAAAGGGGAAACATCCTTTCAACATCCACCCTGTCAAGTCCCCTCAGGACCTTATGTGTTTCAATGAGATCACCTTTCATTCTTCTAAACTCCAATGGATACAGGGGCAACCTGTCCAACCGTCCCTCATCAGATAACCCACCCCCCAATCCCAGGTATCAGTCGCGTGAACCTTCGCTGCATAGTTACATCCTTTCCTAAATAAGGAGACCAAAACTGTACACAGTACTCCAGATGCGGTCTCACCCTATACAACTGCAGCAAAACATCCCTACTTGTTTATTACAAGGGGAATGGAATATCAGACAACATTCCATTTGCCTTCCTAATCACTTGTATCTGCATACCAACTTTGTGATTTATGTACGAGGACACCCAGATCCCTCTGTACCTCAGAGTTCTGCAATCTCTCCATTTAAATAATATGCTACTTTACTATTCTGTCTAAGTGATAACTTCACATTTTCCCACATTATACTCCATTTGCCAAATTTTTGCCCACTCACTTAACCTATCTATATCCCTTCTGTACACAGTACTCCAGATGTGGTCTCACCAATACCCCAGACAACTGTAGCAAAACATCCCTACCTTATATTCCATTCCCCTTGCAATAAAGGACAACATCCATTTGCATATATAAGTTCTATACAAGTTTCACATAAATTCCCTGTTTTTCAATTTTATTCCCCTAGAAATGAACTCCAGTGCATTGATTGTTATTTTTATGGCCTTATTGACCTGCATCAGATTTAGTGATTTGTGTATCTCTACCTCCAGATCCTCTGCTCCTCTACCCCGTTTAATCACTTGTTTTCCAATTATGTGACCACCTTGTTTTTCCCTATCAAATTACAGCATCTCACACTTATTTATATTGATATTCATTTGCTGTCTTTTCAATGTCTTCCTGTATTTTGCTGCAGTTCTCCTCTGCGTTAACTATACCCCCTGCCACCCAATTTGGTGTTATCCTACGTTCTACCCTCTGTAAACCAAAGGTCATCCAAAACTCTGCTGCCTGTATCCTAACTCACACCAAGTCCCATTCACTTATCACTCTTGTCCTCTCCAATCTATATTGGCTCTTGGTCAAGCAACATTTCCATTTTAAAATTCTCATCATTGTTTCAAATCTCTCTATAGCCTCGCCCCTCCCCATCTCTGTAATCTCCTCCAGTCCCATAATCCTCGAGATAACTGCACTCCTCTAATTCTGGCCTCATGAGCATCTCTGATTTTAAGCCAGCTGCCTAGGCCCCAAGTTCTGGAATAACCTCCCTAAACCCCTCTGCCTCTCTTCTTTTTTAAGATTCCTCAGTTTCCGACAATACAACAGTGATGACATTTCAAAAGTACTTTTGGTCAAATGCCCTAATATTTCCTTATATGGTGTGGTGTCAAATTTTGCTTTATTATGCTCCTGTGAAGCGCCTTGGAACATTATCATGTCAAAGGTGCTATATAAATACAATTTTGAAATTGTACTTCTGAATCCGAATTCCAAATCACATAAATGGTGAACACCACCAATCCCAGCACTAGTCTTTGCAGAACATCTTTTGCTAGTCTGAGTAACCCTTACTCTGCTTTGTCACCAGCTTGCTACTTGTCCCGACTCCAGATGTTTTGACCGTAGTCATGAGTCTAATAAGCAGTGCCTCATCGAATGCCTTTTGAAAATCCTAATATATTACACTATGCTTATCTACCCTGTTACTTCTTCAAAGAATACGTTTAGCCAAGCATGACCGTGCCTTTTGAGATCTATGTTGACCATTCTTTATTATATTTTCAGTTTCTACATTTTTTAATTACATCTTTGAGTGAGGATTCCATTTTCTCCTCCACCACTGACATTAAGCTAATTTGTCTATAGTTCCATGGACTTGTTCTATCTTCCTTTATAAATATAGAAATCACATTAGCTGTCCCCCAGTCCTCATTTATGGTATACACTCAAAAATCCAAACTGGCTATACTGCAGCTTGAACAGTCAACATCACAAAAACAGATTATCTGGTCATCATCACATTGTCGTTTGTAGGAGCTTGCAAATTGGCTTCCATGTTTCCTACATTACAACAGTGATTACATTTCAAAAAGTACTTCATTGGTTTTAAAGTGCTTTGAGACTTCTGGTGGTCATGAAAGGCGTTATATAAATGCAAGTCTTCTTTTTCTGAACCAACCCAATATGTTGCCAATTTGCTTGTTCCAATTATATACAGATTGGGAGGATTGGATTCCACAGTAGATGGATTAAACACTCAAATTCGAAGATATTTCAATCCCAAATAATACGGCATAATTAAACTGAAATCAATACTCAATCGTGAGGGGCAATGGTAAGAAGCCAGTAGTTGAGAAACAAGTCTGCTGGAATTATTCATTGGACTTAGGTCAGCGTTCTATACCCTCATCCAGTACAGGATTGCATAATAACCACTGAGAATTTTACATCATATCATCATCCTTGTTGAAGGATGGTAATTGATGGGCAAGGAGACAACAGAAATGAATTAAAAATAGAAGAATTTGGTTTTATTTTGGAATTTGCAAAACAAAGATTAACAAGTTCATAAACACCTCATGCATTAAATGACTAAAAATGGGTTTTGTTGTATTAAATGCTTTGAAATATTCTCAACAACCTTGACAAGCACAATTAGGGATCAAAATATTTTCAGAGGCAGTATTCCACTTAGTTACCAACACGCACATGTTTTACTGAGATCCAAAAGCTGATTGTGTTAACAGAATTTGGGAATTAACTTGTGCTGAATTTTAGTTCCTGCAAGTTGTATTAACCAACTATTATACTGAATCTAATTTATAACAATTAAATGATCTATGCAAATGCAACATGAAAGATAGTCATGTGGCAGGACAAGTTTGTAACTGCATTTCTAAATCAGGCCAATAGGAGTGGTACTGAGCTGCAGCAGGTGGCACAATGAATTGGAGGACAGAGCCGTAAACTAGCCACAGACCAGACAAAGGAAGGACATTGAAGAGCCCTGGATGCAGATTACCTGCCTATTTTCTTTCCAAGTTTAATCAGCAAAAAATCATTTCAGGCAAAATATTAACCCTTTCTAATCTCAACATAAACTTGGCCTTTTTTAAAATCCAATTCTGGCTTCTAACTCAAAGGTGCATTCACAAGTCAGTTTATTTGGACTATCTTCGCTTGTTGCTTTTTTAAATGATGTTTCTTAACCTGCATGGTTCATTACTATAAATAATTCACTAGATTCATCAAATTAATTGCACAGAATAAACTTTGTGGTGTTGTTAATTGTGACACTTAAAAATTACCTTACAAAGTCCTCAGCTGGTAACTATATAGATGAACAAAAACTGGGTTAATCCATCAGTGTGTACCTGTTTTTAGCACAATCTTAATCTATATAACCACCCCAAAAACCACAGTAAAGATATTCCACTGACCTTGCATTTGCACCATCAAATATCTTGTCTGCTACATCTCCTATCACTTCCTGCCTCAAATAATACAGCATCCGTACCCGCAGCAGGACTCTATAAAGGAAGAAAATTTTAACATTAGTACTGTTTGCCAACACGAGCTTTTGGCAGCTGCTTCTGTTCATCCATCATTCTGCCAAGGCTGATTAGCTATGCTGTATGGTAGGCTTGAAGCATGACAGATGGTGGCACATAATCACCTCTGTGTGGTGCTTTTTGCTGGCTTTCAACAGCCATGCTTGGCAACCACTTTCAACATACTGAGCACAGTGGAGTGCAGTGCAGCCCAGACACATTTCATTCAGTAATGCCTAATTCAGTTTGTGAAGTTTAACGTGTACGTTGCCAGTGCTTCTGAAGTGTTCAAGTAAGTTTGTAAACAACTGAGCAGATGGCTTGCAGTAGGCGTTCTGCTCCATTATCTCATGCAATTTCCTCAGCTGTTGCTTACTATCTTCTGAAGCAGCTTTATGTTTAGAATAATGAGCAGCTACATTAGTAGCTGAAAAAGATAGATATGCAAAATTTAATTTCAAGTGCCTCACTACAAACAATGGCCTATTTTACACCTTTTATTGAAAAGGAGGCTTTTCAAGCAGAAATTTAATGTACATTTCTGAAGACTTTTAGAATACCCTAAATATGAAGGCACTTTTTAAATGCTAATCATAAATACATATGAATTGTATACAAGTGTCAGCAAAATGACTTGAACGAGTAAGTTTAGGAAAAAAGGGTTTCTTACTTCAACTCTAATCTTTATTTGGTTTGCAAATTCTAAAACATAAGGCTCACTTCAACTCACTTGTTGCAGTGGTGTTTCAGATGCTTCTTGTAGCCATCATCATGTAGCAAGACATCTGGGTTGCAGTTCACTAGCCAATCAGCATTTTTCATGATTGGTTGAGCAGACTGGCTTTTAACTTTCTTTCCTTTCCTCCCTCGAGGCACTGGTGCAGACAAACCTATTGGTAAAGCAAAAATACAAATAATGATCACTTCAGCTCAGAAAATAGACATCAATCCCAAACCTTTAATCAAATATTGCACAAACAATAACTAAATAGTTTCCAAATTCCAGCAATATAAATCACAACCATATTTTACTCCTTACTATTTTATAGAATAGATCTCCTGCGGCGTTGCTCACGATTAAACCTCTCAGTGTGATTTTTGTTAGTCTCTCATTCTGCATGTGACTTGTCTGTTTCTTGATCCGATCTTGCTCAATCAGATGTACAATTCTGTTGTAATATCTATCTGATTTTTCTGTCTCTCGCTCTCTCTTGAAGTCTGTACCTTTATGTCTATATCTATGCCCTTCTGAGATCTGTCTTATAACATCTGTCTGCATTGATCTTCATCTGTCCTGTTAATTTCTCAGACCTTTTTGCCTTTTCCTCACCTGTTCTTAAATTCCCTTTCTACAGATTTCTAGCCATTCTGGTGGTCATCTCATGTTATCTCTTGCTTTTTTGCTTTCCCCCACTGATTATCTCTGCCTTGATGTCCGCCTCTATCTTTTCTCAACACCTGTCTGTCTCAATTTTCCTCCTTCTCTCGATAGCTCTCTCTGTCCCCTGCTTCCTCTTTGTTCTACCCCACTTCTCCAAAGTGTCTCTCCAGCTTAAGACAAAAGGCACCCAAAACTTGCTGGGAAGGATATGATGGCCTAAGAAAATATAATTTAATTGACAGTCAACAATTGAGAGTGTTTTGCTGTGTGAAGAGATAGGAAGGGCAGCAGCAGAGGAGGATTCCCATATCCATATCACAGTGAACAGCAGCCAGCAAACTGGGAGAGGAGGGAGGCCTACATTGGGGAGCCCAGGAGATTTGGCGGAGGGCGCAGGACAGGCAGGGTCGAGGAACAGGCCTCAGAGAAATAAGTCCACTGAAACAAATTTTAAATTAAAAGCAGGCTCCCAAGTAAACAAAATTTTAATGAAATCACATTTTAAGTAAAATTGAAACAAGCTTTGAAATGAGGAATGGAACTTGACAATCAATTTGTAACAACAAACGCCTATAAGGAATAAATGGCAAATTTAGCTGTCAGTATAGAAGCAATACAAATAGGAGCCATAGCATTATCTTTTAAAAGTAATACAAGTAACCATTATTTTAGGTGTTACAAAGTGTCAAATTAAGATTTAGGTCACCAAAATTAGTCATTTATTAAGAATTTTAATATACTGTAGATAGATGGTTAGTGTACACTAGCATTTCATAATTACCATAAAAGTAGTCAATTAAACAGAGAGTTTATTTGGTTATAGTTAAAGCAAGCTTAATTTTTACTATCAAATAAAGCCAGAGTTTTCACCCACAAAAAACCCTTATATGATTCCTTGCATTTTTCCTTGGCAGTGAAGAGGCATAATTGTCCAGATCCTACAGCTTCCACTCAGTTTCTCAGGCTACTTACATTATAGAATCTGAACATTTCAACAAATTACAATATACATCTGCTTACAGAGATGACTTTGGTGACTGCATTTCAAATGAACAGAAATACTCAGCAGTCTGCTGATTTGATAAGGAAAACCCGGCTGCAGTGATTATTCTACCACATTTCGATCATAAGAGTTTAATATTTTTTTCCTGAAATTCAGCTTCTCTAAAAGAATCTGACTTTGAAGTTAATAATGACTTATCAGTCAATTACTTAAATTTCTTTAGTATTGAAACTTTTGTGAAAATCCTCCTGTCAGCCAACTACGGCAGATGGCCATTAGGTCCAACTGGTCTAAGCCAATGTTTTATGCTCCACACTAGCCTCATCCCATCCTACTTCACCTAACTATATCAGTATATCCTTGTATTCCTTTCTTCCTCATATAATTACCTAGCTTCCATTTAATTGCATCAATGCTATTCGCCTCAACTACTCCATCTGGTAGTAAGTTCCACGTTTGAACCACTCTCAACAACTTGTATTTATAGAATCATAGAATGGTTACACAGCAGAGAAGGAGGTCATTCAGCCCATCATGTCTGTGCTGGCTCTCTGCAAGAGCATCTCACCTAGTCCCACTCCCCTGCCTTTTCTCTGTAGCCCTGCAAATTTTCTCCTTGGATAAATAATCCAGTTCTCTTTTGAAGGCCTCGATTGAATCTGCCTCCACCACATTCTCAGACAGCGCATTCCAGATCCTAACCACTCGCTGTGTAAAAAAGATTTTCCTCATGTCACTGTTGCTTCTTTTGCCAATCATCTTAAATTGATGTCATCTGGTTTTGGATCCTTTGGCCAAGAGGAACAGTTTCTCCCTATCTACTCTGTCCAGACCCCTCATTTTTTGAACTCATCTATCAAATCTCTTCTCCAAGGAGAATAGCCCCAGCTTCTCCAGCCTATCCACATAACTGAAACTCCTCATCCCTGGAACCATTCTCATGAATTTTTTCTGCACCCTCTTTAATGCCTTAAAATCTTTCTGAAAGTGTGGTGCTCAGAGCTGGACACAATATTCCAGTTGAGGCTGAGCCAGTGTTCTGTACATGTTCATCATAACCACCTTGTTTTTGTACTCTATGCCCCATTAAAAATGCCCAAGATCCCATATACATTATTATATGCTTTCTCAACCTGCCCTGCAAGCTTCAATGATTTGTGCACATATACCCCCAGGTCCCTCTGCTCCTGTACCCCATTTGGAATTTTACCCTTTAATTTTTATTGCCTCTCCTCATTCTTCCGACCAAAATGAATCACTTCACACTTTTCTGCATTACATTTCATCTGTCACTTATCCACCCATTCCACCAACCTGTCTATGTCCTCTGGAAGTTTATCACTATTCTCCTCAGTTCACAATGCTTCTACACATTGTGTCATCTGCAAATTTTGAAATTGTGACTTGTATACCCAAGTCTAGGTCATTAATATATCGAGAAAAGGGGTCCCAACACCAACCCCTGGAGAACTCCATTGTATACCTTCCTCCAGTCCAAAAAACAACTGTCCACAACTACTCTGTTTCCTGTCACTCAGCCAATTTCATCTCCATGCTGCTACATAGGAACATAGGAAGATAGGAACAGGAGTAGGCCATTCAGCCCCTCGAGCCAGTCCCGCCCGTTGATCGGCGGCCTAACTCGTTTGGCCCATATCCCTTAATATCTTTGCTTAACAAAAATCTATCTCAGATTTAAAATTAACAACGGCTCTAGCTTCAACTGCTGTTTGTGGGAGAGTGTTCCAAACCTCTACCACCCTTTGCGTGAAGAAGTGCTTCCTAACATCTCTCCTGAATGGTCTGGTCCTAATTTTCAGACTATGTCCCCTAGTTCTAGAATCAACCAGTGGAAATGGTTTATCTTTATCTAGCCTGTCTTTTCCTGCTAATATCTTGAAGACTTCGATCAGATCACCCCTTAACTTTCTAAATTCCAGCAAAAACAGGCCTAATTTGTGCAATCTCTCCTCGTAACTTAATCCCTGTAGTCCATGTATCATTCTTGTAAACCTATGTTGCACTCCCTCCAAGGCCGATATATCCTTCCTAAGGTGTGGTGCCCAGAACTGCTCACAGTCCTCCAAATGGGGTCGAACCAGGGTTTTGTATAGCTGCAGCATAACCTCTGCTTTATACTCCAATCCTCTAGATATAAAGGCTAGCATTCCATTAGCCTTTCTGATTATTTTCTGCACTTGCTCGTGGCATTTTAAAGATCTATGCACCTGAACCCCCAAGTCTCTTTGGACATCCACTGTACTTAACCTCTTCCCAACCTCCTCCTCTATCCTTTTTTAAGTCCAAAATGGATAACCTCACACTTGCCCGCATTGAAATCCATCTGCTACAGTTTTGCCCATTCACCTAGTCTGTCAATATCTCCTTGCAATTTTATGCTATCATCTAGACTGTCTACAATGCCGCTTAACTTTGTATCATCAGCAAATTTGGATAGATGACTTACTATGCCATCATCCAAGTCGTTAATGAATAATATGAATAAATTGAGGCCCCAACACAGATCCCTGCGGGACACCACTAGTCACATCCTTCCAATCGGAGTACTTACCCATTATCCCCACTCTCTGTGGCCTGCCACTCAACCAACTTCCTAACCATGTCAATTATTTGCCCTCAGCTCCATGGGCTTCTACACGAGTTAACAGTCTCTTATGTAGGACTTTATCAAATGCCTTTTGGAAGTCCATATAAATAACATCCATAGACATGCCCCTGTCCACTACCTTAGTCACCTCTTCAAAAAATTCAATGAGATTTGTCATGCATGACCTTCCCATCATGAATCCATGCTGGCTGTCCATGATTAACTGAAATTTTTCTAGGTGTTCAGTCATCCTTGATTATAGACTCCAGCAACTTGCCCACCACAGATGTCAGACTAACTGGTCTGTAATTTCCTTGGTTCCCCCTTTCACCCTTCTTAAAAAGTGGAGTGACATGTGCGACTTTCCAATCCAGAGGGACCACTCCTGAATCTAGGCAACTCTGAAAGATTATAGTTAGGGCATCTACAATGTGCTCCCCTACTTCCTTTAACACCCTTGGATGGAAACTGTCAGGTCCTGGGGATTTCTCACTCTTTAGTCCCATTAATTTTCTTGTTACTGATATTTTACTTACGTTAATTGTATTAAGTCCCTGTCCCATATCGGCTATTAATTTTTTCGGGACTTCCGGCAAGTTATTCTGCTTTTCAACTGTAAATATTGAGGCAAAGTAATTGTTCAACATGTCTGCCATTTCCCCATTATCAATGACAATATCTCCATTTTCAGCTTTTAGTGGGCCTACATTGCTCTTGACCACCCACTTTCCCTTTATGTAACTATAACATTTCTTCTTATTGATTTTGATGTCCCTTGCATGTTTCCTTTCATAATCCCTTTTAGTAGCTCATATAAGCTGCTTTGTGACTCTTTGCTGGTCTTTGTATCAATCCCATTCGGCCGGATCTGTGCTGCATTTTGCATTTTTGTAAGCCCTTTCTTTTAGTTTTATGCTATCCCTAATCTCTTTAGTTGTCCATGGCTGTTTTTTCTGTGAAATGGAGCTTTTTCCTCTCAGGGGTATAATACTCGCTCTGTATTTCGTTAAATGTTTCTTTAAATATTCTCTGCTGTTCTTCAGTCGTTTGACCAATTATCAGACCTTCCCAGTTTACCATGGACAGTCTCTGTCTCATCCCGTTAAAGTCAGCCTTACCCAAGTCTAAAATTCTAGAAGCTGATTCGTGCTTTTCACTTTCAAACGCTATTTTGAATTCGATCATGTTGTGATCACTATTTGATAAATGTTCACGCACAGTTAGGCTACTAATTAAATTTGGCTCATTACTCATAACTAAATCTAATATTGCCTGTCCCCTTGTTACATCTAGGACATATTGCTGTAGGAAACTATCCCGGACACATTCCAGAAATTCACTACCTTTCTGACAGGTGCTAGTCTGCCTCTCCCAATCTATGTGTAAGTTAAAATCCCCCATTTATACTACTCTGCCTTTGTTACACACTTGCCTAATTTGTGCATTTATACAATCTAACACCTCAGAACTGCCACCAGGAGGTCGCTTGACAACACCTATTACAGTTTTAGATCCTTTTCTGTTGCTCAATTCCACCCCTAAGATCTCCACTGGATGCTTTCCCCTCAATATATCCTCCCTCACCAATGAGGTGATATTATTTCTAATCAGTAAGGCTACTCCACCCCCTCTGCCATTTTCCCTGTCCCTCCTGTAAACTTTATAACCAGGTATATTTAGTTCCCAGTCCCGACCATTCTGCAGCCACGTCTCCGCAATGGCCACCACATCATAATCTTCCATTTTAATTTGCGCCTGCAACTCATCTAGTTTATTCCTTACACTCTGTGCATTTGTATATAGAACACTTATTTGGGCTATACCCCCTAACCTGTCCCTCAGCACTGATGCTTTAGTCACCTGTTTATTATTTCTCTCTTCTGGTTTAACCAGTATACTTCTTGTCGTTTTTCCATTACCTGCAGTTCCTGAAGTAGGGTTCCTGACTGTTTCTTTACTCTCTGCCCTGTTACTTGTTTTTGAAACTGTATTGACTTCCCGAGGCCTCCCTCTCCCCCGCCCTATTTACTAGTTTAAAGTCCTTGTGACCACCCTGTTTATCCTTTATGCTCGGACACTGGTCCCAGATCGGTTCAGGTTGAGCCCATCCCAATGGTACAGTTCCCTCCTGTCCCAATACTGATGCCAGTGCCCCATGAAATGGAACCCCTCTTTCCCACACCACTCCTTTAGCCACGTGTTTACTTCCCTAATTTTCTTATCCCTATGCCAATTTGCACATCGTTCGGGTAATAATCCAGAGATTATAACCCTTAAGAACGTGTTTTTTAATTTTGTTCCTAGTTCCTGATAATCGCCAAACAGGTCGTCTTGCCTAGTCATGCCTATGTTTGTCCCAGTGTGGACCACGACAACTGGATCCTCCCCCTCCCTCTCCAATATCCTTTAAAGGTTAGATATGTTCTTCACCCTGGCACTTGGTAGACAACATACCATGCGGGACTCTCGGTCCTGCTTACAAAGGATGCTATCAGTACCCCTAATTAAGGAATCCCCTACCACTACCACTTTTCTTTTTGCTCCCCCCGCTTGAATGGCGTCCTGTACCACAGTGCAATGGTCAGTTTGCTCATCCTCCCTACAGTCCTTTTCCTCATCCACATAGGGAGTAAGTACCTTGTACCTGTTAGACAAGTTCAAGAGCTGAGGCTCCTCCATTACTGAATTCAGGATCCCTCTTCTACCTGTCTCACTTGCAGTCACACCCTCTTGTCCCTGACCACTGGCCGAATTTGAGATACTTAATCTACGGGGTGTGGCTGCCTTAAGCATAGTCCAGGAACCTCTCCCCCTCCCTGATGTGCTGCAGTGTCTGAAGCTTGGACTCCAGCCCATCAACACTGAGCCGAAGTTTGTTCCATGAGCTCTAACTTTGTCGACAAGTCTTTATTGAATGCCTTATATAGCGCCTTCGACATGGTAAAACATCCCAAGGCACTTCACAGGAGCGTTATCAAAAAAATTCAACACCGAGCCACATGAGTGATATTAGGACAGGTGACCAAAAACTTGGTCAAAGAGGTAGGTTTTAAGGAGTGTCTTGAAGGAGGGAGAGTAGTAGACAGGCAGAGGGGTTTAGGGAGGCAATTCCAGAGCTCAGTGCCTAGGCAGCTGAACACACGGCCGTCAATGGTGGAGCAATTAAAATAGGGGATGCTCAAAAGGCCAGAACTGAAGGAGTGCCGATGTCTCAGAGAATTGTAGGACTGGATGAGATTACAGAGATAGGAAGTGGCATGGCTATGGAGGGATTTGAAAACAAGGATGAGAATTTTAAAACTTAGCTGTTGCTTAAGCAGCAGCCAGTGTAGGTCAGTAAGTGCAGGGGTGATGGGTGAACAGGACATGCTGAGAGTTAGGACACATGCAGCAGAGTTTTGCAGTTTATGGAGGTTAGCCAGGGGTGGTTCGAATAGTCAAGTTAGAGGTAACAAGGCATGACGAGGGTTTCAGCAGCAGATGAGCTGAAGCAGGGCAGAGTTGGGTAATGTTAGAGGTAGAAATAGGCAGTCTTCGTGGTGCTGCGGATATGCGGAGGGAAGCTGATCTCCAGGCCAAGTATGGAACCAAGGTTGCAAACGGTCAGGTTTAGGCTCAGGCACAAAAAAAAAGTAATCAGTAAGACTAATGGGATGCTGGTTTTTCCCTTAAAAGGATTGGGATTAAAATCTGAGTAAGTGATGCTTCAGGTGTGGACAGCCTTGATCAGACCCCATTTGGAGTACTGTGTTCAGTTTTGGTCACTGAACCTCAGGAAATATATATTGACCTTGATTCATGGATTCATCATTATACCAGGACTTAAAGGATTAGATTTTGAGGACAGAATGCATAAACTTGGTTTGTATTATATTAACTAAGGTTGAGGGGTGATCTAATCAAAGTTGTTAAAATGATAGAGATTCGATAGGTTAGATAGAGAAACTAGTTCCATTGGTGGGGGAGTTCAGAACCAGAAGGGCAAGAGTTTAAAATTAAGAGATGGGCCATTTCAGAGTGAAATGAGGAAGCACTTTTTTGCTTTGAAGACAGTGGAAATCTGGACTTCTCCCCCAAAAAGATGCGATGCTGGGTCAATTCAAATTTTCAAGACTAAGGTCAATGAGTTTTCATTGAGTAAGGGTATCAAGGGAAATGAACCAAAGGTAGGTAAATGGAGTTGAGGTATAGATCAGCTATGATCTAATTGAATGGTGAGCGGAACAGGCTCAAGGGGCTAAATGGCCTACTCCTGCGCCTATGTAATTGTATTGCCTTTACTAAAATTTACAAAATATCTTGTATCAATCTTATCCAACATGTACTTAAAGCTTACAATTATTTTTACTCATCAGTATATTGTTTTTAAGTAAAAGCAAAATATTGCAGATGCTGGAAATCTGAAATAAAAACAAAATGCTGGAAGTACTCAGCAGGTCTGGCAGCATCTGTGGAGAGAGAAGCAGAGTTAACGTCTCAGGTTACTGAAAGGGTCACTGATCTGAAATGTTAACTCTGCTTCTCTCTCCACAGATGCTGCCAGATCTGCTGAGTATTCACAGCATTTGTTTTATTATTATTGGTTTTAAGTGTTCAGGACACAGAGAAAATTTAATGTAACTTTTCCGTCACATATCAATAAGACAGGTTTATAGTAAAGAATTCAAAAATACCCGAGTGGTTTTGCAGAGCTCGAGTCTGTCCATCCTCAGTAGGAGTAATCAGATCCCATATAAATCCTTTGATCTTTTCATCTCCTCTGTAATGGTTCAAGCAGTACACAAGGATAGTGCGGCAGATGGTCTCCACATCGTGCTCTGTCAATTGTCGTTTAAAACGCCCATGTGACAGTATATCACTCCATCGGCCCCAACTGTGGAAAAACAATAGTGCAAGTTTTAGTCAAGTAAAACTTCGTAAAATCTTTGGAATATTGTGTAACTTATATGTATAGCCAGACATGTGGTTCCATTTTGCTGTTAAAGCAGCAATTTTGAAAGAGGGGTGGGGGCAAGAAACAAGTGAGTGAGGGCAAAAGGGGGTGGGGTGGGAGAAAAAAAAATGAGAAAAGAGGGGGAGGAGGGTAGACTGGGGGGACAGTGATGAGTAAGGGAAGGGGAGAGGGGGGGAGGGGGAGAGGGAGATAGACATGTGGTGGGGTGGCAGCTCCTCTTCAAATAGCACCTTAGGATGTTATGTCCAGCTATGCAGCATGGGACCTCAATTTAACATTCCTCCAAAATATGGCGTCACAGACAACACAATGTTCCCTTCATACTCGCCTAGAGTGTTAGCCATGATTATGTGCTCATTCATGCCCACAACAAGGCTTCAACCTGCACCCTCTAACCCAATTTATACGACAGACCAAACAGAGATCATACTGAGTTTACGTGAAGTTGATTTTAACTATATGAGTCTTCCCATGAATTTGTTTGCCTGCCTTGTTTAATTTCTGTACCAGTATGAAACTACCAGTCCAACACATACGCCAAGTTTCTCTGACCAAAAAAAGACAGACTGGCACCAATTTATACTAGTCTAATAATAAAGTATGAATTAGAATAATAATGGTGTACAATTGATCACTTGGTACAGTACACCTATGGAATTACAAAGCTTTTTGTTTGTAAAGTACAAAGGTAGATTGGGCCTTCAACAGAAAAATTATGAAGCCTCATGAAAATTTGCAAATTAAAGGTGTATCGCCTATATTGTATAGCATGAAAACAAGGTAGATATCCTGCCCCATTTACAGGATCCCCACAGAATACTAAGTTCCTTCACATGAGAGAGCGGATTGAGCTGGTGTAAATACTCATGACAAGTTGATGCCCTGTGATCAATGTTGCATGTCAGTGGCAGATGCACAAAATAGTTGGTGTGAGATCTAGTTGGATTTGAAATCAGCAGCTTATTTGTCAAAGTAGTTCATTTGATTTGACTGTACATTTGTATGCCAACAAAGAGGGAAGGAAGCTGCTCCAGACCCCAACACCCACCTCTCAGTTGACTATCTTCGGCCTCCCTCTCTTCTTGTCCCCCTTCCTCTTTGGTCTGCTTACTAACACTTTGTACATCTCCTTACTCCCTCCTTGGTCCTCTAATCCACTCACTAGTACTATCAATTTACCTTTATTGTTGCCATCCAGGGTCAAGTCCCTCTGAAGTGGGTGCACGGCTTCCCACTGTTGCAAACCATCATCAGGCACATCATTGGCTCTCTCAAAGAGCAACTAATTTTGTCTTCTTCCCCATTTACCCACAATACCTCTGGCCTCATCATGCTCTCCTTCCTGAGTTTACTGTCCTCCTACCGTCCAATAACCTCTCCCCCCATGTAAACTCCCCAACCCATATTCATGAACACCCATTGACCTTGTCGCATCTTGTGGCCTTGCTACTCCCATTGTGTTAATTACACAAGACCATCTCTGATCACTTCCTTGGTTCACTCCACCCACAACCCCTCTTCCCCCTCCGAACCCTACTTCCTTCTGTTTGCCCCTGGAAAAAACGCTCTCCCAATTCACGAACAACCAATGTTCCCTCTAAGGTGCGTGGCCATGCAGAAATCCAGAATGTGCCATGCAGGGAACTAACAGGCTGTGCACAAGCAACGGTCCTTTGAGATGCACGGCCACATGCAATTTTAAAGGGACCGCACAGTGTAAGGAGGTCGCACACAGCAACCAGAAATTAGAGAGAATATTGTTTGAAACTGCACTTGCAAAATCTCAACTGTCTGGTCTTTGACCTTCCCTTCACCATGACATTTCTGCAGCTACTTATCTACTGAACCATACCCTCATCTCTACCTTTGATACCTTACTCCCCATCAAAACTGTTAAACACACACTTACCATAACAGTTTCCCCTGGTACGGCCCTCACCTCAACTTCAAGTCTGCACCCCTGGGACTCAAGGAACAGATATTACAGACAACTGCTTTAGGCATTCACTGCCAGATCTAGCTGGACATCATTAAAGCACTACTGGGTCCTGCTTGTCTGCCAAAACTGCTCACTGCAAAGATAACTGCTGACTTCTGTTATCCAGTGCAAACCATTTTCTTAAACTCCTCTCCTCTGTCTCCTGCACCCTCACCTCTAGCAACAAGTGAGAGGAGCTCATGGACTCCTTTGTCACAAAAATCGAGACATCCATTCAGCTGCATCCCTCCCTTCCCCTAGCCCAGGGATCTACAACACTTGTCTCCAGTGCTGCATGTGGCTCTTTAACATCTCTTTTGCGGCTCCCAACCTTTTCCAGTTGCATTGCATTAACATGATAAAAGCCTAAAAAAGAATCAAGTCAAGTAAGAGCCATGCTTTTATTGTGGGGATAAAAAGCTAATCATTGTGCTGCATTTTACGGTTTCAAATGATTATTTTAACAAAAAACATCATTGTACTCTAAATAAATCTGTTCGAGTGGTATAGCTACACCTTGGTTCTAGATAATGCCTTTGGTTCGATGAACAGGTTTTATGGTTGTGACCATTATTGTTTCTAATATTACTGAGACAATAAATTATTCTGAATGTGCTATTAGAAGCTTTAAAAAAAAAAATCACGAGAATCAATAGCCAAAAAAATTGTCTTAATTCTATGCATATTAAGTTATAGTTTTTTTTTAAAAAAGATCTCTGACAAAATTATAGTAAAAAGTCAAAAAAAATGATAATTTAGAATTAGGTCAACTTTAATTTTTTTTCTACTGATACATAAATTCAATACACGTACTTTATTGATTATATATGAAAATTACGAATTCTACCATAGACATTTAGCAATTTGCCAACTATTTGATTTAGAAATACCGAAATTTTGTCTTGCGACTCTGAATGGTTTCTATTGTTGCAAAATCTTTTTAAAAAGGTTCTTCAGGTAAAAAAAAAAGGTTGCTGATCCCTGCCCTAGCTCAACAGGCCAAACTTCCTCCAAGGTTACCATCTGCCCTAGCCCTGAACTTGCATCTTTCTGTAGTTTCTCTTATCTCCCATCATGTCCTTTCTGAGCTCATATTGCCTATGAGACCCACCTCCTGATCCCTGGACCCTATTCCCACTAAACTGCTGACCACCCAACTCACCTCCTGGCTTCGATGTCAGTTGATATTGTTAATGGTTCTCTCTCTCTCCAGTTACTGTCAACTCTCTCCTTAAAACCTGCTGTCATCACTTTCCTCAAAAACCCAACCCTTGACCCTCGTCCTTGCCAACTACCACCCTACCTCCAATCTCCCTTTCCTCTCCAAAGTCCTTGAACTTGTTGTTGCCTTCCAAATCTGTCCCAAACTTTCCCAGAACTTCCTCTCTTTCTTCCTTCAAGATGTTCCTTAAAACATAGCTCTTTGACAAAACTTTTGGACGTGTCCCCCAAAATCTTTCATGACTTGGTGTCAAACTTTGTTTGATGACTGCTCCTGGGAAATATTTTTGGACGCTTTACTATGTTAAAGGCACTATATAAATACAAGTTGTCGTCATCCACCTCCCTCTCAGGGAACAAAGCTCTCTGATCTTCTCCCTGTTCCCCTCTCCACATCTCTGTTCTCCCACTACCCATCCATTTCATATTGCTCTTCAAAAAAGACAGCTTGCTTGCAAATAAGATGACTATTCCACTGACCTTCCTGCTCACCATGGTGCCTGCTGCCATAGTTGATCTTCTCAGCAACTCTGCTTCTGCCTTTGATGGCCTTGCTTCCACCAAGTTACTCAAAGTTTTAGTTATGATTATGAGCCTTTATAACCTTCTTAGCATAGATTCTTTTGGCTCTAACTCCCCATACCTTGAAAAGAATCTATCTAGGCCTCAAGATCTAGGCTTATGTAACATGCTCAAAATTCTAACCTTGGCTCACTTGCTGACAGAATGGGCTGTATTTCACTAGCCCTCCGACGTAGGGGGTCGTGGGAGGGGGGCCCTGAAAATTCTTCCGGGAGAGGCCCGCCGCCACCACCTTCATTTTAAATTGCAAATTAAGGAATAATTACCTACCTGGTAGCAATGGCCGTCCCACATTGATATTCTGGCCACTGGTCAGAACTCCTATGCCTTCGAAGCTCCACTTGGAGTTCCGAGGTGTGACACTGGTTGTGGGAGGGGGGGAGGTGGTGGAGTGAAAATTTCAGGGCAGGTGGGGGGGGGGGGGGGTTTGTGGGGAGCAGGGAAAACCGCTCCGATTGGGTGTGGGGATGGTGGGAAGGGGTTGAGGGTGTAAGGTGCTGAAGTTGGGCGGTGAAAGTTCGTCATTTACAAAACTTGGTTTTCCGGGGAGATGGGTTATTTTATTTATTGATAACTCGATGGGAGGATGGGAGGTTTGGAAAGGGGATTGAAAGCATCACTAAAATTTTATTTCTCATTTCAGGGTGGCGGTACCTTTAAAAATTTAAATCTACCTGAAGGGCTTGAAGCCCTTTAAAAATGGCGCCGGCCCCTTCGGGGTGGCAATGGATGCCGTTGCCGGAACAGCCGCCCCCTCTAAGTCATCAGTGACAGTCGCTCTGCCCACTCCATTTAAATGAGCCCCCCGCACGAAATATCATGGGGGCTCAACGACAGCAAATCCACGCGGGCAGACCGCCGCAATCACAGAGCGCACTGCCGAGATTTGCGGCACGCTCATAAAATTCAGGCCAATATTAAGTATGGGTCAACTTCCATATGCATGCTGATACTCTGATCTATTTTCCCACCATCATCCTTGACTTTATGTCCAAAGTGGTCTCAGCCAATCAACATCAAGTTGTATACGAGTCAGAAGTTCCACTAATTTAACAATAAGAGCAAAGGCACACTGTTCAATTCCAGTGAAAAACTTTGCATCCCATTCCAACTCACTCCCAGTTGCTTACTCAGTTGATGCGAACAGGGAGTGGGTTGGGTGTCTTATTGGCAGCAAGCAGAGTTTCAGACCTCATATCCTATTCATCACTTAAGACTTCCCAGTTTCCAGCTCTGGAATAGTATCCATGCCCCACTCCTATTGAAAGAAAAGAAAAATAACTTGGATTTATCTAGTGTCTTTCACAACTGCAAGTTGTCCTAAAGTGTTTCACTTTTCAAATTTAGTTACTGTTGCAATGGAGGGAAATGTGGTAGCCAATTTACATACATCAAGGTGCTACAAACAGCAATGAGACTAATGAACAGTTAACCGGATTTAGTGATACTGGTTCAGGAATAAATCTTGACCAGGGCATTGGGAAAAAACCTGCTCTTCTATTAGTACCATGGGATCTTTTCTACTGGAGGAGTCAGATGGGGCCTCAGTTTAACAACTCATCCAAAAGACATCCTCAACAGTGCAGCACTGCCTCAGAATTCACTGAAGTGTCAGCCTAGATTAGGTGCTTAAGTCTTGAGCCTGTGATCTTCTGATCAGAAGTGTGTGTGATGCACTGAGCTAAGACTGACAGCCTCATCCACACTTTTGTTACCTGTTGCCATCTCCAATGCATCCTCCAAGTACCATTCACTTATTCAATTAACTCACCTCCTGACTCCCCAATGCCTGCCCACCATCTACAAGGCACAAGTCAGGAGTGTGATGGAGTACTCTCCACTTGCCTGGAAGAGTGCAGCTCCAACAACACTCGCGAAGCTCGACGCCATCCAGGACAAAGCAGTCCGCTTGATCAGCATCCTATCCTGCGCCTTAAACATTCACTCCCTCCACCACTGACGCACAGTGGCAGCAGTATGTACCATCTACAAGATGCACTGCAGCAACTCACCAAGACTCTTCGACAGCACTTTCCAAACCTATGACCTCTACCACCTAGAAGAACAGGCAGCAGACACATGGGAACATAACCCACCCTCAAGTTCCCCCACACACCATCCTGACTTGGAACTATATCGCCGTTCCTTCACTGTCATTCGGTCAAAAACCTGGAACTCCCTTCCTAACAGCACTGTGGGTGTAACTACACCAGACGGACTGCAGCGGTTCAAGAAGGCAGCTCACCACCACCTTCTCAAGGACAATTAGGGATGGGCAATAAATGTTGCTTTGCCAGTGATGCCCACGTCCTAGGAATGAATCCAAAAAAAAAATCACTCCTGTCCTCATCAAGCTGTATTGGCTCAAAGGTCCTCAATGCATTAAATTCAAAATCCTGATCCTCATCCCCCCAGCCCCATAGTCATGTGCTATCCCGCTTCTGCCATCTTCTCTAGACCCATGTGCCAGTGTATGTTGTATTTTCTTCTGATTTTATTTATTGCATCATTCGTCCTGTTCAAATCTGTCCCAAGGTTTGGGCACTACGCTCTACCTCTTACTCTATACTCATCCACCTCGTCTAACTTGAAAAACCTCAATACCTACCTCTTTGACAATGCTGTCGGTCACAACGACTAATTCTTCTACTATAGTTGGCTGTCCATTCTGCTTCTGTAAAGTGCCTTGCAACATTTACTATATTAAAGGTGCTAAGTAATTGCAAGCTGCTGTTGATAGGCATCACTGTACTGCTGCTGTACTCCCTACAATGCTCCTTTCCTTTGATCTAGCATTGAGGATGTGAAGTTTACTAACCAGGAAGAGACCAAGCTGACTGCATAAATCCTCTGAAAAAAATTGAGATTAGCTGCTTTAGTGATATGGTAGAAAAGATACAGGTTTCACAAGGTTCACAAATACAACGTTTCTTCAGTTCTCAAACCATTCATTTGGTTCTGCAATTTTGATGCAGTGCTACATAAAAATTTGTCCTTGCAAGCACAAAAGAATAGATTTTCTAAGTCATTGCCCACATGTCGTGGAATATCTAGGCTCCAGTACAGCATTACATTATAGTCCAATCTTTTAAAACATCAATGTTTTATGCCTTTGTTTGCCTTTGCTTGACACCAGCTACAGTAAAACTGACAACTTGAAAACAGCCCTGAACACAGTGTAGTGTGTACAGGTATGCCAAACTGTAGGTACATCTAACAAATTGCATAGTGATGGATTATGGCAAAATGCTAGGAATTATTTCCATCTCTCAAAGAAACATTTCTGACTATTGTGAACATATGTAGGTACTTGTGCTAAATCAGATTGTTAAATTGTTTTAAAATTGTTTCAAAATTGTTTCCATGGTTAGTGATGCTGAAGCACTCTTCGCTTCCATCCTCTAGCTCATGACGATGCTCCTCTTCATCTCTTACTCTCCCAATTCACACAGGCACTCTGCTCACCCTGTTCTCCCTGCCCTGCCCGCTGAAGCAAGCATGATTCATGACCAATGCTGTGAAGCTATAGCTAAGCCAAACAGGATTCTGGGTTGTATTCACAGATTAATTCACTACAAAGCAAAACATACCACTCTGTCCTCGTACTAGACTTGGCAAAGCCTCAGTTAGAATACAGTGCCGACTTTGGGTCCCTTTGTGGGACATTGAAGCTTTCGAACGAGTGCAGGGGAGGGCCACAAGATCGATTTCTAGTTTAAAATACCTTAGCTACCCAGATGGGCTTAAAGAGGTGGATCTGTAAAGATTAAGAAGCCTAGACCTGAAGGCGATTTCACAGAATAATACAGTGCAGAAGAGGTCCTTCGGCCCATCAAGTCTGCACCAATGCATTAAAACACCTGACCTGTCTACCTAATCCCATTTGCCAGCACTTGGCCCATAGCCTTGAATGTTATGACGTGCCAAATGCTCATCCAGGTACTTTTTAAATGATGTGAGGCAACCTGCCTCTACCACCCTCCCAGGCAGGGCATTCCAGACCGTCACCACCCTCTGGGTAAAAATGTTCTTCCTCAAATCCCCCTTAAACCTCCCGCCCCTCACCTTAAACTTGTGACCCCTCGTAACTGACCCTTCAACTAAGGGGAACAGCTGCTCCCTATCCACCCTGTCCATGCCCCTCATAATCTTGTACACCTTGATCAGGTCACCCCTCAGTCTTCTCTGCTCCAGTGAAAACAACCCAAGCCTATCCAACCTCTCTTCATAGCTTAAATGTTCCATCCCAGGCAACATCCTGGTGAATAGCCTCTGCACCCCCTCCAATGCAATCACATCCTTCCTATAATGTGGCGACCAGAATTGCACACAGTACTTCAGCTGTGGCCTTACCAAAGTTCTGTACAATTCCAACGTGACCTCCCTGCTTTTGTAATCTATGCCTCGATTGATAAAGGCAAGTGTTCCATATGCCTTTTTCACCACCCTATTAACCTGCCCTTCTGCCTTCAGAGATCTATGAACAAACACGCCAAGGTCCCTTCGTTCCTCAGAACTTCCCAGTGTCAGGCCATTCATTGAATACCTCCGTGTCACATTACTCCTTCAAAGTGTATCACCTCACACTTTTCAGCGTTAAATTCCACCTGCCACTTTTCTGCCCATTTGACCATCCCGTCTATATCTTCCTGTAACCTAAGACACTCCACCTCACTGTTAACCACTCGGCCAATCTTTGTGTCATCCGCGAACTTACTGATCCTACCCCCCACATAGTCATCTATGTCGTTTATATAAATGACAAACAATAGGGGACCCAGCACAGATCCCTGTGGTACGCCACTGGACACTGGCTTCCAGTCACTAAAACAGCTGTCTGTCATCACTCTCTGTCTCCTACAGCTAAGCCAATTTTGAATCCACCTTATCAAGTTACCCTGTATCCCATGTGCATTTGCTTTCTTGATAAGTCTCCCATGTGGGACCTTGTCAAAGGCTTTGCTGAAATCCATGTAAACTACATCAACTGCACTACCCTCATCTACATACCTGGTCACATGCTCAAAAAATTTGATTAAGGTTTATAAAATAATGAAGGGACGAGCTTGTGTTTACAATTATAGCAACTGGCGAGATTAGAGAGAGGACTGGTGGTCACACTTACAATTTATCTAAGGGTGGAACTAGGTTGAATGTTAGGTGGTGGTTCTTTTCCTAGAGAACAGTGATCAGTGGAACAGGGGGTCAGGTCATGTCGTGAACACTGATATGTTATATATTTTCAAAGAGTTAGTTGGACCGGTTTCTAGCTGGGGCGACAATCTTTTTTTATTAGTTTGTGGGGTGTGAGCATCGCTGGCTAGGCCAGCATTTATTGCCCATTCCTAATTGCCCTTGAACTGGGTGGCTTGCTAGGACATTTCAGAGGGCATTTAAGAATCAACCAGATTGCTGTGAGTCTGGAGTCACATGTAGGCCAGACCAGGCAAGGACGGCAGATTTCCTTCCCTAAAGGACATGACTGAACCAGATGGGTTTTTACAACAATCGACAATGGTTTCATGGTCACCATTAGACTAGCTTTTAATTCCAGATTTATTAATTGAATTCAAATTTCACCTTCTGCCATAGTGGGATTCGAACCCATGTCCCTACAGCATTAGCCTGAGCTCTGGATTGCTAGCCCAGTGACATTACCACTACACCACTGTCTCCATAATATACCTAGAGATCAATGTGGTGCTCTTGACTAGTATGGATCACCTAAAGGGTCCGAGAAGCAATTTTCCTGATTTGATTCCGCTAGTTGGTTGGGATTTTAAAATCTGGTTTTTCTCCTCTGCCAGGAGATTACACAAGAACATTGGAACAGGAATGGCCTTCAGCCTGTTTAGCCATTCAATGAGATCATGGCTGATCTGCGAACTAACTCCATATAACCCCCTTTGCTCCATATCCTTAAACACCTCTAACAAAAATCTAACAAACTGAGTTTTAAAATTAACAATTAATCCTGCATCAATTGTTGCTTGTGGAAGAGAGTTCCAAAATCCTACCATTCTCTGTGTGAGGAAGTATTTCCTAATTTCTCTCGAAAATGTTTGTCTTTAATTTTATGGCTATACCTCTGGTCCTAAACCTCTCAACTAGCAGCAACTGTTTCTCCCAATCTATCCCATCTCTTAATATCTTGAAAACTTTGATCAAATCACCCCTTACCCTTCTAAATTCCAGAGAATACAATCCTAGTTTGTATAATCTCCTCTTGCAGCTGAACATTGGAGTCCGGATATCATTCCAGTAAATCTATGCTGCACACTCTCAAAGATCTATGCATACTTCCTAAGATGTGGTGCCCAGAACTGCTCACTATACTCCAGGTGTGGTAAAGCTCAAACATGACTTCTACCCCCACCACCCCCCTTGTATTCTAGTTCTCTCAATATAAAAGCCAGCATTTCACTAGCCTTTTTGATTATTTTCTGTACCTGTTCATGACATTTTAATGATCTGTGTACCTGGACCCCAAAGTTTCTTTGTACCTCCACTGTTTCTAGCTCTTCACCATTTAGAAAATACCCGGATCTACCTTTGAGTCGAAAGTGGATGACCTCACATTTGCCGACATTGAAATCCATTTGACCATTCACTTAATTTATCAACATTTCTTGCAATTTTATGCTTCAGTCTACACTGCTTGTAAAACTGTATCATTGCATCAGCAGCAAATTTGGATATGTGGCTTTCTATCCCATCATCTATATCATTTATGAATGCAGTGAATAGCTGAGGCTCCAACACAGATCCACATGGGACACCACGAGTTGCATCTGTCTCCCTTCCCTCAGCCAATTTCCTAACTAGCTTAATAATTTGTCTTCAATTCCATGGGCTTCAACTTTAGTTAACATGAGGGACTTTATCAAATGCCTTCTGGAAGTCCATATAAATAACATCCAGAGACATCGCCCTGTCCACTATTTTAGTGACCTCTTCAAAAAATTCAAGCAGGTTTGTCAGGCATGACCTACCCTTTACAAATCCATTCTGGCTCTTTGATCAGTTGAAAATTCAAGGGGTTCAGTCACCCTATCCTTTCCCAACAGATGTTAGGCCAACTGGTCTGTAATTCCTTCTCACCTTTCTTAGAACAGCAGAGTGACATGCACAATTTTTCAACCTGAAGGAACAGTTCCCGAATCAAAAAAACATATTGTTAGGGCATCTGCAATGTTCTCACCTACTTCTTTTAAAACTCTGGGATGGAAACCAACTGGTCCTGGGGATTTGTCACTCATTAGTGCCATTAATTTCATGGTTTTGTGTGGGTATTGTGATACATAAGGCATCATAACTATATAGGACAGAGTCAATAAACCTGTTAGTCTTTTTCTGTTATTCCCATATGTTTGCATGGGAGTCTGAGATAGTGAGAAAATGGGGAACAGGGAAGATCGAGGGAGAGTTGAGGCAGAGGGAGACAGCAAGGTACAAATACTTTTGTACACTAGATTTGTGCTGCATTGTTTTACATTTAATGATGTTTGGAGCACAGGACCATCTAGTGCTGCCACGCATGTGTAAATCACTATATTTTGCAGCATGTTTGGATGACCTGGGCAACAGAGGGAATTTAACACTCTGCTAATTTTTGTCAGTACATATGGACAGCTGCTGAAATTTAGTAATCCTCTCTATTCTTGTCAGTATTAAATGCACCTTGAGTACATGAAGCTGTCAAACTATGGAAGCAATCAAGTGGAGCTTTGCTGCTTCCCATACTTGGTAACATGAGCAGCCTTTGTGGCTGCACTTCTCTACCCCTCCCCCAATGCTATCACACCATACAAACAGAGCAAACTGGCAGTGTTCCTGCAATTGTGTAAGGCTTAATCCAGTATAAGAGGCTTCATATAGAGAATGACTCAATATGAAAAAGGAATAGCATACATACATATTTCCCATCTGTGGGTTTGGGCAGGGGTAAAGTGGCATTTTTCTAGCATACAATATTTTTGATGAAAATGAACCAGAGCAACATGTGACAGAACAACAGGGTCAAATTCACACATACAATTTACAATTTCATTGGGCCTTCAGAGAAAATACTTCCTTAGGACGAGAAAGTGAAAATTGGGAGTATCAGTTTATTCAACTCCTAGTTACCTTGTTTTAGAAGTACCAACTTCTTTGAAGGTGGTTTTGTGGGTTATTCTCAATAAATTCACAGGCAGAAAATAATGTACCAAATAGGGATATCTGGAACTTTACACAAATGCATTCTGCAATTTACTCACCCATACACCAACAGGTTCTTTTCCACTCTAAAACACTCCGTCCTTGGATAACCGTGGGACCTGTCTTGCGGTCTACGGGGGGGCTTTCCAGTCTTTTCTTCAGACTCGCTTTCCAAATCTGAAAATTCCATTAGCTCATCTTCCTTGATAGCATTGTAGTGTCTTGTCTGCTTTCTCACTCTTGGTGTATCAATCACCAAATTGTTCTAAAGGAGGAAGTACACATGAGCAAAAATGCATTTAATTGCTTTCAACATAATACGCATGATAACATGCTTACCCTTCCATTTATTGCATCAATATCCAATTCAGCTTTCTTTGCCCATTTTTGCCAAAAGTTGGGATCATCAAGGGAAATATCCGTTCTATTCCCAGAAGCTACAAAGCTGGCCTAAAGAGATTTATATAAAAAGAAATTCTCATTGGTTAGAAGAATTCTGTACAATTTATTTCATATCAATATTATCACATGCTTCATACAGGCTCATTACATTGGTGCACATACGACATCAAAATATATATATGCTTATACTTGGTTAAAAGTATTCACCTTTGCAAATGTAGAGCCTTTTCCTTCAGACTCTATAGTAATTGTATGAGTACGTCTCAAGAGAATCTGGTCAATATCTTCCTCACAGAATTTTGACCCTTCGTCCTCTTCATCCATCAGTGCACCATATGCTCCTTTCCTAAGAAGATCCTCAATCTCCTTTTTAGACAGTTGCTGAACCTGAATATTTTGCATAATTTTAAACATTGATCCCGATATTAAGTATACATAATTTATAAACTAAATAACCAGAGAAATTTGCTTAATGAGCTGACTACAGTATGTACAAATACACATACCCCATTGGCACTATTTTCTCTTCCACTCATGGACTGCAGAACAGCTTTGTCCAATCCAAGCTTCAAACTTGCCTTATCAAACATTTCTCTTTCATAAGAGTTCCGGGTTATTAATCTATACACTTTCACTGCTTTACTTTGCCCAATTCTGTGACATCGAGCCTGAGCCTGTTGGAGTAGAACACTCTTAAGTAGGCAGCATCATGTTGTATCAGATTACTGCACCTTCCATAAATATAACTGAAAACAAAGTCAATATAGAAAATGACAACAAATCTCACCTGGAGGTCATTTTGTGGGTTCCAATCAGAATCAAAGATGATACAAGTGTCTGCAGCAGTGAGGTTAATCCCCAAACCTCCAGCACGAGTGCACAGAAGGAAAACAAAACGATCGGAGTCAGGTTTAGAGAAACGATCTATTGCGGCCTGTCGTAGATTTCCCCTCACACGGCCATCAATACGTTCATACAGATGTCTGGAAAACAATTTTCGGAATTAAAAAAGCCAGAGCGTACTCATTTTTAGCCAGTAATGTGTCAAAACGTCCACTTGTCAGATTTGTGCATATATTGACCACAATCAGAAAACCCTTCATTCGCACATAACATTTATCCCATGATCAGAGCACTATATAAATTAGGATGAGAAACATATTCTAGTATATCCAAGCTCAGCCACCCGGAAAGACTTTATAATCTCCTGACCATAGTATTTAATTGTTCCTTAAAAGATTCCAGAGTTTTCACCTCCATCACTCCACCAGCAAGTCCATTCCAAGTGCTCATTTCTCTGATAGAATAACTTCTTGATCAGCATCTTAAATTTGCTATTTACTAGTTTGAAACTGTTCCTCAATCCTACATCCATCGTTTAGTTTGAAGTAAATTTATGAATCTACCCCTTTCCACAATGTTTACCAAGGCCATCAAGGCTTAAAATACCAATTTTTTTACCATCTTTCCTCATATCTCAGTCCTTTGATAGCAGGGATCAGCCTTTTGGTTCTCTGAATTCACTCCAGGACTCAAAAGGTCTCCTTTGTGTCTTGATGACCAGAACTGGATATCACACTCAAGGTGCGACAAAACAGTATTTAGTTTGAGCATAATGACTTTCTTTACTTGGTCTCTATTAATTTGGACAAAGTTAAGTTAAACTTGCTTTGTTGATTGCTGCACCACAGGAGACATACTAAGAATCAAGATTACCACCACCCAAAGATGCTTTTCAACTTCATTAAGAATTTTGTCAACCATTCACGGAGTACTTATAGCCAATGTAATTCCTCTACGTGCAGTACTTTATACTCTATTATTAAAGTTATTTTGCCAGTTAAATATTCAATCCAACTCATTTTGTACTGTCCAAACACCATCAGAACCAACTGGTACCTTCAAACTTGACCAATTTGCAATCAGTTTCTGAATTCAAGTTGACTCCCAAAGGAGGAATACAAGATTGATTTCCAGTTTTAAAAACCTTAGCTTCCCAGATAGGCTTAAAGAGTTGGATGTTTATACTTCAGAGAAGCATAGACTCGTCCAATTTGATCGAGGTTTGGAAAATAGACTAGATTGGGTTTATGTGAATAACTTATTTCAACTAGATAGGTTAGGGAGGACCAACGGTAACACTTAGAAGTTGTGCAAGAGCAAAGCTAGGTTGGATGTTAGGCAATTCTTCTTTACCAAGACAATAGGAGGCCTATGGAACAGGCTGCCAGCTCATGTGTTGAACACTGATGCATTGTATTTCATTGAGAGAGAGAAAAAGAGAGACATGTTTCTGGCTGGATACATATACATCAAGGTTAATGTGGTCCCCTGGATATTTTGATTGCACAAAGGAGCCAGAGAGGAATCTCTAGATTCCACCCCCCCACCCCCAACAATCGGTCTGGGCTTTTAACCTGTTTTTCTGCCTCAACCGGGAAATTACATAGCTCCCAATGTGCAAGGAGTATCTGTATTGCGATGCATGACATATCACAACTATCTAGGACAGGCCAGATGGACCAGTTGGTCCTCTCCTGTCAAACATTTCCTTATGTTTGTATGGAGTGTGAATTTTCTAACATGACTGCCAAAGTTTTACAATCTTTAGAAACCCATCATATCCTCAACTTAAGACCAAAAGCAAGCAAAGTATTATCTTCTACTCTTGACATGCGCACTCTTAATAGTAATTTACATAAACCTCTACCAGAATATACTTGGCTAGATGTTGGGATAGTTACCTTTTTGGGGGGCGGGTGTGGGAGAAAGAAAGACATCTAAAACTGAATAGACAGTTTTTGATTTTGGTACAACTTTACATTTCATTTTGTAATCCCTTGGATAACATGCCATTCCTCAGCCAAGACAGCAGGCAGTCAACCTGATCCCAGTTCTCCGTCAGCATTACCTGAACCAGCTGCTGGTACATCCATGACAAGCCAGGAAACAGACCTTTCCACAACACACCACCTCAATACAGCATTCCCTAATGGCATAGCCAAAATTGGGAAATCTAAGAGGGGCATCACAGTGTAATTGTGTGTACAAATGTTTGCTGAAATATTAGTACAACAGAGTATTTTAACAGCATATTTAATTTGATTTGTGGGAGGACAAATTATTTTGCAAATAGGGTGGATGTAGAAATTAAAAAGGTCCCTGACGTATGACAATGCATTGTGCCACCCAATCCCTCAAATGGGGATAGTGTAGAGGATAGAATTGCAGTGGTTATGTCACTAGACTAGCAACCCACAAGTCATGAGTTCAAACCTCATGACAAGTTGTGAAACTGAACGACCTTCAGGGAAGGGAACCTGCCACCCCAACTTGGCATGACCTATGTGTGACTCCAGTCCCACACTATATGGTTTACTCTTAAATGCCCTCATTCCAAAAACATCATAAGGTAGTGCCACAGTAAGTTAAAACATTATTCTTCCATCTCTGGAATCCTGTGCATTTTGATAAAAATCTTCTCTCAAACTTGATGTTTAAGAATCTCAAGAGAAATGAATTTGGAGTAGCTTGGCTCAGTTTGTTGCAGCCAGAACTTCACAGTTAAAAAGCTATCCACAAACCTGCATTAAATTGACACTCTCACCTCCAGAGACCACAAAGTTAACTTGCTGGACTAGGGTTGGTTGGAGGAAATATTAGCCTATGGGAAATCATTTCCTGTTGATAGACCAGCACTTTAAAAAAAAAAATCTCTGTATACTTCAAGCAACCATTAGGGTCAATTTCATGTCTTTTTAGTGGTTTCTTGTTATGCTACCTAATAGGAAGACAATTGCTTTGTCTATGATATCAAAATGTGATTCTAAAGGTGTTGAGGCAGCTGCGTTAGGGTATATTTTAGGAGCAAAGTAAAAGTTTTTTTGTGTCTCACCTGTATCATATGCCTGACCTGGGAATATACATAAAGGTAATGGATATCAAAAGTAGGAAAGGTTCCACTCCCCATAAGAGATATCACACATGCCTTGGAAAGCATCAGAAATTCCATCTCCAGTGCCTGATTTACTCAGTTACAAGATTGGCAAACAGTCATGTGAAGGTACTTGATATCCTTAACTTATAGAATTGGCTGTGGCAAAAGGAGCCATATCTATGCTGCATTATTTGTTTTGATTTGCCTGACATCCCTTGGTGCCTCAACAGGTTAGCTCAGATCTGGTACTCTTAGTTCCTCCACACAGAATGCAAACCCACGCCATGCTGCTCATTGGAACATTAGTATACTGTGCCACTCTGTAGGCAATTAATTTTTATTTAGAGTATTGCTGGCCTCACCTTCGCTGTATGAGGTAGTCCTCAAGAATATCCAAACAGCGCACCATCTGGGAAAATATAAGCACCTTGTGGCCACCAGCCTTTAGTTTTGGCAGCAACTTGTCAATCAGCACTAGCTTTCCAGCAGCTTGGATCATAGCCTGAAGCTGAAAATCTGGTGTATCAGGATTATGTGTTTCTTTAAACTCCTCCAAAATCTTCTCTTCAGCACCTACACATACCAAAAGTGAACAACCAGATCATCATAGAGCAGCCTGAATTCTGCCAGATCTATCATTTTTTAAGATATCAAAAAAAGCAAAAACAAAAACTTGAAATCAATTACAATAGCATCATGGCTCACAATCAGCATTACTACTTCACTTTTATTCCCTCTTATATTAAAAGCAATTTGGAAAGTTCTGCCTAGTTTAAATGTATGTAAGTTTCAAAGCTGGAAAAAAATTGATGGATATTAGCGTTATGTCAATGGACCGAGGAGTGATAATCAAGCAAAACTTCCAATCTCCGAAAGGGCCTCATAACAATCCCCCTTTGATAGCAAATAGCTCATTTAACTCAACACAAGCAAGCAGTACTTTTGTACTTAAAATAGGCTAAAATTCTCAAGTAGTTATCATACAAAGTTACTTCGTTCGAATTATCTGACAATTGATTTTTAAGAACTGAATTCCTACTTTGTTGTGTTTTTTCAAATGACAGATCATTCAAATTTTTAATACAAAAATGATACTGAATCAATAGCCAACTATTTCAGTTTAAGAAAATTAGGTCAAGATGGCAAATTAAATGAAAAAGACAGCAGTTATTCAGTTAAAATCACCAAGCTAAGTTATAGGTTAGAAATACTGTGAAATTGATTTTGTACAAAACCTAATAGAATCTCCAGGGGTACTATAGATAAACTACAATCCAATTTAAAATTTCTGCAACATTTAACTAAGCTATTAAACTTATACCACAGCCTTTTCCCTGAAGAAACTAGATCTAAAATTTCATGCTACTTGTGTCAATTTTTCTGGTGGTTTATGTGACTCCAGTGTCAATTTTACACCACATAAATCAATGCTGATAATTCAAACATTATAGAATTTCACAAGTTTAATTCATTCAACAACAACTAGATTTATTTATTATCTTGATTAATGTGAAAAAGCATCCCAAAGTGGCTCACAGAAGGGGAGAGGAACTAACACAAAACTCTAAGGGACAAGTAGAAAGATAGATGAAGGTTTGGTTAAAGAAATGAGTTTTGAGAAGGCTCTAATAGTTGGAAAGAGTGGCAGAGAAATTTTTTTATTTTTTATTCATTCATCGGATGTGGGCGACGCTGGCCAGGCCAGCATTTCTTGCCCATCCCTAATTGCCCTTGAGAAGGTGATGGTGAGCTGCCTTCTTGAACTGCTGCAGTCCATTTGGGGTAGGTATATCCACAGTGCTGTTAGGAAGGGAATTCCAGGATTTTGACCCAGCGACAGTGAAGGAACGGCGATATAGTTCCAAGTCAGGATGGTGTGAGACTTGGAGGGGAACTTGCAGGTGGTGGTGTTCCCATGTATTTGCTGCCCTTGTCCTTCTAGTTGGTAGAGGTCACGGGTTTGGAAGGTGCTGTCTAAGGAGCCTTGGTGCATTGCTGCAGTGCATTTTGTTGCCACTGTGCATCGGTGGTGGAGGGAGTGAATGTTTGTAGATGGGGTGCCAATCAAGCGGGCTGCTTTGTCCTGGATGGTGTTGAGCTTCTTGAGTGTTGTTGGAGCTGCACCCATCCAGGCAAGTGGAGAGTATTCCATCACACTCCTGACTTGTGCCTTGTAGGTGGTGGACTGGCTTTGGGGAGTCAGGAGGTGAGTTACTCGCCTCAGGATTCCTAGCCTCTGACCTGCTCTTGTAGCCACGCTATTTATATGGCTACTCCAGTTCAGTTTCTGGTCAATGGTAGCCCGTAGGATGTTGATAGTGGGGGATTCAGCGATGGTAATGCTGTTGAATGTCAAGGGGAGATGGTGAGATTCTCTCTTGTTGGAGATGGTCATTGCCTGGCACTTGTGTGGCACAAATGTTACTTGCCACTTATCAGCCCAAGCCTGGATATTGTCCAGGTCTTGCTGCATTTCTACACGGACTGCTTCAGTATCTGAGGAGTCACGAATGGTGCTGAATATTGTGCAATCATCAGCGAACATCCCCACTTCCGACCTAATGATTGAAGGAAGGTCATTGATGAAGCAGCTGAAAATGGTTGGGCCCAGGACACTACCCTGAGGAACTCCTGCAGTGATGTCCTGGAGCTCAGATGATTGACCTCCAACAACCACAACCATCTTCCTTTGCACTAGGTATGACTCCAGCCAGCGGAGAGTTTTCCCCCCGATTCCCATTGACCTCAGTTTTGCTAGGGCTCCTTGATGCCATACTCAGTCAAATGCTGCCTTGATGACAGGTTTAACAAGAGAGTTCTGGAGAATATGCCAAAGGCTCTGACAATACCAGAGCAGGAGAAGGGAAGTCAGATGATAGGGCATGGCTTGGGGCACAAAGCAAGAGAACATTGCATAGGGTTCTGACAAAAGGTCATTAACCTGAAATGTTAACTCTGCTTCCCTCTCTGCAGATGGGTGCAGTTTGGGTGCCGATCTATAGATGAGGATGGGGATTTTATATTTAATTCCCCGAAGACGAAGAGGTGATACCTGAGAGGTACTTGTGCAGAACAAGACAAAAGCTGGAGTGTTCTGGATAACTTGAAGGCATTGTAAAAGGCAGTGGTCAGGAGCCTGGTGATTAGGGTGTTTGAAAGTAAACCAAATCTAGAAGTGACAAAAACATGGATAAGGATTCCAGCGGAAAGGGGGGTGAGACAAGGGTGATGTTACACAAGTGGAAATATTTTTGTGATCTATAGGTTGTAAAGTTTGAAATTCAGGTCTGGGTTGAAAAGGATACCGAGGTTTTCTACACCTTGGTTCAGTCTTTCAGCTCAATTAATAAAATAGTTTGAGAAAGTTGCTCGTCAGCTCAGTTTGCATAACTGAAGCAGCTTTGATGTTTCTAATTTCTGAAAGTTGTGGGTTCAAGCCCCACTCTAGGCTGGAACTTCAGTGCAGTACTGTGGAAATACCGTATTGGTCAAGGTACAAATATTGTTGGGTGAAACATTACACCAAGGCCCCCGTCTACCTGTTCGGTTAGATGCAAAACATCTCTTGGCACTTTTTCTGAACAGCACAGAGTTCTCTCGTGTTTCAACTAGCATTCATCCCTCTATCAACATAATACCTGTCTATTCATCTCTGCTGTGTGCAAACTGATTGACATATCTACCTCCATAACAATGGGTATGTATCAAAATTGGGAAGCACTTTGGGCCATCCTGAGAACATGAAAGGTGTTATATGAATGCATCTCTCTTCTTGTTGATATACAGTTGCCACTGATGCTCTATGTTCATTCCAGTTATTGGTGTTTTCTATTATCTGTGAAAGGTCTACATAGACCATCAATGCAAAAATCCATATGACTTGTCTGTAAATGCAGACTTAGAGTTCAGCCACCTGGAGGTGGAATATGTGTTTTCTGCCATTGCTTTGCTCCCAACAAGGAAAAGAGAAACTATCTCTTGAATTGGCTCTTGATTTTATTGGATGCACGACTGTATTTATATCATGGCATGTTGTAACACTAATTCAAGTTGATACTCAATCAACAAATGGGAACAGGAGTAGGCCATTCAGCCAATCGAGCCTGCCCCATCATTCAGTATGATCATGGCTCATCATCCACGTCAATGCCTTTTTCCCACACTCTCCCCATACCCCTTTATGTCATTTGTATTTAGCAATCTGTCAATCTCTGCTTTAAGCATATTCAATGACTTGAGCTTCCACAGCCTTCTGGGTCGAGAATTCCAAAGATTCACAACCCTCTGAGTAAAGAAATTTCTCCTCATCTCGGTCCTAAGTGGCTTCCCTCTTATTTTGAAATTGTGTCCCTTTGTTCCGGACTCCCCAACCAGGTGAAACATCTTATCTGCATCTACTCTGTCTCTCCCTTTAAGTATTTTGTAGGTTTCAACGAGATCACCTCTCATTCTTCGAAACTCTACAGAATACAGGCCCAGTTTCCCCAATCTCTCTTCATGACAGTCCTGCCATCCCGGGAACAAGTCTGGTGAATCTTTGTTGCACTCCCTCTATGGCAAGAATATCGTTCCCAAGGTAAGGGGACCAAAACCGCACACAGTATTCCAAGTGCGGTCTAGCCAAGGTTCGATACAATTGAAGCAAGACTTCACTACACCTGTACTCAAATGCTCTTGTAATAAAGGCTAACATACTATTAGCCTTCCTAATTGCTTGCTGCACCTGCATGTTAGTTTTCAGTGACTTATTGACAAGGACACCCAGGTCCCTTTGTACATCTACACTTTCTAATCTCTTACCATTTAAGAAATGCTCTGTACATCTGTTCCTCCTACTAAAGTGGATAACCTCACATTTTCCCACATTATATTCCATCTGCCACGTTCTTGCCCACTCACTAAGTCTGTCCAAATCTCCTTGAAGCCACTTTGCATCTTCCTCACAACACACATACACACCTAGCTTTGTATCATCCGCAAACTTGGAAATACTACATTTGGTCCTCACATCCAAATAATTGATATATATTGTGAACAGCTGGGGCCCAAGCACTGATCCCTGCGGTACCCGACTAGTCAAAGCCTGCCAAAGTGAGAATGACCCATTTATTCCAACTCTGTTTTCTGCCTGTTAACCAATCCTTAATCCATGCCAGTATATTGCCTCCTATCCCATGTGCTTTAATTTTGCTAACCAATTTCCTGTGGGGGACTTTATCAAAAACTTCCTGAAAATCCAAGTATACCATGTCCACCGACTCCCCTTTATCAATTCTGTTAGTAACATCCTTAAAAAACTCCAACATGTTTATCAAACATGATTTTCCATTCATAAATCCATGTTGACTATGCCCAATCAGATCATTATTATCCAAGTGTCCATTTATCACATCCTTTAGAATAGATTCTACCATTTTCCCAACGACTGATGTAAGGCTAACAGGTCTGTAATTCCGTTTTCTCGCTCCCTCCCTTCTTAAATAGTGGGGTGACATTTGCGACCTTCCAATCTACAGGAACCGCTTCAGAATCTATAGAATTTTGGAAGATGATCACCAATGCATCCAGTATCTCCATAGCTCCCTCTTTCAACACTCTGGGATGTGGAATATCAGGTCCCGGGGACTTTCAAGCTTCAGCCCCATTAATTTCTCCAATACAACCTTCTTACTAATACTAATTTCCTTCAATTCCTCATTTCCCCCCCAATCCCTTGGATCTCTAATTCTGGGAGATTTCTTGTATCTTCCTCAATGAAGACAGACACAAAGTAATCATTTTAGCTTAAATAAAAACAAGAAATGCAGAAAATACTCAGCAGGTCTGGCAGCATCTGTGGAAAGAGAAGCAGAGTTAACGTTTCGGGTCAGTGACCCTTCTTCGGAACCCTTCCGAAGAAGAGTCACTGACCCGAGACGTTAACTCTGCTTCTCTTTCCACAGATGCTGCCAGACCTGCTGAGTACTTCCAGCATTTCTTGTTTTTATTTCAGATTTCCAGCATCCGCAGTATTTTGCTTTCATTTTAGTAATCATTTAGCTTCTCTGCCATTTCTCTATTCCGCATTATAAATTCTCCTGACTCTGCCTGTAATGAACCCACATTTGTCTTAGCCAAAAGTTTCCTTTTTACGTACCTGTAGAAGCTTTTACAGTCCGTTTTTATATTTTTTGCTAGCTTACATTCATATTCTATTCTCCCTTTATCAGTTTGGTGGTTCTCCTTTGCTGTATTCTAAAATCCTCCCAATCCTCAGGTTTACTACTATTTCTGGATAAATACCCTAGAAACAACCTGCACCACTCAGTCTGGCATCAGAACTGACCATTGCTCCTGAGCCTCAGAGATCATGAATATTAGAGAGTGTGGCATACTACAAATATCTTAACAATTATGACATTTAACCAATGTTGTAGTGGAGAACTGAAGCTGTCCAAAGAATGATCAGTAAAAATGTGCTTACCATTAATTAGGTATGGATGATTACAGCACTTTCTCAGTTCCATCATAGTGTTCAGAAGATTGGGCACATTAGTTTGACCAGCTCCTTTAGAGAGGAAGGCAAAATTTCTCTCCAAGATAGCTCGGTAATATTTCTTTTGAATGTTGGTCAGTTCTACTTCAATGATGGTTTCTTCTTTTGGAGCCAGATTTTTTTCTACATCTTCCTTCAAGCGCCTTAACATCATTGGTTTCAGAATAGCCTGAAGTTTTTGTACCTGTAATAGTTATTCAAACCTTTGAGTGTGCAGGATACTACACAACAGCCTCTGAAATAAATACTTTTGATGGAATCAAAAGGTCGCAATTTGAGTTCAATGCCATAATTACAAAAGGATTTGAAGAGGCCACATGGGCTAAGATTAGATTGCAATCTTCGATTTACTCATCTATTTTCTAAAACTCTATGCACTATGTTTACACTAAATTAATTGTTTCTGGAAGCTCCAAGAGTAGTACCAAGTACAGTGCTGTATGCATAAATTCACTATAGGTATAGGTGAACAATTTGCTGACAGTTACAGACAAATTTCATAATATATTATTGACATTTAGCACTGTTTACATGGAATTAAAACTCAAAACATTTTCGTACATCTCATCAGATTTAAGACTGTCAACTTGTTTCACAAATGAAAGACAAATGGTATGATCAAATGTTCATCAGTTGCCCCAATTTAACCCCAGTAAAAAGATAGCCTTTTGCAATACTGTCTACATATTGTAAATAATGTCCCCAAAGACAAGTAGAGGGCTCAATCAATAACTCTGCAAAAATCATATACCTGTTCCTCAGTTTTCAGATCACCAAACTCTTGCAGAAAGTTGGTCTCCGAGGGGAATCGAGAGGGTTCCAGGAAATTTAGCAAACTGAAAAGCTCTTCTACAGTGTTCTGTAATGGTGTTCCAGTCAGCAGTACTTTGTGTTCCTACAGTAACAAAGAAAATCCATTAGATCTCAAGATTACGAGATCAGCAAAAGAAAACATGAAGCTGCTGTGAAGAGGCTAATCTCTCATCTGTTAACTGTACGGGAACCTAAATCATAATGTGGTAATATATGTTGTGCATATCTAACAAATGTCAGAGTACCTAATTCATTTTTGGCAGATGCTAACGTTACACACCAACAATGCACATTTCATTCAGCATTACTGAAAATATACTGACCAGATCCATTAGCTTTAGTCCTTCCAAAAGTTTGCAGTTTCTGTTCTTCAGTCTGTGGGCTTCATCAATTATCACACAACGCCATGCAATATTGCGCAGCTCTGGGCAATCAGTTAAAATCATTTCAAATGTAGTGATGATGGCATGGAACTTGTATGCTCCCTGAATTATATGACCCTTAGAATAGAACAAGTTAGATTCATTTCATTTTGTAGTTGAAAACAAACCAAAATACTTGCTTTAGTACAGTTATAAAATCAAGGTTATGATTAATTTACTGCATTTTAAGCAAACGGATCCCCTCTCAGGCCATTATTTATACATTGATCAGTAGACATTTTAAAAGCAAGAAAAACTTACATTTCTGAAGTGCCTCATCACATTTCTCAAATATCCCAAATTGCTGCATATACAAAGAACTGCTGCAAAGAGCAGTAACAATTATTTAAGCAAAACAGCTGCCAATTTCACACAGGATCCCATAAACAGGAATGAGATGAACAGTTAATTTGTTCTTTGGTGGTGCATATGCAAAGAGCGGCCTCAACACAGGACTACTTCTCTACAAATATTTTCTCCTCACATATATGCATACAAAAATATTATAAATTTTATACCTGCATCCAGTTCCTCTCAAATTTTACCATTATAAATTTCTATGTCCAGCATCACCACTACAGAAGGGAAAATTACAGTTTGACCAGTTTACACAGGCAGTTTCCATTACAAATCTGAACACAGGAATTTATAATGGAAATATAAAAATAAGCACAGAATATATGGGGACTGAACTGTGTCTGTACACCCTTCTCCAATCATTTCTAGTAGCTCATTTTACCTGAAGACTATAATTGGTCTTCATTCCTCACATGCAATCCACAGGAATTTTATCAATAATCTATTAAAAATCATCAGCACAAACTTCGTGTCAACACTTTCCATTCTAAATTCCTACAACAACATAGAGGTCCATGGAATTGAAGGGCCAGTGGCTGTGTGGATACAAAATTGGCTAAGGGACTGAAAGCAGAGAGAAGTAGTGAACTTTTTTTCCCCAGACTGGAGGGAAGCATACAATGGTTTCCCCCAAGGGCCAGAATTAAGACCACTGCTCTTTTTGAAAAATATTAATGGCCTAGACTTGGGTATGCAGGGCATAATTTAAAGTTTGTAGATGATATCAAACTTGGAAATGCAGTAAACAGGGAGTAGGATATTAACAGACTTCAAGACACACTGGTGAAATGGGCAGACACATGGCAGATGAAGTTTAATGCAGAAAGGTTTGAAATAATTTATTTCAGCAGAAGAACGCGGAGAGGCATAATGAACTAAATATTTAAATTATAAAAGGTGGTGTAAAAAAAGAGACACTGGGGGTGTAAGTACACAAATCTTCAAAGGTGGAAGTCGAGAAGGTTGTTAAAAGAAAAAATCATATGGAATCCTTGACTTTATAAAAGGAAGTACAAAAGCAAGGAAGTTATGCTAAATCTTTATAAAACACAGGTTAGGCCTCAGCTGGCATATTGTGGCCAATTCTGTGCACCACACTTTAGAAAATATGTCAAAACTGGAGGGGAATTTACTAGAATGGTACCATGGATGCAGGACATCAGTTACGTGGAGAGACTAGAGAAGCTGGGATGGTCCTTGTAGCAGGAGGTTGAGGACAGATTTGATAGTGGTGTGCAAAACCATGAATGGGTTGATAATATTACAACAGTGACGACAATTCAAAAGTGCTTAACTGGCTGGAAAACACTTTGGGATGTCCTGAAGTCCTGAAAAGCTCTATGCAAATGCAAGCACTTCTTTCTAAGAGTAAATAAGGAAACACTGTGCCCCATGGCAGAAGGGTCAGAAATCAGAGGCAAAAGGAGCAGAGGAGACAAGATTTTTTTTTAAAAACACAGCCAGTTATGATCTGGAATGCACTGCCTGAAAGGGGATTGAAAGCATGATTCAATAGTAACCTTCAAAAAAAAAGTTGCCAACCTGGTGAAGCTACTACACAGGACTATATGCATGCTAAACAGCAGAGGCAGCATGTTATAAACAGAGCTAAGCGACCCCACAACCGACAGATCAGATCAAAGCTCTACAGTCCTGCCACATTCAGTCACAGAGTCAGAGTCGTACAGCATAGAAGCAGGCCCTTCGGCCCACCGCGTCCATGCCGACCATAATGCCTATCTATACTAATACCACCTGCCTGCATTAATTCCATATCCCTCTATGCCTTGCTCATACAAGTACCTGTCCAGATGCCTCTTAAATATCGCTACTGTTCCTGCCTCCACCACCTCCTCTGGAAGATCATTCCGAATACCCACTATTCTTTGTGTGAAAAATTTACCCCTTTAATCTCCTTTAAACCTCCTCCCTTTCACCTTAAATCTATGCCCTCTAGTTTTAGTCACCCCTACCATGGGAAACAGACTCTGGCTATCTACCCTATCTATGCCTCTCATAATTTTATATACCTCGATCATGTACCCTCTCAGCCTCCTTCGCTCCAAGGAAACAGACCCAGCCTATCCAATCTCTCTTTATAACTCAAGCCCTCCAAACCAGGCAACATCCTTGTGAATCTTTTCTGCACCCTCTCTAGCGTAATCACATCTTTCCTGTAGTGCGGTGACCAGAACTGCACACAGTACTCCAAATGTGGCCTAACCAACGTTATGTACAACTGTAACATGACATCCCAACTCTTGTACTCAATGGCTCGGCCGATGAAGGCAAGCATGCCATACGCCTTCTTCACCACCCTGTCTACCTGTGTTGCCACTTTCAGGGAACTATGTACGTTCACCCCAAGGTGTCTCTGCTCAAGAACGCTCCCCAGGGACCTGCCATTCACTGTATATGTCCTGCCCTTGTTTAACTTCCCAAAATGCATCACTTCACACTTGTCTGCGTTAAATTCCATTTGCCGCTCCCTTGCTCACTTTCCCAGTTGATCTATACCCTGTTGTAACCTTAGGCAACCTTCTTCACTGTCCACTATACCACCAATCTTGGTGTCATCTGCAAACTTACTAATCATGCCCCTTACATTCACATCCAAGTTATTAATATATATGACAAACAACAGAGGGCCCAGCACCGCGGCCTCCAATCTGAAAAACAACCCTCCACTACCACCCTCTGCCTCCCATCACCAAGCCAATTTTGTATCCAATTTGCTAGCTCACCCTGGATCCCATGTATTCGAACCTTCTGTACCAGCCTACCATGCGGGACCTTGTCAAAGGCCTTGCTGAAGTCCATGTAGACAATGTCCATCGCCCTGCCCTCGTCAATCCTCTTGGTCACCTCCTCGAAAAACTCGATCAAATTCGTGAGACATGATTTCCCACGCACAAAGCCATGCTGACTATCCCTAATCAGACCATGCTTTCCAGATGCATATAAATCCTGTCTCTCAGAATCCATTCCAATAACTTTCCCACCACTGATGTAAGGCCCAGTGGCCTGTAGCTCCCTGGCTTATCCCTGCTGCCCTTCTTAAATAAAGGCACAACATTAGCTATCCTCCAGTCTTCCGGTACCTCACCTCTGGCTAACAATGATACAAAAATCTCTGCCAGGGCCCCAGCAATCTCCTCCCTTGCTTCCCATAGCATCCTAGGATACACCTGGTCAGGCCCTGGGGATTTATCCACCTTAATGCACTTCAAAACCTCCAACACCTCCTCCTTTGCAATGTTGATATGCTCCAGGATATCGATGTTCCCTCCCTTGAACTCACTAGCTTCCATGACCTTCTCCACAGTAAAAACGGACGCAAAATATTCATTTAAGACCACGCCCATTTCCCGTGGCTCCACACTGATCCTTTAGGGGACCTACTCTTTCCCTAGCTAGCCTTTTACTCTTAATATACTTATAGAACCTTTTAGGATTATCCTTTATCTTATCTTCCAGGGAAATCTCATGGCCCCTTTTCACCCTTCTAATTCCCTTAAGTGTAGTCCTGCATCCCCTATACTCTTTGAGGGACTCGCTCGATCCCAGCTGCCTATACCTGACATATGCCTCCTTCTTTGTCCTGACCAGACCCTCAATATCCCTCGTCAACCAAGGTTCCCTAAACATGCCAGCCTTGCCCTTCCATCTAACAGGGACATGCCGGCCCTGAACTCTTCCTATCTCACTTTTAAAAGTCTCCGACTTGCCAGATGTCCCTTTACCTGTAAACAGACTCTCCCATTCAACTTTTGAGAGTTCCTGCCTGATGCCATCGAAATTAGCCTCCCCCCAATTTCGGACTTCAACACGGGGACCAGTCCTATCCTTTTCCATAACTATCTTGAAGCTAATAGAGTTATGGTCACTGGTCCCAAAGTGCTCCTCCACTGACACATCAACCACCTGCCCATCCTCATTTCCTAAGAGGAGGTCGAGTGTAGCCCCTTCTCTAGTAGGGCCATCCACATATTGCTTCAGAAAACTATCCTGGACACACTTAACAAATTCTTCCTCATCTGATCCCTTAACACTAAGGCAGTCCCAGTCAATATTAGGGAAGTTAAAATCATCTACCATTGCAACCCTATAATTCCTACACCTATCTGTGATTTCCCTACATATATGCTCCTCCACTTCCCTCTGACTATTGGGGGGCCTATAGTATAATCCCATAAAAGTGATCACCCCTTTCTTATTTCTAAGTTCTACCCATATGGCCTCGCTGGACATTACCCCCCGGGATATCCTCTCCAAGTACTGCCGTGATGTCCTCCCTAATCAATAGTGCAACTCCCCCTCCTCTCTTACCTCTATCTCTCTCATGCAGGAAGGATCGGTACCCCGGAACATTGAGCTGCCAGTCCTGCCCATCCCTCAACCATGTTTCTGTAATAGCTATAATATCACAATCCCGTGTATTGATCCATGCTCTGAGTTCATCTGCCTTACCTGTAAGGCTTCTTGCATTAAAGTAAATGCAGTTTAGCCTACCAGACCTTCCACGCTCCCTGTCCTGCCCCTGATGGCCTGCCTACTGGAATTGCTTGCTTTAACCTCTACATTTGCCTCAACTATCTCATCTGAGGGACTACTACTTTGGGTCCCACCCCCCTGCAAGACTAGTTTAAACCCTCCCGAGTAGTACTAGCAAACCTCCCCACAAGGATATTGGTCCCCCTCCAGTTTAGATGCAACCTGTCCTTCTTGTACAGGTCACCTCTGCACCAGAAGAGATCCCAATGATCCAACTAGCTGAAACCCTCCCACCTACACCAGCTCTTCAGCCACACATTAATTTGCCTAATCCTCCTATTCCTATCCTCACTAGCACATGGCACAGGGAGTAATCCTGAGATTACAACCCTAGAGGTCCTGCTTTTTAACCTTCTGCCTAACTCCCTATATTCACTTTGCAAGACCTCATCTCTCTTCCTGCCTATGTCGTTAGTACCAATATGGACCACGACCTTTGGCTGCTCACCCTCCCTTTCATAATGCCCTGCAGCTGCTCCGAGACATCCTTGACGCTAACACCAGGGAAGCAACATACCATCCTGGAGTCTCGTTTGTGGCCACAGAAATGCCTATCTGCACCCCTTATGATAGAATCCCCTATCACTTTAGCTCTTCCAACCCTTTTCCTCCCCTGCTGTGCAGCAGAGCTCTCCGTGGTGCCACAAACTTGGCTGTTGCTGCTTTCCGCTGGGAGGTCATCCCCCACCCCCCACAGTATCCAAAGCGGTATATCTGTTTGAGAGTGGGATGGTCACAGGGGACTCCTGCACTACCTGCCTGCGCCTTCTACTCTATCATGAATGGTGATGGACAATTAAACAACTAACAGAGAGAAGCAGCTCAACATACATCCCCACATTCTCAATGATGGCAAAGCCCAGCACATTAGTGCAAGAGACAAGACTGAAGCATTTGCAACCAACTTCAGCCAGAAGTACTGAGGTGGGTGCCAGTCTTCAACCAATTCGATCACTGCACGTGATATCAAAAAACTAAGCGCACTGGATACAGCAAAGCTGTAGTTCACAACAGTATCCTGGCTGTGATGAAGACTTGTGCTCCTGAACTAGCAGCATCCCTAACCAAGCTGTTCCAGTGAAGTTACAAACATTGGCATCTACCCAACAATGTGGAAAAATACCCAGGCATGTCCTGTGCACAAAAGCAGAATAAACCCAATCCATCCAATCCTTCCCCCCACCAATCAGTATACTTCTCAATCATCAGAAAGGTGATGGAAGGTGTTGTTGACAGTGCTATCAAGTGGCACTTACTCAGCAATAAGCTGCTCACTGACGTGCTGTTTGGGTTGCACCAGGACTACGCTGAGCCAGACCACATTACAGTCTTGGTCCAAACATAGGAAAAAAAGCTGAATTCCAGAGGTAAGGTAAGTGCGAATGCCCTCGACATCAAGGCAGCATTTGACTGAGTATGGCATCAAGGAGCCCTTGTAAAATAGAAGTCAATGAGAATCAGGGGAAAAACTCTCCACTGGCAGGAGTCACACCCAAATCAAAGAAAGATGGTTGAGGCGAGCCAATGCCAATCATCCCAGGTCATTGCTGCAAGGGTTCCTCACAGTACTGTCCTAGGCCCAAACATCTTCATTTCTAAACTTTGCCAGTACTGATGAAAGGTCATTGACCTGAAACGTTAACGGTTTCTCTCTCCACAGATGCTGCCAGACGTGCAGAGGATTTCCAGCACTTTGTTTTTAATTCAGATTTCCAGCAACCATAGCATTTTGCTTTTATATTGTGGTGCTGTATCACTTCAGTCTTGCATCTCCCAGCTTCTCCGCTCCCAAGGATTCTTATGCTCCAACCAACTGTACTTCACAAATTGACAAGTGTCTTGCTATTGAAGTATAGAAGATATGAAATCAAAATATTGTCCATAAAATTAATATAAACATATTATAATGGGGCAGCATTCCACCTAAATAACCTGTTCGCTAACATAACATTTGGAAAGGAATAGGCAATTCAGTTAGATCATGGCTGATCAGTACCTCAATTTCATCTGCTCCTTATCCCCCTCTATCCTTAGTCTCAGTCTTGAAAGCTCCAATTGTCCTAGTATCCACTGCCTTTTGGGAAGAGAGAATTTCAGATTTCTAATGTGAAAAAGTGTTTTCTTATTTCACTCCTGAATGGCCTTGCTCTTTATTTAAGTCCCTTTGCTCTTAATTCTCCCACCAGAGGAAATAGCTTTTCTCTATTTACCCTATCAAATCTTTCTAACATTTAAAACACTTTGATCAGATCACCCCACAAATCCTCTATACTCAAGGGAATACAGAGCAAGTTTATGCAATCTGTCCTTATAATTTAACTCTATAATCCCTAGTATTATTCTGGTGAATCTGCACAGCACACCCTCCAAGGCCAAAATATTCTTCCTCAGATGTGGTGCCCAGAACTGAATGCAGTACTCCAGTTGGGGATCTGGCCAAAGCTCTAAGCAACTGCAGCATAACTTCCTGCCATTTGTATCCAGTTCCTCCCCTTGTATTCTATTTCACCTGAAGAGTACAGTTGAATTTGTCTCATTTGCAATGTCCTGGAAGATCCACTCATTATCAAAAGATGGTAGACGTGTGAAATAACTAAGGATTCTTAACTCATCGTCAGGAAATCAAATGTTAAAAATATAGATTTGTTTAATTTGTGTTGTTACATTTACAGTTTTCATTACCAGAAAAAGAAATATTGATTGTACAGCACTGGTGCTCTACAGTTAAAAAAATACATTTTGGTGGAGGGATGTTGGGTAGTAGTGTATTCGACAATGGCCTTTCATCTCTGGGTTCAAATCCAATAGTTCAGGAACTTGGGATGAAAATCTCATGATGAAAGGCCCCCATGCGAAAGGAGTCTGGATAGTTTCAACCCAGCTTTGGGTAGCCATAAATCCACAGCACAAACTGTCATTAAACTGCTGACTGCAATCAAGTGGCTATAAACTAATATAGGAATTGAAGTGTAAAGCTGGACAGTAGAATTTGAGGTTGATGTTCCAGCTAACTGCGCTAACCCTGACCTGGGAGCACTTGATAAGACAGAGTGCCTGAAACAAAAAAATGTTTCATTCCACAGCATCAACATCCCTCACTCTGCTAAGAACAAAAAACTTCACTGCACATATGGAATGGTCATTATAAAATGATACATGTATTAACTAATTTCATTGCCCAAACCATATCCATATGGAATCAGCTGTGTAAAATGTTTTCTTGGAGGTCAAAAGAATATAATTCAATATTCTGCAGTCCATCTAGTACTTAAAATGTTACAATTTTAAAACTAGAAATTCCATGTATGCACAAATCCATCTGCAAAAACATGGAAAGTTCTGTAAATCACTCAGAATATAGTCAATTTGAAAAAAAAACTGAATTGCAATTGCCATTGTGAACTCAAGGATCTGCAAGATGACAGCAAAAAATGCACCATACAAAATTAAGTACTGTACCAATACTGAAAGTGAAAAAATAGAAGAGAACAAATTAAGTTGTTGACAAACTTATGACGTTCTTCAAACCCACCGAAATGACTCTTCTGGAAAATTTCTTTTGAAGCACTAACCAATCAAGGTCAAAAACAAAATGCAAGAGAAATGGTCAAATGGTAGATGAAGGTACTTTCATTTAGTGCTTGTAAAATAACATTGGAGGTTTCAGGTCTACAATGGCACATGCATAATATGTATATATCTAGGACAATAGAAGGCCAACAGTGAGACTTGGTGGGGGGCAACGAATAAAAACAAAAGGCTGTACCATTTTCAGCTCCCTGATTGAAGCTTGAATGGATTGTAAAAAAATTCCATTACTCCCTTGCAGGCATCAGTTTTCTCTTTTGGAAATAGTCTTTCCAGTGATGAATTTATTTTAGTAGAAACAATTAGGCACCTACTAACAGCAAAGCTGACTGAACACAGCATGAATTTATTTCCTCAAACACCACAGCATGGGGGGAAATTTGTGTGTCAGGTTTGGAGGCGCTTAGAGTATATAAATCGGGCGGGATGGTGGTGGAGGTGGGACCCCACCACCTGTGAATGGTCTTCCCACCCCGACGCCAAGTAATGCCCAATTAAGAGTCTCATCCCACTGCTGCCGGTCTTTGCCCAGCAGTAGGTGGCCTGTCACTGCACGGGGAGCATGCCAAGCAACCCCATCTGGGTTGCTTGCCAACTCCAGGGTAGGGTAGCGGGGGTGATGTGGGGGGGGGGGGGGGCTCCTCGGTAAAAGGCAGTTAGTGCCTGAACCAGGGACTCCGTATCCAGGTGGGTCTGAGAGCCAACCCCACTGCCCTTGCTGCTGATTCCCCATACACCCCCACCCTGCAAAACCCCTCCCACCATGACTTACCTGTAGCCTAGTTCCAGGACCTCGGGTAAGTGTTCTACCGGCAGTTAAAGAACTACCGGTCTCTGATTAGCCGGCAGCTCTCAGCAGATGGGAATTCTGCCGCCGGGGTCCTTGATCCCGGGAAAGGCCTGCTGCTGTCCACTTAAGTGCCTAATTGTCACTTGATTTGGCAGGCCTTCCCCCGAGGAGGCAATGCAGGGCTCTTGCTGGGACTTTTGCCAGTGGTCAAGATCCCCGTGGCCAAGGCAAAACCTTGGCCTATATGTGTGCTGTTTAAAAAAAATGAAATTTTAATATAGTCATCTGAGCCTCTCAGCTAAATGTCCTTAAAATCAGTTTATTCAATGAGAACTGCGAAACATTCACACCCTGGAGGCAATGCTGAGAATTGGCCAGGAGTTTCATCATTAGTTCAGAGAGCTGAATGAAGAAAGGGTAGAAAGATACAGAATCTTCAGTCCTGAAAGCAGATGAATCAGACAAGACCTTATAGAATTATGAGGTACTAAGTTAGGAGGAAGAGAAAATCCAGAGTACTATAAGTTCAATCACAACTCCAGGAACGTGAAACATCACTATAAGCTTTAAAAGGTAAGTTCAGGCAGCATATGATGCAAAGAGCGATTAACTGAGCAGGGTAGTAAACTCCAAAAACTCTGGAACCACTCAAAAGGTGGTTAGATGCTGTGGCACGGAGGAGGAAAAGACAAAAAAAAACTAAGTTTCTATGGAATAATGAAGCAAATGCACCAAATGATTTCCCGCATAGTTTGTCAGTAGCATGGACCTTTTTGGTGACCAATAACCATTAGCCTGTCCACACTAAAGGGACAGACAGCTGTGATACAATTACAACAAATTTACCAAGTAAAGAACAGTTGATTAACCAGAAATTAGGGACAATAAAATGTATCAGATAAAACTAAAATGAATATACATTCAAAGAAGTTTTTCCCATCGCAAACACTTCAATATTCAAGAATTTTACAAAACAAACCTTCCATGTGAAATATTTTTTGGTCTGGAGAATAGCTTTATAATAATTCCTTTCTATTACTGCTGTGTTTACTACAGATATAAATGTACATAAACTGAAATATTTCATAACTTGCCATCCTTACCTCAGCATCCCGGAAGTACATCTCATACGCCTGAATCATTTGGCGGCTAGCCTGGCTGCCATGGTACACAGTCACATTCATTGCTGTCCAAGTGTGGAACTCCCTCTCCCAATTAGTGATTGTGGAAAGGGGTGCAATAATCAGGAAGGGGCCATGAATTCCCTTCAAATACATTTCATATAGAAATGTAATAGACTGGATAGTCTTCCCCAACCCCATTTCATCGGCCAAAATGCAGTTTTGGCTGAAAAACAGAAAATATTAGAAGTCTTTATAATAAAAGTTGAAACATTACATTTCCCCCAAGGATTGTAGCTTTAATTGTTTTTATAGCTATCCCACTACAATGCAACAGACATTACAGATGCAAATAAATGTTATCTCAGCAACACTTCTGATTTAAGTCTGCTTCAAAAGCATTGTATTTTTCTATATCTAAACATTTCAGTTTTGGAAACCCTCTAAAGGTGATTTAACTGGCTCCAAAAGGTTTGGAGGGAAGCAGGAGTGAGAAAGGCTGATCTCCAAACTGTTGTACATAGGCAATGGAAAGCTAGAATCCCACATTTTGCCCTTCTTATAAACTCAGTATTCTGTTTACATATCTCTATTCTTATTCTCTCTGTTGTCCAGGCTATATTATTACTCCAAGAAATTTGGGTAACGGTTTCTTGCTGTAGCTGTATTTTCAGTTAAGACAAATGTTTTACTATTTAAATTCTTTAAACGACCAAAAGAGAACTGTCCAAGATTGACTTTTGTAAGACTTTGAAAGCTTCTATAAGCTAAGTAGTTGAGGTTGCATCTTTATCCTCCAAAAAAGCAATTACATGAACAATTTTTAACTATTAAATTTTTGGTGATTAAATCACCTTCCTTTTCCCCTCCACATAGTGGGCAAATCTCTCAAAGTACTGCATTCAAGATGAAGATGGTAAGGGGCAACATCCATCCGTGCTACATTAATACCATTACAGCAGTTTTTTTTTTAAAAGGACAGAAGCAATATTTGTTATTTTATTACAGTTTAGGCTCTATGCTCGGGAATTCCTTCCCTAAATCAGTCTGTCAATCTAACTCTCTCTCTTCCAAGAACCTCTTCAAAACCCACACACTGACCAGTCTCAATGATCTCCTCCTTTGGCTTGGTGTTAATCATTGCCCAATTATGTTCCTGTGAAGTGTCCTGGGACATTTCTCTGCTATAAGTGCTACATAAATACAAGCTGCTAATCTTTTATCCTGGTACTGCTTTAATTCAGTTTCTGGAGTCAACATCTGCAAGTCAGCTTTAAACTACTAAATCTGATTCCCAAATCCAGATAGCAGTACTTTCATGGAACTATGAACCTGCTGTTGCATAAGGGAGCTGGCTCAGAGATGCCAGCTTCGTGGAATCGGAAATAAAACAGTACCAGTATAAGAGTGGCTTTACACATTTACACGGAATGATTTTTTGTCCATTACCCCAAAATATTTTGAAAGCACAATAACCCACCTGTTGTACCAATTGAAGAGTAGCCAGTTTACGCCCTCCAGTTGATATTCCCTGAGTTGGTTGCCATTTTTATAATCCCTTGAATGTTCCAATTTTGTCCAAAATTCGGCAAGAGGCCGCTCCTTTTGGATACAAATCAATATTAGCAAAACGATATTTACCTAAGAACACAAGAATTTTCTCAACTGAGCAAGGCATTTAGCTCCAACAAGCTTGTCCCTTTTTCAGCAGTCAATACTACCTACTGCCCATCTTCTCATCGTATTCCTCAATACATTCTTTAAAACTGTATCCAAATGCCTCTTGAACCCATTTACACTGCCTATTTCAGCGTGCTTTCCTGGCAACTCATTCTACAACTGTATTACCCATTGGGTGCAATATTTCTGCTGGACTTCCCTTACTTATTTTACATTTTAACTTGTGCCCTGCTATATTTGAATCCTTGACAAAAGTGAATAATTTGCCTGGATTATGCCAATTCTTCTCACAGTTTTGGAAACTTCAAATTAGGTTACCTCTAAGTGTTCCATTTCCAGAGAAGTGACCTAACGTCTTCAGTCTTTCCTCATAACTCAAGTTCCAGATACTTTGAATCATCATTATTTGCCTCCATATTGTTTGAACTTTGCATATAACAGTCATAAAATTAAGGTACAGTACAGGAAGAAACTATATGATCCATCAAGTCTGTGCTATGTCTTCAACTGGAGCGATCTACACCATCTTATTTCCCGCATCTTTTGATGATATTCTTTTTGAAATCCTTATCTAATTCCTCTTTAATGAAGTCATATTCTTTACCCTGATAGCCACTTGTGACAAAGGCTTCCATATTCTAACAACACTCTTCACTCTTCTAGTGCTAATCCTCAGTTTACACTCCTTTGCTACTGAATTGCGGAAATAATCTTCCACCATTTACTGTCTCAAAATTTCTAATTTTGCAAATCTCATTAGATTCCCACCCGTAACCTTTTCTCTTCCAAAAAAAAATCCACTTACAAACTTTTTTTTCATAACCTCTTATTCTTGGTATTCCAGTGAACCTTTGCTATATTCTTTCCAGGGGTTTACTATATTAATGGGGTGCCCAGATCTGCATGCAATACTCCAATGGTGGTCTAAGCAATGCCTTGCACAGATTCAACACCACTACCTGCTTTTATACTCAATTTCCCTAAAAGCAACTCAATCCCTTTTGCATCCTCTTTAAACTCAATTTGTTAGTTATCTGCACCCCTATATTTCTTTGTTCCTCCATTCTTAAAATCTTACCACTTGTCTTATTTTCTTTCATTGCTCTTTTCCCCCTATAATGTACACTGGAAGCTGTCTTTTATGATCATCTGTCCTGCCAAGAAAAAGTAGCCGCTCAGAACAGGTTGTCCCTCATTGGAGGGACACTGCATGAAAACACCCTGGTTAGTGCTTAAAATAATACAGATCTTTTAATAATTAATGGTTGATTGTCTTCATAGTATACAAGATGCCTCTGTATATATTCTACTGTTCACTCCTAAACAATACTTTTCTGTTTACTAAGTTTACAAAATGTTGTTTATAACTCTCAGAACTTATGGAATAGAACACTCTCTTATAATGGAACGAACCAGCATGAATGACCGAATGATTCATCCTGTTGCTGCGTTGTTCTGAACAACATTATGTTCGTATGCCACTCTAGTGGGATGCATGCAGCTACAATATACAAGTAAAATTGAGTACACAGCAGCTGGTGGAGATAGAAGCAGTCTTCAACGGAACAAACACTTGGATGCAGCAGCTCTAGAAATTTATTGCTCTGACAGAAGGTCCATTATAAGATATGTGAACTGTAGATGGTAGGAAAGGTAAGCGGTCACTTGTGGGAGTAGTTTATAGGTCTCCTAACAGTTGCTACATTGTAGGACAGAGTATACAGGACGAAATAAATGGGGCGAGTAAGAAAGGGCGCATAATAATCATGGGTGACTTTAATTCTCATGTAGATTGGACAATTCAGATTGGCAAAGGTAGCCTGGAAAATGAGTTCATAGAGTGTATTCGGGACAATTTCTTAGAGCAGTACATTCTAGACAGAACCAGGGAACAGGCTATTCTAAACCTGGTAATGTGCAATGAGACAGGATTAATCAATAACCTCATGATAAAGTCGCCTCTAGGTGACAGCAATCATAACATGATAGAATTTCACATTCAGTTTGAAGGGGAGAAGTGTGGGTCTAAGACTAGCGTTTTAAACATAAATAAAGGTAGCAGAGCTAGCTAAAGTGAACTGGGAAACTAAGTTAAAAGGTAGGACAATCGAGATGCAGTGGCAGACTTTTGAGGATAATTATTTTTTTATTAATTTAGAGATACAGCACTGAAACAGGCCCTTCGGCCCACCGAGTCTGTGCCGACCATCAACCACCCATTTATACTAATCCTACACTAATTCCATATTCCTACCACATCCCCACCTGTCCCTATATTTCCCTACCACCTACCTATACTAGGGGCAATTTATAATGGCCAATTTACCTATCAACCTGCAAGTCTTTGGCATGTGGGAGGAAACCGGAGCACCCGGAGGAAACCCACGCAGACACAGGGAGAACTTGCAAACTCCACACAGGCAGTACCCAGAATTGAACCCGGGTCGCTGGAGCTGTGAGGCTGCGGTGCTAACCACTGTGCCGCCCTATATTTAGTAACTCTCAGCAAAGATTTATCTCAGTGAGAAAGAAAGAATCTTTGAGAAGGATGCATCATCTGTGGCTAAATAAAGCAAGTTAAGGATAGTATCAAATTAAAAGAAACACTGTACAAATCTGCAGATTAGTGGTGGGTCAGAAGATTGGACAGACTTTAGGAACCAGCAAAGAATGACGAAAAAAAAAGACGAAGAAAGTAGAGTATGAAAGAAAACTAATAATATAAAAACAGATAGTAAGAGTTTCTATAAGCATTTAAATAAGAAAAGATTAACTAAAGCTAGTCGGTCCTCTCGTGCGTGTGTCTGGCCAATTGATAATGGAAAACAAGGAAATGGCGGAGGCATTGAACAGGTACTTTGTGTCTGCTTTCACTGTAGAAGACATAGAAAGCCTCCCAAAGATATTTGAGAAATCAAGAGGTGAAAGGGAGGGATTAACTTAAAACAATCCATCACCAAGGGAAAAAGTGCTGTGAAAACTATTAGACCTAAAGGCTGACAAGTCCCCAAATCCTGATGGCCTGCATCCGAGGGTCTTAAAAATAAAAGTGGCTACCGAGATAGCAAAGGCTTTGGTTATGATCTTCCAAAATTCTTTAGATTCTGGAAGGGTCCTAGTAGATTGGAAAATAGCAAATGTAACACCTTTATTCAAGAAAGGAGGGAGACAGAAAGGAGAAAACTATAGGCCAGCTAGCGTGTCATAGGGAAAATGCCAGAATCTATTCTTAAGGAGGTTATAGCAGGATACTTAGAAAATCATAATGATATCATAGTCAACATGCTTTGTGAAAGGAAAATCGTCTATGACTAATTTATTAGAGTTGTTTGAGGAAATAACAAGCAAGGAGGATAAAGGGGGCGGCACAGTGGTTAGCACTGCAGCCTCACAGCTCCAGCGACCCGGGTTCAGTTCTGGGCACTGCCCATGTTGAGTTTGCAAGTTCTCCCTGTGACTGCGTGGGTTTCCGCCGGGTGCTCCGGTTTCTTCCCACAGCCAAAGCCTTGCAGGTTGATAGGTAAATTGGCCATTGTAAATTGCCCCTAGTGTAGGTAGGTGGCAGGAGAAATGAGGGAAGAAGGGGATGTGGTAGGAAATATGGGATTAATGTAGGATTAGTATAAATGGGTGGTTGATGGTCGGCACAGACTCGGAGGGCCGAAGGGCCTGTTTCAGTGCTGTATCTCTCTCTATGTATAAAGGGGAAGCTGTAGATGTGGTGTACTTGGATTTCTAAAAGGCATGGATAAGGTGCCACATCAAAGGTTACTACACAAGAAATCAGCACATGGTGTAGGGGGTAACACGTTAAAGGACTGGTTAAATGGATCTTTTCCAGGTTGGTAAGCTCTAATTAGTGGAGTGCCACAGGGATCAGTGCTGGGGCCTCAATTAATTACAATTTATATCAATGACTTGGATGAAGGGACTGAATGTCTGGTAGCTAAATATGCCCATGATACTAAAATAGGAAGGAAAGTAAGTTGTCAAGAGGAGGTTAAGAGTCTACAAAGGGATATAGATAGGTTAAGTGAGCGGGCAAAATTTAGCAGATGGAGTATAATGTGGGAGAATGTGAACTTGTCCACTTTGGCATGAACAGAAAAGCTGTATATTATTTAAATGGAGAGAGACTGCAGAGGAATTGAATACAAAAGAGGTTATGCTTCAATTATACAGGGCATTGGTGAGACCACATCTGGATTACTGCGTACAGTATTGGTTTCCTTATTTAAGGAAGGATGTAAATGTGTTCGAAACAGTTCAGAGAAGGTTTACTAGACTAATACCTGGAATAGGCGAGTCGTCTTATCAGGAAAAGTTGGACAGGCTAGGCCTGTATCTGCTGGAGTTTAGGAGTAACAGGCGACTTGATTGAAAAATAAAAGATCCTGAGGGGTCTTGACAGGGTGGATGTGGAAAGGATGTTTCCCTTTGTGGGAGAATCTAGAACTAGGGGTCACCCATTTAAGACAGAGATAAGGAGAAATGTTTTCTCTGAGGGTCGTAAGTCTTTGGAACTCGCTTCCTCAAAAAGCAGTGGAAGCAGAGTCTTTGAATATTTTTAAGGCAGGGGCTTGATAAGCAAAGGGGGGGGGGGCGTGAAACGTTATTGGGGGTAGGCAGGAATGTGGAGTCGAGGTTTACAATCAGATCAATCATGATCTTATTGAATGGCGGAGTGGGCCCCAGGGGCTAAGTGGCCTACTCCTGCTCCTAATTTGTATGTGGGTACCCTGGTACATGAATCACAAAAGGTTAGTATGCTGGTACAGCAAGTGATTAGGAACGCAAATGGAATGCTGGCTTTATTGCAAGAGGAATCACGTATAAAAGTAGGGAAGTTTTACTGCAGCTGTAGAGGACCTTGGTGAGACCACGTCTAGAGTACGGTGTACAGTTTTGGTCTCCTTATTTGAAAAAGGATAAAATTGCGTTAGCAGCTCAGAGAAGGTTCACTTGACTAATTCTGGGGACGAAAGGCTTATCTTATGAAGAAAGGTTGAATAGGTTGGGCCTATACCCATTGGAGTTTAGAAGAATGAGGGGTGATCTAACAAAAACATATAAGATCCTGATCGGACTTGATAGAGTGGATACTTTGGCACAATTCTGGTTTCCATAGAATTTTGGAAAAGTATGGCTGAATGGCTCTGCTGTCTCCTCCCAAACCTCCTTCAATATGGGATACATACCATTTAGGCCTTGTGGCTTTTTTTCTTTTAATCCTATTAGCTTCTTTGAGTACAGTGCACTTTTGAATATTTGTCTCCAGTAGTGTTCTTCCACATTCTGAGTAACTCTACAGTTCAAGTTTCACTGTAAAAACTATTGTAAAATACTTCAGCATTTCCATCTTTCCTTCACTCAAATACAGGATGGCCTCCTGTGTCTCTCAGACTAACCTTACTGGTAACTGCTTGTAAAAGCCTATTCTATTTCCCATTAACTTGACTGTCAGCCTTCTTTCAGGCTCCCCGTGAGTCATCCTAATCTATCCTTTTTACTTTTTCTCAGCCTGAAACTCAAGTACAGAATTGTGATCTTACCGTATGCTCTGTTCTTGGTTTCACAGACTGTAGTTGGTGAAATTCTTCAATCTTGACTTGGTCTGTGTCTGGTTTCAGTTCCCAAGTGCTTTCTTCATATGGAAGAGAACACCACTTCACCAAATAATGGGTTATTGGCTATTTTGAAAACCAACAGAATTAATACATTTGGGATTATCCAATTAATTTGCATACAATTAATTTGCCAATATTCTCAGTTATATACACAAGTTGCCACATGGGTTTTCTAAACGCTACAGTAAAGATCAGATAAATTTCTAGCAGACAAACGCATTGAGTATAAAAACAAGGAATGCTGGAAATACTCAACAGGAATGGCAGCATCTGTGGAGAGAGAAGCAGAGTTAATGTTTCAGGTCAGTGACCTTTCATCAGTTCTGATGAAGGCCTAAGTGTAGGTATTACAAATTACAATTAAATTTAATGCTATTGTGAAATATATAATTTGCTGCATTTTTTTCAGAAAGCTCAGAATGATTCAACTAAACATTCAGAAATGTTGATAATGATATGTTGACTGGATTTTCCAATATAAAAATGATACAGAAGGTTATTGTGTACAGGAAGTGTGTCATATGCATGATGTTTAATGTACGGACCAATATAAATATTTCTGCAATAACAAGATGGTTTTCTTGCATTCTCTTTTGTAGGTTAGGATGAGGGGTTATGACAACTTTAGAGGTCCCTGACAACTTAACTATAGCTGCTGCAGGTCTCTGTATAGGAAAGTTTGAACCCCACAGCTTTATACCCATTATCAGAGGCAGAATTATGAAGCAGATTGAAAAGAAAAGCACTACCATTAATTTCCCAAAAGTCAAAATCCAATGGCTTGAATCCACGGCTAAGATCACTTGGTAAAAAGTTGCTACATTTGAAACCAGATTGTCACCATTGTACAATTGCAATGTATGTGTCCGAGGTGACATTATTATAGTAGGCAAATGAGTTGAATCCTGAGACTGAATCTCAACACTGACAAGAAATAGTCTCCTTAATTGAAGATTAGGCCATCTGCATTGGTCAGTATAAACTAACAAATTCTAAATGAATAATTTGATGGTATACTGTAAAAAATGTCAGTCAGCACCTCTCCTCTGCTGCCCAGCTGGGTGGGACTGCTGTCACTTGGTTCCACTCTAATCTATCTAACCGGAGCCAGAGAATCATTTGCAATGGTTTCTCTTCCTGCTCCTGCACCGTTATCTCTGGTGTCTCCAAGGATCTATCCTTGGACCCCTCCTATTTTTCATCTACACATTGCCCCTTGGTGACACCATTCGAAAGCACTGTTACAGTTTTCACATGTAAGCTGATGACACTCAGCTCTACCTCACCACCACTTCTCTTGACTCCACCACAGTTGCTAACTTATCAGACTGCTTATCCAACATCATGTACTGGATGAACAGAAATTTCCTGCAATTAAATATTGGGAAGACTGAAGCCATTGTTTTCAGTCCCTGCCCCAACTCTGTTTCCTAGCTGCCAACTCCATCCCTCTCCCTAGCAATAGTCTGAGGTTTGGCCTGTCACACTTGACCCAGAGATGAGCTTCCGACCTCTCATATTCATACCATCACGAAGACTGCCTAGTTTAATCTCCGTAACATCGCCTGACTTCACCCATCTCAGCTTATCTACTGCCGAACCCCTCATTCATGCCTTTGTTATCTCAAGGCTTGACTATTCCAATGCACTCCTGCCTGGTCTCCCCACATTCTACTCTCCATAAACTTGAGGTCATCCAAAACTCTGCTGCCCATGTCTTAATTCGTACCAAGTTCCATTCCCCTATCACTCTTGATCTCACTGGCCTACACTGGCTCCCAGTCAATCAATGTCTTGACTTTAAAATTCTCATCCTTATTTTCAAATCCCTCTATGGCCTCGCCTCTTCCTATCTTGGAGGTCAATCACCTCAGCTCCAGGACATCACTGCAAGAATTCCTCAGGGTAGTGTTCTAGGCCCAACCATCTTCAGCTGCTTCATCAATGATCTCCCTGCAATCATAAGGTCAGAAGTGGGGATATTCACTGATAATTGCACAATGTTCAGCACCATTCGCAACTCCTCAGATACTGAAGCAGTCCGTGTAGAAATGGAGCAAGACCTGGACAATATCCAGGCTTGGGCTGATAAGTGGCAAGTAACATCTGTGCCACATAAGTGGCGGGCAATGACCTTCTCCAACAAGACAGAATCTTACCATCTCCCCTTGACATTCAACAGCATTACCATCGCTGAATCCCCCACTATCAACATCCTGGGGGTTACCATTGACCAGAAACTAAACTGGAGTAGCCATATAAATACCGTGGCTGCAACAGCAGGTCAGAGGCTAGGAATCCTGCGGTGAGTAACTCACCTCCTGACTCCCCAAAGCCTGTCCACCATCAACAAGGCACAAGTCAGGAGTGTGATAGAATACTCTCCACTTGCCTGGATGGGTGCAGCTCCAACAACACTTAAGAACACCACCACCTGCAAGTTCCCATCCTGACTTGGAACTATATCGCTGTTCCTTCACCGTCGCTGGGTCAAAATCCTGGAACTGCCTTCCTACCACCACTGTAGGTGCACCTACCCCACATGGACGGCAGCGGCTCAAAAAGTCAGCACACCGCCACCTTCTCAAGGGCAATTAGGGATGGGCAATAAATGCTGGCCTAGCCAGCGAAGCCCACATTCCATGAACGAATAAAAAAAATCTCTAATTGCCTCCAGTCCCACAATCCTCCAAGATATCTGCTCTCCTCTAATTCTGGCCCTCTTGTGCGTCCCTAATTTTAACTGCTGCACCATTGGTGGCCGCGTTTTCAGTCGCCTAGGCCCCAAGCTCTGGAATGCCTTCCCTACACCTCTCCAGCTCACTTTTCTCCTTTAAGGCACTCCTTAAAACCTACCTCTTTGCCCAAGCATTTAGTCATCTGACCTAATATCTCATGGGACTGTCATATTGTTTGGTAATGCTCCCGTGAAGTGCCTTGGAACGTTTTATTACATTAAAGGCACCATATAAATTGTTGTTGTTTATATAAAGATGATTTGCAGTGAACTAATTTATAAAATTGTTTCAACTTAAATGTTGCATGACTTGCAGTAAGAGTGTCCAATTTCAATGGCATTATCAATGTTGACAATATTGCTTTACAACACTCCTTATTGGATCTGCTTTCAACATTAAATACCTTAGATGAAGTACAGTTATGCATTTTAGAGAAGAGGAAAAATTATTGTGCCTTATCTCTATTTGGTACAGAAGATAAATTTCAAAATTCCTAATGGCCAAGTGGGTGATAACACATGGCATAATATTAAGCCATGGAGCTCAGAAAGATCCTTGATTTGATCTTTAATGTGAGTTAGCTGATGTCAGTAGGATCCCAAAAGGACATCAGTACTTTCCTGGGTTTGAGGAGAATAAAATCATTCAAGGTTCCACTGATTGATTGCTATCTAGTGGAACTCACATTCATGAGAAAGCTGGTGTTGTATTGAGCTCTGCTACAAAGCACATCAATCGTTCAATAGTCAAATAAACTGCCAATACTGATCATCTAGATTTTCACATTACAGTGTAAAGCATAAAACAAGAAAAGGCCACTTGGCACAATGAGGCACATTTAAGTAGCCACTTATGCAAGTACCAGAGGGCTGCCTCCAATCACTGAACTCAACCCCACGGGCATCGCCATCTTCACAAGTAGATGTGAACTAAAGAAAAATGATGCCATTTTCCTAGACTAGATGAAAGTTGATGAGGAAAAAATATTACAATTACCCATCTTTCCCCCATAGCCAAGTTCCACCTTTACTGTAGACCAGAAGGTTCCTCATTTGATTTCCAGTCAATGTTGAGTTAAGTGATTTTAGTCACGGCTGCTACAACTGACATTGGGCCTCTGGGTCAGAAAGGTGAGAAATCAGCCTGGAATATCACTTGTGATCACGATCCACTGACCCAAATATGAAAGCATACTTGTACAGACATCAGCCAAGGACAGAACCAGGTTCTGCTGTAATGCACTCCATGGTAGAATGGTCTGCTGACATTGTCTGATCTCACACAAAGAATGGTGGTAGGAGAGAAGGCTGCAAGAAATCAAAGATCCATATCCCAGCAAAAGTCAATACCTTACGGAGCAGATGGAGAGAAAAGTAGCAACAAAAAAAACCTTAATTAAATTTAGTTATAAAATATCCATGACCTAAATACGTATGGCATTACCTAAACAGGGGAAATTTCAGGGCACTCTTTTCCCCCCACCCCAAGTGTTACATCTTGGAAAAGGAACAGAAAAAGGTAAATATATTCTCAACAATAAGGCTCTTCACAGAGTGGAATAAGAACAGAGAGATCGAACAGTGCTGACACATAGGTCTTTAAAGGCAGGAGCACATGTAGAAGGCCATCAGAAAGATAAACGGGATTTTGAGATTGATATAGATAAATTGAATATAAAAGCAAAAGAGTGATGTTAAATTTGCACAAGATGCTAGTTAACTATATTTGGAATAACACATGCATTTCTGGGCACGTCATCATACGCATTAGTCCCATCGAAAGGAAACAGTAAAGATTAATTAAAATTAAACATGATTGAGAAGTTCTACTTATGGAGCAAGGCTTGAAAAATCTGTGTTTTTCCTTGGAAGATTACTGGAGATTTAACAGTGCTTTTCAAATTGCTCAGCATTTTGAGAGGTTAAATAGGAGGAGATTGTTCACAATGATTAGCAAATCAATAAGAAAGGGGTACATATTCATGAATTGGTACTAGAAGAACGGAGCAGAAATTGGAAGAAATTATTTCCAACAGAAGTCATCAGAATATGGAACATTTTGCCACAGTGACTATTAAGGCAGAGACTGTATCATTTAAAAGGCAACTGGGTAAATATTTGAAAAGAATATAAAAGGATAAGTGAAAAGAAGAAATAGAGTTGGAGAAGATAGCTCCAGTTTAAGAGCCAGTACTGGCACAATGGATCAAACAGCCTTCTTCTGTGCTTTAATTTCTATTATTCGACAACAGTAAGCCAAACCATAACAAAGGTGAATATTCTGACATTTCACTTCATTCAGTAAGCCGTGACTACCCTTGCTTGAGAATTCTTTCATTCTGTCCTCCAGCTTGATACTCAGACATAGGTCTAATCAATCCAATTGACTTAGACTCTCTGAACTTCAAAGTGTTGAGTCAAGTCTTCCCTCAGACTTTTCTTCATCCGCCATTTGAGCCCATCTAATTATTCTCAATATTCTTGATCATCTTATCCCCTTTGTGCTTTACTTGGTCACATAGCTTGGCATAGTGTAAACAAGGGCTCCAGAATAAGTGAATGTGGAACTCTACTAATCTCTCTCTATTCCCCCAATTCCACAAACCTTTCCAAATTATCACCAAGTCAGTTTTCAAACCAGCTGTATAATTTTACCATCATTTTCTTTTTAAAAAATATGGATAAATTTTTAGGGTCTTGTTCTTTTACGACTGTTTCAATATGGTGGCCTAGTCATCTATACACTGGGATTGAACGAATTTGAAGTTTCAAGATTGATTTCAGAGTTCTGATATGAGTTTTTGTTTGAAGTTAAGTTTCTCAAACCAGATTTCTCAGAAGTTCCTTTTACAGGTGTGAAGAAACCACACTGTAAAGTAAACTCCTCTTGACTTTACAATGCATACTTCTGATCTCCACTTTCAATCTTATTGGAATTTGAGCTTTACCTTCACGCCATTTCTAAGTAACCCTCCCCATGAAATCACCTTTGCACACACTTTGTAAAATAAATTCTCCTATTAGTGTATCAATTCCCAGTATCCATTTTGTTTTAACATAAAAATTTAGAATTTATTTTTCCTTTTATTCCTCCTGAAACCAGGATCTTGTGTTCCATAGAAACCTCTAGCATCTTGCTCGAGTGTTGATTCTTCATGCATGATCAGAGATATCAAAGTTTGATTGAGTCAATCACAGCTCAACCTAATCATTGCTTCCTTTGGGACCCACATGTATGCACTTTCAACCAAGCTCACTGATATCAATCAAGAGCAGGAATCCTGTCCAATTTTTCCCCATTCCTAGAAATGAGGACATTGAAGTCAAACCATAAACCTACTCTTGACAGAGCAAAAGCATCTAAACTCAGCAGAAATAACCAAATGTGAGATCTTCCTGTCCTGTACAGAACTATTAAACCATGTGATGCAGTTAACCACCAAATAAGGTGGGTAAAATTAAACATTTGTTTCCCAATTGCTACAATTGCGATTTTCAGAGTTATACAGCATTTCATAATACAATGCTCTTTTAATGTAACATTAAGAACAATCACCATACATCAAGTTATCAGAAGCTCTGGTTATGCTGTATTTTGAACATAACAGCTCAAAGCATACAATCGTCTCAATTTTAGTGTAGCAGTTTGGATCACTGAATTGGAAAACAGGCTGCAAGTCAGACAACTCAAGTAGTAAATGCAGACTAGAGATGCTGATGACTGCCAATCACATCTGCAGGATGAGTTTGAATAATACTTCAATAAATGAGTGCTTCCAACAATTAGCAGAATCCTGAAAAAGAATGGCGTATGTCTAAAATTGATGAAATAAGAACCAATGTGCAGAATGCCAAAATAAGTATTAATGTTCAATTACTGGATAGAATGGTAGTTATTTATTTTCATCTATGCTATCTAAGAATTTTAAAGATGCTTAGGTGGGAAGAATGAGACGAATAGAAACAATGGATTTAAATGCAGCGGTAATTTTTGGGTTAGGTGGAAAAGAGGTTATTCAAAACTGGCCATGGCTCCAAAACGTTATTTAAACATTTAAGTCAAAACAACTATTAGTACTTTAGTACCTCCTTATTAATACAGAATTTGGTTCACCCCACTTATTTGGTAAATTGCTTTCTGTATGGTACAGCAGCCATTTCAATGAAACTTTGTAAATTGTAATTCGTACAAATCACTTACCTACTGAGGGCCAAGAATGTGCACAAAGTGATACTGCATATAACATTTTGAAGTATCTTTAATTCTAGCTTTCTTGCAAAATAAGCAGCTCACAAAGCACAGAGGAAAAAATTTCTTACCTCTCCACTATCTTTATCAGTGCTATGTGAAACATCAAGTATCCGATCTACTTCTACATAATCTGGATTAAAAGGCTCATCTTCAACCTGCAAAAGATTGAGGGAGACAAAAAAGCACAGTCGACCTCTTGCTTATTGTGCCATATCCATTAGCCTTCAACAGTTTGGGCATTGCCAACATGTTAATTAAATTGCTACAATTCAGCAGGACCACTCCCCATGAGGAATGAAATTCCTCAGGCTTTGTTAACCAGCCCCATTAATAACTATGCGATACCTTCTAAGCACAGAATGTTTTATTTTAAATGTAGTAAAATTACAACTCACTCATAAGCAGCATTTGAGAAGTTATGGATTTGACTATTGAGCATTCTTTACAAAGGCATAAGCTATAAGAAATCAGTGTCAGTAATGCCAAATCAAAAAAAAAATGACTGGCATATCTCCAGTCATATAATCAAAGGCTTAAATATCATCACACAGGTCAGAATTTTCGCATATAATGTCTCTCCATTAAATTTCATAATGACACTTAAAAAATTTACTTTCAAAAGGAAGGGGGCAAGGAGAAGTGTGTCTGAAAAAGTATAATTACTGTAACAGATGATAGATAGAAACTATGCCAAGATATTTCCTGAGTAGGCTTCCCGAAGCGGTGTACCAAAGTTACATACAGGGTGCAAATTATATATCCAACAACTCCTTATACACTTGCTTTACCACAAATCTGTTAATCAAAGTACTTAAAATTTGATTGATGTGAACTGATACTGCATAGTTTCGATTAGCCAGTGTGAAAAGTTTTGCCTTCCCTCTCCCCTCAAAGTTATCAATTTTCAATTGAAATAATAGTGATCCAGTAGCAGGAGCCTTGGCTAAATTTTTCAACTCCCCAGCTAGGACACTGAGGATTATTATTGCATCCCAATCACTACACAAGCCAAGATCTTAGAATAGGTATTGAACTGTATGCTTAATTACAAAGCCATCAAGAGAAAATAAGTTTGTTTTTTAATGGTAAAGACATAGCTTTGCCTTCTACAGAAGTTGTTTCTGCATTTAACTTAAAAAAAAATCTACATAAATAGACAGTGAACTGATATCTTTACCCAAGATGATGCAACACAATCACACTATATGAAGAGGGGAGAACTTCAAATGATTTGTGGAAGCCCACCCAGTGAGAAATAAAAACATTGTGCTCTTTCACAATATTAGCTAGTCCAAGGTATTTTGAGAAACTTTAAGTGGCTGCTCAGACACTCTTGATTAGTCAAGCACAACGATACAGCTTTTCACATAGTTTCTTCAAGAGTGTGAAAATTTGTAACAAGCCAAAGAGAAGAAACAAAATAAATAGTAATCGAACAGTTCTCAGACAAATGCTCATTCTGATTGATTTATTCAGAAAATGACCAAATATATTTGCCAGAAAGATTCAGGGGTATACAATGACTTGTCTTTTTCTCTGTACCATATTTTTTTAAAAAATTTGTTCATGGGATGTGGGCGTCGCTGGTTAGGACAGCATTTATTGCCCATCCTAATTGCCCTCGAGAAGGTGGTAGTGAGCCGCCTTCTCGAGTGCTGCAGTCCATGTGGGGTAGGTACACCCACAGGATGTTGATAGTGGGGGATTCAGCAATTGTTATGCCACTGAATGTCAAGGGGAGATGGTTAGATTCTCTCTTGTTTGAGATAGTCAATGCCTGGCACTTGTGTGGCGCTGCAAATGAGCTGAGTTAGGGACACAGACAGGCAGTTATGAAAATAGGTGGCCTTTGTGATAAGAGGATATGGAGTTAAGACGTTCAGCTTGGGGTTTAATAGGACACCAAGGTTGCAAACAGTCTTATTTAACTGGAGACATAGGCTGGAGATGGGGATAGAATTGGTGGCAAGGGTACCAAGTATGTGGCATGGGCTTCTTTGGTCTTCTGAAAATTTAACTGGAGAGAATTGCAACCCATCAAAGACCTGATGTCAGACAAGCTATCTGACAACACTGACAGTGGAAGGGTCACAACAGGTTGTGCAGTGATAGAACTGTATGCTCTTCATGATAAACCTGACTCCATGTCTTGAGATGACATCAGCAAGAAGTAGCAAGAAGATGAGGAAAAGGCGGCCAAGGATAAATCCTTGGAGGACTCCAAAGGTCATGGTGTAAGGATGGGAGGAAAAACTGGAAAAGCTCAGGCACTGACTATATAGGTGAGTAGAATGAAAATAGGGCTCTGTTCAATGAAGGAGTAAAGTATGGTTGACTGGGTCAAAGCCTGTAGAAAGGTCATGGCCACAGTCACAGGGGACGTAATTTATAACATCGACTGGGGTAGTTACAATGCAGTGGCAGAAACCTGAAGGGAGAGACCGAAGTTGTGGAAAAAATGGGCACAAGCGTGGGAGGTGAAACATATTTAAGGACTTGTTGGGTCATTTGACACTAACGATGGAATTGGATTGACATTACTGCTGCATCAAGTGTTACACATCTACTTTTTTTTTTATACGTTCATAAAATGTGGGTGTCTCTGGCAAGGCTAGCATTTATTGCCCATCCCTAATTGCCCTTGAGAAGGTGGTGGTGAGCTGCTTTCTTGAACCACCGCAGTCCCTAGGGTGTGCACCAAAATTGTTTTTAGGAAGGGAGTTCCAGGATTTTGACCCAGTGACAGTGAAGGAACGGCGATATCGTTCCAAATCAGGATGGTGTGGGGCTTGGAGGGGAACTTGCAGGTGGTGGTGTTCCCATGCATTTGCTGCCCTTGTCCTTCTAGGTGGTAGAGGTCATGGGTTTGGAAGATGCTGTCTAAGGAGCAGTGCATCTTGTAGATGGTACATTGCTGCCACTGTGTGCTGGTGGCGAACGGAGTGAATGCTGAAGGTGGTGGATGGGGTGCCAATCAAGTGGGCTGCTTTGTCCTGGAGGGTGTCAAGCTTCTTGAGTGTTGTTGGAGCTGCACCAATCCAGACAAGTGGTGAGTATTCCATTACACTCCTGACTTGTGCCTTGTAGCTGGTGGACAGGCATTGGGGAGGCAGGAGATGAGTTACTTGCTGCAGAATTTCTAGCCTCTGCTCTGTTCTTGTAGCCACATTTATGCGCTGGTCCAGTTCAGTTTCTGGTCAATGGTAACTCCCATAGTGGGGGGATTCAACAATGCTAATGCTATTGAATGCAAGGGAAGATGGTTCGATTCGCTCTTGTTTGAGATTGTCATTGCCTGGCACTTTTTCATTCCTAGACAAGTCAGCCTCCTGCCATGTTGTTTGGGGGTGGTGTGGTGACGGAGGAGGAGCGAGGTGGACCGAGAGAGGGAGAAAAGCAGGCCAAGTGGGGAAGGCTGAGGTAGGAGCAGCAAGAGAGTGAGGAGTGAGGCAGGAAGGGAGGGAGGAGTGAGGCGGGGAGGAGTGAGGCAAGCCGAGGGAGGGATGAAAGACTGGCAGGCAGAGGGAGGAAGGAGACCCACAGACTGGTGGAGAGAGTGAGACAGACAGAGGGTGGAGTGTGTGACAGGCAGAGGGAGGGAATGAGTAATAGAGGGAACCCACAAGAGATCACACAAGTGCAAACACATGAGCAAAGGGCAAGTGAAACAAACGGGGAAGATAATAGGCAACAGATAGAGAGAAGTAATGTAACAAAGGAGAGACTTACAGAAAGGAACAGAAGAGATAAAAAGAAAATTAGGAATAAAGAAACTGGCAAAGGAAACTGTATGAATGCGTGGAAGACAAAGAATGTGGAGAATGGAAACCAAGTTAAAAATGAGAATTTTATAAAATGTTTCATCTGATCAACACTGATCAACTAGTCTTGTATAAAAAAGGAGCAGTTGCTGACCTCAGTGAGAAACTTATTCATTTGTGCCTGCTTTGCTTTGAAGCGTTTAATCTTCTGATGAATTCTCTTGTCCTTTGCCAGCTGCTCCACTGTGGTCCATTGACAATGAAGGTAAGAACTGAACAGAGAGGGAAAAAATTAACTAGGATTGAGTGAGTCCCTATCATCAAGTAAAACTATAAAATCCTCCATTACCACATACTAGACATTTATAAATTGTCACTAGAACAGCTTAACTGCATTTTCCTGGGGGTGGCAGAAGAATGTTTCAATTCCTTTAAAATATATGACAACAAATAAGGTTACAGAAATACAAATTCATACTAATCGTATTAATGCAATGTCTCAATGTCTTTAAAGACGCCTTATCGGCAAAGGCAATAAAACATAAAAATAAGGGGCTGCAAATCACAAAAGAGCAGGATAACTCAATATTTGGTAGCTGACGACCTGTTACTCATAAGTCTGATAGCACTTAACATTGTCTTAAAGGGGAAAAGGTAAAGTTTAAAATTTGGTTCCATTATTGATGCTATAGTAACGGACCAAATTTGATGCTATCCTAGCAAACCGAATTCAGGTAGATTAATAACTCTTAGAATAATTTTCTGCCTGTATTGTTGAAGTAAATCTACTTGTGCATGAAAGTCAAGAAAAGGTTCCTTTATACTTAATAAAATTAGGATTGCTCCACTCCAAGCTATTTTACATAAAAGTAGCTAAAAGCTGAGCAACTATTATTCTGCCACTGCTTTTCAGTATCCTTAATGAAAAAGACACTGCACAAATGTACTGTGCATGTACTAAGGCACAGAGGCCAATAAAGTCCAAGGTTCAATATCTGGTCTGTGGTGTTTTGAGCAAATTGAAGGGCAGAATTCTACCTTCAACATCTTGCCCTTTGATAAGAAGCTCAGCAAGGTAGGAGGAAGTACAGAAAGATAACCTGTGGCCAGTAGTCGGCAGCACTGATACCTAACTCTATGAACTGAAGGACAAAGATTGCTGGTCTGGGCAGAACCCAGTAGATGTATGGCAGATCACTGTCATAGCATGAAAGGCAAACTGTCTTCAAGTGCAGTATCACTGCAAATCCCAATTACACTAACGTACCCATTTCCCTAAACTCATTTCAGAACTGTCACCTGAGTGAGCAGTCGTAGTGATGGTACTCACTTTGGAAGATTTTGAATATAGGAAGCCATTGTTATCAGTGGAAGGCTTACGGTATGAAATGTCATGTGAAGCCAAAACAAAAACAATAGCACTTTAAAGAGTTCATAAAGCCGGCGTTATATTTTTGATGTGCAATAATTGCTTATAAAAATCTATTTTATTTATGTATTTATTTAGAGATACAGCACTGAAACTGGCCCTTTGGCACACCGAGTCTGTGCCGACCATCAACCACCCATTTACACTAATCCTACATTAATTCCATTACCCTCTCACATCCCCACCCTCCCTCAATTCCCCTACCACCTACCTACACTAGGGGCAATTTATAATGGCCAATTTACCTATCAACCTGCAAGTCTTTGGCTGTGGGAGGAAACCGGAGCACCCGGCGGAAACCCACGCAGTCACAGGGAGAACTTGCAAACTCCGCATAGGCAGTACCCAGAATCGAATCCAGGTCGCTGGAGCTGTGAGGCTGCGGTGCTAACCACTGCGCCGCCGTTTTCTCAAGCACTTCCAGACATTTAAACAAGACATCATATAAATGCAAACATTTTAGCTATTTTGCTCAGAGAAACAAGGTAAGAAAAACCTCTCTATTGTTCAATGTTAAGAGGAACACTAGTATTTTCCCACACACCCTTTACATAGTAAAGAACGGAGTTGTCAAATAGCTGACACCATTATCAAAAATAATTTGGGAAGGGGTAAGAACTGGGCAACACACCATATCTAACACTACATGTTAAACCTAGCTTCAAATCCTCCAGATTTATAAGCTTCACCCATCTGCCTATTACTGTTTTAGACTGAAGAAAAAGAGGCAGCCTTACTCAGCATTCTGGGGAGGAATCATCTCAGAGTGACATGCACATCTGCACTGCTGCATTTGTAGTCCACTGGTGATGTACACTGTTGGTGTATTTTGAGAGTCTGCTTCTTGCCTAAATCCCCTTTACTCAGGGATGCAATGAACTCTAAACATGATGTAAACACCATGCTTCAAAGATGGTGAAAAAGCTCGGAATTGAAAAGTTTATGGGAAATGCATAGATTCAAATGCACAAAATACAGTCTATAGTTGTTTAAATATTACACAACTCACGTAATTGAAGGTAAAATACTGCAAACACTAGAATTTACCTTCAATTCCTGTCAACCATGGTGGAGGTACTTTAAAACCTTCCGGATGCAACATCAAGTTCAACAATTTCAGATCAAAAGCACTGCTCCCATTTTTATTTGGACAGCAGGTGCTGGTAATGATTCTGTTCATTAAACCACTTCTGCCTTCCACCCTATCCTCCCCTCCCACCTGCTTACCCTGTACTTGCTTAAAACTTGTAACATTTTTCAGTTCTGGTCTCTGACCTGAAACATCAACACAGTTTGTCTCCCCACAGATGCTGCCTGGCCTACTGAGTATTTCCAGCAGTTTGTTTATATTACACATAATTAAAGGGTTTATGTTAATAATTTTATTTTTAATACAATGTTCGGTCTCTGGTTATTGACAGAAGATGGCAGCCAGTGTTTGCTGCTGCTATTTCATTGTTTATTACTTACCTCTTTTGTACTTTTGATGGATAGTTATTGTTTAGTTTTGCTACTTGGTCATTGGTATGTTTTCTTCCTGTGCATTTGCAGTTTAAGTGCTTATCAAATGATACTGGGGATAATGGTAAGATGACAGCGAGGTGCAAAACATGTACTAAGTTTCTCAATTAATATGAAGTAGCCACCAAGGCTTTCATATGAACATTGAAAGGCACACAAACTGAGCCTAAGGGTATTTAATTTTCCACTGAGTAGCTCCCAAAATCATGCTCAGGGCAGGAAACCTTCTGGGCTTCACAAGGACATAATTTTCATCAATCTGCTTTATGGTACAGAGTCACCCATGTGGGAAAAGAATACCAATGCACAATTTCAGGTTTAAATTTAACCCATAAACATACTTACTAGTTTTTGTATTTGACAAATAATTCTTCTACTTCCACCTCTTCTCCAGACTCGGTCTGAAATCACAAGCACATTGTAGAATCTGATGTCAACACAACCATTTGTCACTGTCATTTAAATCTCCAGGCAATTCACTATGAAGTGGTTAGGGACACAGTTGTAACGTGCTTAAGTAGAATTAGAAAGAAAAGAACACCAGAAGTTTCCTTCGGCGGGGATTACTTTTTCCCCCTGCAATACCCCTACAAAAAGCTATCAATTCCAACTACTCTGCTTACTGTGTCAACCAACTCATGAATCATTTTATCTCCTCCTTAACCACCAGCTACTTCATTCACAATAACCTGACCTCGACCTGGCTTCCTGCCAAACCCACAGCGTTAAGCAGATGCCAAATGTACCATTTCCTGAGGCAGCAGCCAGTTTGCAGCTGCACTACTGGAAGCCACATGTATTATTGTTGGCAATCTTAAAAATTAATCTCAAAAAGTGTTACAATTTAAAATATAGCCCCTACTTTAGTGAAAATTTAAATAAATTCAGAATTATGTATTATTGTTTGCGGTATATGTACATTTTCAGTATATGGCCAGTTATTCAGACTACTAAATTGTCAATCCATATAAACAACAGCCGCTAAAAGGATCTAAATACGCCCAAATTTTGTCCTGCTACTGTTACATGGCTGCCAGCTGTTACTGACAGATCAAATATCTACACTTCAGACTGAAAATTGAGAATTATGAAAAGACCAGTTGGTCAATTATTCCCCATATGCAACAGTTTAAACCAAATGTTAATACTTACAGTTTTCTTCACTAGTCGCATGCTCAAAATCTTCTCGGTAACTGGACCAGCTGCAGGCTCCTAAAAAAACAATCATTTAGCAAATAGTGCTGCAAATCTGACTCTATTATATACATACATGAATGCTTATAATCACATGATCCTTACAAACCACCTCACAGGTGCCTTAGCAGCACCACAGACTGAAGATCTGAATAAATTGGTCAAATGTACTCCTTGCAAGAGAATGCAATGGGACTGAGGGAAAGGGCATAACAAAATTCAGAAAATGGGAACATAACTTAATTTTCACTGTGATTTTCTAATTAGGTAAATAAAATCAAGTCAGTCAAAATCTATGCCACTTTTTGCATCCATATATACATTAGTTATCTGTTTTAAACCAGTAATTTTCAATCACATCAGTTTGCTTCACTTTTTAGCCTTTTAGATGGTTTCCTTGTATAATTTGCATATTGCAGCAGTTCTTATGGAGGAAGTGGTTTGCAATCAAAATACTGAGTACTTTGTAAACTTGTTCAGTACTATACCAAACAATGTTGAGCATCTTATGGGATATGTTTTAACAAACTGCCAAAGTAGCTTATGATAGATGTAGTCCTTATTGTTTGAGATTTTCGAAGTCCAGCATATTAACAGTATAAACAGTGCCAACAAATTCCAATATTTGAGTGACTGCCACAAGATTGCGCAATGATATCTTATCACAGGACACCTTTTTTGCTAATATTTTTGTAGTGTCACCTTCCCTACAGAAAATTCTAGTTAGAATCAAAGACCAAAAGATGAACCAGACTGAGAAAACATGAACTGCCATTAATCGGCAAGCAATTCCAGTTTGTTTCTTTTCTGAAGCAAACACTATGCAGTGCAATGTGCTCTCACATCTTAGGAAATTACGGCTTAGGCCCTTGACACGTCACCACAGACAACATTAATTCCACTTGTTTACAGGAATCTTATTTGCAAGTTTTTCATATCTATTTTTGTTTGGGGGTGGGGAGGAGAGTGAAAAACACTGAGGTTTCACTCTCAGAAATAGATTTCAAAAGTAATTTTTCTTTAATTTACTGATCTTGGGAGTGTCAGGACTTCAGCAGAAAGAAAGACACAAGAAGCTCACGGAATGGGCACATTGAATTCAATTCAGCTCCTGAGCAGAACACAGCTGGGATAAGGGTCCTTTCCTTACAGAAAACACATGCTCAATACTGATGCAAACAAGAGCAGCAGGATCAAAAAATATTCATTTGAGTTTGAAGTCCAACAGGTTGGAAAGAACAAATTGGTATTTTGTATAGTGCCTTTCACAACCTCCAAACATCCCAACGTGCATTACTGTCAATGAAGGGCAGTCACTGTTATAATGTAGGAAATGTGGCAGCTAATTTGTTTCCACAGCAAACTTCCATTTATAGAAATACAATAGTGACTGGATAATCTGTTTTAGTAATGTTGGTCGAGGGATAACTGTTAGCCATGACACTGGAAGAATCTCTGCCTCCAAAATATTGCCAGGGGATTGTTTACATCCGAGAGGAAAAGCGATGTATGGACAGCATTTTAATTCAAAGGATTATCGACTGCTCCAGAAGATCATCTTGACCTCTGCTTTCATTTGGCTGTAAGATCTATCTACAATTTTGCAGAAACAAGGACAGAAGAATTTTCTCTCACCTCGTCCTACTCACTCATTTATTACTTTGGGGCAGAATAATTTATTTATTTATTTAAAACAGGCCCTTCGGCCCACCGAGTCTGTGCCGACCAACAACCACCCATTTATACTAACCCTACAGTAATCCCATATCCCCTACCACCTACCTACACTAGGGGCAATTTACAATGGCCAATTTACCTATCAACCTGCAAGTCTTTGGCTGTGGGAGGAAACCGGAGCACCCGGCGGAAACCCACGCGGTCACAGGGAGAACTTGCAAACTCCGCACAGGCAGTACCCAGAATCGAACCCGGGTCCCTGGAGCTCTGAGGCTGCGGTGCTAACCACTGCGCCGCTAACTGAAGGTAGATAAATTTATTCCCCCATAGTAACTTCAGAAAGAAGGAGATTCATTGCACCAAAAGCGATGACAAAACTACAGTTGCACAGTAAAACTTAGAAAATTGTTTGCTAAAGTTGCATGCAAAGTTACACGTTCAAACAAGCAAACCTTTCCTTTTCGATATGAGAACCAAACATTCCTTAGAGACTGAATGATCCTGATTCTGGTTCTCACAGAAAACCAAATGCTAATACTTTCAACTGTCCATAAAGATTCCAGATCTGTCCTACTATGAATTTATAACAGAGTGGGTAAAGTAATTAAGTCAGAGTACAGTGCTCCTCTGATGCCTCAGTTGCCAATCACAAAGGCCAGGAAGCTTCAAGATACAATCGCTAGTTTCAGCTGAGTTAACTCAGTAGGACACTAGAACAAAAAATTGGAGGTGGGGCAAAAGTACAAGATCAGCCAGGAATTGATCTCCGCAACAATGCAATTTTTGTTCAATCACACTATTGATATTCAGGCTCAGATCTTCCAAACCTCATCCCATCTATTTCAAATTGGTCAACACCAATTAGATAATCTAGGCTTTAATATCTATGCTCACTCACTACTAACTACTGGGTGCTGCAACAGAGGACATCCTGAAATGGTAGTACAGTACTCCTGTCAACAGCTTAACCAAAGGGAGGAATATTGGGAAGTATAATGGTGAATACATAATTTTTTTTGCACTAGATAAAATCTGATGACAGTTTAAATATAACCAGCAAATGGTCATTACAAAAAAAAATCTTGTGGAACTTTGGGCCCTTATCAGTCAATTCCAGTCATACTCTTTTCAAACGATTTTTGTTGCAGGATAGTTATAGGAAAATATAGACATATGTTAAAAACATTGCATATGGTTTGTACTCCTTGTCAACAAACCTTACCTTCTAGGTCACAATATTGAGTCACTTTTTTTGTTCACCTTGAAAAATCAGTATGCAAGTATTTGTAAAGGAAAATCCCTATTTAAAGATGTAAACATTTCCTGTGCAAATAGCCTGTCACAATGTAGTCACAGGTTCCCACCTTTTGATGGCACGCCAGAGCAGTCTCAAATTTCTCCTCCAGTTCTACCAGCCATGTTATTTTTATTGGATGTGAAGTTACGAGGAGAGATTGGGTCGACTAGACCTATATTCACTAGAGTTTAGAAGAATGAGAGGGGATCTCATAGAAACCTATAAAATTCTAACAAGACTAGACAGGCTAGATTCAGGGAGGATGTTCCCGAAGACTGGGGAGTCCAGAACCAGGAGTCACAGTCTCAGGATATGGGGTATGCCATTTAGAACCGAGGCTAGGAGAAATTTCTTCACTCAGAGGGTGGTGAACCTGTGGAATTCTCTACCGCAGAAGGAAGTGGAGGCCAAAACATTAAATATATTCAAGAAGGAGATAGATATATTTTTCAATGCCAAAGGGATAAAGGAATATGGGGAGAAAGCAGGAACAGGGTACTGAATTAGACGATCAGCCATGATCTTTTTTGTATGGCAGAGCAGGCCTGAAGGGCCAAATTGCCTACTCCTGCTCCTATTTTCTATGTTTCTATGTTAATTTGCAATACTTCATTTTTGCTACTCAAAGTTACTTTTTTTCCCCCCTAGTTTCCAACTGCTTTTTGCTAGCAGCCACCCAATCACTGGCACCCAATGGGCTCTCCAACATCGGTCCACTGTTTGTTCCCCACCAAGCTCACTCGAATCTTCTCAGCCCAACTCAGTGCTTCGAGCCCTCCAATGCCCAAATTTTCTTGAGTCTGATGACTTCTCTGTGGCTCCCACTGCTCCACAGACCCTTACCAGTATCCCCGGTCTTCAGCAACTCAATGGCCTCTACCTGACTATTGGCTAGGTGTGCTTGAAAAGTTGGTTACAGGCCTTCATCAGGGCAGGAGGAACTAGCTTAAGAGCATCCTTATATTAGCAATTGCTATTTAATGCATTTAAGGTCTTAAAAAAACAGGACCCTTTAATGAATCCCAATCTTGCACTTAAAAAGTGGATTCCTAGTGAAAGCCAGTAATCAGTTTTGGAACTACAAAAAGTGAATTTGCTCACCCACCAAAATTTGCCTCTACCATAGGTTCCCACTCAGTCCCTTCCCTCATCTTTTCACTCTCCTTCCTATCACTCCTGCATTTTCATCCCATCAGTTCCTGCCTCTGACTGCATCCCTTTTCAACCAACAGCCTGCATTCACCAACAGTAAATGCAACACGTGGCCTAGATTCCTCTCCTCACCCACAAATGACCTAAAGATATTCACAACTTGGTCTGCAGCACTACCCAGATCTTACCCTCACCTGCTGCCCCCTGATCTTTTCATCTTCCAACCTAACACCCACTACTTCTCCCCAATGTTGTCTTGGCAGCCCATACCACTGGCTCCAACTGGCACTTCACAATCACCAGCTCTTAAATTCTACCTTCTTCATCATATCACTTCCCATCCAAAAGGAATAGAAAAGGTGGGGGGGAAGCTAAGAGTCAGAAGTGTTAAAAAGTGAGAAAGGAGGAAAAGAAGTGAACCACAAAGCAAAGGTACAATAAGGGAAAGAGAAGCTGCAATACAGACACAGTAATAGAGAATGCATGCTCCGACTTATTGTACCAGTCACAGAACGCTCTTGATTATATAGCAAAGAATTGTGCACAACACCAAAACTTTGTGTACTGATTACCCTTACTTCCCATGTCATGATTTTTGAGAAATGCTTTTGAAACTATTGATTGCATATTAAATTTGGTGAGTCACAATATTCCATTTCAAAATGAATTGAAAGCTCGCTTCTCAGGCTCTTGTCAATGCATAGATAGATTTTTTTAAAAATTCATTCATGAGATTTGGGCGTCGCTGCCCAGGCCAGCATTTATTGCCCATCCCTAATTGCCCTTGAGAAAGCGGCGGTGAGCTGCCGCCTTCTTGAACCGCTGCAATCCATTTGGGGTAGGTACACCCACAGTGCTGTTAAGCAGTGCTATTAGGAAGGGAGTTCCAGGATTTTGGCCCAGCGACAGTGAAGGAACGGCGATATAGTTCCAAGACATGATGGTGTGTGACTTGGACAGGAACTTGAAGGTGGTGGTGTTCCCGTGCATTTGCTGCCCTGGTTCTTCTAGTTGGTAGAGGTCGCGGGTTTAGAAGGTGCCGTCTAAGGAACCTTGGTGCATCGCTGCAGTGCATCTTGTAGATGGTACACACTGCTGCCACTGTGCATCGGTGGTGGAGGGAGTGAATGTTTGTACATGGGGTGCCAATCAAGTGGGCTGCTTTGTCCTGGATGGTGTTTAGCTTCTTGAATGTTGTTGGAGCTGCACCCATCCAGGCAAGTGGAGAGTATTCCATCACACTCCTGACTTGTGCCTTGTAGATGGTGGACAGGCTTTGGGGAGTCAGGAGGTGAGTTACTCGCCTCAGGATTCCTAGCCTCTGACCTGCTCTTGTAGCCACGGTATTTATATGGCTACTCCAGTTCAGTTTCTGGTCAATGGTAGCCCCTAGGATGTTGATTGTGTTAAAAGTGTCAATTTGGATGCAGTATTTATGACACCGGTACATGGTAAAGTGGTAAGGATTTCAATGTTATAAAATATTAAATGCTAAAATAACAGTAGCTGTATAGCATATTGAAACTTAATAGAAAAAAATTGTGCCTTTTTGCAGTTTCAGGTGCTGGCCACTGAGTGTCACTGTGGAGCACCATTAGTTTGACTCAACTAGCAGCCATGTTATAGGCAAATCAATTAAGTGCTTACAGGTTTTAATTGAAGTGAAAATAGAGAAGTAATAAAGTGAGGGCAATAATGCTTTAAATGCACAAATCTAATAAAACGTATTTCACACTTTTGTTTAAAGTTTAATTGGTAACTGTAACATGGTGATAGCAAGATAATGGTTTCCCCTCAAACAATGTACAGCCAGTTGTTACAATGTGAATTCATCAGATTTTAACTGTGCATATATAGGTAGTGAGCACCATTTAACCAACTTAAGCTCAGTATGATAAAAAATATGCAAAGGGTTTAATGATGTACATTTCTGTAATTGGAGTAAACAAAATTTGTATTTAAAGTTCTAAAGTGCAACAAAAGTTGTATCATAAAATAGCTCGATTAATATGAATAAAACTGTTCCCACATCAGTTCACTCCAAGCTAAGGAGAAAAAACTGAAATGCCTAATTGGTCATATTTATATTTCACTTATGAAATACGAAGCTTAAAATCTTTCAACTCTGATCAAATGAACCTAAATTGTTAATTGTAAATGACTTACAGCCAATACCTGTTCTGACTGTGAAGTGCTTAATGGTGAATCTTTTCCTGCATCATCATCATCAGATATTTTAAACTCTAGGTCCTCCGTATATCGCTTTCTTTTCACTTGTCGACTAGAACGGCGCTTCTGAAAAGTGAGAATGGAATTTGTCAATAAAAACTGTTATAATACATCCTGCAAAATTAGCAACATTTGGCAATCAACTTTAAGTTTTCATTGATTCCAATGAAGCAATCTGGAATTTACAAAAGTGAAAACAGGTATATACAAACAGCTGGTTTGTGCTTAAATTGTGTGCCAGTGATGGGTCTGATTTTAAACTATTTTCTGTATCAAGCAATTACAAGATAGTTACAACACTGATTATGTGCAGTATAAATGTGGCTTAGTAGCAACCCTAGAACATCTCTTACTGGACTAACCCAAGAGCAAAATACTGCAGATGCTGTAAATCTGAAACAGAAAATGCTGGAAATAAAGCAGGTCTGACAACATCTGTGGAAAGAGAAACAGAGTTAAAGTTTCAGGCTACTAGTGAAACGTCATTGGCCTGAAACTTTAACTCTTTCTCTCTTCACAGATGCTGCCAGAACTGCTGAGTATTTCCAACATTTTCTGTTCTTATTTCTTACTGCACTAGATATTGAAAAAAAAAATCCTTGCCAGTTAATACTATTGTTGCTTTATTAAATGGCGATCAACAAGCTTTGAATTAATAGATCTAACAGGCAAATCAGGCAGAACCTCTTTACCCATAGAGTTGCTAGATCTTGCTACTACAAGGTCTAGTTGAGAATCACAGCATAGATGCACTAAAAAGGAAGGTAGGTAAACATAAGGGAGAAAGGAACAGAAAGTGATGCTGATAGGATAAGACAAAGAGGAGAGGGAGGGAGCTAACGTGGAGCATAAACCGTTTGGGCGGAATGATCTGTTTCTATGTAATCTGCCTTTTATGCTGGGGCTCAGGCGATAGGAACGGAGTCCATACATCTTTACTGTAGATAGAGGAGGAGATTCATGCTAGACAGATGATGAAAGTGAACAATGGTGCAAACTCACCCAGGCACCTGAACTTCTATTCTTTCAACTTGCCACACATCTGTCCGAGCCAACAGGGTGACCCGCTGTGTTTCCCCCCACTGAAATAATTTATGGCCATCTGCTTAAAGATACATGATGTGGTATTGACTGTCTGTCTATGGAAAATTGCACTTTAAAAACTTGTCCTTGTTCCTGACTTTCAACTTAACCAATCTGAACATAATTGTATGGAGGAAGTCAGACACGAGTAATATGCATCTTTAGAATGGAGTAGTGGGATATAAGAACAAAGAACAGTACAGTATAGGAATAGGCCATTTGGCCCTCCAAGCCTGCGCCGATCTTGATGCCTGCCTAAACTAAAACCTTCTGCACTTCCGGGGTCCGCATCCCTCTATTCCCATCCTATTCATGTATTTGTCAAGATGCCTCTTAAACGTCGCTATCGCACCTACTTGCACGACCTCCCCCGGCAGCAAGTTCCAGGCACTCACCAGCCTCTGCGAAAAGAACTTGCCTCGCACATCCCCTCGAAACTTTGCCCCTCTTACCTTAAACCTATGTCCCCTAGTAACTGACTCTTCCACCCTGGGAAAAAGCTTCTGACTATCCACTCTGTCCATGCCACTCATAACTTTGTAAACCTCTATCATGTCACCCCTCCACCTCCGTCGTTCCAGTGAAAACAATCCAGGTTTATCCAACTTCTCCTCATAGCAAATACCCTCCAGACCAGGCAACATCATGGTAAACCTCTTCTGTACCCTCTCCAAAGCCTCCACGTCCTTCTGGTAGTGTGGCGACCAGAATTGCACGCAATATTCCAAGTGTGGCCTAACTAAGGTTCTGTACAGCTGCAGCATGACTTGCCAATTTTTACACTCTATGCCCCGACCGATGAAGGCAAGCATGCCATATGCCTTCTTGACTACCTTATCCACCTGCGTTGCCACTTTCAGTGACCTGTGGACCTGTACGCGCAGATCTCTCTGCCTGTCAATACTCCGAAGGGTTCTGCCATTTACTGTATTTTTCCCACCTGTATTAGATCTTCCAAAATGCATTACCTTACATTTGTCCGGATTAAACTCCATCTGCCATTTCTCCGCCCAAGTCTCCAACCGATCTATATCCTGCTATATCCTCTGACAATCCTCATCACTATCCGCAACTCCACCAACCATTGTGTCGTCCGCAAACTTACTAATCAGACCAGCTACATTTTCCTCCAAATCACATATATGCTACAAACAGCAAAAGTCCCAGCACTGATCCCTGCGGAACACCACTAGTCACATCCCTCCATTCAGAAAAGCACCCTTCCACTGCTACCCTCTGTCTTCTATGACTGAGCCAGTTCTGTATCCATCTTGCCAGCTCTGATCCTGTGTGACTTCACCTTTTGTACCAGTCTGCCATGAGGGACCTTGTCAAAAGCTTTACTGAAGTCCATGTAGACAACATTCACTGCCTTTCCTTCATCAATCATCTTCGTCACTTCCTCAAAAAAATCAAGTTAGCGAGACACGACCTCCCCTTCACAAAACCATGCTGCCTCTCGCTAATAATTTCATTTGTTTCCAAATGGGAGTAAATCCTGTCCCAAAGAATCCCCTCCAATAATTTCCCTACCACTGACGTAAGGCTCACCGGCCTATAATTTCCTGGATTATCCTTGCTACCCTTCTTAAACAAAGGAACAACATTGGCTATTCTCCAGTCCTCTGGGACCTCACCTGTAGCCAATGAGGATGCAAAGATTTCTGACAAGGCCCCAGCAATTTCCTCCCTTGCCTCCCTCTGGGGTAGATCCCATCAGGCCCTGGGGACGTATCTACCTTAATGCTTTGCAAGAAGCCCACCACCACCTCCTTTTTGATAACGACATGACCCAGACTATCTACACTCCCTTCCCTAGACTCATCATCCACTCTTTGGTGAATAGTGATGCAAAGTACTCATTTTGTACCTTGCCCATTTCCTCTGGCTCCACGCATAGATTCCCTCCTCTGTCCTTGAGTGGGCCAACCCTTTCCCTGGCTACCCTCTTGCTCTTTATATATGTATAAAAAGCCTTGGGATTCTCCTTAATCCTGTTTGCCAATGACTTTTCATGACCCCTTTTAGCCCTCCTGACTCCTTGCTCAAGTTCCTTCCTACTTTCTTTATATTCCTCAAAAGATATATTGGAATACCCAAGACCTTGCGTTACTGTCTGTTTGATAACCATAAAACAATTATAAAAGTTTAATAAATTGTAGCCCCTCAACAAGGATATGCAAAGCATCAAGATAAAGTATAAGATGAATGGTGCTGCACACAAAATTACAGCATTAACGAAATGTTTCTCCATAATCCATCTCTACCACACAAAGCAAAACAATAAAAACTTTCCAATAAAAAACCTCCAGTAAATGCTGGAAATCAAACTTGGATTTTTATAGCAGCATTAGTATATGTTTTATAGGGAAGAAAAAAAGGCAGAGATGTTGAACCATAGCTATACAGTTTAGCAAGGTAACCAAAGCTTGATTGAAAAGAATAGCAGCTGAGTGGGGAATATATACTGAAATATACAACACACATACTCCACAGGGATCTAGTGATAAAAGTGAGGATTTTAAATTCAATGTACTGGAGGAAAGCGAGTGAATTTAAGTGCAAGACATGATAGGGATGATTGCATTTTGGAGTTTAAGGATGGTTGAAGCTAGGGGTCAGGCAAGGACATCCAGAAGTGATGAAAGTGGGAATAAGGGTATAAGCAATGGTGTTGGTGGATGTTGAGAAGGGCTGGACGTGGACGTCTAGAGAAGGGCTTAAATGGAACCACTCAATTTCTAATGTTACAAAAATGTTCAACAGAATTGGTAATTTAAAATAAATAAGTTGCAGGCCAACTTGGATAAATTGAGTCAATGAGCTCATATTTGACAGATTTCATTTAAAGTGGACTAGTGCACAATCTTGAAAATGGAGTTCAGCAAACTCCAGTCTTGTCAATTAACATCACATCAGCCTACTCTCAATCATCAGCAAAGATATGGAAGGTGTCTTCGACTGTGCTTTCAAGAGGTACGCACGCACCAGGAACCGGCTCACTGATGCTCAGCTTGCATTCTGCCAGGAGCACTTGGCCCCAAACCTCATTACAGCTTCCATCCAAACATGGACAAAAGATCTGAATTCCAAATAAAAACAGAAAGTGCTGGAAAAACTCAGCAGCATCCGTGGAGAGAAGCAGAGTTAACGTTTCAGGTCTGTGACCTATCATCAGAAGATTTGAGAGGGGAATGGCCCGCCTGCCTGAGGTAAATCAAGGCCCTTAAGTGGCCACTTAACAGCCACTTAAGGGCCCTTGCCTGCCTCCACGGGTATCTTAACCCGTGGCAAGCGGATGTGCTGTTGACGTGAAAGGCCGCCCAGCAAAAGCTGCCGGCCTTTCTGCGCCCCAGGGGCAGGGGTCATGGCAGTCGGGCACAGGGTGCTCGATTGAGGGCTGCCCCCACCTCCTAACAAACCCTATGGGACCCAAGACATCCCCCTCCCCATCACTCCAGCCTCACCAAGGAAGGACCGATCTCCCTGGTGAGGCAAGCCCAACTTACACCTTTGTTCCTGGATCCCTGTCGTTGGCTGGGCTGCAGTCCCAGCAGTGTCCACTGCTGCTGGTGGCGCTGCTGGGATCAAGAGCTGCCAGCCCGCTGATTGGCCAGCAGCTCACTGAGGCGGGACCTCCTCCCTCAAGTGGGTGGAAGCCCCACCTCGGGACAATTAAAGCCCGGGGACCCTTAAAATACTGGACGGTTCCCCGGGCTAGGCAGAAGTAGGTTCACCACTGAATTTTACGTCGGTGGCAATTCCCATCCGCTTAAGGTAAAATACAGCCGCTTAACTCTGCTTCTCTCCCCACAGACGTGCCATTTTTAAAAAAAATTCATTCATGGGATGTGGGCGTCACTGGCTAGGCCAGCATTTATTGCCCATACCTAATTGCCCTTTAGAAGGTAGTGGCGAGCTGCCTTCTTGAACCGCTGCAGTCCATGTGTGATAGGTACACCCACAGTGCTGTTAGGAAGGGAGTTCCAGGATTTTGACCCAGTGACAGTGAAGAAACGGCAATATAGCTCCAAGTCAGGATGGTGTGTGGCCTGGAGAGGAACTTGCAGCTAGTGGTATTCCCATGCATCTGCTGCCCTTGTCCTTCTAGGTGGTAGATGTCACGGGTTTGGAAGGTGCTGTCGAAGGAGCCTTGGTGCGTTGCTGCAGTGCATCTTGTAGATGGTACACACTGCTGCCACTGGCTGGTGGTGGCGGAGGGAGTGAATGTTTGTAGTTGGGGTGCCAATCAAGTGGGCTGCTTTGTCCTGGATGGTATCGAACTTCTTGAGTGTTGTCGGAGCTGCACCCATCCAGCAAGTGGAGAGTATTCCATCACACTCCTGACTTGTGCCTTTTAGATGGTGGACAGGCTTTGGGGAGTCAAGAGGTGAATTACACCCAGCAAGATTCCTAGCCTCTGACCTGCTCTTGTAGCCACGGTATTTATATGGTGACTCCAGTTCAGTTTCTGGTCAATGGTAACCCCCAGATGTTGATAGTGGGGAATTCAGTGATGGTAATGCCAATGAATGTCAAGGGGAGATGGTTAGATTCTCTCATAATAAAAACAGTAAGTGCTGGAAATACTCAACAGATCAGGCAGCATTTGTGGGGAGAGAAGCAGAGTTAACGTTTCAGGTCTGTGACTTTTCAGCCGACCTCACAGGTCACAGACCTGAAACGTTAACTCTGCTTCTCTCTCCACAGATGCTGCCTGACCTACTGAGTATTTCCAGCACTTTGTTTTTATTTCAGAGTCGCTCTTGTTTGAGATAGTCATGGCCTGGCACTTGTGTGGCATGAATGTTACTTGCCTACTCTGCCATTCAATCAGATTATGGCTGATTTGATTGTGGCCTTAACTCTGCCTTCCTGCCAGCTCCCCATAACCCTTGATTCTCTGTAGATCAACAATCTATCCAGCTCAGTCTTGAATATATTCAACATATTCAACGACCCAGCCTCCATTGCTCTCTGGGGTAGAGAACTCCAAATATTCACAAACTCATCCTGAAGGCTACCTTTGCCAATTTGATTTGTCCAATCTATATGAAGATTAAAATCACCCATACATACTGCAGAATCTTAATTATTTCTTAATTTATACTCTGTCCCACAGTGCGGCTAACGTTAGGTGGCCTATAAACTATTCCCACCAGTGACTTCTTTCCTTTGCTATTTCTTATCCCCACCCAAACTGATTCTACATCTTGATTTGCCGAGCCAAGATTATTCCTCACTACTGTACTGATCTCTTCGTTTATTAAAAAGAGCTACCCCACCGCCTCTTCCATCCTTCAGAAATGTCTAATACCCTTTAATATTCACTTCTCAGCCTTGGTCACTCTGCAACCATGCCAGTGTATTGGCTATATCATACCCATTTATTTCTATTTGTGCCATCAATTCATCCGTCTTATTACGAATGCTGTGTGCATTTAGATCAGGAGCCTTTAATTCTGTCTTTTTACCATTTTTCCCTACTCTAACCCTATTTGCTGGTGCACTTGTTTGCACACACTGTCCCTTCCTGTCACACTTTGGTTATCATTACCCGCATTGCTACCTTGCACTATAGCCTTGTTCTTTCTCCCAAATTTTCTAAATCTCCCCTCACCTGAACATCTCCCACACCCCTAACTAATTTAGTTTAAAGCCCTCTCTACTGCCCTAATTATTCAATTTGCTGGGACACTGGTCCCAGCCTGGTGCAATTGAACCCATTCCAACAGTAAAGCTTCCTCTTTCTCCAGCACTGGTGCCAGTGCCCCATGAATCGAAACCCATTTCTCCCACACCAATCTTTGAGCCACGCATTCAACTCTCTGATCTTATTTACCTCATGGCAATTTGCTCATGGCTCAGGTAGTAATCCAGAGATTACCACTTTTGTGGTTCTGCTTTTTAATTTAACCCCTAGCTGCTCATACTCCCTCAGCAGAACCTCTTTCTTAGTCCTACCTATGTCATTGATACCGACATGGACCGACAACTGGATCCTTCCCTCCACTCCAAGTTCCTCTCCAGCCCTAAGGAGATGTCCTTAACCCTGACACTGAGCAGGCAACATACCTTCGCGACTCACGCACTCAGCTGCAGAAAACATTATCTATCCCCCTAACTATACTGTCCCCTACTACATTCCTTTTTATTCCCTCCACTTGAATGGTCCCCTGCACCACAGTGCCGTGGTCAGTATACTCAACCGCCCAGCAGCCCCTGCTCTTGTCCACACAGGCTGCAAGAACCTCGCACCTGTTAGACAAGAACAAGGGCTGAGGCTTCTCCTTTGCTCGCTTCTGAATCCCTATGCCTGCCTCACTTGTTGTCCCTGACCACGGACCAAATGTGAAGTACTTAACCTAAGGGTTGTGACTGCTTCCTGGAACAAAGCGTCCAAGTAACTTTCTCCCTCTCTGATGCATCAGTGTCCAAAGCTCGGACTCCTGCTCATCAACTCTGAGCCGAAGTTCCTTGACCTGCAGGTTCTTACGGCAGTTGGGATTACATTGGATCACCTTGGTGTCCACCAGCTCCCACATGCTACAGCTACAACACATCATCTGCCCTGCCATCTTTATTGTATGTTGTTTTTTCCCATCTTCCTCGCCACAACACTCCATCTCATCTCCTTGAAGCTCGCTGCCGGAGTAGATCCACTCTACAGGACGAGCGGCAAACTATTTAACCTACGTCACCTCCAGTCCAAAACCAAGGCCACTGCAACCTCTGTCATCGAGCTCCAGTACAATGCTTGTGTATGCGCACACTCAGAGGCCGAGCTTCAAACCCTCGTTGATGCATTCACAGAGGCGTGTGAAAGAATGGGCCTAAAGTTAAACATCCAGAAGACAAAGGTCCTCTACCAGCCTGATCCCACAGTGCAACACTGCCCCCACCGCCCCCCCCACCTTTCAAGATCCACGGCGAAACACTGGACAATGTGGTTCACTTCTCATTCGTACCTTGGGAGCCTCCTCTCAGCAAGGGCAGACATCAACGATGAAACTCAGCATCGCCTCCAGCGTGCCAGTGCAGCCTTCGGTCATCTGAGGAAAAGTGTGTTTGATGACGAAGACCTCAAATCTGGCACCAAGCTCATGGTCTACAGAGCCGCAGTGTTACCTTCCCTCCTTTATGCGTCAGAAACATGGACGCTGTACAGCAGACATCTCAAAGCCCTGGAGAGATAACACCAGCGGTGCCTCCACAAGATCCTGCAAATTCCATGGCAGGACAGACGCTCCAATATCAGTGTCCTCTCTCAGGCCAACACTCCAAGTATCAAGACATTGATCATGGCTAGTCAGTTACGCTGGGCAGGCGACGCAGTCAGCCTGCCTGACACAAGACTCCCAAAACAAGCTTTCTACTCCGAGCTCTGTCATGACAAGAGGCTACCAGGAGAGCACAGGAACGCTACAAAGATGTCCTTAAAGCCTCCCTGAAAAAATATGACATCTTCATTGATTCGTGGAAATCTTTTGCCTGAGATCACCCAAAATGGAGAAGAAGCATCTGCGACGGTACCAGCCAGTTCAAACAACATTGACATGCCCAGGCAGTGACCAGGTGCAAACAGCGGAAGGCGCGTTGGGAAACCCCAGCATCCCATTCACTCGCCTCACCAAACACCACCATCTGCCCCACCTATGGCAGAGTGTGCGGATCCAGAATTGGACGATCCAGTCACCTAAGGATCCACAACCCTGGAGTGGAAGAAAGTCATCCTCGTTCCCGAGGGACTGCCTAAGAAGGATGTTGTTTAACTAATTCGGGTTTCAAGTTTAGAAATTACACAATGATAATCTGAAGTTATGTTAAGTAGTTTAATTAGTTAAACTATAAATTTAACACAGTACTTATATATCCCTGGTACTATACTACCCCAGTTTAGAGAAAATAAAAGAAACCTTAATTATTTGAAATGGATAGAGATGACAGGGCAGGCAGTCACATCTATAAAATCAGTCGGCAGAGTTGAATTCAATGCCAGGAAGTATATATTTCAGAAGTATGTGATCATCCAAAATGTTGCCGCAGCTGGTGAGAACAGGATCACTATAGTCCTTTAAAAGGTAAGTTAAGAAGTTCTGAGAACATCTCCAGTTACAGGAGATAATGGTTAATCAGCTTTGATGGGTCATGGGCAACTATGGTCTGGGGTTTGCTTGATTACTTTAAGGAGTTGGAGGGAAATATCCCAGAGAGTTCCCTGAATTGGGCATTTTTTTGTCTCCACCAGGAGACAGTATTGCTACAAAGTGAGTCAACAGCTCGCGAGGCTGCGCCAGTGACTAAGTGAGCGGGGTTTTCCTCAGTTTGTGCAGGTGGACGTGACCTTGGTGATAATAGGATAAATAAATAGGTAAAATACTGGAAATACAGGTCAATTGGCAACTCTAAAAGGAAAGGATAGGTCAAGATTTTGGGTGTAAAACCTGTCTGGGACCTTGTAGATAGGCGAGTCTTCTACAGGAACTGAACAAAAGGGTGGGCGGGCAGGGGGAAGAGGGCATGATGGGTAAGATAAGCAAACAGGTTTTTGGAAAAACTACAAAGGAATGAAAACTGGTGGAAATAATCTAATCAATTAACAGTTATAAGAACGAAAGGCAATTAAACACACTGAAAATGCTGGAACTAACCAGCAGCCTCACCAGCATCCAAGAGGAGAAACATTCTGAGTACAGCCACCACCCACCCACCCCCCACCTCCACCCCACACACTGTGTTCAGACAAAGGATCCTCATCTTCAATAGCAACCCATCTCCCAAATCTTTATTTCTAGCACTCCCTACCACTGAGAAAATGGGAGAGAAATCCAGATCTCAAGTTGCTAAATATAATGTGCATAGTAGAGGTATCCAGATGAAAAATGAGGAAGTGTTTTTGAAGCTTTTGTTGGGCTTGTAGGAGGGAAAAGCCAGAGATGTCAGAATGGGAATGGGAGTTGAAATGAGAAGCCACAGGAAGGTAAGGATCATATCTGTGAACAGAATAGCAGTGTTCAGCAGTCACCCAATCTTCATTTGGTCTCCTGGTGTAGAACAGACTGAACTCGAAGCAACACAGTACACTGAATTGGAGGTTTGGCATCCTTCCATCTACAAAAGATGGACACACAGCAAACAATCCATTTAGGTGGGGTGTCTTCTCTTGCTGCACTTTTGCCAATGTCTGTGAATCCTTGATCGCTTTGCCACAAGTGCCGCACGTAAAGCTGCCAAATGATACAGAATTGCTGTTTTTGACGTTGGCGCCTGTTGCCAAGCTGCTGTAGCAACTGGTCATCGTGGTAGTGCACACCAGTCCACAGGAGCTGTTGCCATTTCCCTCTTTCGCCAGCTAGTGACTCCCAGGTGCAATTGTCGACACTTAGGGTCTTCATGCCATGTTTACAAGCATCCTTGAAGTGAAGCTTTGGATGCTCCACTGGTCATCTGGTCCCGGCTACCTCACCATTCAGAAAGTCCTTTGGGATGTGACCATGTGCCACCCCGTGGACATGTCCGATCCACCGAAACCACCTCTGTTTGATTAGTGCCAACATACCTGGAGCTCTGCCCTTGAAAGGACTGCTGCATTTGTGATTTTGTTCTGTCAGGATACTAGGTTGGAGGAAGTACATGTAAATTACGGTCTTATATGAAAGGAGTGACAGTGGCATTGGATATTGATTTGGGAAGATGAATGAGTGATGTACTTGCTACAGTTGTATGTCCAAACGCCAAAGAGCATACGAATTAGGAGCAGGAATGGCCACTCGGCCTATCGAACCTGCTCCACCATTCAATAGATCTGATTGTAACCTCACCTCCACATTCCCACCTGACTCCGAAAACCTTCGACGCCATTGCTTATCAAGAATCTATCTACCTCTGCCGTAAAAATATTCAAAGACTCTGCTCCCAGTGCCTTTTGAGGAAGAGAGTTCCAAAGAGAAAAAAATGTCTCATCTCTCTCTTAAATGGGCGACCCTTTATTTTTAAATAGTGACCCTTAGTTCTAGATTCTCCCACGAGGGGAAACATCCTTTCCACATCCAACCTGTCAAGACCCCTCAGGATCTTAAATGTTTCAATCAAGTCGCCTCTTATTGTCCTAAACTCCAGCGGATACAAGCCTAGCCTGTCCAATCTTTTCTCATAAGGCAACCTGCCCATTCCAGGTATTTGTCTAGTAAACCTTCTTTGAACTGCTTCCAACGCATTTACATCCTTCCTTAAATAAGGAGACCAATACTGTACACAGTACTCCAGATATGGTCTTACCAATGCCCTGTATAACTGAAGCACAACCTCCCTACTTTTGTACTCAATTCCCCTCGCGATAAATGATAACAATGGAGGCTTTGGAGAGGGTACAGAGGAGGTTTACCAGGATGTTGCCTGGTCTGGAGGGCATTAGCTATGAGGTGAGGTTGGATAAACTCGGATTATTTTCACTGGAACGACGGAGGTGGAGGGGCGACATGATAGAGGTTTACAAAGTAATGAGCGGCATGGACAGAGTGGATAGTCAGAAGCTTTTTCCCAGGGTGGAAGAGTCAGTTACTAGGGGACATAGGTTTAAGGTGAGAGGGGCAAAGTTTAGAGGGGACGTGCGAGGCAAGTTCTTTACACAGAGGGTGGTGAGTGCCTAGAACTTGCTGCCGGGGGAGGTGGTGCAAGCAGGTACAATAGCGACGTTTAAGAGGCATCTTGACAAATACATGAATAGGATGGGAATAGAGGGATACGGTCCCCGGAAGTGCAGAAGGTTTTAGTTTAGGCAGGCATCAAGATCGGCACAGGCTTGGAGGGCCGAATGGCCTGTTCCTGTGCTGTACTGTTCTTTGTTTGTATTCTATTAGCTTTCCTAATTACTTGCTGATACTGCATACTAACCTTTTGTGATACACGCACTAGGACACCCAGATCCCTGTGTGAGCTCTGCAATCTCACCATTTAGATAATATGCTTCTTTATTCTTCCTGCCAAAATGGGCAATTTTACATTTTCCCACATTATACTCCATTTACCAGATCTTTACCCACTCACTTAACCTATCTATACCCCTTTGCTTCCTTACGTCCTCTTCACAACTTACTTTCCTACCTATCTTTGTGTCATCAGCTAATTTAGCAACCAGACCTTCAGTCTCTTCATCCAAGTCATTTATATAAATTGTAAAAAGTTGAGGCCCCAGCACTGATCCCTGCAGCACATCATTCATTACAGCTTGCCAACCAGAAAATGACCATTTATGCCTACTGTTTCCTCTTAGCTAGCCAATCCTCTTCCATGCCAATATTTTACCAACTACACCATGAGCTTTTATTTTCTGCAATAACCTTTGATGTGGCACCTGATCAAATGCCTTCTGGAAATCTAAGTACAGTACATTCAATGGCTCCCCTTTATCCACAGTACATGTGACTGCTTCAAAGAACTGCAATAACTTGGTTAGACATGATTTTCCTTTCACAAAACCATGTTGACTCTGCCTGGTTACCTTGAATTTTTCTAAGTACCCTGTTATAATGTCTCTAATAATAGCTTCTAACATTTTTCCTAAGACAGATGTTAAACTAACTGGCCTGTAGTTTCCTGCTTTCTGTCTCCCTCCCTAGCAGCCAGACAGAATCCTTTACTGCATCCACCTTGGTTCCCGTAGCTTGGCTATCCACCACTCTTGCTCCTCTCAGGATACTAATATTTGTCACCACATTCTGTTCTATTCAAATTATTTTCTGCTATGAAGACATTCCCATCCCAGTAAGCCCAGCTGCTTCCCTCTCTGCTTTCCAGAGGCACTTGTTTATTCTTCCACTTAGCTGACTTTCCTCATACAACTTTAGCAGATGCAACACCTCTTCATTTATCTCTTTCTACAACATTATCCTGGTCCCTAAAGAGCCCTATGTGGGACAGGAACATGTGTGAACACTCCAGCACTTACTAGAAAAAAAAAACTTTTCCAACCACCTGAACAGGCCTCAGTTTAACATTTCGTCCAAAACATGGCACTTACAGTGTAGCATTCCCTCAGAATTGCATTGAAGTGTCAAATTAAATTACGTGCTCATGTCCTGGAGTGTGCTTTAGCCTGCAACTTTCTGTCTCAGAGGACAGTCCCACCACCAATGCCTGTTGAGTAGATTTATTTTTAGTTGGTTGCCCTCCTTAGGAAACTACATAGGTTGGGCAAAGTCCACGATAGAGCACATTGTACACAGTATATAGAGGAAAGTGACTTGATGGGCCAAAAAGACTTATTCTTGTATTTAGCATAAGCCTCTTATACTGGACTTGTTTGATCTGTTTGGTTTATCTCATACATGATAACCAAAGAAGGGAGCACCCAATGATGGATTAAAAAAAAAACGTTTCAAGTGCACTTGAAGAAAATGCATAAGTTTGAGGTCAAATTTGAACTCCAGATGGAAGATTGCTTTATTAACATGACAGCAATTAACTTATATCAGAATTTGTGGAATTCCAGAAATTTTGGTGAATTTGCCTATATTTCCTGCATGCACAATTTTTTTTCGAAAACTGGAAAATGACATTTCTGTCCACTATAACCAATGAAGCATGCATTACTTTTAAATACACTTGGTTGGGGAAATAATTTTTGTCTGGTTTAATCAATTGTCTGAACAAATTGACAAACAATTTTTTACAATATTACTTTTGCAATATAAAGCAGACAAAAGGTTATACTGCCCTTAAAAAAGAAAAGAATGCGGAAATACACAGTACGTCTGGCAGCATGCGTGGAGACAGAAACAGAGTTAACGCTTCAGGTCAACAACCTTACTTTAACTGTTTCTCTCTCCAGAATACGAAGTATTTCCATCATTTTCTGTTCGCATTGCAGATTTCCAGCATCGCAGTATTTTCTCAAAAGAATATTGGGTTTATAACACCAATTTCATCACTTATTACCACAGAGCACCCACAGCAACCCAGCACTGCTAGTTGGAAAATGTTTTTACCTGAACATACCAGAAGTTAAACCAATGGCAACAGAAAGCAGTACATTAATCATTTCATTGGAAAATACAACGCATGGAGGTCATAATATTCAAGTTATCATAGATTTTATATGCATTGTTATCATGCTAAACTTTAAATTTATACGCTTGAGATTACATTCACCTGTACTCCCAATTCATCCTCTTCCTGTGGAGATGGAGGTGGTGTTTTGTCCATATCTGAATTTTCAGGGGACGATTCATGTTTCCTTTTGCCTTTTTTCTTTCCAACGGTTGATTCCGGTGTATTTTTCTTGTTGCTACAAAATATTAAAAATCTATTAGTGTAAAGTAGAATAACCAAAACCACATATAATATTGCAAATAATACTGCGAAGATTCCACTAGCTTTTTTGAAAGCGTATTTTGCCCCACAAAGAAATCTAATCCCAAAACAAGCAATAATGGCATAAGGTGGCGAAATTAGGTAATTAGAAGCCTACTTGCATTTCTATTGTTTTCACTTCACTCCTACTAAAACACGAGACTCTCAAACAGGTTAAATTCATCACAACAAGGGTAAGTCCACTCAATTCTTTCAATGCAGCACAATTTCGACATACAAGGCTCCCCAGCTATCTGTCTCTCTGACCTGTCAAATCGAACAGCTAAGTTGTCAAAAACAAGGACAAAGCTCCCTCAATGGCTGACAGCAAATGTATAGGCCACTATAGAACTGAGCCTTTCAGATTAGGATGGTCAGTTTCTTGGAGCTTGGCTGATATTACTTCTTTTCTTTTTCTCCCCCTACCAATCCTCCACAGCCCCTCTATGGTCAACCAGCATAAACACCACTTTGACAAGGGGCACCAAAAGGCTACCAGCACTCATCGAATTGTACTCTATGTAAGTTAACAGCTGCAAGAAAGTAACCGCTAGTTCTCCAACAACCTTGTGGGTAAACAGATCACTTGGGTGCTGTACTAAGCTATAATAAACAGACGTTCCCATGTAAAATTCCTGGTCTCGACTGACAGAGCTAGTACAGCAACTGGAGTGCTGAAACTGACTTTTGCATTCTTTGCCTACAGTTGGATTAAACAAAAAACTTCCAGTAGAGCTCCCATTGAAGGGCTCTATCCAACAACTCCTGCTGTACAACACATGTGGACATCAGATGACTTGAGCATAACTGGGCTCATTTGATACTCTGCCTACAATGGACAACTTGTGCAATGTACCAGAGGTAGCAGGCACTTTGGAACCTAATTTGGGCACTGGATTGCTGGGTTTTGGGAGGGTGGGGGAATGGTTGGGGTGGGAAGGTAAACTCATGAAAGGCCAGGAAAATTCAAGAACAAGCTGGGTTGCCGGTTTGTGCATCTGCTGCTTCCTTCATTCAAAACCAAGAATGTGCTTGACAAGTGTCAGCATATAGTTGAGAACGAGATGAGCAAGAGTGTGAGCGATGGATAGAGGGAGGTGGAGAAGAAAAAACACATGCATTAGAATTAGGAAAAATATCATTCATGGACTCCTTTCCTGTTTGCAGAGCATTACATTTGTGTGTGGAAATCACCCTCCTTTCTGAGAAGTGAATACAATCAATATGTACATTGTTTTTTAATGAATGAAACTAATAGCACCCAATAGCAATAACAGCAATTTATGTTTAATTCTAGTCATAGCTCAAATATATCTTTTCCAGTAACCGGTGGCACCCTATTTAAATGGAGGTAGTCTGGAACACTAGCTTATAAACATTGTAGAACACAAAAAGTTTGTTATGGACACAGATGAGCATAAAGGAGCCAAAGAAAATGAAAAATGGAGGGGGAAAAAATGAGTTGGTTATGAATGAAGATCAAGTGTTCCTTCCATCAAAGCATAATTTAAATTAAAACTTCAAGTATTATCATTCATCTTTCAGAATAAAAATACTTAATCAGCCCTGGAATTGAGATTGCAGTATTTCTACATCAGTTTTAATGCATTACGTTCCATTTCCGAGGGTTGAAAGAACTTTACAGATTAAGAACCAACTCTGTGAGCTCTCATTGCACTACATACAATGTTAAAAATTCTAGAAATGAATCCAGTTAGATTTACAAAATATTGACTTTGGGACTGTTGGCCTATTTTTATAAATATTCACAAACACATGAACATTGACTGCTGATGTGAGTCAGCGGCCTCTAGGTCACCAAGAAAAAGTGATTAAGTAATCCTACATTTTATTATTTCAAATCATTCAGGCATGCTCGAAAATATAAAATAGTACTGTACAGGAGGCGGCCATTATGCCCATTGAGTCTGTATCGGCTCTTTTCCATTCCAGTTCCACGCTTTTTTCCTATATCCCTGCAATATTTTCTCTTTTAAGTATTTATCTAATTCCCTTTTGAAAGCTAATATTGAATCTGTTTCCACCAATCTACGAAGCAGTGCATTCCGAATCCTACATGTACGTTACTTAAAAAGTTTTCCCTGGTTACTCCTGGGTCTTTTGCCGATCAGTTTAAAGTACCGTGGCCCATGCCTCCATGAACTTTTTTATAATATGGAGATCAGGCATCCTCCTTACTTTTATTAAGCATCTCACATCTTTGGTCACTCGTTTGAAATCCTCCTTCTCCTTCGCCCACCCCCAAGCCCCATCCTGAGTTTCTCATTGAGGTATCCCCCTCAGCCTTGCAGAGTGAATCCTCCGATACCCTGATTTTGCCATCTCTCTGCTCCATGGTCTCACTCACGGATATGACCATCTGAGTCTCTTTTACTCCCTTTTATTCTTCACCACCCACTTCTCCCAGCTGCTCCTCCCATCGAACCATTATATTAACTAAGATGCAGTGCACTATTAGTACTAAGATTATGAAACTAGGTGTCCAATTAGACTACCATACCCAATTTTCATGTGATGATAAACTGCAGGAAAAAAAAGAGAAATGATTTTATGCACTCATAAATCTATCATGTTCATCCCAAGAACATTTAGAAGTTATAACCTTTTAGGTGAATGCTGTAATATTCTTTTTGCTACTCCTTCTGTCTGCTTCAGCTTCTAGCTGTCTTCTTTTGTCAGATGGGAAGTAGTGGGCCCTGTAGTATAATGTTGCTGGAAGAGGTGCCACTGACCAAGCTGCATTTTCTGGTGAGACTCGTGGGAGAAAAAGGAGGCCCTCAGCAGCTCCCTTTCCATTCCCTTCCCACCACTCGTGCTTTGCCCCCGACTTCCTTGCTCTCATGTCCCCTTTTCCTCTTCTTGCCTCTCCCCTATCCAATTATCACAAAAAAAACTAATTTTAAACTTTAATTTTAAAGCAAACAAAACCTATCAAATTAAGATGCAGAAAGACACCATCTGCCTGTCACTCATGCTCAGTCTTGGATATTAGCAATTAGAAAGTTTACATTTCCTGACCTCAACGTGATAACTAGAGGCTGGTTAGTTCAAAATGAAAGATCAACTAAAATTAGGCTGAGTAAAGACACTTAACTTAATCTGCTTTCCAAAGTATACAGAACACAGAACCAAACTCACTACAAACAGATTTTTTTGCTTTGAGAACTCAGTATAAACTTCATCTGAATCACAAGATGAGCTTCAGACCATACACCCGCACGATTGCCAAGATCGCTATTTCCACCTTCACAACATTGTCCGACTCCTCCCCTGCTGAAACCTTCATCTATGGCTTTGTTGCCTCTGGACTTGACAATTCCAATGCACACCAGCCTTTCAGATTCTATCCTTTGTAGACTTGAGGTAATTCATACCTCTGCTGCTCGTGTCCTTACTTGCATCAAGTCCCATTCACCCATCGCCCCTGCGCTCGCTGACCTACACTGGCTCCTAGTGAAGCAAATTCTCAACCTTAAAATTCTCATCCTTGTCTTCAAGTCCTTCCATGATCTTGCCCCTCCCCATCTCTAATTCCTTCCAGTCCCACAATCCTCTAAGATATTTGTGCTGATCGAATTCTGGCCTCTTAAGCATCCCTGATTTTAATAGATCCACCATTTTTTGGCCATGCCTTCAGCTGTCTCAGCCCTATGTGCTGGAATTTCCTCCTTAAACCTCTCTGGTTCTCTCCCACTCCTTTCTCCTTTAAGGCCCTCCTTCACACTTAACTCTTTGACCAATCTTTTGACCATCTGCCCTAATATTACCATATGTGGATCGGTGTCCAATTTTGCTTCATAACACTCCTGTGAAGCACCTTGGGATGTTTTATTACGTTAAAGGCACTATATAAACACAAGTGGTTGTTGTTGAATAAATCTTCTAAAATCTATCCTCCAGCTATCAAATACTTTGTCCACCTGCATGTGCATCTTGGTTACCACTTCAGACCCAAGCCTCTTTTTTGTTCTTTCTTGCATTTATGCTTTCTTCCTTCTCTCATCCAACAATGCCATCTTTCAGCTCCTCCTTTTCCAGTATAATACCTCCCCTTAATCCCTCCTCCCACCAATCATAATTTATCATGCCATTGTCCCAAGATTGAATCCCTTGACAAATTTACAGCTTTCCCTTTATACCCTCTCAGCATTCTTGGCTACACCTATTGTGACAATTATTTCTACATTTTCCAGAATTGTAACCCAATTATCCCATCCTCCAATTACCTCCCTATTGTGTTTACTTCTCAACTGCAGGCCAATCCAAACAGCAGATCTACAATGACTGCCTTTCCCATATTTACCTCAAGAACATTCTCACTTTCAACTAAAGCTCTTTTCCATTCACAACCTGACAATGGATGATTTTGTAGATAGCACTGTACTTACTGAAACATGACTCACCTGATGACAATCTCTTCCCTTTCTCAGGAACCTGTCTGGTTATCTATACATTCCATAACTTGATCTGCCTTAACTGAAGATGACTGTTAGATCGCCATTGCAATTCACCCCTCGGCCTCTCCCTTTGAGCCAAAATGTTTATCTCCTTCAAAACATGCTTTATCACTTACACCTCTCATTCAAACTCCTCATTAAACATTCTCCCATGCCCACCAACAACTTCTTTCTCAGCATGTTTCCGCCTTTTCTCTTCCCTTACACTCTGCACCAAATGAATCCTCATTCTTAGTGATTTCAATCTGCAACTCAATTCCACTGGCACTCCCCCCCTTTGAGAATTAATTGCTCTTCCATCCATCAACTTCACCTTGCTTTTTTTTATTCTTTCGTAGGATGTGGGCGTCGCTGGCTCGACCAGCATTTATTGCCCATCCCTAATTGCCCTTTAAACTGAGTGGCTTGCTAGGCCATTCCAGAGGCCATTCAAGAATCAACTACATTGTGGGTTTGGAGCCATATGTAGGCCAGACCAGGTTAAAGACAGCAGATTTCCTTTCCTAAAGGACATTAGTGAACCAGACGGGTTTTTACAACAATGGTTTCATGGTCACCATTAGACTAGATTTTAATTCCAGATTTATTAATTGAATTCAAATTTCACCATCTGCCGTGGATTCGAACCCATGGCCCCAGAGCATTAGCCTGGGGCTCTGGGTTACTAGTCTAGTGACATTACCACTATGCCACCACCTCTCCATGCCTCCATACATAACTTGGCCAACCTCCTCCTTTTCATAGCACACAGGATTTTGATCATTAACCACACTTGTTCCTGATTCTACCGCCCTCCCAGTTGCATAGTCAAGCTGAAATCATCCCTTTTGGAATACTATTCAGCTTCGAACCAATGAAGTAAAGAAGTAAAGGATTGTATTTAAAAAACACCTTCCACCTTTAGGACATCCCAAGAACTTTTTAAGTGTAGGCACTTTCATTTTTGTGGGCAAAATCATCTAATTTGCATATAGCAAGGTTGCATGAACAGCAATGATATAACTGACCAGTTAACTTCTTGTCTATGCTGTTGTTTGAAGGGTAAATGTTGGCCTGAACACCAACAGCAGTTCCTGTTTTAGTAGTGCCACAGGAACATTGACATTAATTTCAGCAGACAGATGGGATTTCACTGATAAAGCAGCAGCTCCAAAAATGCATTGCTCCCTCAGTATTGCACTGAGGACTGTCTGTCTAGAGTGACCTGGCATGAAGCTCAAACCATGACTTTCCCACTTGGCTACTAAGCCAAGACACCCAAGAACCCATTTATACTCCTTAAAGAGTTGCTTCTCTAATGAGCAGAAACAAGTTTCCCCAAGCCTGCCATGATAACTAAGTGCCCTGGAATTACAAACATTTTGATAAATTCCTCTGAACCTTCTCCAGACCCATAACATCCCCAGTAAGCGACTAAAACCGAGCAGTTTGTACTTCTGCTGTACCAAAGTCTTGCAAATGGTAAGCACCATTTCAAGTTTTATATCTATCCATCCTAGATGTACAGCTTAATAACTTACAAAAACAAAATACTGCAGATGTTAGAAATCTGAAATTAAAACAGAAAATGCTAGAAATATTCAGCAAGTCAGGCATCTGTGGAATGAAAAACGAAGTTAGCCTTTCAGGTCACAGACACAGGGTGGCACAGTGGCTAGCACCGCAGTCTCACAGCTCCAGCGACCCGGGTTCGGTTCTGGGTACTGTCTTTGTGGAGTTTGCAAGTTCTCCCTTCCGCCGGGTGCTCCGGTTTCCTCCCACAGCCAAAGACTTGCAGGTTGATAGGTAAATTGGCCATTGTAAATTGCCCCTCATGTAGGTAGGTGGTAGGAGAATGGTGGGGATGTGGTAGGCAATATGGGACTAATGTAGGATTAGTATAAATGGGTGGTTGTTGGTCAGCACAGACTCGGTGGGCCGAAGAGCCTGTTTCAGTGCTGTATCTCTCTCTATGACCTTTCAGAGCAGACCTGAAACGTTAACCATTTTTGTCTCCACAGATGTGGCCAGACCTGCTGAGTATTTCCAGATTTCATTTCAGATTTCCAGTATCAACAGTATCTTGCTTTTGTGTCCTGATCCATGATGTAATGTGTTGGTACCTGAGTGAGGAACCATCCATTCTAACTGAGTACCTGATTTTCATATTACCTTAATAGGGAGAGTGCACTTCATTTAGTGCCTTTTAGGAACATTTTTGTTTTTTCAATGTTTGAACAGGAGTTCGCAAATGTCACCTGTGGAGAACACAAGAACTAGTTCCTGCAAACTATCGGCATGCACTTAATATATTAGAAACAAACAAATCTAACATCTATGAACAATTGCCCCCAACAACTCTGACTTCACAGGAACCTTGTTGAAAGTATGTTACTTTGCTCTAAAAGAACAGCATTAGAAGGTTGTGCAAATATTTCAATTTTGTGCAAGGGTCTGCACAGTAATATTCATTGTGAAGACCTTTGTGTAAGGAATATAAAATTCATTCCAGTATCCAGGTGAAAACCTGCATATAATGGGACCTTAGTAGGGGCACCAGTTGACTTCAATAACAGTAGCAACGTATCGAAATCAGTGTGGTGAACCAATTCAAAACCAAAATAATATTAGCAAAGCAAACTGAGAAAGCAAAAAAAAGACAGCAAAAATATGTAATGAAAGATCCAAGGAGATGTCAGATTATATTCCTCAATCAGTTGATTCACTTTCCTTTTCAGCTCAGCAAAAAGAGCAATTCGCCCTTGAAAATGGAATTTCTTTTAGTTCTGAATGTGTAGTGACCTTTGAAAGTCTACCTAAGGAGAACAACTTGCATTTATATAGTGCCTTTAACATGGTTAACACCCCAAGGTGCTTCACAGGAACACAGATAGGAACTGGAGTAGGCTATTTAGCCCCTGCCATTCAGTGAGATCATGGCTGATCTGTGACCTAACTCCATATAACCAACTTTGCTCTAAATACATATCTAACTGAGCCACAAATGGAAATATTAGCACAAGTGGCCAAAATCTTGGTCAAAGAGATAGGTTTTAAGGAATGTCTTAAAGGAGCAGAAATGTGAAGAGGTTTAGTGAGGGAAGTCCAGACTAGGGCCTAGGCAGTTGAAGACATGGTCACCAAAGATGGAGCGATGAAAATTAGGGATGTGACAGAAGCCAGAATTGGAGGAGTGCATAGACCTGAGTGTTACAGGGCTGGAGGAAGTTACGAGACAGTGAGGGGCGAGGCCATGGAAGGAATTGAAAACAAGGTTGAGAAATTTAAAATTGAGGTGTTGCATAACCAAGAGCCAATGTAGGTTACTGAGCATGGGGGTGATGGGTGAATAGGACTTGGTGCACGTTAGGATATAGGACAGAGTTTTGGATGAGCTGAAGTTTATAGAGGGTGCAAGGTAAGAGGCCACCCAGTACAGCATTGGAACAGTCAAGCTTAGAGGTAACAATAGGCATGAATGAGGGTTTCTGCTGCAGATGGGCTGAGGTACAGGCAGAGACGTGCAATGTTATGGAGGTGGAACTAGATGGCCTTGGTGATAGTGAAGATATACAGTTGGAAGCTCAGCTCAGAGAAAAATAGTATGCCAAGGTTCTGAACAGTTTGATTAAGCCTCGAACTGTGGCCAGGGAGAGGAAGACAATGGCTTCAGTCCTCTCCGTATTTCTGCTCATTCAATACTGGCCATCGGTCAAGCAACATGACAAATCAGAGGCAATGGAGGGGTCGAGAGGAATGGTGGTGGAGGCAGAGCTGGGTGTCATCAGTGGAACCGTACACATTTTAGGATGATATCGCCGAGGAGCACCATGCAGATAAGAAATAGGAAGGGCCAAGGATAAAGTAGTTGGAAGCAGGAAAAGACACCACTGCAAGTGATTCTCTGACAACAACTGGATAGGTCGGAATGGAAACCAAGTGAGGGCAGACCCACCCAGTTGAACAATGGAGGAGTGGCGATAGAGGGCCGTGGTGATGTAAAGGCTGCAGACTGTCAAGAAGGATGAAGAGGGATAGTTTACTATGGTCACACATAGGATGTAACTTGTAACTTTGATGAGGGTCAGTTCAGTGCTGCAGATGGGGCACAAACCTGACTGGAGAGATTCAAATATGGGGTTGCAGGAAAGATGGATATGGATTTGGGAGACAATACATGATTAAGAACTTAAGAAAAAAGTGAGGTTGGAGATGGAGCAGTCATTTGTATGGACAGAGGGGTCAAGGGTGCTTTTTTGGTTGGGGAGTGGGGGCGGGGGGGGGGGGGGGGGGGGGCGGGAGATTGAGATAATGGCAGATTGGAAAGGGAGGGGGACAGTAACTGAGGACAATTTACCCAGAGTAAATTATCAAAGCAATTTTTTTTAATACTTCAATCAGAAGCATTGGTTTGCTTTGAAGAAGCTGGATAGCGCTGAAAATGGAAACCCTCATCAAATGTTATCTCATCACATGCCTACAACTTAAGTGCAATACCTCGGAGCATGTTTGCTAACTATGACTAACATATAATGGGGAAAAAATGAATTTAAAACCTCCCAAAACGTTGGGGATTTTATGTGCTGTTAACAGACATGTTTCAGAAATCAGATCACAGCTTGATACTGGGGTTCAGCAGACATCAACATCTTGCAGTTTGGGAGCTCACTGAAATTTCTTGAACCTGTTATTTATGTCACATTTGTGAGGATAATCTCCAAAGTTTGAAAAAACAATAGCAAACCATCATAAGCCTAATACTTTCCAATTCTACTTGATTTATACCATGGGTCATTATCTTCGATAAACTAACTTGAAAAGTTTTAACTTATGAAGAATACTCTAATAAAGTTTGCATTTTTAATTAACATGGGGAATGCAAACTGGTCGTTCCCCAACCCAGCCCCACCTTAGATTTAGGATTTGTAAAGCTTCTCTCTTCAGAAGAATTCTCCAAGTAGCATGTATGCACACATAGCAAAAGCAGTGAACCCAATATCAATGAACTCCATTAGAAAAGAATTGGACTATCAGATGGTTAAAAAATTAGATTAAAGGATTTACAAATACAATATAATCAAACACTCCAGAATATTGAGGATCTAATCCACTTTAGACCATTGAAATGTAGTTTGTGGCATGCAACTGGTCATTATTAAGCAACAATTGAGACCTCCATGTTCTCTAAATTCCTGCTTGCTGTCTTGAAAATTAAGAGCTTTTCTTGAATTTTTTAATGGGTATCTAATTTTCTGAAGTAGTTTAAATTGGGGACAATTCACAATGTGCAAACTGACTCTGACTATTGGTGCTGTTTCCAGCTCCCGCCCCGAACTGGAAAACTTTATCAACTTTGCTTCTAATTTCCACCCTTCTCACACCTTGACATGATCCATCTCCAACACTTCCCTCCCCTTTCTCGACTTCTCTGTCTCCATCTCTGGGGATAGGCTGTCTACTAATATTCATTATATGCCCACTGACTCCCACAGCTACCTCGACTACACTTCTTCACACCCTGCCTCCTGTAAGGACTCCATTCCATTCTCCCAGTTTCTCCAACTCCGACGCATCAGCTCTGATGATGCAACCTTCCATGACAACGCTTCTGATATGTCTTTCCTTTTTCCTCACCCCCAATGTGGTTGACAGGGTCCTCAACCGTGTCCAGCCCATTTCCCGCACCTTTACCCGCCCTACCGGAACTGCAACAGGGTTCCCCTTGTCCTCACTTTCCACCCCATCAGCCTCCACATCCAAAGGATCATCCTCCGCCATTTCCGCCACCTCCAAAGGCATCTTCCCCTCCATTCACCTGTCAGCATTCCGAAGGGATCGTTCCCTCCACAACACCCTGGTCCACTCCTCCATTACCCCCACCACCTTGTCCCCTTCCCACAGCACCTTCCCCTGCAATCGCAGGAGGTGTAATACCTGCCCATTTACCACCTCTCTCCTCACTATCCAAGGCCCCAAACACTCATTTCAGGTGAAGCAGCGATCTACTTGTACTTCTTTCAATGTAGTATACTATATTCGCTGCTCACAATGTGGTCGAGTCTACATTGAGGAGACCAAACACAGACTGGGTGACCGCTTTGCGGAACACCTCCGCTCAGTCCGAAAGCATGACCCCGAGCTTCCGGTTGCTGGCCATTTCAACAACCCCCACCCCCCCCCCCCCACCCCGCTCTTATGCTCACATCTCTGTCCTGGGATTGCTACAATGTTCCAGTGAACATCAAAGCAAGCTCGAGGAATAGCATCTCATTTACCGATTTGGCACACTACAGCCTGCCCGACTGAACATTCAATAATTTCAGAGCATGACGGGCCCCCATTTTACTTTTTCTTTTTTTTTTCTTTTTATTTTTTGTGTTTATTTTATTTTAGTTTGTTCAGTTTGTTTCTACTATGCCTACCCACTGTTCTTTTTCCATGTTTGTGCATTTGGCTGTTCAGTTTTAAGTCCATTAACACCCTATCTGTACTAATGCTTTGTCTTTCAGCACACCATTAACATATTGTTTGCCTTTGTTCCATGACCTTCTGGTCAGCTATTCTGTGACCTTGTCCTATCAACACCTCTTTTGTTATCTCTTGCCACACCCCCACTTTAATTGCTTAAAATCTTTTACATTTCTTATATCTGCCAGTTTTGAAGAAGGGTCACTGACCAGAAATGTTAACCCTGCTTCTCTCCACAAAGATGCTGGCAGACCTGCTGAGCATTTCCAGGGTTTCTTGTTTTTATTTCAGATTTCCAGCATCCGCAGTATTTTGCTTTTATTATTATGGCAAAATGTACTTAATGGGTTAGAGCTTTCTTGTTAAGAGAAAAACTGAAGATGTAATTCCATTCACCCAAAAAAAACTATTTGGATATTCGTGCTATACTTCTGAATTAATAAAAAATGTTCAAAAGGGCACAATTGATGTAAGCTGTCATTGACAGTGCTATCAAGTGGCACTTGTTTAACAATAACCTGCTCAGAGACGCTCAGTTTGGGTTTTGCCAGGGCCACTCAGATCCTGACCTTATTACAGCCTTGGTTTAAATGTGAACAAAAGAGTTGAACTGTAGAGACGAGGTGAGAGTGACTGCCCTTGACATCAAGGCCGCATTTGACCAAGTATGGCATCAAGGAGCTCTAGCAAAACTGAGGTCAATGGGAATCGGGGGGAAAACTCTCCGCTGGTTGGAGTCATACCAGCGCAAAGGATGAAGGCTGTGGTTGTTGGTGGTCAATCATCTGAGCTCCAGGACATCACTGCAGGAATTCCTCAGGGTAGTGTCCTGGGCCCAACCATTTTCAGCTGCTTCATCAATGACCTTCCTACAATCACAAGGTCAGAAGTGGGGATGTTCGCTGATGATTGCACAAAGTTCAGCAACATTTGCGACTCCTCATATACTGGAGCAGTCCATGTAGAAATGCAGCAAAACCTGGACAATACACAGACTTGGCTAATAAGTGGCAAGTAATATCCGTGTCACACAAGTGCCAGGCAATGACCATCTCAAACAAGAGAGAACCTAACCATCTCCCCTTGACATTCAATGGCATTACCATCGCTGAATCCCCCACTATCAACATCCTGGGGGGGGTTACCATTGACCAGAAACTGAACTGGAGTAGCAATATAAATACCATGGCTCCAACAGCAGGTCAGAGGCCAGGAATCCTGTGGCGAGCAACTCACCTTCTGACTCCCCAAAGTCCGTCCACCATCTACAAGGCACATGTCAGGAATGTGATGGAATACTCTCCACTTGCTGGATGGGTGCAGCTCTAACAACACTGAAGAAGCTCGACACCATCCAGGACAAAGCAGCCCGCTTGATTGGCAACCCATCCACCACCTTCAACATTCACTCCCTCCACCACCAACATACAGTGGCAATGTGTACCATCTACAAGATGCACTGCAGCAACACACCAAGGCTCCTTAGACAGCAACTTCCAAACTCGCGATCTCTACGACCTAGGAGGACAAGGACAGCAGAAGCATGGGAACACCACCACCTGCAAGTTCCCCTCCAAGCCACACACCATCCTGACTTGGAACTATATCGTTGTTCCTTCGCTGTCGCTGGGTCAAAATCCTGGAACTCCCTTCCTAACAGCACTGTTGGTATACCTACCCCAAATGGACTGCAGTGGTTCAAGAAGGCAGCTTACCACCACCACCTTCTCAAGGGCAATTAGGGATGGACAATAAATGCTGTCCTACCCAGCGGCACCCACATCTCATGAACAAATAAAAAAACATGGTTAATATTCCCACATTCAAATGATTTACAATAGTTGCTTGGTAGCACATGAGTATTGCTGAAAAAAAAGAGACATGCTGTCAAAGCTTTTCATCTCGCACTCATCAGAACAGACGCAAGATTGCCAAATTTCAAAGGGAGCAACAATTTATACTGCATGAGACTTACAATAGGTATTATTCAAACTAAAATCAAACTAGCAAATTCTATAGTAGGATTAGCTATTATTTTTAGGCTTTTAGAGCACTTTTGGATATTGTAACTGCTGAATCAGAAAGCTGATTTACATTGAAGGATATGAGCCCTCTATATTTTGATGCAATTTATCCTCCCCCTCCGTTGTTAACTTTGAGTTTGCATCCCAGGGAATGCGAAGATAACTGCCTCTGGCATACTAACCAAGCTAACTCTAATAATATTGGCAAAGTGAAACCCAAAGAAAATTAACCATTCTTTCCTGTTAACTGGACATACCACCTTCAATAGAAAAAAATGGACTGCATGTTAAAACAAAGCTCAGGACAAATTGAGATCCACCAGTCTACCCATTGTACTGAATGGGTTGCATTTTATTGGAAAAGATGCTTTTAACAAACAAACTGCAGGGAACAATATCCATGTCCAAGGAACTCAGATTCTCTGATTTTTATGTAGAGCTAAAGTGATTGACAAAAAGGCATGCTAAACCATACAGCCAAAACCCACTTCACGTCATTTGCAATACTATTTCCACACCAATTACTTTAGTATTTACTAAACACTGCCATCAGTTTCTCTTGCCATGAGACTCCATTTCCAGCATTTATTTCCGCTCTAACTGCCACAAATTACACAATACTCCAGCTGAACACTGGGGCCCCCTTTCCTTTCATCTGCACGCCAAGAGCAACAAGATTACCCTGGTAACCAGCAGTCACATGACCAGCACCTGCTCTTTTGGCTTGATGCCACTGACTAAAGCCATCTGCTTCCCTCAATCAGCTCTCAACATTCTCAACACCTGCGCAGCAGCATTTTGCGGTTTCTTTTATCAAATCAGTGCGTAAGGTGTTCTAAAACATTACACATTTCTCAAATTTGTTTAAATCAAAAAGACAATGGCCAACAGCTTGATTCCTTGCCAAAATCAAGTGCTCTAAGTACTAGTTGATTATTCTTCTTTCCAAAACACACTGAATTTACAGTTCCAAGGCAATGCTGACACAAAGTAGGAGAAAGTGCTTTTAAAAAAATTCAGACAAAGTTGATATTTAGCAAAAATTAGTTACCATGTATGGTCCTGCACAATAAGACAGGCAGAACATTTTCAGTTTAATATCAGCTTTACATCAAGATTTTTCACTTTAAAAGTATGTACAAGAAAAAAAAAGTTTAACATGCTTTCACCCACACTACAAAGCTCATATTTGTAACTAATATAAGATTACAGTTATGTTATCGTCAGCTGGTGGTATACTGCTGAGATGACAGTTGAACAAGTATTTGACCATCTTGCTTGTTTAATAAGTCAAGACATAAACATGTATTGATTTCAGAATTCCATTTCTTTATGCCTTTACCAAACACAATGCAGACTCAGCCAACCAGTAGTGTTTCCTTGGTAACAGGGTGCCACAGTCCCATTTGGCTGCAAAAAGAGTATTTCCCCCCCCCTCCCTGTACCATGGATCCTTTTTTCATAAATATATTTGGCACCAATATCTTGATTTCCCCAAATATTCTATTGCAATTCACATTCTCATTTTGTCTTTAGATCTTCCTGAATAAAACTCTTCCTTCCCACCCAAAAGAACTGGCTGAATAATTGCATCATGTGGAATTTGCTCCACACCATAATCTTAATCTATTCTTTGGGCTAACACATAGTGTTTACTCTCTAAAGTAAAAGGGCACATGCACAGCATTTTACTGCATGGTAAGAAGCAAGATGAAGGCTGACCACACAAATAAGGCGGGAATTGGAGTTGAGGTTACAATCAGATCAACCATGATCTTGTTGAATGTCGGAGCAGGCTCAAGAGGCCGATCCTGCTCCTAATTACGTTCATATGTATGTTCACAAATATTCGAGCAAAAAACAAAACAATTGCATTTTCAAAAATCCACAATTTTGAACAGTCTGCTTATTCAACATGCACTTTAGCACATAATGCAATGTAAATTATGAATGACCCCAGTCAGCTTCCTCCAGAGGTCCCACCATCATAGATGCTAGTGGCAAGTGCAGTGAGCCTCATCTTAATGTCACATGATTCAGACTACATAACATAAGTGGCTGAGTAAACTGGGCATAGTAAAAGCTGTGGACACTGACAACAGCTATCGTAAAGACTTGCACACCAGTGCTAGTTGCCCTTCCAGCCAAGCGATTCTAACACAGCTATGACACTGGCATCAGCTCAACAATGACAAGAGCAGCAACTTTTACATTTGTACAGTGCTTTAAACCCAGAAGAAAAAAATCCCATGGCGCTTCTCAGCAGAGTATTTAAAGAAATTGACGGTGTAGAAGGGGAAGTTATTAGGAGGGATGCGTTTTAAGGAGAGTCTTAAAGAAAAAGAGCAAGATAGAACGGCAGAGGGGTTTAGGGAGGGAATTTCATACCTTGTGGCTCAGACAGCTGAAGGCACGGTCACCAGTGGTGGGCTGATGGAAATGGGGCATGCATAAAGGACTAAAGTTGGAGGAACGCAGGGTTCTTTGAGGGCTGTAGAAGATCACAAAGCTTGGGAGGGCCCAGGTCATGAAGGAGTTTGAATATGAGAATAAAAGTGTTAAATTCAAGACTCTGTGTAACTGGGAGCCAATGTAGGCCAGCAAGCATAAGGGTGATGAGTGAACTGAACTTGATGCAAGATTGGTTACAGGCAGAGTTTTAGATGAATTGAGGTTTATTGAGGTCAGAAAAGCACTAGAATAGTCAAGTCCAGATGTGAAAAAGGCTTGGATGAGAGTTTTGGAAGCAGATAGGCTGTCGATGAGGTAACACGTAGATGAAGAAAAGTTGGGGCCCAAGGGCAGAGATAATGCAGCGGGGGAGGGAAGAGAACTGATTGCTGGAGATACTCTGGCTCTGATTGTATAGGTAAGAGTGGAACCAAGCGAGGGAAGCCTCAATGAACTGTGCAACAGAGGAAAGGTGTTGGAAGAGAATGGTACATGGCTGACCAAATCATTGTGGAAGATTGCTCAGGTACATTCCATTCACACAAATGATAACTCAAACTACCCCATTAACACATCAACATACTTCCAATCAGTAAAGCAATGGATAGAGCCATTAATTGTGGCATCAATTTATTTCCACTAGTGTTTGCTTTGGATTTGCCAAAACCTTGATCCAGATATGGATGAAAGAGCAAAAAGCAAGGACAGCTGGTAGTAGGCACTGTTGACATCAAGTGCGAGTAGTATGATGAAATAATCACTCAGCTGGATGGGTGCAACACAAGAAGCTTAATTTCATCCAGGACAGCACTGTGGGCTCGATTAGTGCCACTGCCACTTGATTCAATATCCCCCCCCTCCAGCTCTCATGTACAATCGCATTCAGCACTGCACCAACTCATCAGGTTACTTTAACAGTATCTCCCTCCCATGCAATCAGTACCATGGAGGAGCAGCAGTTCAGGAAAACAATGTTTCAAAGTTACATACCATCATGAACTGTGCACATATTGCTGTTCCATCATTGCTAAGTCAATAGCCTGTAATTTTCTACTTATTAACACCATTATGTGAGCAGGACTGCAGTGCTTGCAAGAAAGTTTGAAAGTATTAAGTCATTGCTTAAGTAATTTCACAAAAGAAAACACTGAATTTGGGTAATAACTCAAAAAAAAAATGAAAGAGAAAGGAAAATCTTACACAGATTTTATTTTTCCTTTTTCCCTGCAGTGCACAATCTGAAAACAGAGTCCTATTCATCACAAACAGCGCTCCACATTTGCTAAAACATTGCACCATTGAGCTATTTGGTTTCCGCCTCACTTGTGATAAATTCCATTTTTTTTTAAAGTTTACAACCCAGTTTGTTCAGATTTCTGTATTTGAAACTACAAGATAAAATAGAAGAGTCATTCGCATCAGTGCAAGCTTGTATTTTAAAAAGTCAAGTGCCAACTACTCCAAAAGGAAACTTAACATTTTTAATTTAAGGACAACAGCAAGTACGCAAAGGTTTACAGTAATTTTCAGTTTTACACATTTTGAAACAAGATCATTTAGCACCAATTCACAACTTACTTTGAACCATTACTTTCCCCAAACTTCTACGTGCAAGTGGGTGGGGAATTTTTCATTCCATAGTTAAGTAGGTAGGTTTACTTTAAACACAAGAGTGCCTAATCCACAAATGAGACAGCAGTGACATCAGAGAAACAAACAAAAAAAAAAATGATAATTCAGAATTACAAACATGCAACGGTCGCAACTTACATCTGGTCCCAAGAATGGCTGGATAGGGACTTCGAACATTGAGAATGCATTTCAAAAATCAAGTCTACCATTCTCTCATTTGTTCACCCGCCACATACAAATCGGGAAGTATACCAAAGAAACTAACAGTTTGTATTATGAAAACCAATATCTTCAAAGAGCATGGAGCACAGCAAAGTAGAAAACCTCTTCTATCTAAACTGTTAAAGCTATGATACTTTGCGAAAGATTGTAAACTGCTTCATGAGCCTTGGGATGAGGAACTGAGGCTCCACCATACGTGTATGCATCTTACAAGATCTAAAATTATTCGCTGTGAAACAACTGGATATGGTCCTTCCCTCGTGTTCTCTCCGACATTTTGGTGGGAAGTGGATTCCAGGACTGATTACACAGACGAGGAAGCATGGGTTCAGCAGGTTTTCTTTGCCAGGGTCCCCGCTAGCCTATCTTGTGTAGGTATCTAGTTCTAGTGAAATTCATGTTTTCTCTGAAAGAAAAACTACTTCTTTTGGCCTGGTCTGACAATATCTGGACCTTTCAGAGCATCCCTGTAACTGTCCCTAGGGTTTCCAGGTACAACTAAGATTACAGGATACCTTCAACATGATCCCTCGACTTTAGTTTAAAGGGGAGATCCAACTACACAAAACCTAACGCCTTTGTCAGTGGGCCACCAATTATAACATTCACTGCAGCAGTTCTAACTGGCTAGTGTTGTGCAAAGTTGCCCAGAGCAGTTCCCAATTATAAATGACTGTACAGAAACCAAAACTGGGTGGATTGTTTGTGCTGCAACTTTCATTAACAACTGGAATGTTAACTACAAGTAAAGCTTTTTACCTTGTGCATCTACCTGTTTAAACTCCTTTTTAGGAAATCTTTCTCTGTAAAAGGGACTAGCTGCTTTTGCCTGGAAGAAAAATAAATTAACAGGTGGCTACATGGCTCATTGGATATCTGGGGAACACAATGGAGTACTATCTGATAGGTCATGACAAATGAGAAAGTAAAAAGACGACTTGCATTTACACAGCACTTTTCACAACTTCAGGACATTGAGGTGAACTCCCTTCTTTGAATAGTCCCATAGGATCTTTTACGTCCACCTCAAGGGTATATGGGGCCTCGGTTTAACAAGCCAGCCGAAAGATTACCCTACCCCAAGGATTTAACAACACCATGCCCCCATCCAGAAAATAAGCCACTCATGAAACTGCTACAATGATCTGTTTTAGTCACTGGATTCTATATGAAATAGCTTTGGCAGCAAAAGCCAAACTACAACTCACCATCCAACCAGTTACTGAACTGCAGACGCCCCTTTTTACTAGCTAACTACTCTTCTCGGTTCTGTGTCCCCTTCTGCCATCAGCTTTAAACCACAGCCCTTTCAATGTACTTGTGTTCAAATTGGTCAGTTGCACTTGGGAGATTGCTTTTAAGGGCAGGGGAGAGATAGTAAAGGGAAATAAGTTATTCTCTTGAAAAATATTCAGGCTCCCACAGGTGTGGCCAGAGAAATATAAGCAATGTCACAGACAAGTCCCATGGCTCTCCAGAGAAAATTTTCCCAGCACGGACTGGGACCTAGGAAGAGACAAAGCGGAATTGGCAATCGGAATCTCAAAAACTGATAGATAATTTGCCCTTAATTAGCTCATCTTGGAAGTACCTGAAGATGCTAAGGACCTTCCCTGAATGGGAACTACTGTCCTCTCTATTCCTGCCCTGTTCATTTATCAACAAGATCACAGACTTACAATTTCCATGTAGAAAAAGACCTAAAATACTAGTAAAATATCAACTTAGTTGAAAGCATGATTTGACTTAATTCAGTTACAATAAATTAATGGGTGTGATTGTAAACAGGTAGAAATTGGGAACTTGAGCCACAAAATACTAATCATAACAATCTCAATACAAACAAAATTTGGTTTATTCAGGCATTGTAAATCAGTGGTATGTTTAACCACCTCTGGAAAGGCAGGAAAAGGGGTTTGGTCCTGGTTCAGAAAGCAAAACAACTGTTTCAGGTGAGATAAAAGGCAGCACTGCACGGTCAAATACTCAAGTAGACAGTTATATGAAAAGGAAGAATGTGGAGGGTTACAGGGAGAAGGCGAGGGAATGGGACAGAGTACATTGCTCTTTCGGAGAGCCAGTGTGAACACGATAGGCCAAATGGCCTCCTTCTGCACTGTAACAATTCTGTGATTCTGTGAAGTTCTGGTCACAGCTCCCTGACCTTTACTATAGTCATGGAGAGGGGCAGCAGCAGACGGGATGGGAAAATATTTAATTGGGGGAGGGGGAATTACAATGCTATTAGGCAGGAACTGGGGAGCATAAATTGGGAACAGATGTTTTCAGGGAAATGCACGACAGAAATGTGGAGGTTGTTTAGGAGCACTTGCTGCGACTGCTGGATAGGTTTGTCCCGATGAGGCAGGGAAGGGATGGTAGGGTGAAGGAACCTTGGACAACAAGAGATGTGGAACAGCTAGTCAAGAGGAAGAAGGAAGCTTACTTAAGGTTGAGGAAGCAAGGAACAGACAAGGCTCTAGAGGATTACAAGGTAGCCAGGAAGGAACTGAAGAATGGACTTAGGAGAGCTAGAAGGGGACATGAAAAAGTCTTGGCGGGTAGGATTAAGGAAAATCCCAAGGCGTTCTACACTTCTGTGAGGAACAAGAGGATGGCCAGAGTGAGGGTAGGGCCGATCAGGGATAGTGGAGGGAACTTGTGCCTGGAGTCGGAGGAGGTAGGGGAGGTCCTAAATGAATACTTTGCTTCAGTATTCACTAGTGAGGGGGACCTGGTCATTTGTGAGGACAGCGTGGAACAGGCTGATATGCTCGAACAGGTTGAGGTTAAGAGGGAGGATGTGCTGGAAATTTTGAATGATATGAGGATAGATCAATCCCCAGGGCCAGACGGAATATACCCAAGGATATTACAGGAAGCGAGGGAAGAGATTGCTGCGCCTTTGGCGATGATCTTTGCGTCTTCACTGTCCACTGGAGTCGTGCCGGATGATTGGAGGGTGGCAAATGTTGTTCCCTTGTTCAAGAAAGGGAATAGGGATAACCCTGGGAATTATAGACCAGTCAGTCTTACGTCAGTAGTGGGCAAATTATTGGAGAGGATTCTGAGAGACAGGATTTATGATTATTTGGAAAAGCATAGTTTGATTAGAGACAGTCAGCATGGCTTTGTGAGGGGCAGGTCTGCCTCACAAGCCTTATTGAATTCTTTGAAGATGTGACAAAACATGGTGATGAAGGAAGAGCAGTGGATGTGGTGTATATGGATTTTAGCAAGGCGTTTGATAAGGTTCCCTATGGTAGGCTCATTCAGAAAGTAAGGAGGCATGGGATACAGAATTGGCTGGCCCATAGAAGACAGAGGGTGGTAGTAGATGGAAAGTATTCAGCCTGGAGCTCCGCAGGTGTTCCGCAGGCATCTGTTCTGGGACCTCTGCTCTTTGTGATTTTTATAAATGACTTGGATGAGGAAGTGGAAGGCTGGGTTAGCAAGTTTGCCGATGACACGAAGGTTGCTGGAGTTGTGGATAGTGTGGAAGGCTGCTGTAGGTTGCAACGAGACATTGACAGGATGCAGAGCTGGGCTGAGAAGTGGCAGATGGAGTTCAACCTGGAAAAGTGTGAAGTGATTCATTTTGGAAGGTCGAATTTGAATGCAGAATACAGGCTTAAAGACAGGATTCTTGGTAGTGTGGAGGAACAGAGGGATCTTGGGGTCCATGTCCATAGATCGCTCAAAGTTGCCACCCAAGTTGATAGGGTTGTTAAGAAGGCGTATGGTGTGTTGGCTTTCATTAACAGGGGGATTGAGTTTAAGAGCCGCGAGGTTATGCTGCAGCTCTGTCAGGCCCTGGTTCGATCACACTTGGAATATTGTGTTCAGTTCTGGTCGCCTCATTATAGGAAGGATGTGGAAGCTTTAGAGAGGGTGCAGAGGAGATTTACCAGGATGCTGCCTGGACTGGAGGGCATGTCCTACGAAGAAAGATTGAGGGAGCTGGGGCTTTTCTCATTGGAGCGAAGAAGGATGAGAGGTGACTTGATAGAGGGGTACAAGATGATGAGAGGCATAGATGGAGTGGATAGCCAGAGACTTTTTCCCAGGGTGGAAAGGGCTATCACCAGGGGCATAATTTTAAGGTGATTGGAGGAAGGTTTCGGGGAGATCTCCGAGGTAGGTTCTTTACACAGAGAGCGGTGGGTGCGTGGAATGCACTGCCAGCGGTGGTAGTAGAAGCAGATACATTAGGGGCATTTAAGCGACTCTTGGATAGGTACATGGATGATAGTAGAATGAAGGGTAGGTAGTTAGTTTGATCTTAGAGTAGGTTAAAGATTCGGCACAACATCGTGGTCTGAAGGGCCTGTACTGTGCTGTACTGTTCTATGTTCTAAAGGATAAATGTTCTGTTCAGTGGACAGTGGTCAATTGACACCGGCGTAGGAACTAAAAATTAAGGTCAGCCACTTTGTGACTGATGGCGTAGCAGAGGATGGAAGATTCAAAAAGAACTTACTCAGCTGCGTCAACACATGAAGTATGCAGGAACAAGTGCATTTTTAAGATAGGAGTCCATCAGTTTCCCTGTCTTGATCTGGGAGTGGATATGATTATTATTGAGGCTGATCCAGACCTCATCCTTGTGTTGAGGCAAGTAAACATTCTGATCTCTGTTCACATTTATCATTGGGAAATCCAATCAACTCAATCATGTGCTGAAAGTAGAAGTGGTTCTACATGTTGATAAGTCATGAGGGAATGCAATGAAGGGTGGTTTTGTGGCATCCAGAGTTCAGGCTTCATAATGGATTGTTTCTTCGCTATGGGATAACAGCAATATCTATTTGTAAGGGTGAATGAAGGATTAAAAAAAAAATCAGTGAGCTTTGCAACAAAGGTGAAGCATTCCAAGGAAAAAAGTAGGAACTAAATTTGGTTTGGGATGCATCTATGCAGATAGCAACATCTCCACTCTTTTACTTTTATGACCAGTGGTCTGGGACACAAAGCAAGAGATTCTCTTCAGCCTGCTGTAATAGCAGATGCATGTCTCTTGCTTAAGAACCATGCATATATGTCATGCTGTAATTTAATACCACCCAACATATTTATTTATCTGGGTATCATTTAGCAGAAAGGGAAGGCATTAATATTAGGCCAAATAGAATTAAATTCCTATAAGGGCTACCAATGCCTAAAGTAACTACCAATTTAACACATTTTGCTATGCTCGGTTCAAAGGCTGTAGTAAACAATAAACATGCTTATGATACTCAGTTATCAGGAATTAAACGTTTACGTTCTGGAAATTACCTAATATTAATTTTAGAAACTCAAGTAGGATGGAAGATCATTTTACCTCCATTATAGTTCCTGATATAAAAGTGAACATCGATGAAACTCATCACTAAGTAGCAACACAGGATGCTGTATTTATCAAGAAAGGCATAATCTGATAACCTGTGGATAAGGTTAACAGAGCACCTCCTCGTGATGAGTCACCTTCATCTCAAGCTGCCTCTGCCTGACAACCTCCTGCAGTCAAAAAATAATTCTGCCATCACTACCATACTATCATGGTGAAGGATGCCATTCAAGTGGGGGGGTGGTGCGTGGAGCGAAGTGGAATGTGGTAGTGATAGGGGACAGTATAGTCAGGGGAATAGATACTGTTCTCTGCAGCTGTGACCAGGAACTCCGAAGGATGTGTTTCCTGCCGGTGCCAGGGTTAAAGACATCGCCTCACAGCTGGAGAGGAACTTGCAATGGGAGGGGTAAGATCCAGTTGTCGTGGTCCATGTGGAAACCAACGACATAGGTAGAACTAGGAATGATGTTCTACGAAGAGAATTTGAGGAGTTAGGATACAAATGAAAATGCATATCAAAGGTAATCATATCTGGATTGTTACCTGAGCCACTTGCCAATTGGCATAGGCTCAAGCAGATTAAAGAGCTAAACACATGCCTCAAACAGTGGTGTGGGAAGAAGGGGTTTCGATTCATGGGGCACTGGCATCAGTTCCCAGGGAAGAATGAGCTATTCCGGTGGGAGGGGTTCCACTTGAACCGCACTGGCACCAATCACATAACAAGGGCTGTGTACAGAGCTTTAAACTAACGGGGGGAGTTCAGGTGAAGGGAGATTTAGAAATCTAAAAAGGTCAAAGCATCGGTACAGTATAACGATGCGGGTAAAGACAAGCAAAGCTGCGGGACAGGAAGGGACAAAGAGTTTAACAAAAATTGCACAGTGAATAAGGTCATTACAGGAAATAGAGATAAAAAATAAATTAAAGGTTCTTTATTTGAATGCACTAAGCATCTGCAATAAGATAGATGAGCTAGTAGCACAAATTGAAGTAAATGATTCAGATCCAATCGCCATTACAGAGACATGGTTGCAAGGTGATAAAGGCTGGGGAATAAATATTCCAGGGTACACAATGTTTCGGAGCAACTGGCAGAATAGCAAAGGAGGAGGGGATAGAAAAGGATCACATAAAGGCATTAGTGAGAAAGGATCTGGCCTCAGAAGATCATGAAGTAGAATCAGTATGGGTGGAAATCAGAAATAGCAAGAGTCAGGAAACACCAATGGGAGTATTTTATAGGCTCCCTAACAGTAGTTATAATGTTGGACAGAGCATTAAACAGGGAATTATTGGAACTAGTAACAAAGGCAATGTGATAATTGTGGCAGAGTTTAATCTTCCTATAGTCTGGGACAAATCAAATTGACAAGAACGCTCTAGAAGATGAGTTTGTAGAATGTTTTCGTGACAGTTTCTTGGAGCAATATGCTGTGGAACCGACTAGGGATAAAGCTTTCTTAGATCAAGTATTGTGTAATGAAGCAGGGTTAATTAGTAATGCCGTAGTAAAAGATCCTCTGGGAAATAGTAATCATAATACCATTGAATTCCATGTTAAGTTTGAAAGTGACGTACTCCAAACGCAAACAATCAAACTTAAACAAAGCCAATTACATAGGTATGAAAGGAGAACAGACTAAGGTTAATTGGGTAAATAGACTAAAGGGTTTGGCGGTAAAAGAACAGTGGGAAACATTCAAAATGTTCAACAAAAGTGTATCCCATTGAAAAACAAAATCTCAGCAAGAAAGACCCATCCATGGCTCACTCAGGAAGTTAAGGATAGTATTAGATTTAAAGAAGAGGCTTATAATACTGCAAAAAGCAGTAACAAGTGTGAGGATTGGGAGTGCTTTAGAAACCAGCAAAGGGCTACCAAAAAGTTGATAAAAAGGGAAAAAGTAAATGACAGTAACCTAGCCAGAAATATAAAAAACAGATAGAAAGAGCTTTTCTAAGTATATAAAAAAGGAAGAGAGAAGCTAAAGTAAACATTGGTCCCTTAGAAGCAGGGACAGGAGAAATTATCATGGGGAATAAGGAAATGGCGGAGGCATTGAACAAATATTTTGTGTCTGTCTTTACAGCAGAAGACCCAAGTTTCATTCCAGAAATACACGGTAACCTAGGGGCTAAAGAGTGAGGAAATTAATATCAACAAAGAACAAGTATTGGAGAAAGTTCAGGGATGAAAATCAGACAAATCCCTGGGACCCAATGGCCTACACTCTAAGATTCTAAAAGAGATAGCTGCAGAGATAGTGGATACGTTGGCTATGATTTTCCAAAATTCCTTAGATTAGGGAAAGGTCCCATCAAATTTGAAGTTGGCAAATGTTACATCGCTTTTCAAGGAAAGAGGGAGAGAGAAAACAGGGAACTACAAGCCAGTTAACCTAAAATCAATTGTTGGGAAAATGCTGGAATCTATTACTAAGCAAGTTTTGTAGCATAGAACTTGAGTATTGCTGAAAATAGAGACATGTCGAAGCTTTTCGTCTTGCACTCATCAGGACGATCCGCAAGAATATCAATGTAAGGGAAAACAACTTTATACTGCATGAGAAGAGAGTGCTGATTGGTTGGCAAGTGAATTCTAATTAGTAGAGGCGTTGCCATAGAGAATGCACCAGTTTATGGTGACTGACAGTTAACTGCCAAGCTTTGTTTGAAAAATTTCAAATGGTCACTCACCATAAACTGGTGCATTCCCCATGGTAACACCTTTACCAAAGTTCACTTGCCAACTAATCAGCGCTCTCTTCTTCTCTTCTTTTTCTTTTGGGCCTCCTTATCTCGAGACAATGGATACGCGCCTGGAGGTGGTCAGTGGCTTGTGAAGCAGCGCCTGGAGTGGCTATAAAGGCCAATTCTAGAGTGACAGGCTTTTCCACAGGTGCTGCAGAGAAATTTGTTTGTCGGGGCTGTTGCACAGTTGGCTCTCCCCTTGCGCCTCTGTCTTTTTTCCTGCCTCTTCGACTCGCCACATTTTAGCCCCGTCTTTATGGCTGCCCGCCAGCTCTGGCGAACGCTGGCAACTGACTCCCACGACTTGTGATCAATATCACAGGATTTCATGTCGCGTTTGCAGACGTCTTTATAGCGGAGACATGGACGGCCGGTGGGTCTGATACCAGTGGCGAGCTCGCTGTACAATGTGTCTTTGGGGATCCTGCCATCTTCCATGCGGCTCACATGGCCAAGCCATCTCAAGCGCCGCTGACTCAGTAGTGTGTACAAGCTGGGGATGTTGGCCGCCTCGAGGACTTCTGTGTTGCAGATATGGTCCTGCCACCTGATGCCAAGTATTCTCCGGAGGCAGCGAAGATGGAATGAATTGAGACGTCGCTCTTGGCTGACATACGTTGTCCAGGCCTCGCTGCGCTCTCTTCTCATACAGCATAAAGTTGTTGTTTTCCCTTACTTTGGTATTCTTGTGGTTTGTCCTGATGTCGTCTCTATTTTCAGCAATATTAAGGAAGTCTTAACAATACACTTGGAAAAGAATAGTATGATTAGAACAAGTCTACATGGTTTTACTAATAGAAAATCATGTTTGACAAATTTATTGGAATTTTGTGAGGACGTAACCAGTAAGGTAGATAAAAGGGAACCAGTAGATGCAGTATACTTGGATTTCCAAAAGGCATTTGATAAGGTGCCACATAGGCAAGATAAGTGCTCATGGAGTTGGGGGTAATATATTCGCATGGATAGAGGATTGGTTAATGGACAGGAAGCAGAAAGGGGGCATTTTCAAGTTGGCAGGCAATGAATAGTGGAGTACCGCAAGGGTCAGTGCTGGGCCCTCAGCTCTTTACAATTTACATTAATGACTTAGATGAAGAGACGGAGTAATGTATCTAAGTTTGCTGATGATACAAAGCTAGATGGAAAGGTAAGCTGTGGGGAGGACACAGAGGCTGCAAAGACATATAGACAGGTTAAGTGAGCGGGCTGCAAGGTAGCAGATGGAGTATAATGTAGGGAAGTGTGAAGTTATTCACTTTGGTCATAAGAATAGAAAAGCAGAATATTTTAAAAAGCTGTGAAACTTGTAAGTGTTGCTGTTTAAAGAGACTTGGGTGCGCTCGTGCAAGGTACGCAGAAAGTAAGCATGCAGGTACAGCAAGCAATTAGGAAGGCAAATGGCACATTGGTTTTTATTGCAAGAGGATTGGAGTACAGGAATAAAGAAGTCTTGTTACAATTGTAGAGGGTTTTGGTGAGATCACATCTGCAGTAGTGTGTGTAGTTTTGGTCTCCACATTTATTTATTATTTATTTAGAGATACAGCACTGAAACAGGCCCTTTGGCCCACCAAGTCTGTGCCGACCATCAACCACCCATTTACACTAATCCTACATTCCTACCACATCCCCACCTGTCCCTATATTTCCCTACCACCTACCTCCAGGGGGCAATTTGTAATGGCCAGTTTACCTATCAACCTGCAAGTCTTTTGGCTGCGGGAGGAAACCGGAGCACCCGGAGAAAACCCACGCAGACACAGGGAGAACTTGCAAACTTCACACAGGCAATATCCAGAATTGAACCCGGGTCGCTGGAGCTGTGAGGCTGCGGTGCTAACCACTGCGCCACTGTGCCGCCCTAAGAAAAGATATACTTAAATTGGAGACAGTACAGTGAAAGCTCCCTAAATTAGTCCTTAGGATGAGGAGGTTCACTTATGAGAGGCGCTGAGCAAACTGGCACTATGTTCTCGAGTTTAGAAGAATGTCAGGCGATCACATTGAAATGTGCAAAATTCTGAAGGGGCTTGATAGGGTAGATGGAGAGATTATTTTCACCGGTCAGGAAATCTAAAACACGGGCACAGTCTCAGGGTAAGGGGATAATCATTTAGGACTGAGTCAAGGAGAAATTACTTCACTCAAAGGGTTGTGAATCTTTCGAATTCTCTGCCCCAGAGGGTTGTAGATTCTCCATCATTGAATACATCTAAGGCTGGGATAGACAGATTTCTGGTCTCTCAAGGAATCAAAGGATATGGAGAGCGAGCAGGAAAGTGGAGTTGAAGCCCAAGATCAGCCATGATCGTACTGAATGGTGGAGCAGGCTCGACAGGCCATATGGTCTACTCCTGCTCCTATTTCTTGTATTCTTGGCAGATGAAGTTTATGTGGAGAAATGTGAAGTGATTTATTTTGGTAGGAAGAACATGGAGAGACAATATAAAATGAAGGATACAATTGTAAATGGGGGTGCAGGTACAGAGGGACCTGGGTGTTGCCATAGAACTGTAATTACTTTTCTCCTCAGATTAAAAAAAAGTGTGTCTTTAAGACTGAGCACAGGGTGCCAACTGCTTCTGTCCCTAGGCCACAGCAGGAGAGGGAGGTCATATGGTATGTTTTGATTTGACTGTGTACAGCTAGCAAAAAACAGTCTGAACCAGTTAGTTTTGAGAGACTCTCCAGCGAAGCGCGCTACTGAAGAAAAGAGCTGTCTATTCTCTCTCTCAGCAGAAATTCTACAATGAGCTACAAGCCAAGTTAATTGCCTCAGAAAAAAGTCTTTTTTTCTGGACAGACCATCTGTATTGCTGAAGGTAGCAAAACTCTTTTTCTTTACTTCCAAGCCAGGAAGATTGAATCTCTCGACTGATTATATTTTCTGGAAATCACCAGTGGTCTTGATGCCAACTGCCACCGAAGTGTTTTGAATGCCTATCTATTGAAGGACTATTTCATCAAATTGGTGTGGAGACTTAGAGTAGCATTTGATTATTTTCACATTAGAATACCTCATTCATCAGGAGCACAAGCCACAAAGACTTGCTTATTCTTAAGAAACAGCTAATTTGTAAAACATCATTTAAAAAAAAAAAGAAACCGGTTAACAGTGATTTTTTGAGTGTATATGCATGTATAGGGGAGTTAGGTTAAGATAAGAAGTTTTAAGGTCTTTAGACTTAGGTTTATCTTAATAGTGTTTAAGATAAAGTTTTTTTATATATAAATAGTTAATTTGTTGTTATCTAAAAATACTTGGTTTAGTCTGTTTTATTCCAGGGGTTAATAGAATGTTTACTTTGGCTGTTTTCCAGTTGGGTGGGAAAACTTTAATATGCTGTGACCTGTGGAGTGATGTGACTGAATTGACGATGCATTGCTCCCGCCTTGGTTGTAAAAGTGTATATGTGCAAAAATCATTAATGGTGGCAGAACAGGTTGAGAGCGTGTTCAATAAAGCATACAGTATCCTGGGCTTTATAAAGAGGGGTATAGAGTACAAAAACGAGGTTATGTTGAACTTGTATAAGACACTATGTTGCCCTCAGCTGGAGTATTGCGTCCAGTTCTAGGCACCACATTTACGGAAAGACTTAAGGGCATTGGAGAGTACATTAAAGACTCATGAGGCTGGTTCCAGGAATAAGGAACTTCAGTTATGAAGATAGACTGGAGAAGTGGGGACTGTTTTCCTTGGAGAAGTGAAGGCTGAGAGAAGATTTGATAGAGATATTCAAAATCATGAGGGGTCCGGACAGAGTAGATAGGGAGAAACTTTTCCTACTCATGAAAGGATCAAGAACGGGACGACACAGATTTAAGGTAATTGGCAAATAAAGCAACGGCGACATGAAGAAAAACTTTTTCATGCAGCAAGTGGTTAGGAACTGGAATGTACTGCCAGAAATTGCGGTAGAGGTAGGTTCAATCGAGGCATTGAAAAGGAAACTAGATAGTTACCTGAAAAGGAAGAATGCACAGGATTTATGGGGAGAAGGCGGGGAAATGACGCTAAGTGAATTGATCACACGGAGAGCCGGTGGTCACACGATGGGCCGAATGGTCTCCTTCTGTGCTGTAACAGTTCTGTGATGTTGTAGTCTTCTGTGATTCAGTTATCCACAACTTCTACTTACATTTTAAATGCAACTGTCGCTGCTTTCTTCATTTCGCATAGCAAATTGAAAGAAATTGAAAATGCTACTTGGGGTGAACATACTACAGATCTGATTTAATATCACATGCTTAATAGTAGATCTTTGCATGCACATTAACAGACATAACTTGAAATCTGAAAAACATGAAGCTTTTCCATAAAACATTTTTAAATTTGACATTACATTCAGATTATTTTCGAATACTAGAATACACTGCTGCTGCAGCAAAAAGAATCACTAATATGTTTAAGAACACGTAGCTCAAATACTTGTTAACCAGCACCTACAGCATCCTAGATGGTTAAAATTATTGATAACAGCTGCTGAGAACCATAAGTCACTTTCATCTCAAGCTGCCACTGTCGAGCAACACACAGCCATCTTGTGCCAATAATACAACCATCAGTACCTAAAGAAAGCTAACTCTATAAAGAATGCACCATCTGCAGCATTATGTAAATCTAAATGATTTTTATACAACTGCCCATGACAATCTTTTTAACCAATAAATACATCAATTCCAAAAGTGCATCTCCTCCCCATCTCCAATGTCAATGCAGAAGTTAGCTGCAAACAAAAATCATACTTTAGTGCTTTTAATATAAAAAAAATTTCCCATGACACCCCCAGGGGATGGGTGACTAAGTCTGAGATAGAGCTAGAGTGAGAGAGATTGATTTTATTGTACTTCTCTCTGGAAATTCCAGGGAGTAGGACCGAGGCAGCTGAAAAATCTGCCAGTGCTAGGGCAAAGGACAAGAATTCAAAAGAAAGACTAGAGCCAGAGGAACAAATAGGGAAATACAGGACCGGAGAAGATTGCTGAGTTAGAGTGTGGCGAGGTTGCGGTGAGACTTTGAGACAAGAATGTTAAATTTGAGCCGATGGGGATGAGGATCAGTGCTGCTCAGTGAAGACAAGCGAGGCATGCATCAAGAATTTACAGGTTGAGAATTATGGAGGGTGGAGAATAGAAAATGGAAGGCCAGCAACAAAAGAATTCAAGTAATTGAGTTTAGAGTGACAAAAGTAAGTGTAAAAGGCTCAGAGCCAAAAAGGTGGAGGCAGGGGTAGACGACAGGAAACCATCGGCATAGTCAGCTAGCATGGAATCTAGGAAGAGTTTGGTGGTCACTAAGTGGGAAAGGGAACAAGGGAACAGTAGACAGCTCTCTGGTATGATGAGCAGTGGAGGGAATGGGGAGAAGCTATAGAGTGTGGATTCCAGCTTAGAGTGGATGAAACACTTGGGTGGTGGTGGTGGGTGGAAAAAGAGAAGGAAATCGCCTTGGAGAAGGGGAAGGGGAGAATACAGCAGCATAAGTAATTTCAACTTTGGTATCAATATAATTTGTGAATCAAATAGTCGATCAGTAGTACAGAACTTGAATATTGCTGAAAATAGAGACATGTTGTCTAAGCTTTTCGTCTTGCACTCATCAGGACAATCCGCAACAATAACCAATGTAAGGGAAAACAGCAACTTATACTGCATGAGAAGAGAGTGCTGATTGGTAGAGGGATTGCCATGGAGAATGCACCAGTTTACAGTGACTGACAGTTAACTGCCAAGCTTTGTTTGAAACTTAAACCAGGCAGCTTGACACCGATTGGTCAAAGCATTGCTCTGAGGAATGAACCAGCCTGTTCAGCTAAAACAGGCACAATGTATGTACATATTCTTTCCGGCTGCAAAAAACAGGGCCCTGTGTATTAATATATGTAGCTGCCAGTATAAGGTCATAAGAACTAGGAGCAGGAGTAGGCAATTCAGCCCCTCAAGCCTGCTCCGCCATTCAATACAATCATGGCTGATCTCATCTCGGCCTCAACTCCACTTTCTTGTCCATTCTCCATAATCCTTCAACCCATTACTAATTAAAAATCTGTCTATCTCCTCCTTAAATTAACTCAATGTCCCGGCATCCACTGCACTCTGGGGTAGTGAATCCACAGACTCACGACCCTTTGAGAGAAGTAATTTCTCCTCCTCTCTATTTTAAATCTGCTACCCCTTATCCTAAAACTATGACCTCTCGTTCTACTAGATTGCCCCACAAGAGAAAACATCCTCTCTACGTCTACTTTGTAAATGCCCTTAATCATCTTTTATACTTCAATTAGATCTCCTCTCATTCTTCTAAACTCTAGAGAGTAAAGGCCTAAACTGCTCAATCTCTCTTCATAAGACAAACCCCTCATCTCTGGAATCAATCTAGTGAACCTCCTCTGAACTGCCTCCAATGCAACTACATCTCTTAAGTAAAGGGAGCAAAACTGTACGCAATACTCCACTCACTAATGCCTTGTACAGTTGCAGCAACACTTCCCTACTTTTATATTCTATTCCTTTAGCAATAAATGCCAAAATTCCATTTGTCTTCCTTATTACCTGCTGTACCTGCATACTAGCTGTCTGCGATTCATGCACGAGAGGACACCCAGATCCCTCTGCACTGAAGCATTCTGAAGTTTCTCTCCATTTAGATAATAATTTGCCTTTCTATTCTTCTGACCAAAGTGGATAACCTCACACTTATCCACATTAAACTCCATCTGCCAAATTTTGGCCCATTCACCTAACCTAGCCATATCCCATTTGTAAATTTCTTACGCACCAATGTATGGCTCGCAGAATGAGAATGGGCAATTTTCCACATTACCGGATCGATGCCAGTGTTGTAGCAGTACTGGAACAGCTTGGCTCGGGGCGCAGCAATTCTGGGGCACAGGTCTTCAGTATTATTGCTGGAATTTTGTCAGGGCCCATAGCCTTTGCAATAAGATTGTTGCAAATGCTTCAGCCTTATCTTTCGCACTGATGTGCTGGGCTCCCCCATCATTGAGGATGGGGATATTTGTGGAGCCACCTCCTCCAGTTAGTTGTTCAACTGTCCACCACCATTCACGACTGGATGTGGCAGGGCTGCAGAGCTTAGACCTGATTCATTGGTTGTGGGATTGCTTAGCTCTGACTATCGCATGCTGCTTACGTTACTTGGCACGCAAGTAGTCCTCTGTTATAACTTCACCAGGTTGATCCCTCATTTAGAGGTATGCCTGGTGCTACTCCTGGCATGCCCTCTTGCACTCTTCTTTGAACCAGGGTTGGTCCCCCGGCTTGACAGTAATGGTAAAGTGGGGATATGCCGGGCCATGAGGTTACAGATTGTGGTTGAGTACAATTCTGCTGCTGCTGATGGCCCACAGTGCCTCATGGATGCCCAGTTTTGCATTGCTACATCTGTTCGAAATCAATCCCATTTTGCACGGTGGTACTGCCATACAACATGGAGAGTATCCTCAATGAGAAGACGGGACCTTGTCTCCACAAGGACTGTGCAGTGGTCACTCTTACCAACACTGTCATGGAGAGATGCATCTGTGGCAGGCAGATTGGGGAGGACGAGGTCGTATGTTTTTCCCACTTGGTTCCCTCACCACCAGTCGCAGGCCCAGTCTAGCAGCTATATCCTTTAGGACTTGGCCAGCTCGGTCAGTAGTGGTGCTACCGAGCCACTCTTGATAATGGACATTGAAGTCTCCCAGCCAGAGTACATTCTGCACGCTTGTTAAATGGTGATTGACATTGGAAGGAGAAGGGAGGGAACTGGTTGGAGTGGTATCTATTGATGAGGTTTGAGCTGGATTAACTTGGATTTCTGGGGAGCTCTTACAGTAACGTCAAATTCTTTCACATTATTGGATCCGAAAGTCAGCAGACATCATGAAGGAGCAGTTTTGCTCTGCTATTTATAACAAAATCATAAATGCATCCTTTGAATACACTTATAATTTTTCCACATATAATGAGCAGTTGAACTCTTCCCCTGGGTTTCTACTTAAATCTGGAGTAGTAGATACAATGTGATGAAGTTATTGCTGCTTAACTTTAAGATAAGTAGTACCGATGGGGAGATCTTTAATTGGGTGAGTATTTAGCCTTGGCTTTTTTTTTTAATAAAACTATTTTGATTATAGGATTTTTAAAAGACAAATTGTATATCTGTAAATCAACTCTCCAACATTGGTGTATTTTTTTTAAAATCCTCATTTACAGGGCACCTTTCTGAAGCCCTGAATTTCAGTTCAGCAAACAGTGGAAACATCATTTTGGAGTGACAAAGGTGATCCCTTTGCAGCACATCCCCTCAGTTCAGGGAGATGCTCTCTGGACAAGTATTTATGTTTAACTGTTAAAAATAAATTGTGATGGAGATTCTCTAAATGGCCTGCAAATTCATTTATCTAACTTGGTCCTGAGAAATATTGTTTAATAACTCTTCCTCCATCTTTGCCCGTCTCAGCAGCACTCACTCTCTCCCATTCTTGTTTTGAGCTTTGCAAGCACGGGTTGTTTGGGTACGGCCTTTACCTTGCCCGTTGCTAATAGCAGAAGGGACATGTTGTTTGATACGATCCGCCAGTCTTTGGGACGTACGGCCTATATACCTAGCAACACAGTGTCCAACGTTAGATGTGATTCCACAATTGGACAACATTTGCTAAATAATCTGCAGTGTGCGAAGAATTACACTGACAACCAATTTAAGATTGTCAGTAGGGCTCACAGTGTGGCACATTTGCGCGTATTGGAAGCTACATATATTATTAAATATTAAGGCCCTGTTCTTTGCAAACATGTACACACATTGCACCTATTTCAGCTGAACATAATAAGTGACAGCCATTCGCTGGTTCATTCCTCAGGGCAATGCCTTGACCAGAGTCAAGCTGCCTAGTTTAAATTTCAAACAAAGCTTGGCAGTTAACCTTCAGTCATCATAAACAGGTGCATTCTCCACGGCAACGCCTCTACAAATCACAGTTCACTTGCCAGCCAATCGGTACTCTCTTCTCATGAAATATAAGTTGTTGTTTTCCCCTACATTGGTTATTCTTGCAGATTGTCCTGATGAGTGTAAGACGAAAAGCTTCGACAACATATCTCTATTTTCAGCAATTCTCAATTTACACCTGCCGCTCTTTCCTAATCCATCTATCAATAGTATTTCCTTCTCCTGGTACCAGCACATAAGCTCATGGTCAAATTCACAGTTTTCTCCTCACCAAGTTTCTCATTCATTAGACTTCTTACTGGGATGTAGTTCCAAATGCATTTCATGTACCATACCCAAGGAGTCATTATCCACTTGTCAAGCAGTAGGAAAGCCATTGGTCTTGTGAAAACTATCCACTTGTGTTAAGCAACCTGTTTCAGTTCATAGGCTGTTTACCAGCCTGGAACCTACTGATTTGAGTACTGGTACAAGATCCAAGGTTTAGAAGATGCCATCCACGGGTCAGGGGAGGTACTCCGTTTGAGCGCTAACTGGGTAATGGACTTTATTTTCCCTGGTGAGTCTTCCTTTTGAGAAGTAGGCCACATAGGTATGCATGCACAAGGAGAAGAGGCAACATGCAGAAACAGCAAGAAAGCACAAAACGAGAAAGCACAAACAACTAAATGTGTAAGAAAGATCACGTGCTCGTGTCAGAATATGCACAACCATAGGAGAGCAGGCGAAAGTGCGTGTATGCACGAGACTGAGTAGCTTAACAAAATTGCAATTTCATTTTTATTTGGAAAAATAAAGTCATTGCAGGTATAAATATGCAACTCAAATGGCTATCAATTAAATTAACAATGAATGTTAACATGTAAATCAAGAATAGTCTGGATCACTTCGAGCACCGCGGGGAAAACAGTAGCATAGTGGTAAAGACACTGGACTGGTAATCTAGAGGCCGAGGCTAATGCCCCAGGGATAGGGGTTCAAATCCCACCACGGCAGCTGGTGGAATTTAAATTCAATAAAAATCTGGAATTGAAAGCCAGTCTCAGTAATGGTGCCATGAAACTATCATCGATTGTCGTAAAAACCCATTTGATTCACTAATATCCTTTAGAGAAGGAAATCTGCCATCCTTACCTGGTCAGGCCTACATGTGACTCCGGACCCACAGCAATGTGGTTCACTCTTAACTGCCCTCTGAAATGGCCTAGCAAGCCACTCAGTTGTCAAGGGGAAATTAGGGATGGGCAACAAATGCTGGCCCTGCCGGCGAAGCCCACATCTCTTGAATTCTGCTGTGTCAGTTCACTCAAACTGAAGCATCAATTCCATTTCTCCTTGTGGCAGGAAAGGCATATTTCCCATTCAAGCCAAACTATGGATCTTTTATGCTATGGACTTGCACCCATTAGAAAATGCTGATAGAAAAGTCTGTGGTAATAGTTTTTAAATATATTTACTGTTGGCAGTGAGTCGGCACACTGCCGTATGTTCAGTTCCCTAAATGGTGACTTTCCAATCTCAGCTAGGCCATCTGTTGCAGAGGTTTCCCAACAGGAAGGAAGAGGAGAAAAGATGTGGTCAACTCAATACTAGCGCATACAGGGATATCTCAGTAAGGAAATGATGCATTCTGTATCAGAAGGAGGGTCTGTGAAAAATGTCTATTGTAACCATGACAAATATGTAAAAGATCACAATGAGCATTACTCATTTACTCTAGCATTTAAATATCAATTCTGGATTACAACATACATAATAAAATGATTAGGTTTGTAACCTTCAGTCAGCATGCAATTTTGAATCTATTACATGATATATACACCCGTGGATTGAGGACCCAACAGCAATTAGCCTGGCAGCAGTCACGATTTCATTGTTGCACACTAACTTGCTTGATGAAATGGAATTCATTACCATCACAAAATGGGTAAAGAAATTTACTTCTGAAAACAATATTAAATGCACTGCAAGAACACTACAGGTCGAACACTCAGGTTTTCTAACAATCATTAGAATTATAGCAGCCAAACCACAGCTCAGATCCAGACCACTTTGCAATTTAATACACTTGTCCAAGTAAACTGCTCTGCCCCTAAGCTCCCATTTGTTGACTACATATGCCATCTGTTTACTTTGAGTCAGCATTTTGGAATGGCAAGTTCCTAACTGCGATTGTTACTGCTGTGAACGTGTAGGAGAGAGAAGTCACATTATACAGCTGAGTGGCAATCTCTTGGGATATGCATATGAGAGAAGTATTACAAGAGTTGGGACTATGCAGGGATGGAACCATGCAGACCCCAGGGGATGCTGACGAGGAAAGAGAGCTGAAGCACGGGAGCAGGGAAGCAGGGGGAAACTGACAGACAGGCAAATAAAATATATTTGCGTCTAAGATTGAATAAATACAAACTGGCTTCAGATGCCATATTGGCCTAGGCGTAGAGTTTAAAGAACATATGAGAGGTCCCTTTTTGGATACAAATCAGTGGCAGAATATTATTCAGGACCTTTTTTTTTTAAACTGTAGTGTTTCTGAGGCTGGGACATGCATTCCCCTCACATTCAAAAGTTAACTCTGCTACAGTGCTGAATCTAGTCTGCATCAGGCAAGACTGTGGCATGCAACCATGCAATTTAAATGTTAGAGCTTAAAACTTTCTAGTTGAAGTACAGATTTTATTACTAGATGTTTTCCAGAAGCACATCAACAGATTTGGTAAATTATGTGTGAAAGGGGAAGACCTAACTTAAAAACAATGCTAAACTCACTAACATTTTTCCAATTACTTTATGAATAGATGAATACAGTATTTTTATACTGTTCAATTTACTGAGACCATTAAGCAAATGCAGCAACCTGCACTAAATTTTATGTAACAACGTACTTGTCTTCATTAATTTAAGAAATTGAGTATTTTTGTTCCAATTATATCAAATGACAAGTATGTTTGCTGGCATTTATCCAAAGGTGCTTAGCTGAAGCATTTCCTATTCCATGGTGAAAGTTACAGATGAGGAACTAGGAACAGACATCAATGATGCCAGATAACTGCACATCTTAAAGTTAGCTCCTCAAATGTCAACTGGTTTATAAAATAGGTATGCAATTGATTGTATAGTTACAATGGTGTAATATGTTACTTTTGTTAATATTTTAAGATACACATTTCCTTGAATATGAATTCATTTTAAATAGGTTTAGAAACTTCAGTACATTCAATATAGTCAATACAATAATTAGAAAAGCATTGAAAAATATTTTTTCAATCCCCTAGTGCAATGCTCGATTGTCAAAGGTCTAGCAGAGATAAAAATAACCCAAATAAAATTTCATTCCAGCAGCAAACTTATAATTTGAGTAATTTATTCATCGTGAAAATCATGACTGTCAGTCTGAAAAGCAATGTAATCATATCTCAAGGATCCAGCTCTCAGCTCTGAAAGTTGCAGAAGCCTGGTTTAAATTGTTATATTCTTCAGGTAACTAGTTAACTTTATCACCCAGAAAGGTGATCAACATACAAGTAAATCACACAAAGGCAAAAAAAACCCTTCAGATCATATCTGTCTTATCCCTGCATTGCTCCAAGCGCAGCAATAAAATCACTTCAGTAAATTTGCAAAGTAGAATTGATGTCTTTACTGTATGCTACAGTGATAGGATGTCAAAATTTAGCTTCACTGTTAAAAGTACCATTACTTCTCTATAATATTGAAGACAATAGCAACTAATTAGAGTACCTACTTTGTGAAACTGCAACTCATACATAACTCAACATAAGCAAATATAATTTTATGCGATCTTCCCCTTCCTTGCTCCCCCCCACTCCCCACAGTTGTTCTTGTATATATTGGGCACAACAATAGTTCTGCCCTTGATCTACTGTGGGCATCAGGTGTACATCTAAAAGCACCGACATTTTTTTTAAAAAAGAGGAGGTTGTTTATCATCGCAGTGACTCTCATGCTTTATGAATATCATCTTAATCTGAACCTTTGAGTGGGCCAGGGTCAATTCCTTTTTAGGTATCAAGTTTATATTAAAATGTTTGATTTTCCAGAGTTATGTTGGTTCAGCAGCTTTCACTTCTAGCAATGTTAAATTATTTACATGGGATATTATTTTCCTTCTGACATCTTAGATTTGCAATAAAATAATCAGTAGATTGGAGGAACGCTCCTCAGTGAAGCGTAAGCCAAATACAAATATCTCAAACAGCCTCTGGTTATGACAGAAGTGAAGTAGTTCAATATTGCGAAAGCAAAAATTAAAAAAATCCAATCCTGTAATTAAACAAGATTAAATGTTTCTACCTTGTATTCTTGTTGCTTTTGATTTTAGTCGCTGTTGACTTGGGCTTTTTTTCCTTGGTTTCTTTGGGCTCCTTGGGGTCTTTCTTTTCTTTTGGTTTTTTCTTCTTTTTCTTTTTCTCTTCAGTTGAACCATCCACTGCAGCGCTAGAAATCACCAGCTGGTCAATCACCTTGGGAATATTCTGCTCACCCCGAGCTTTAGCTTTAGCAATGGCCTCAGCCACAATGCGATTGGCCTTTTCTTGCATGCGCTGCTGGCCCAATGACTTCTGTCGCTCTTCTCCACTTGCTAATTGAGAATTTTGTCCACTAATCTGAGTCATGTCTGACTGAGTATTTGAGAGAGACTAAAAGGTAGGAGGAAAATAAAGAAATTAAAATATCTTATAAAGAAATTACTTGAACAAAATAAATACAGCATTAAATCTCTAGCATTACATCTCATCGTATTTTCAATGATTTCAGAAGTAGCCCTAAATCTTGCCACGTTCACCTGACAAATTTCAGCCCAATTGTTAAACCAGATTGAAATTAATCGTAGAGATAAATGCAACAGACTAGAAAAGACATAACTGGACCTCAATAGTTCATTGATGCAGTATTTTCAATTTATATTGTCTTGAAAAATTCTTAAATCAAAGCTTTTTTACATCCTAACTGTAACCAGGCCAGCTAAATGGTGCTTAATGCTCTCATTAATTTGCATATTTGGCATTAACAGAGCATCATCTTTTGTACTAAATCAGTGCAAAAAGATGCAGTACATCTGTTTTTATGTAATTTGGTAGTGTGACATTAGCAACATGAACTGTAGAACCGACCTCACACTGATAGCACTGCACATCAGCTGTTGTATAATTGTTGCGGGTGCACTGATGACATTTTAAAAAAGTCAAAGGAACCTTTGCATCATACTTCATTTTTGCATTCTAAATTTTCCCTCCACTCCTGAAGATATGACAGATCCTGATCTATGGCTCCAAAAGGTGTTAGCAGTTCACCTGTACTTCTTACATCCAACACCTTCAACATAAAAAGACTGCTTCACAAAGGGGAAAACAAGACCGAAGAACAGGCGGATTGGTAAGGAGAGGCAACCAAACGCAGTTACAGAAGGGAGGTTTAGAGAGGCTTTTGAAAGTAAGAAAGCAGTAAGGTGACAGCAGTATCCATAAGGAGAGGGGGTGGAAGTGAAAGGAATGGTCAACAGCAATTAAGATTAGGAGGGATAATCCCCAAGATTACAGTGGCATAGAATGTTGGTGACCTTGTGGAGTGCTGCAAGATGGAAACCAGACTACAGCAATTCAAATAGGATACAAAAAATAAATACTGGTTCTAGTCATGCCTGTATGTGATTCCAGTCTCAAATTATATGGCGGATGCATAATGCCCTTAGGGCATCCAGCAATGGGCACTGCCTTGCCAGTGTCACCCACATTCCAAAAACAAATAATAGAGAATGCTGGGAAAGATAGGGAGGAAATTGGGTGGACCAGAAAATGAAAGAGGAATCAGAGGTGGCATGGTAGTCAAAGACGACAGGGGTGGGGGGGGGGGGGGGGGGCAAGAGTAGTTTTTTCTTTTAAAGAATAGTTTATGATGACAGTATCTCCCCCCAATGGCCATTTTTCACCTCCGAACCGGAACAATGTACATCGGGAGGCTGTAGTCTAGCCCATGCAAGTTTATATTTGTACAGCAACTTCAAATATAGAGAAACATCTCAATATGCTTCACAGATGAATTAAAAATAAACAGTAAACAAAGGGAGAAATTTAGAAATGCATAGTTGAATAAGTCGCTTTTAAAATGGGAACTGGGGAAGCGAGGCAGATTTCTTTAAGCAGGAAAAAGCTCTACAGAGTAGGGTTCAGACAACTGAAAACTCTGCTATGGAAAGGGATGATGCACAGGCCAGAATTAGAGAAAAAGTTCTCAGGCCAAAGTATAAGGGGGTTATTGAGGGCGGCATGAGACCCTGCATACGAGGAAAAGGATTTTGAAAGGTGTTTATTGAGAGCGCAAAGTAAGTCAACTAGGATTTAGTGCAGGACATGATATGGGTGAAATAAATTGACATGGGACTTGGATAGGCAGCAAAAATTGTGTTTAGAGAAATCAAGTCTGGAAGTGACAAAAAACATTAGATTTTAGGCTTTATTGGGGCCTTACTTTTCTGTCAGATTACAAAACGGATCACAGAAATGGAAATATTTTTGATAACATTTTTAAAGTAAATAACAGATGGCTAAAGGCCAATCAGCTGAATATGGTGGATCCAGTCATCTAGAATGCTACATTAGTGAGACTGAATGCTACATTCAGTCACTTCTCATGATCAACCAAATATTACAGTCTCCTTCAGCACCATTTAATTTTCTATTGTACATTTTTCTTGTCAGTTTCTGCTGGCCAATAGTTAATATAGTTAACATTTGTAGTACAAGCAGCCATTTCTTTTTCCACAGGCCATTCTGCTTCATATAATTTTATCTGCTGGCAGCTATAGCATGGAAATCCCTAAATTTTAAAGTAATTTCCTGGCTAGGAGTTTCCAAACAGTTCATACTCTCAAATGTTGGTTCAGCGTGATTTGTAAACTTGGTGCACAATGTGACTGAAGTAACAGATCACACCACTAGATAATTTTCGAGTTAGTGGTCAAAACAAACATGGAAAAAGTCACACTAAAGTATTGTTTATCACCGTCACCCCTCTATTCAAGGGAGGGAGGGAGACAGAAAGCAGGAAACTGTAGGCCAGTTAGTCTAACATCTGTCATTGGGAAAATGCTAGAATCCATTAAGGAAGTAGCAATAGGACATTTAGAAAATCATAATAAAATCATGTTAACTCTGCCTGATTGTATGAAAGAGAAATAGTGTTTGACAAATTTATTAGAGGAATTTGAAGATGTAACAAGTAGGGTGGATAAAGGGGAACCAGTAGATGTAGTGCATTTGGATTTCCAAAAGGTATACGATAAGGTACCGCATAAAAGATCAGCGTTTATGGAGCTAGGGGTAATATATTAGCACAAATACAGGATTAGCAAACTAGCAGGAAACAGCAAGTTGGGATAAATGGGGCATTTTCAGGTTGGCAAACTGTAACTAGTGGAGTGCCACAGGGATCAGTGCTGGGGCCTCAACTATTTACAATGCATATTAATGACTTGGATGAAGGGACTGAGTGTACCGTGGGCAATTTTTAAAAAATTCTTTCATGGGATGTGGCTGTCGCTGGCAAGCCAGCATTTGTTGCCTTTGCCTAATTGCCCTTGAACTGAGTGGCTAGCTAGGCCATTTCAGAGGGCAGTTAAGAGTCGACCACATTACTGTGGATCTGGAGTCACATGTAGGCCATTAGTGAACCAGATGGGTTTTTATAACAGTTTTGTGGCACCATTACTGAGTCTCCAAAAACATATGGATAGGTTAAGTGAGTGGGCAAAATTTAGAAGATGGAGTATAATGTGGGAAAATGTGAGGTTGTCCACTTTGACAGAAAAAATAGAAAAGTAAAATATTTAAATGGAGAGACTGCAGAATGCTGTGATACAGAGGGATCTGGGTGTCCTTGTACATGAATCACAAAAAGTTAGCATGGAGGTACAGCAAATAATTAGGAACGCAAATGGAATGTCGGCATTTATTCTGGGGGGGGGGGCGGGCGGGTGGAATATAAAAGTAGGGAAGTCTTGCTACAGCTGTACAGAGCATTCGTGAGATTGCACCGAGAGTACTGCGTACAGTTTTGATCTCCTTACTTAAGGAAGGATACACTTGCATTGGAAGTTCAGAGAAGGTTCATTAGGTTGATTCCTGGGATGAAGGGGTTGTCTTACGAGGAAAGGTTGAGCAGGTTGGGAGTTCAGAAGAATGAGGTGTGATCTTATTGAAACATACAAGATCCTGAGGGGGCTTGACAGGGTAGATGCTGAGAGATGTTTCCCCTCATGGGGGAATCCAGAACTAGGGGGCGCAGTTTAAAAATAAGGGGCCTCCCTTTCAAGGCAGAAATGAGGAGGAATTCGCTCTTTGAGGGTCGTGAATCTTTGGAGTTCTCTACCCCAGAGAGCAGTGGTAGCTGGCTGGGTCATTGAACATATTCAAGGCTGAGTTGGACAGATTTTTGATCCACAAGGGAACCCAGGGTTATGGGGGACAGATAGCAAAGTGAAGTTATAAGGCCACAATCAGATCAGCCATGATCTTATTGAATGGTTGAGCAGACATGAAGGGCTGAATGGCCTATTTCTTAAGAACTTACTGACAAACGCAGCAGTTAACAATAGTTGCAGCTCTGAAAACTATTCTTCCATACAAAGCATTCCATATCCGCCTAATTTCTAAACTTGAGAATGTAACCGACCTTTAGAATCTGTTAGACAAGAACACAAATTTGGTAGGAACTGTTTTAAAATACAGGCAAGAAATTTATACTAGAATTACTCCATCTCAACCAGAGTAATTTACTCCCTTAAAAATGAAACTCTCATTATATGGCCTCTGGATTCCATTTACAGAATAGTTGATTATGTAACTAAAATGTAGCAAAAAACAAAAATGGGTTTATTCTTTGCTCTGCATGTCCTTTTAATTATAAGAAAAAATTAAAATGGCGCTATTCTTTTATCACAGCAATAATCTAAATATTCAGCAATCTCCAGACTGTCCATTTTTTTTTCAAATCAATTACTCATGGGAGTCAGATTCAAATCTAATTTCATCCTCTAATGCGCCTGTAACAGAAATTTGTGATCAGTTCAATTTTTTGTTAAATAAATGTAACTTTAAAAGATAAAAGATAAAAAAACATTTTACAATCTGGTGCAGATATATTTTCACATTTCCTTGATCTGTAACACAGGATTTGCACCAAATATAAATCAGATCTTGCAGTTCATTAGGATTGTTACTTAAAATCCCAAAGCTACCTGGACCTCAAATCACCATCTTTCTCCACAAGTTTCACCATTTTGAAAATTGGAAAAAAAATCTTGAGCAATTATTTTAGTTGGATTTCTATAATTCCAAGCAATAATGAAAAAGTGGAGAACCATAGTTATATCCACTGCTCCAATTCAGAGAACTGGCCAATTTCTCTCAAAGTCAACTTCCATAGGCAAGTGTGTAACTCTTATGAACCAGAAACATGACTTTATGCAACAAACATCTGTGACCATGGGCCTCAGTGTGATCAATGAACCCTTATACCATTGAGAAAAGAATATGGGAGGCCACTGCACATTTACATCTCTCCGAATCAGAGGGGAAACACAATGCTGACAGGTCATGTAACTTTAGACGACATTTATTGAAAGCAAAGTTATATAGAAGCAAGAATAAATCAGATTTGATAGCAATACATTTAATTTTCACTGCCACATAAATAGGTTTTCGGAGTTCCATCATAAAATTATTGCAGAATCCTTCGAACTTTTAGAAATTATGTAACCATGGGTGCTAAAGGCTCCATAGAGCCCCAACCTGGGCTGTGATTCTAACACACAATGCAAGCAAGTGAACTGTGTAAGCAGAGCGAATAAACCCATGGAAGTTTGTTACATTTATTCCTAAATTTTGGTAGCTTCTACCTGTAAAAACTGCCAGAAAGACACAAGCAGCATATCACATTAATGAATAATGCCCTGCACTTGCAATGCTTAGGAAATGCTATGCCTGTCCCACCATACAAGCACAATGTCTCCCAATCAGATTGTTTGATCTGATTACCAATCAGGCCTGCTTTCACAGATCAACATTTCTTAGCTGTTCATGTTGAAAGACAATGTTCATTATAATATAAACCAGTGTGAAATTAAGAATTTTAAAAACTAGTATCTAATTTAAAATGGAAGTCAAAATACGAAATACAATAATGTAATTCAAAACAGGAGAGACCTTGTGCCACCTCAATCACCTATCTATCTTGGCTTACATAATTTCATAACCAAATATTTTGCATGAATCAATGTTTGAATAAAACAAACTTTGCATAAATACATCTAACGTAAACTGAAGTTTCATTTGCACCTATGCGGAAAAAAGTTGCAAATGAAAAAAAATCAAGTTGCAAGGTTTAGTGCAATTTCCTGTTCAACAACTGTTTAGACAATGATAACTGAACTTCAAACTGTGCAATCCACTCAAACCAAGAGACAAGAATAGTGTTATGTAAAAGTGAAACAAATATCTTCTTCCTTTCAGTGGTTGATTATGTAGAGCAAAGCAGCATTTAAAGAAAAAAAAACTATGTCAGGTTATGCAGATTATGTACAGGTAATGCTTTTCAAGTGAATGCATAAAACCCACAAAAGGCAACAACATTTATAGCTGAAGAAATCAAATTATCCAATTATAACCATTAATTAAGTGTATGAATGGCATAAAACTTATGATGGGCCATCTCAATACTGAATTCCTCTAATATCCCTTAATATGATCCATTGCTTTCATCAACATGGCATCATCTGAGTACCACTGAATGAAGTGTAGGTTTAATACAGTTTGCCTTTAAAATACTAATCTTTTTTGTTACTGCTCTGATTCTTACACTGCTGTCTCTTTTTCTCTTCTCCACTCAACTCTTGCTTCTCACTGTTCTTTTCATGGTCTTTTCTCTCAGGGGAGGTGGTGGGTATTGAAATATGGTGTGGTTATGCAAAGTGCCAACAGAAAGTTGCAGGATGCAAAGAAGGGATTAAGGGGAAAACATGACAGTGGCTCCCTTTCCACCCCTAATTACTTGTACTTCCCTTTCTAATCACATGCTAAACTCCTTCAACTTCCCATTATGCATTCCCCTTCCTGGCATCACTAATTGACTTCTCTGAATAACACACTCAACTCCTCTTTGCTTTGCTCCACTGTCACTCACTGCATATCCATTCTCCTCCATTCCCATTGGCTCATCTACTTCTGCTGCTAGGTGGGTGGCGAGGTCAGAGCCTCCCTCACCCTGTGCTCTTACTCTTCTTCCCTTATCCTCCGATCCTTTATTCTCCCTCAAAGAGGCTTTGTTTTCAAAATTAAATTTAAAAACTTAAATTAAAACAAGAGAATGTTTTTGTCTTGTAGATATTAGAAATGAACTGTCTTACCGAATCATCCATCTATCAACAAAATTGGTGGAGATAATTAGTTTGCTTCAAAGCCCAACTTTAGTTTCCTCCAAAATTGAAATAACATTAAATGACGGCAAACATACTTTTCAGCACCCCACCCACCCTCGCAATTTATCTGATCCTGGGCGACCAGATTGCACACTTGGTACCATGTACTCAAGACTATAAAATAGCAGCTATTGTGTGACACCTTTAACATTGAAGATACCTATCATACCATCATCCACAGGAGTAACAGTTATTGGTTTGATTAAACGTGTTTCTCACACAAAATTTAGCACATAATAGATTGGAATCCAACAACATTAAAGTGCAATCAGAAATCATACTGAAATAAGATCGGACAATATTTGATGAAATGTTTCTATTAGAATTAACGTAAAAAACAGAATCTAGGTGTCTACAAGGACCTGCAGGCCTTACTTTGATTTGGAGGATAAGAGAAAGAATAAGTCCAATGTCATAGTACCAAAGATCAAAACAGGTCTCACACATTGAAATAAAGCATTTGCATATTTTTTCAACATGGTTGGATCTGATACTACTCCCAGTTCTTCCTGAAGTAGAATTTGGACTACAAATAAACGCAAGTCTGCTTTATGAAGAAATGGATGCATCATTGAAGATAGGAAAATGCTATTTGCAAATTAAAATGTAAACAAGAAATTGAGAGAATTTTGAGATATTATATTTCCTGCATTACAACAGTGACTACACTTCAAAAAGTACTTCACTGGCTGTAAAGTGCTTTGAGACATCCAGTGGTCGTGAAAGGCACTATATAAATGCAAGTCTTTATTTCTTTTTGTGTTCAATGTTAGAATTAATTGCAATTCCAGTTCTGCAAATGCTGAGTTCATAATTCCACACAGGACAAAATAGATCCTTCCTGTATTCTCAAAGAGGGATGTAAACGATTCTAAATTCTACACAGCTTAACTGCATACATAGGTCATTATGCTTCAAACCAATTCATTGTGAAGCACCATAAGATACAGCAACACAATAAGGCAGTACATAAGCAAATGCATTATTTCAAAGCTCATTTGCTGTAATTTACTATTTAACGCAGGGAAAACCTTCAAGTTTTACGTTATCTATAACAGGTACAGGCATATATGTACTTAATCCAGATTTGCCCATGTTTTCCAACTGCTGTAACAAGGCACTAGCCTATTATTGTTACATAGGCTGAACAAGTCAACCAATAATCTTTCAAAACACCAGCACCACAAGACAATACTTTAGAGTATGCCAGCCACCCCATTTTACTTTTGCTCAATTTTCTAGCTGGTTACTATATAAAAAAAAATTCTATCTGATCTATAAAGCTACAAGAAGCTGCTGCTTTTTTTTTAAAAAAACCAGTAATAAATTTGAATTTTGAAGAAACTCATGTGAGCATTAATTTGGTAATAAAAACATATTTCAACTTCAAAAGCAAAATACTGCAGATGCTGGAAATCAAATAAAAACAGAAAATGTTCTCTCCACACATGCTGCCTAACCTGCTGAGTATTTCCAGCATTTTCTGTTTTTACTTCCACTTCAGTTTGATCTTGACCTAAATAGATCCAAATTATGAGCGTGCATATATAGCTTACAGTTGGAAGTTAGAATTGAACAAGAAACTCGGTATCACTGCAAAATAATAAGTCAATCATTTTTTAAAATTTGCATAGGTCCTTATGAAAACAAAGATGAATTTTAGCTACTTTCTCTTTCTGCACTTTCACGTGTTAATCGTTTTTCAAGATGAGGACGTCACTTCTGGAGAATGGAGCACTGCCAATTTAGGCATTGAATATCAGCAATCACTAGTTAAACACTCAGCCCGATGTAGAGTGAAGCACCCTTTAATGCTGTCACCAGCATGTCTGGAGTATTGGTATCAATACACTATACAAAATATATATATTAAGTTTAAAGTGCTGAGTGATAACCTTAAACCATATAGCCACTCCAGGCGCTGCTTCACAAACCACTGACCACCTCCAGGCGCGTATCCATTGTCTCTCGAGATAAGGAGGCCCAAAAGAAAAGAGATAACCTTAAACCACTTTTGCATCGGTCTTTTGATTTGGGTTCTGGGAGTTTGAAGTCTTTGAGCGGTTTCCTAGATGCAAATGTCCCAGAATCTAAATTATAAGATGAATATAACTTCAAAATTGCTCCCACCACTAATGGAAAACTCTCAGGATGCATCAGTACTTGTGAGATATACTGATGGAATGTTTTCCTTTAGTTTCCAGCACATTCTATGCAGTTGGACAGATTTCAAAAGCTTCAATGTAAAATGTGTATTTAAAAAAAAAGACACTCATAGGAGTTCTCTCTGTTAGAGGTCACACCTTATAAGTCAGATTGATCCACACCTAACGTCACCCACAGTTGGTGCTATCTGTATAGGTATACTGCTTTCTTTTTATTGCCTGCTTTACCATAAAGCACAACTGCCAACCAAGGTCAATGATCATCTGGGCTTTCCTGAGGGAAACAGATGATTTATTTAAAATTCCAGAGTGGACAGATAAATGAGAGTTGAGTATTAACTTTTAAATAAATACTTTTGACTTGGGGGACAGTTAGTACAAAAAGTGTAATCTATAGGCATTACAGTTACTGTAATGAATTCCAATAGGAGAAAGCGTCACGTGAAAACTTTAATAAAATACATGCTAAATTTACTATATAACTGAGGTATGTTCCAGTTGGTGAATTTGGCCATTCTGATATGATATCTTTGTGTTACTGTTTCTTGTGCACTCGTCCTCTCTCCCCCACACATGCAATCTCTCTTTCATGCACATGGCTGCTCTTGCATTAAATTGATTTCAACTTTCTTCCCTTCAAACCTGTACTCTTTCAGCTGAGTATCGTGGCTACCACTAATGGACATGATTTTTGCTCGACTTGCAAGTACTGCAGCTCCTGTTCCCAAATGAGTGTCTCCCTCCTCCCTAAAACACACTGCTCTCTGCTCTAATGTCTCTTCCCTGCTGATCTCATTTACTCTCCCCTCTTTGCCCTCTTCAAAGCACCCACTGTACAAAATAAGCAAAGGCACCACAAACAAAATCAGGACCAGGGATAAGCAGTAAGCACCAAGGACATAGACTAAGCCATTATAAAGCATCCCCATGGCAAATGTCAATGAATGCAAACAAAAATAGCAGGATTCCATGTGTTGGGTGCTTGGTGCTCTGGGAGTGCCTTTTTGCTATAAGGAGAGATCAATCCTACATGAAGGCTTGTGCTACTTGCTAGTTTCACTTCTTTAAGACTTCTTCAAAAAAACAACATTTTTAATTATGTTGAATCAGGCCTCCAGGCTTATCAGCAGCTTCCTTCCCACTTTTCACTGATCTGCCAGCTCAGGCCTCTGAGTCCATCCCCTCCCTGCTGGCCACGTTTTTTGCTGTATTTTTTACACTAATAAATCAATGGGTCTAATATTTGGGCCTTGGACCCATGTAGACCCAAAAACTACTGTACCAGATGAGGCTTCCAAAGCTGCTTCTTGCTGGTCCCTCCTCTCCTTTAAGAAATGTAAACTACTAAGAGTATTGATTTCTTTTCCACCTCTCTTTCATAAAATATCTTAATCTAGTATATATTAGAAATGGTTAGTGCTTTCAGGATTCCACCAACACAGGAGTCACTTAACATAGCCTCACGCAATCAACTAAAACAATGGGTCACCCAATGCTACTTGATAGCCCCAATGTCACTGAATAATTCATTTATTCCAAAAAAGCATCAGCGACTATGGAATAAAAAGACTTGCCAAAAGAAACATATAATATTGTTAATCTAAATGACTGATCACAATATGTTCATCCTTTATAAATTGAAATTTAAACTAAAAATATCACCAAATGCCTTCCAACTCATTGTCCCATGTGGAGCAACCTTTCTGAGCAAGATCTACCAGCAGACATGCTTTGGATCAAGGAATGGGAAACATGGGAAGTCACCAACAAGTTCCTTGTGACAAACCCCATCTGTTGAATGGCAGGTTTTGAACTACCACGGCAAGTGGTCCTTGCTAAACAGGTTCAGGAAAAGCCAGGCCCCTGCACAGCCAACCTCCAGCACTGGGGCCTCAGTGCAAACCCCTTATGCATTTGTGGGCAGACATAAACAATGTTGCACATTACCAAGGAGTATCCCCTCTACAGACTAAGTGGTGGACTAATAATCACCTTAAACTCAGCAAATGAGGAGGCTATTGCTTGGCTCTGGGGATTTGCATTCACTAATAAAAAAACTGAAGGAATGAGGTCCATGAAACAAAAGTAAAAGTGGTAGTCTAGGGGAAAAAAGTGAACCAAAGTAGTAAAAGGAGCCTCATGGCCAAGCAACAAAAATCCAATTATCAGAAATGTGACAGCGGTGCATAGCGAGACAAGTGTAAACAAATGGAAGTGCCAAAGTCTCATAAACACTAACTAAAAGGGCAGCCAGTTGCCAAGTAGCCAGTCATTTCTTCCATGCTCAAGTAAGTTTCCCTCACCACGCACAAGTTTTGAGATTCCACTTCTGATTGCTGAGCAACATTTCAGCTCCTCCCCTCTCAGCTGAGAAACCTTTTGGCCCCTTTCTTGCCCAAGTAGGTTTGTAGCCCTTCACCTCCACACTAAGCAGCAACTGTGAACTCCTCCCCGAGACAAAGTCACAGATTCAATTACCTGCCACTGGCTCCACTCCCATTCATTTACCACTGGGTGCAACTCCCTTCCAACCCACCTACTGGCTGCTAATCTCTCCTCTCCTAACCATCACACCCCTCCCACCCATCCCATCAACTGACTGCAATACCCCTTCAGACAACCATACACTGCTTTATTTCCCCTTTAACATGTAAACCCCTTAACTGCATTTCCCATCCACAGCACAATCTTCACACTGGCTGTATTTCTCCTCCACTGACATTGAGCTACCTGCCTCCTATCTTCATCCCAATGATCTGAATTTCTTCTTCAGCACTCTTCCTTTCCTCCCCATCCTAGCCTGCCCAATCATCTCCCATCCTCTAATCCTGCTTGACCTGAAAAATGCAAATTGATCTTGACTACATTACAGGACAAATAGCACCTTGAATCAGTCCCATCTATTTGCCCCTTCCACCAAAATAATCAGTGATATCGACGGAACTATTAAAACAAGCATGCATTAGTAGCAAATAGTATGAGCAACTGCTGTTAAATAGCATGAGAAAAAAAAAACTAAAAAAGCAAACATTTTTTGAAAACAACTTGCAGAAATCACTGAAAGCCCACCCCTCATGGAGAAACAAAGTGCCAAAATGAGAGCTTCAAGCAAGTTGCCTGCTGATTTGGTTTGTCATACACTTCAAATCAATCCCCTCCTGAGCAAAGAGTCAGCTGTGGCTCAGTTAGTAGCACACTTGCCTGATTCAAAATGTTGTGGGCTTAATTCCCACTCCAGAGACTTGAACACATAATCCAAACTAACACTTCAGTACAGTACTGTGGGAGTGCAGCATTGGCAGAGGTATGATAAGCCAAGACCCTGTCAGCCCATGGCATCGTTTTGAAGAGAAGCAGGGGACTCCTATCCAGTGTCCTGGAAAATATTTATCCCTCAAACAACATCACTAAAAATAATTATTTGATCACCTCACTTCTGGGTGCAAATTGCTACATTTCTTACATTACAACAGTAACAATACAACAGTATTTAATTGGCTGTATAGCACTTTGGGATGCCCTGAGGTCATGAGTTATTTAATGCAAGTTGTTGGATGCTTTCAACTCCTTATGCAAGTTAGTCACTTTCAACAACCCTCCCCAGTGAGAAAGTTAATAAATTCTTGCACCCCGATCCCCCAGAGTCAATAATCAGACAACTCTACTGTATTTACAACAATCTCACCTTTCAGACATTTTGCCGTACTAATGGAACTTCCCTTTCTCTCTCTGAAATAAAAATGGGATTTGCTTCTGTTCATTCGTCTGTCAAGAGATATATTGCTGTCTTGTAACTGCAGCATTTAAGTGCCATAGTCGGCAAAAAATATTCCCCCCAAACCAAGTAGACTCAATCTCTTCTCCCCACTTCCTACGCCCAGCCGAAACATATCTACCAATCTCTCAATCAGTGAGCTTGCTTGATCATGATCCCCCTCTTCCCCCTAAGCAAGTTGCAGCCACATACTTCCCCCAACCCCACCAGTGAATACCTAAACACCCCACTAGTCACATACAGAACAGCAATCCCAGCCCAACCCCCCAATATGGAACATGATATACATAAACGAATACAGAGACATAGAATAATAGTCACTCATTTACGATGGCCACTGAATAATGGAGTGTCATGGAATTTAATCTTAAAACACCAGTAAAAATCTCATATTTTGAATAAGTTATATTCTACTTTTATTAGTCACTGTAAACATGATATTTCCTACATCAGGGGTTCTCAACCGGGAGGTCTGTGGGAAGATTTCAAAGCATCCACTAATGTTTAGCCAAATGTAATAGATAGTCCACCACCACTGCAGATCCGGCCTCTGTCACAGCCTCCTCCTTTCCCTGTCCAGACTCCAGCCATGCTGGGATCACTATTTAGTCATCTGCATGCAGCCCCTCCAATATCCCGTTAGGCAGGAGGTCGGACCTGGCTACACATCGTGCAGTGCCTCTCAAGAACTGGGAATTAATATGGTGCAAGTTTACATGACTGATTAAAGTTCCCTGTGTACAGAGAGGTAAAAAGCAAATCACTACAACAGCAGTACTGGAAAACAGGTAAGTCAAAATTTACAGGAAGAGCAGGCAACATTTATTCAGAAGGGGTTGGGCTACCCGATCCTTTGTTCATGCACCTGATGCTTTGCTCATCCATGTGGGGTATCTGATACGTTTACCCGTTTGAGGTTGGGATATCGCACTTTACTCACCATTCAGGTGAGAGCTGTGATTTTTTTTAAATAGAGTTTGATTCCTCGGAGGTGGGCAAGTCTGGTGATAATGCCCAAGCCTAGTTGGCGCGTATTTATTACATGCTGACAGCTCAGAAATTAACATGTTCTCAGACTACATAATATATTTTGTCCTTACCCAAAGTGTAATAGAGCTACTTCAGTAGGGGAAAAATGAATTACTAGCAGGAAAAATTGCTGTAAATGCACACAATAAATATCAGATATGGATAATTTTTTTTTAATTGGCCATCAGCTTCAAAACAAAACCCAGAGTAATGATACAGAACCTCAAGCAACAAGCTCGATTGTAAGGGGTGAGGAACACCAAGGAGACTGAAGAGAGTGTAAAGGACAAAGCAGTTATTAACCCTGCAAAAAACTTCCCAGATTACATAATCATAGAATAGCTACAACACAAGAGGCGACCATTCGACCTGTCCCACCTCCCTGCAAGAGCAACCTAACAGCTCTGCAAATGTTTTCCCTTCAGTTGCTTATCCCTTTTGAAGGCCACGATTGAATCTGCCACCACCACACTTACAGGCATTGCAATCCAGATCATAACCACTTTAAGCGTAAAAGGTTTTCCTCATGTCAGCATTGATTCTTTTGCCAATCACTAAAAATCGAGGTCTTTCGGTTGTTGGGCCTTCTGCTAATGGGAACAGTTTCTCTCTATCTACTCTGTTTAGACCCATGATGTTGAGCACCTCTATCAAATCTCCTCTCAACCTCTCTTCCTCTAAGGATACTCAAGAAATACGACACCATCCAAGACAAAGCAGCCCGCTTGACCGGCACCCCATCCACCATCTGAAACAATAACTCCCTCCATCACTGGCGCACACTGGCATGTACAAAATGTGCTGCAGTAACTCGCCAAGATTACTTCAACAGCTCCTTCCAAATAAAGGCCTGCTCAGATCACGAAAAAAAACCCAACCCGTACCAAACAGAACCACATCGGACCCGAGCCCCTCCATTTTTCCCCACACCCGACCTGACCACCAGAACGTTCACTTTACCTACCTTGCGACTCCCAATCTTCAGGAAGCTGCAGCATGAGCATGATGATGTCATCGAGAGGCTAACTCGCTCACTGCGCAGACTCAAAGTTTCCCTCTTTGACGTCCCAGACTCCCAGCTCAGGTAAGTTTTTTTACTTTTAACACTTCTTGCTGTGCATCTCCGACCTGCACCTGACCCGAGCCTGAAAGCCGGACCTGACCCGAACCCGACACGTCGTCAGGTCCCGTTGAGTTCGGGTCGGGTAGCAGGCCTTTACTTCCAAACCCACAACATCTACCACCTAGAAGAACAAGGGCAGCAGATGCTTAGGAACACCACCACCTGCAAGTTCCACTCCAAGTCACACACCATCCTGATTTGGAACTATATCACCGTTCCTTCACGGTTATTGGATCAAAATCCTGGAACTCCCTCCCTAACAGCACTGTGGGTGTACCTACACCACACAGACTGCAGCAGTTCACCAGCACCTTTTCAAGGGCAATTAGGGATCGGCAACAATTGCTAGCATGCCCATATCCCACAAGCAAATTAGAGAAAAAGAAAAGAACAACCCCAGCTTCTCCAATCTGTCTATGTAACTGAAGTTCCTCATGCCTGGAACCATTCTTCTAAATCTTTTCTGCACTCTTTCTAAAGTTTTTACATTCTTCCTAAAGGGTGGTGCCCAGAATTGGACACAATATTCCAGCTAAGGTCAAATCAGTGTTTTATGAACATTAATCCTACTTCCTTGGTATTGTACTCTATGCCTTGATTTATAAAGCCCAGGATCCCATATGCTATATTCACCACTTAGAACATTTAATTACCAAGCATGAAATATATAAAGACGAAAAATGGTTTTTTTTGTAATTGTATAACTAATTTTTATACAAAAAAACACTTGCATTGTGTTACAGGTAGTCCGTGGAAATTTTATAACGGTGGGGGGGGGGCCTAAGGAGCAAAAGGTCGAGAACCCTTACCCTACATGATCAATACATTCCTGTTATTATAAACGGGGTACCCTTTGACTTAGCGAGCAATGCTATCAGAAATTTGCCAGTGACCATTAAACATTGCTCATAACAATGCTGTCAATCTCTACTCTATCACTTTCAATTAAAAAACACCATCAACCTTTTTATCCTCACTAACTACCATCCCATCTCCAAAGCTCCTTTTCTTCTCCAAAATACTTGAACAGGTCTATTCTCTCTCAAGTCGAAATCCCTCTAATCCAGCTCTATGGCTGTGATTGAAGTGCATTACTCCTCCTCTTCTCAGCAGTCGTCACTATGGTGAAGCACACCATTCTCTTCTAAATCCTCTAATCTGTGGTTCTGCTCCACAAGATTTGGTGTAGTTTCACACTTACCTAATTATAGAGCATCTCTAGAAATAGCTTCTCTTCCCACCCCTGCATCATCCCCTCCAGAGTCCAACGATCCATCCTTAACCCCCTCCTCTTTATCTATATGCTGCCCTTAGAGTTACTTGCAGATTTAGGAGCTATATAATTGGTTCCAGTTCCATTTCTCCACCATCTCTCATCTTCACGGCCTCCAGTCTTAGATGAGCCTTAAGCTCCCTCATCTAAACATTAGGAAGACTAAAGATTTATCTCCTCTCACCACAAGTAGTTCCATACACTCATTACTGACTCTATCCACCTGCTTCCATCATAGGCTGCATACGCCATAGTGTCAGCAAACTCAGCATCCTGTTTGACCCTAAAGTGACTTACCAATGCCTTATCTACTCCAGCAAAAATATCACCTATTTCCTTCTCCATAACACACGCAGCTTGACCCTGTACTTCAGCCCATCCACCACTAAAATTCTGTCACCTTCAGAGATTTAATGTTCAGCTTTTTGGCCTCCAAACCTCCACCTTTCGTGAAATCCATCTCATCCAAACTCTGCTGCTTGTTCGTTGCCCTTCACACCCCACTTATTCATCACTCCTATTAATGGTACCCACAGGTTCAAAGGCACACACCAAGCAGCCGATTCCAATTTCAGTACATGCTAAAAATAAAGCTCCTCCAAACCCTGCTCACAGTAAAACAAAAATATTTTCAACATAATATATTCTAAGTCAGCAAAATATCACCTGTTTACAGTTCACAAACTGGAGTTGCAGTAGGCTGCCTGAAATCATGATAAGTCTGATAGATTTCCCAAGCTTCAACATCCAAGCCAGGTACAAGTTGAATCCAAAATCTCAACCCTTTTTTCTGGTTTGGTAAAAAATGTGCACGAGTTTTGAGCATTATCTCTTTCATGCTCCAAACCAACACCTTACATGGTGATACTTGCCTGTCACTGGAACTCTCAAACATCTGTGCTATTCACCAATAGTTACATAGATTGCAGCATCTTTTAAAATTAATGGACACATTGCCTTGAACAGTCAACAGGACCACCAGTTTGAACTAGTTGATCTGGCTCATTCTCAAATCGGTCTCTTTGGAGTCTAATGCTTTCAATTTTATTAAAAGAACAGTCTTTCCATTAAGTTCACGTTGTGAACGTACCTTTGGGATGTCCTTTTGAAAGGCATAAATCAATCTTTCTAAATACATGGGGTGGGGATGAAAAGGGAGGAATATGCTAGGGGTATAGATTAGTTCTTTTCCCAAGTTTGCCTTTAAAATAAAAGCAGAGCATGTTATAACAGGAAAATAAGTTCACACGGGTCCTGGTGGAAAATGTTAATATGAACTTTTGGCTTACCCAAAATAATGCTCCGTTTCCATGTTTTCATCATTCTTAAATAAGGTCAGACTTTAAAAGTTGGTACCCATTTAGTTCTGCAATTATCTTCCCATCTTTTAAGGTGACATAAAAATGAAAATTAATTTGCAGCAGACTTCAAAAATGGTGACATGTCACAAACCTTTGTGTCCTTTGATTCTGGTATTGTGATTAGCAAGAAACCTGTAACAAATGGCTAAATATTCAGCACACGCACAATCTTCTGTGCTTCAAATCACCATTATCTTCATAATAATTTGTCTAATTTTTTTTCTTTGATTCAAGTGTCTGGAATGTTCAATTTTCTCATTATCACCTACTAAATTATCTGTTTCACTCACTTTCTACCACCAATGTGACCAAATTCTAGAAACCAAACAAAACTCCTCCAACAGGGCACAGTGGAAGGCTACATCATTTTGGAAAATGTGAATATGGGCAACCTCGATGGCAGAGCTAGGCAACCACAGATGCCTAATTACAGTTCTTGCTCCCCATCCCTTTCTGACTAGTTCCACTCCCCTAAGTCTGAAGCTCCATTCTCCCTTTCCTCTCAAACCACAGTGCAGCCATACCTCCAAATAGAAGCTGTTGCTCCACTCAGCCTGCAATCTCCACCCTAATACCAGATATGTCCCAGATCTTGACCAGCACCTGATATCAACCCAAGCTTTGGCCAAGGACTTGCCTCTGTCACACCCAGCACCAACCCCATAAGCAACCCTGAGAAGACATACCAATCTTTATATAAATGATGTTCAGTTTTCCTAACACCTATCTCAATGCAAGTGGGGGCGGGCAGGTGGAGAAATGGAATTATAGTCACTACAGATTTACAATTTGGGAACAAAGCTAGTAGAAGCTCCAATTGTTTTAATACAGCACCAGTAAAAACAAAAAATACTATCTGCAGTCATTGTACAGTATTGCATCCAGTAACCTGAATGAGTGGCAGAACACACACTCATCATGGGCAAATGGAAAAATATTCAGAACTACTGAGTAGCATTTTAAGACAAGTGCTCAATTAAAGGACTGCAAAAATTAATGTATTAGCAAGAAATCTGGTCTTGATATGGTTGAGTATAGAATCCAAGGAAAAGTCAACAGCAGTAGATATAAATCACAATCTGTCTGCAGAAAACATTTCATTAGGCAGCAAGTTAGCTAAGCTTTAACAAACAATGCAGGAGTTAGCAAATGCATTGTAATATTCTCAATTTCTCAAACCACGCTATTTGGGAATCACCAGCCTATCAACTGAATGGGTCAAACAGGATTTGATAGGTTGGTGCACTTCCCTTCAAAGTTTACACACTTGAACAATGAACAGCGTGAATCTGAAAACCATATTGTCTATCTTCAGACTGAGGATCATTTGGATTTTAGACGATATTGGCAGCCTTGTGCTACAATCCACATGCTACAGCAAGGAGACTGGTATGAAGCTACCCTTTAACACACACCTATACGCAGTTCAAGAAATCTTTTTCAAAGCATTCTAGAAGTATCGATGAAACAGATGTCACAACGGACTCAACAAAGTATAAAACTTCACTTTCAATATTCAAGCTATGCGTAGCTAGTGCAATGTTGAAGATTCCTCGAGTCTGAGTCCTAACCAGACAAGTTTCCAAGACCATGTGATATACTCTTGATCAGCTTTGGGAGAGAGTAATGTCCTTAAACCTTAACAGTGAGATGCCATTTTCCTTGAGTCATTATTTTACTGTCAGCATTGAATACTTTGGTGGAGTAACTTTCATCAGTTTCCTATATTAAATTATTTGGTATAGGGAAGCTAAATAATCCAATCTAATATTAACAGTATGCATTTCTCAAAAGACAAATTGCCATTTTCAATTAGAAATGCCCGAGATGATGCCATGGTTGTCATTAGGAACTACTACAGAAAGGCACTTGAAAGTCATAGACTCACAGGCGGCCATTCCAACCACCGTATCTATGCCGGATCTTAGAGCTATCGAATTAATCCCACTACTCTGTTCTTTGCCCAAAATCAAATTTAAATTCCTGAAATTAACAGAGGGCACAAATATTATGCAGTAAGTGGAAATAAGGTAGCTGCTAGTTACAACTATTCATTTTTAATAACAATCCTGTTTCCAAATTTTACAGAAAAGATTTGTGGAATAAATTAACCCTCGCACGTCACATATGACCATGTTATGTGCAAATATAGACACAATAAGACTGGAGTGACTCAGTGGAGCATCTGAATGCAGTTGCAGTGTTGTAGTTGTCACACAAGTGCTACATGCAACAAATCTATTAAATTTAGCTGTAATAAAGCTCCAGCACTCAAATGCTCTTGTTGCTTTGAAGAAGCTAAGCACAATGAAGAGGACCTAAGGTGGCTACAAAGGGATATAGATAGGTTAAGTGAGTGGGCAAAGACCTGGCAAATGCAGTATAATGTGGGAAAATGTGAAATTGTCCACTTTGGCAGGAAGAATAAAAAAAGAAACATGTTATCTAAATGGTGAGAGATTGCAGAGCTCTGAGATGCAGAGGGATCTGGGTGTCCAAGTGCATGAATCGCAAAAGGTTAATATGCAGGTACAGCATGTAATTAGGAAAGCTAATAGAATGTTATCGTTTATCGTAAGGAATTGAATACAAAAGTAGGGTGGTTATGCTTCCGCTATACAGGGCATTGCTGAGACCACATCTGGAGTACTGTGTACACTACTGGTCTCCTTATTTAAGGAAGGATGTAAATGCGTTGGAGGCAGTACAGAGGTTTACCAGACTAATAGCTGGAATGGGCGGGCTGTCTTCCGAGGAAAGATTGGACAGGCTAGGTTTGTATCCGCTGGAATTTAGAAGAATAAGAGGCGACTTGATTGAAACATATAAGATCCTGAGGGGTCTTGACAGGTTGGATGTGGAAAGGATGTTTCCCCTTGTGGGAGAATCTAGAACTAGGGGTCACGGATTAAAAATAAGGGGTCGCCCATTTAAGACAGAGATGAGGAGAAATGTTTTCTCTCAGATGGTCGTGAGTCTTTGGAATTCTCTTCCTCAAAAGGCGCTGGAAGCAGAGTCTTTGAATATTTTTAAGGCAGGGATAGATAGATTCTTGATGAGCAAGGGGGTGGAAGATTATTGGGGGTAGGTGGAAATGTTCGGTAATCAGTTCAGCAATGAACTTATTGAATGGCGGAGCAGGCTCGAAGGGCCTACTCTTGCTCCTAATTCGTATGTTAGCATGATAGCATTTAGTTGGTACACAAGTCACGATTAAGAATAGAAACAGGATGAAAATGCCACCTCAATGCTTTAGAATTTGGAATGTGTCCCTTGTCAAAGGTTTTGGCTTACATTAAATTTAACTTGTACCACAGGTGTCCTGCAGTGCCCAGGGACAGAACTACCACTCAAATAATGGGAGTTATTAACTCAATGCCACCGGGCACATTTCATATCTCATCACTGGAATGAAAACAGCTCTGTCAGCATCAAGTGGCACCTGGTCACCTGTACATATAGGACATCGTTTGGAAGGCAAGCGGAGCAACATAAACTTCCACTAAACCTTCAAACTGATACTTAAGCAATATATAGTACCCAGCTAACATAAGATAACAGAAATTCAAGGTTCTAAAACCACAATGACATTTTTAATGACTGATGTGAATTGAACCATCTACTCAGAGAACCAGAGTTTCACAAAGCTGCAGTCAGATTCTTACAGAACATACTTCAGTGGATTTTTGATTTGTTTGTTCATTGGGCAAATTGATCTAATTCAAATCAATTAGTTATTTATCTGGATTCAATTTGAATTACATGCATCTCATGAAGGATTCTGCTTCTGTTGACCTGGAAATCATACTCCAATTCTGTCCCAACTTCTCCCTCAGGATTTTGTCAATTGTCTGTTTCCATTCAAATTGCGTGACAGTCACACCGAGTTTACCACAGCATTTGTCCAGTGAGTAGCCGAACCAAGGTGGTACCAGGTTCTATCCCTGGTCAATGCCAAATTAGATGATTTTAGCTGGGGTGTCACTGAGCGGGGGCGGAGAGGGAACACTAATAAGTGCTACAGTTGGCCTTACTTCACCTCAGTTAAGGAGGGCCAAGTCACCTGTGGTTCCTGAGCCTGACTGCTAGGCAGCAGACGCTGCTGAAAGTCTGCAAGCATGAAAGGCAAGTGAAAGAGGATTGGACGAAGATGGGAGGTCCAAATTCTAAGAGCGAGGGAAAGTTTTCAAAAGTAACAAAGCAACTACTTTCCATCAACTGGAGGGATGGAAAATGCAACAGTGCTCATGGAGAGTTTAGTAATTAATGGGTGATAAAAATACATTGCTTGAATATTCATAGAGAAGGACCAAATAGAATACATCCAAAATCAATGGACTACAGCTGAAGTTTACAAATAGTTAAAAATAGTACTAGAAAACAGCCAATATATTAAACTTTAGTTAGATTATACTAAACATTATTTTAGTAGACTTTGTTTTCTTGCTAGAGCCAAAGGAAGAAATTCAAGTTTAAATAGCAAACAAATTCCTACCTAAAAGGTTAAGGCAGGTAATAGCAATAAATTTGTCAATTTTGCAGTTGCCTATATTTGAACACTAATATATTTTGACTTTGAAAGCAGTAGGTAATGGTCATCACGAGACCTTTTTGCTGAAATAAAAGGTTGAGATTGGAGAAAGCAGCAAGTTAGCTACAAAGAAAAAGATTAATTCATTGTAGCTCTAATTGGATAACTGATCAGCTCAGTGCCCAAGGTGCAGATTTTGGATGCCTTGTTTCTAGTACCTATAAGTCATCAAAATAACCAATTTTGAAGATATGTTCTAAGAGACAGCAAGAATTACTTAAGGAAAAAATAAAACTCAAGATCTACAGATAGCTAGCAATGAGGCAAATTATGAATGCAATTTAGCACTCAAATATAGTGAAATACATACAGGAACAGGAATTATGACATTACTTATAAGGCAGAAAAAATCTTGGCATAATAGCTGGGAAATAGCTTTACAATGCACAGCAATATTTACAAACAAATATGATTAAACAGATCCACAGGTCAGATGGGATAGACGGGACCAGCATCCTTGCTGGGAGGTTTGCTAGTGCTGTTTGGGGGGGGGGGGGGGGTTTCAACTAATTTGGCAGGGGGATGGGATACAGAGTGGAAGCACAGTAGGGGGTGATGTACAATCGAATATAAATGTGAAGCTAAGTCACAGAGTAAATGTAGACCTGTTAAGGCTCAGGCAAATAATGCAAGGCTGGATTGTATCTATTTTAATGCAAGGAGACTTACTAGTAAGGCAGATGAATTGAGGGCGTTGATTAACACATGGGAATATTTATTTATTTAGAGACACAGCACTGAAACAGGCCCTTCGGCCCACCAAGTCTGTGCCGACCAACAACCACCCAGGTATACTAATCCTACATTAACCCCATATCCCCACCATTCTCCTACCACCTACCTACACTAGGGGCAATTTACAATGGCCAATTTACCTATCAACCTGCAAGTCTTTGACTGTGGGAAGAAACCGAAGCACCCGGCGGAAACCCACGCAGTCACAGGGAGAACTTGCAAACTCCGCACAGGCAGTATGCAGAACTGAACCCGGGTCGCTGGAGCTGTGAGGCTGCGGTGCTAACCACTGCGCCGCCCAATGACATTATTGCTATCACTGAGACATGGTTGACAGAAAGGAAGGACTGGCAGCTTAATATCCCAGGGTATAGAATCTTCAAACGTGATAGGGGAGGGGGTAAAAGAGGAGGTGGCATTGCACTGTTGATTAAGGAGTCAATTATTGCAGTAAGGAGGGATGATATCCCAGAAGGTTCCTCTCATGAGGCCATATGGGTAGAACTTAAAAACAAAAAGGGGGCAGTCACTTGGCTGGGAGTGTATTACAGGCCTCCTAACAGTCAGGCAGTAGTAGAGGAGCAGATATGTAGGCAAATCTCAGAGAAGTGCAAAAATAATAGGGTAATAATAGGGGATTTCAACTTCCCCTATATTAAAGGAGATAGTATTAGTGCAAAAAGCTTAAAGGGGGCGGAATTCTTCAAGTGCATTCAAGAGAGCTTTTTGAGCCAGCACATAGAGAGTCCTACAAGAGATGGGGCAGTACTGGACCTAATCCTAGGGAATGAAGCCGGACAAGTGGTAGAAGTGGCAGTGGGGGAGTATTTCGGGGATAGTGACCGTAACTCTAAGATTTAAAGGTAGTTATGGAAAAGGACATAGAGGGACCAGAAATAAGAGTACTGAATTGGGGGATGGCAAATTTCATGATAAAACAGGATCTGGCCAAAGTGAACTGGGAGCAACTTATTATAGGAAAGTTTACATCAGACCAGTGGGAGTCATTTAGAAAGGAAATTGCGAGGGTTCAGGTGCAGCATGTTCCTGTAAAGGTGAAGAGTAGGACCAACAGGTCAAGGGAACCCTGGATGTCAAGGGATGTAGAGGATTGGATAAGGAAAAAAAAAGGGAGGCTTATGGCAGATTCAGAGTGCTGAAAACAGTGTAGGCCCTAGAGGAGTATAGAAAGTGTAGGGGAGTACTGAAAAAAAATAATTAGGAGAGCGAAGAGGGGGCATGAAAAATCACTGGCAGACAAGATAAAGGAAAATCCCAAGGCATTTTATAAGTATGTTAGGGGAAAGAGGATAATCAAGGAAAAAAGTGGGGCCCATTAGTGATCAAAGAGGCAATGTGTGTGTGCAGCTGGAGGACATAGGTGAGGTTTTAAACGATTACTTTTCATTTGTGTTCACTATGGAGACGGACAATGTAGGTGTAGTGATCAGGGAGGGGGATTGTGATATACTTGATCAAATTAGCATTGTAAAGGAGGAAGTATTGGCTGTTAGCGGGCTTAAAAGGTGGATAAATCCCCAGGTCCAGATGAGATGTATCCCAGATTGCTATGTGAGGCAAGGGAGGAGATAGCGGGGGCTCTGACACAAATTTTCAGATTCTCTCCAGCCACAGGAGAGATACCAGAGGATTGGAGGACAGTGATTGTGGTACCATTATTCAAGAAGGGTAGCAGGGATAGACCAGGTAATTACAGGCCGGTGAGTCTAACATCATTGGTAGTGAAACTATTGGAAAAAATTCTGAGAGACAGGATTAATCTCCAATTGGAGAGGTAGGGATTAATCAGGGATAGTCAGCATGGCTTTGTCAGGGGGAGATCATGTCTAACAAATTTGATAGAATTTTTTGAGGCGGTAACTAGATGTGTAGATGTGGGTAAAGCAGTTGATGTAGTCTACATGGACTTCAGTAAGGCTTTTGATAAGGTCCCGCATCGGAGGAAAGTAAAATCCCATGGGATCCAGGGTAATTTGACAAATTGGATCCAAATTGGCTTGGTGGAAGGAGGCAGAGGGTGATGGTGGAGGGTGCTTTTGTGAATGGAGGCCTGTGACCAGTGGGGTGCCGCAGGGATCGGTGCTGGGACCCTTACTGTTTGTAGTGTACATTAATGATTTAGACGTGAATATAGGAGGTATGATCAGTAAGTTCGCAGATCACACGAAAATTGGTGGTGAGGAGGAAAGCCTTCGATTACAAGACGATATAGACGGGCTGGTAAGATGGGCAGAGCAGTGGCAAATGGAGTTTAATCCTGAGAAGTGTGAGGTGATGCACTTTGGGAGGTCTAACAAGGCAACGGAATATACAATGGATGGTAGGACCCTAGGAAGAACAGAGGGTCAGAGGGATCTTGGGGTGTTCGTCACTGAAGGCAGCAGCACAGATAGATAAGGTGGTTAGGAAGGCATACGGGATACTTGCCTTTAATCAGCCGAGGCACAGAATATAAGAGCAGGGAGGTTATGATGGAGCTGTATAAAACGCTGGTTAGGCCACAGCTGGAGTACTGTGTACAGTTCTGGTCACCACACTATAGGAAGGATGTGATTGCAATGGAGAGGATGCAGAGGAGATTCACCAGGATGTTGCCTAGGCTGGAGCATTTCAGTTATGAAGACAGACTGGATAGGCTGGGGTTGTTTTCCTTGAAGTGGAGAAGGCTGAGGGGGAACCTGATTGAGGTATACAAAATTATGAGGGGCATTGATAGGATAGATAGGAAGAAACTTTTTCCCTTAGTGGAGAGGTCAATAACTAGTGGGCATAGATTTAAGGTAAGGGGCAGAAGGTTTAGAGAGGATTTGAGGAGAAATTTTTTCATCCAGAGGGTGGTTGGAATCTGGAACACACTGCCTGAAGAGGTGGTAGAGGCAGGAACACTCACAACATTCAAGAAGTATTTGGATGAACACTTGATGCACCATAACATACAAGGCTACGGGCCAAGTGCAGGAAAATGGGATTAGTTAGGACGGGTGCTTGATGGTCGGCGCAGACGCGTTGGGCCGAAGGGCCTGTTTCTGTGCTGTAAAACTCTATGACTCTTAAGTTAACAGTGAAGTACATTCAAGTATTAATGAGACTGAGAGCATCATACCCAGCTAAATACCAACAAAAAAAAAAATAGATCTTGCACATCCGCAACCCCTGTACTGAAAAAGTTTGGGAAATGTAATTATCCCAGGTTTTACACTCAGCTATTAGCACGGGCTGAGGAAGCTTACCAGGAAAATGTTAATGAGACAATGGGGAAAAATATGATCTAAGTTTGTAAAATAATTGACTAAAATGAAGTAGCATTTTGAGCAAAACCAGGTTAAGAGATTCAGAGAGGATTAGCTAAAGAAGACATACTTAAAGTGAATAACTTTATACTTGGATTCAACATAGAGCAGAGTGCCACCTAGTGTAGTGATCTTGGCTTAACTAGAGTACTCAAAAGGGAATAGGATCAATCTTGGAACGAGGAAGGAAGACACTGGCTTAGGATAGAAACATAATCCTCCCTTCAGATGAGACACTAAACCAAAGCCCAATTTGTTTGTTCCAGTAGTTTATGTAGACACTAAAGATATGATAGTACTATTTGAAGAGAAACAGGGAGTCTTCCTGCTGACCTGTCCAAAAACAGATTAGGTGGTCATTCATCTGAGAGCTGTTACTGAGATCTAGATGTGCTCAAAATGGCTGCTGCATTTCTCTACATTGTCAACACATCTCAAAATAATTCATTGTATGTAAAGTGCTTTGAGACACATTATAAAACAGGATATGAATGCACTGCTAAATGAATTTACTACTAAATGATCCAATCAAGTTCCAATCCAAATAGATTGGATGACTTTTCCCCCCATTCCTATATTCAAGTGTATTTCAAGTATCAAGTGTAATGTAACACATTTTCCTTCAACTAAAGATTCAATGCCAAATCTCTACTCTAGAATCAGGTGCAAAGGCAGCTCTGAAAGAATTACACTCACTCTATCTATCCTATCATACTCAGGAGATATTCAAGCTTTCAAAGTATTAACAGGAAATATCAACAATACTTCCAAAAAAAACCTTAAATGTAGCAGGAAGTTTTGAACTTTATTTTGAGTCTTTCAGATTAGCATCCAAACATTTCTAAAAGCATATTCGGGCACGAAAAATAATTGTACATCCATAACATAACAAATGATCAACTTTACATCCACTGTTGAAAAAGTGAACTATCCCAACAGCCTAATGGGTAAATACATTACCTAATAGAACAGTAAGTAAAGACACCAACTAATAGAACAGTAAGCCTTACAAACCAAACAGATGATCACAGTTAGGATAGCAAATGGGAGCTATATTTGCTTTTAGTATCCCTTGACTACTGAAGAAACAAAAAATAAGCCAGAATTCCTGCAATCAATCACTTCAAAAGGGTACTAATAGGAGTACTGAGGAGAATGGGACCAGGTTTGTATTCAATTTGCTCCTTAGTCTGCTAAAACTATCTCCACACACACAGAAGAAAATCCTCTTGCACAAAGGTAGAGTCAGGGAGTGGAGGAGGTGCTAGTGCCCCTGAAACTGTAGCCTACAATGAATTCAGTGGTAACAACTGGGGGAGATGGGGAATGGCTCTGCAAGTACCATGCATTAAACTGATGATGGATTTGAGGGAAGCAGCAATTGCACAACGTCTTTAAGTTAAGAATCAAAAGAAAAAGAATCAAAGCAGTAAACCTAAAATCAATCGGCACCAACGTCGCAAGACAGCAGCTCAATTCCATGTGTCTGAGCTGCTGATTTTAGCTGTATTGTTATGGGGGGGGAAGCTATGCCAAAACCCAAGTGCCTCTCCACAGGAGAGAAACACAAGTGAAATCTTGACCCTTGACTGCTCTGGCACATATCTATCAGGCAGCTTAGAGTGGCTCCAGCAAGTCTGGACACTACCAAAACTTCCAGGCTACAGGACATTCATGGCCAAGAAAAGAGGCAACCCAATCATTTTCATTTCTCACTCTTTCCCCTCTTACCTCTCCATATGCTTAAAAGTTCCCTTGCATATTTGTAGACAGTAATTAGCTGGTACATGGCAGTCAAAGGACATCTGCTCACTAACTTTCCTGGGAGTGGAGATGCCATTCATACAAATGAACATGGACAGAGACAGAAGCTTGAGGAAATCACATGTACAAGTCTATTCGCAACAATTGTACACAACTGGAGCTCAGAAGAAATTTACTTCTAGGCAATTAAAATTCCATTGTTCAGAAAGAAAACAAAACCCATGCTAGGATTTTCTGTCCACTCAAACCTTACAGCATTCACCTCCAAAACTGACGATGGCACAGCTTCCCAAATGAGAACTTTGAAAACTTGTATTTTCATGTTAATATGGTAAACTAGCTTCACGCAGCCACATGAAAACAATGAATGGCACTAATTAAATTTCCTTTTGATGTTCCTACCATTGTCACTTGGAGGAATCTATCTTTTCAAACAAAACTAGTTTAGCCCAAGGAGGCACATAGCCAAAATAAATCTGGTAATTACTTTACATTTTATCAGCCATGACTCAGTTGGTAGCACACTCACTTCTGAATCAGAACGTTGTGGGTAAAAGTTCCACTCCAGGACTTGAGCACAAAAATCTAAGCACTCTAGTGCAGTACTGATAGAGAACTCAATGCAGCACTGACACCCTGTCTATTCTCTCAGGTGGACTTAAGAGAAGCTATGACACTATTTCGAAAAGCAGGGAAGTTATCCCTGTTGTCCTGTCCAATATTTATCCTTGAAACAACTTCACAAAAACAGATTATCTGGTTATTATATTGCTGCTTGTGGGAGTTTGCTGTGAGCAAATTGGCTGCTGCGCACCCTGCATTACAATAGTGACAACACTTCAAAAATATTTAATTGGCTGTAAAGCACTTTGGGAAGTCTTGAGGTCACGAAAAGCACAATATAAATTCAAATCTTTTGTTTTACAATAGTCCATGTAGTCTCTCTTATTACAGCTAAATAAGGCAGTGAGAAACGTTACAACTTTAAACAGTTTAGTGATTAGGAATTAGCTCACTTCCTGTTTCAAACACATGCAATGATGGCTCAAAAATGCATAACAATTATTTGATGAACTGAATTCTGTTTCCCATGTCTACAAGTGCAAATGTGTAGACAGCAGATTAAATGGGTACATTAGTTTTCCATACCTATACTTAGCATTTTTGGATTATTATTCATATCAAGAGTCAACTGTTATGTGTGCTACTTTAAATGACTTTTATTTTATTCTTTCATGGGATGTGAGCGTTGCTGGCAAGACCAGCATTTGTTGCCGATCCCTAACTGCCCTTAAGATGGTAGTGAGCTGCCTTCTTCTAACTGCTGCAGTCCATATGGTGTAGCTACACTAAAGCGTGGCTACCCGATCCGAACCGAAGCCGAAGACGTGTTGGGTTTGGGTCGGGTTGGGTCTCTCTTCCGGATCCAACATTCGGGCGTGGGTCGGGTCGGGCTGGACGTGGACAGTGCTGCCTTGCTCTGGGAAGTAATCTTCAAATGAATATTCAGGACGTCAAGGCAGGAAACGTGCAGTCCGGACTCCATACTTTGCAGCAAAGCCTGGCTACCCGACAAAACCCAACTACATGTGTCGGGTTCAGGTTGGGTCGGGCATTTAAAATAATTAAAGGACTCGGGCCCAGGTTGGCTGTTGTTGGGTCGGGTTTTAATTTTATACCCGAGCCAGGCTTTAAGCTACACCCATAGTGCTGTTAGTTAGGAAGGGAGCTCCAGGTTTTTGACCCAGCAACAGTGAAGGAACGGCAATATGGGTCCAAGTCAGGATGAATTGTGACTTGGAGGGGAACCTGCAGCTGGTGGTGTTCCCATGCGTCTGCTGCCCTTGTCTTTTTAGGTGGTAGAGGTTGCAGGCTTGGAAGGTGCTGTTGAAGGAGGCTTGGCAAGTTGCTACAGCGTATCTTGTATATGGTACACACACTGCTGCCTCTGTGTGCAGTGGTGGAGGGATTAAATGTTTAAGGTGGTGGGTAGCGTACCTATCAAGCGGGCTGCTTTGTCCTGGATGGTGTCAAGCTTCTTGAGTGTTGTTGGAGCTGCACCCATCCAGGCAAGTGGAGAGTATTCCATCACACTCCTGACTTGTGCCTTGTAGTTGGTGGACAGGCTTTGGGGAGTCTGGAAGAGAGTTGTTCACTGCAGAATTCCCAGCCTCTGACCTCTCTTGTCGCCACAGTATTTTTATGGCCGGTCCAGTTAAGTTTCTGGTCAATGGTAACCACCCCCGGCCACCCCCAGATGTTGACATCCATGAGCATATTAATAAATCCTTTACCTACCAATATTCTCTGAATAAATAAATTCATTCAGTTTCTAGAACAGAAGTTGTTGTAAATCTATCTTTAGTTGGATTAAATTCAGAAACTGACCCACTGCTTCGTAACAAGTGGTCCCTGCTTGAAGCCCCAATTTAGAGAAACTACTGAACTGTTTTGAAGATCTGCCAGTGAATATATCTTTTCAGGTATCGTCAGGACTACATAACCTGTAAATGATATCAGGGAAAAAGAACATTAAAATAATATTTAGATTTAGAAAATTTAAATTCAGAACATTACTTTAGAATCATATATGGTTACAACACAGGAGGCCACAATTTGACCCGCTGTGCCTGTGCTGGCTCTCTGCAAAAGCAACTCAGCTCGTCCAACACCGCCCCCAACCCCTCGCCCGGTTACGCCCTTCAGGTTGTTATGACAGTGCTTCTATATTTTTAAAGTTTTTTTTTGAGGAGTCATGCATTTTAGAATTATGGACATTGTTTTATTTGGGAAAATTGAAAAGGATAACATAGTTTTTTTTCACTGGGGTCACTGAAAGGACACTGAGGTGGTGAGTAATTGGTAAGCTATTCTACTTATAATAAATAGTCTGTAAAGTTAAGGCATAGCAGGGCAGCTCTGCTAAATGGAATGGACAGCCTGTGGCATGTAGGAAGTCATAGATGCACCACGTGTCCTAGACAAACATATCTGCAGGACGCGTTACCGGCTGCAGAAGCTTGAGCTGCGGGTTTCGGAACTCGGGTGCTGGCTGGAGTCACTGCTGTGCGTCCGCGAGGTGGAGGACTATGTGGATAGCACGTTTAGGGAAGCGGTCACACCACAGGTGAACAGCATGCAGGCAGATAGGGAATGGGTGACTGCCAGGCAGTCTAAGAGAATCAGGCAGGTAGTACAGGAGTTGAATTGGTTTTCTATTTTGGATACGGGTGAGGGTGATGATTCCTCAAAGGAGTGCAGTTAGAGCCAAGTTTGTGGCACCACAGGTGGCTCAGCTGCATAGAAGGGGAGGAAGAATAGTGGAACAGCAGTAGTGATAGGGGACTCGTTAGTTAGGGAAACAGACAGGGGTTTCTGCGACAGTAAATGTGACTCCAGCATGTTGTGTTGCCTCCCTGATGCCAGGGTCAAGGATGTCACAGAGCGGCTGCAGGACATTCTTCTGGGGGAGAGTGAACAGCCAGAGATCGTGGTCTACATTGGTACCAATGACATAGGTAAGAAGGGGGATGAAGTTCTGAAAGTAGATTTTAGGGAGCTAGGAAGGAGATTAAAAAGCAGTAATCTGAGGATGACTCACAGTCTCACGTGCAAGTAAGCATAGGAATAGGAGAACTGAGCCATTGAACACGTGGCTGGAGAACTGGTGTGGGAGGGACCTGTACAAAATGGACAGGTTGCATCTTAGCAGGACTGGCACGAATATCCTCGCAGGGAGATTTGCTAGTGTTGTTGGGGAGGGTTTAAACTAAATTGTCAGGGGAATGGGAACCTGAGAGGGAGCTCAGATTGGAGGGAAGCAAAACTGGTAACTTGTCTGGGGTGTGGGAATGAGGAGCAAGTATCAGAGAGGAATACCAAGGTGCACAGAATACTGGGGGAGATAGATAGCACAAGAGTAGGGAATAGTAAGTTATTAGATGGTGTCAGAGTAAGGGAGAAAGCAATAAAGCCTGAATCAGGGTTAATGTGCATATATATGAATGCATGAAGTGCTGTTAATAAGACTGGTGAGGTACAGGCACAGATTGACCTGTGGAAATATGATGTTGTGGCTATAACAGAGACCTGGCTGAAAGGAGGACAGGACTGGGTGTTAAATATTCCTGGATACAAGGTGTTCAGGAACAATAGGAAAGGGAAAAAAGGGGGAGGGGTGACGGTTATTGATTAAGGAGAGCAGGATGTCCCAGAGGAGTCGAGGGCAGAATCAATTTGGCTAGAGCTAAGGAACAAAAAAGATACAGTTACAATGTTCGATGTTGTCTATAGGCCACCAGCTAGTGGGAAGGACATGGAGGAACAAATATGCAAGGAAATTACAGACAGGTGCAAAAATTATAGGTTAGTTATAATGGGAGATGTTAATTATCCAAACATAGACTGGGATAATAGTGCAAAGGGCAGTGAGGGCCAAGAGTTCCTAGAGGGTGTTCAGGAAAATTTTCTACAACAGTGTAGTTACTTTCTTCCTTACTCTGACCCCACCTAATAACTTACTATTCCTTACTCTTGTGCTATCTAACTCCCCCAGTATTCTGTGCACCTTGTTGTTCCTCGTTGCCACACCCCAGACAAGTTACCAGTCTTGTTTCCCTCCAATCTGAACTCCCTCTATTGCTAGTCCAAACACTGCTAGACCTGCTTCTTGGGAATGAGGTGGGCCAAGTGGATCAAGTATCCGTAGGAGAGCATTTAAGGGATAGTGATCATTGTAGCATAAGGTTTAGGCTAACAATGGAAAAGGACAAAGAGCAATCCAAGGTAAGAATAATTAACTGGGGGAAGGTCAACTTCAATGGGGTAAGAATGGAGCTGGGGCAAATAATTTGGAGTCAAAAGCTGTCAGGAAAACCAGTAGATGAACCTTTAAAGAGGAGATAGTTCGGGCATAGTCAAGGTATGCTCCCTTGAAGAGGGAAAGTATAACAAATTCAGAGCTCTCTGGATGACAAAAGAGGTAGAGATTGAGATAAAGATGAAAAAGTGTGCTTATGACAGATGCCAGTAGAAAATACTATTGAGAGCCAAGCTGAATATCGAAGGTCCAAAGGGGAAGTGAAAAAGCAAATAAGAGAAGCAAAGAGAGAGCATGGAGAGAGACTGGAAGCTAGTACTAAAGGAAATCCCAAAGTTATCTATAGGCATATAAATAGAAGGAGGGTGATAAAAGGAGGAGCGGAGACGATTCGGGACCAGAAAGGAGATTTACATGTGGAGGCAGAGGGCATAGCTGAGGTATTAAAATGAATACTTTGCATCTGTCTTTACTAAGGAAGAAGATGCAAGCCAGGCAATGTTGAAAGAGGAAGTAAGGCAGACACTAGAGGGGTTTATAACTGATAAAGAGGAAGTATTAGATAGGCTGTCTGCACTTAAAGTGGATAAAACAAGAGGAACAGATGAGATGCACCCAAGGATACTGAGGGAAGTGAGGGTGAAAAATCGCAGAGGCACTGGCCATAATTTTTCAGTCTTCCTTAGACTCGGGGGTGGTGCCAGAGGACTGGAGAATTACACCCTGGTTCAAAAAAGGGTATAAAGATAAGCCCAGCAACTACAGGCCAGTCAGTTTAACTTTGGTGGTGGCAAAACTTCTAGAAAAAAAATTAGGGACAAAATCAATAGTCACATGGACAAATGCGAGTTAATTAAGGAAAGCCAGCGTGATTTCTTAAGGGAAAACTAGGTTTAACTAACTTGGAGTTTTTTGAGGAGGTGAGAGAGGATTGATGAGGACAATGCTGTTGATGTGGTGTACATGGACTTTCAAAAGGTGTTTGATACAATGCCACACAACAGACCTGAGAGAAAAATTGTAGTTCATGGAATAAAAGGGACAGTAACAAAATTGGCTGAGTCACAGGAAACAAAAGAGTAGTGGTTAATGGATGTTTTTTGGGCTGGAGAAAGATTTGTAGTGGAGTCCCCCAGGGATCAGTGTTGAGACCCTTGCTTTTCCGGATATATATTAATAACCTTTGGATACTGTTGGGGGAGATAGCTTCTCAAGGGAATGCAGCAACAGCAAGTCTGCGGCACCACGGGTGACTCAGCTGCACAGGAGGGCAGGAAAAAGATTGGGAGAGCTATTGTGATAGGGGATTCTATCGTAAGGGATACTAGGTGTTTTTGTGGCCGCAAACATGACTCCAGGATGGTATGTTGCCTCCCTGGTGCTAGAGTCAAGGATGCCACTGAGCGGCTGCAGGACATTCTGAAGGGGGAGGGTGAACAGTCAGAGGTCATGGTTCAGATTGGTACCAATGACATAGGCAGGAAGAGGGATAAGGTCCTGCAACAAGAATTTGAGGAGCTAGGTAGCAGATTAAAATGCAGGACCTCAAAGTCTGTAAACTCTAGATTACTCCCAGTGCCACGTGCTAGTGAGTATAGGAATAGCAGGATAGAGCAGATGAATGCGTGGTTGAAGAGATGGTGCAGGAGGGAGAGCTTTAGTTTCCTGGATCACTGGGCCTGTACAACTCGGACGGGTTGCACCTCAACTGGAACAGGACCAACATCCTTGCAAACCTTTTGACAGGGGGATGGGATACAGAGTGGAGGTACAGTAGGGGGTGATGCACAGTCAAATATAATAGAGAAACTAAGTCAGTCTGGAAGGCAGAGCAAATATAGACCTGTTAAGGCACAAGCGAATAATGCAAAGCTGGATTGCATCTAATTTAACGCAAGGAGTATTACAAGTAAGGCAGATGAATTGAGAGTGTTGATTAACACATGGGAATATGATATTATTGCTATAACAGAGACATGGTTGAGGGAAGGGAAGGGCAGGACTGGCAGTTCAATATTCCAGGAAATAGAATCTTCAGGTGTGATGGCGGGGGGGGGGGGGGGGGGGGGGGGGGGCAGTGTAAAAGAGGAGGTGCCATTGCACTATTGATCAAGGAGTCAATTAGTGCAGTAACGAGGGATGATATCTTAGAAGGTTCCTCAAATGAGGCCATATGGGTAGAACTTAAAAACAAAAAGGGGGCAATCACTTGGCTGGGGGTTTACTACAGGCCTCCAAACCGTCAGGGCGAGATAGAGGAGCAGATATGTAGGCAAATCTCAAAGTGGTGTAAAAATAATAGGGTAATAACAGAGGATTTCAACTTCCCCAATATTAACTGGGATAATCATAGTGCAAAAGGTTTCAAGGGGGCAGAATTTTTAAAGTGCATCCAGGAGAGCTTTTGAGTCAGCAAGTAGAAAGTCCTACAAGAGAAGGGGCGGTACTGGCCCTAATCTTAGGGAATGATGCCAGACAAGTGGTAGAAGTGGCAGTGGGGGAACATTTCAGGGATAGTGACCATAACTCTAAGATTTAAGGTAGTTCTGGAAAAGGGCAAAGATGGACCAGAAATAAAGGTACTGAATTGGGGGAAAGGCCGATTTCAATATGATATAACAGGATCTAGCCAAAGTGAACTGGGAGCAGCTACTTGTAGGAAGGTCCACATCAGACCAGTGAGAGTCATTCAAAAAGGAAATAGAGAGTGTTCAGGGCCAACGTGTTCCTGCAAAGGTGAAGAGTAGGACCAACAAGTCCAGGGAACCCTAGATGTCAAGGGATATAGAGGATTGGATCAGGAAAAAAAAAGGGCGCTTATGGCAGATTCAGAGGGCTGAAAACAGCAGAGACCCTAGAGGAGTATACAAAGTGTAGGGGAGTACTTGAAAAAGTAATTAGGAGAGCAAAGAAGGGGCATGAAAAAACACTGGCAAGATAAAGGAAAATTCTGAGGAGTTTTACAAGTATATTAAGGGCAAGAGGATAACCAGGTAAAGAGTAGTGCCCATAAGGGACCAAAGTGGCAATGTGTGTGTGCAGCTGGAGGACATAGGTGAGGTTTTAAATGATTAGTTTTCATCTGTTCACTATGGAGAAGGACAATGTAGATGTAGAGATCAGGGAGTGGGATTGTGATATACTTGAACAAATTAGCACTGAAAGGGAGGAGGTATTAGCAGTTTTAGCGAGCTTAAAAATAGATAAATCCCCAGGCCAAGATGAGATGTATCCCAGGCTGTTATGTGAGGCAAGGGAGGAGATTGCAGGGGCTCTGACACAAATTTTCAAATCCTCTCTGGCCACGGGAGAGGTGCCAGAGGACTGGAGGACAGCAAATTATGTACCATTATTCAAGAAGGGTAGCAGGGATAAACCAGGTAATAACAGGCCGGTGAGTCTAACATCAGTGGTAAGGAAACTATTGGAAAAAATTCTGAGGGACAGGATAAATCTCCATTTGGAGAGGCAGGGATTAATCAAGGATAGTCAGCATGGCTTTGTCAGGGTGAGATCATTTCTAACAAATTTGATTGAATTTTTCTAGGAGGTGACAAGCTGTGTAGATGAGGGTAAAGCAGTTGATGTAGTCCACATGGATTTCAGTAAGGCTTTTGATAAGGTCCCGCATGGGATATTGGTTAAAAAGTTAAGAGCCATGGGATCCAGGGCAATTTGGCAAATTGGATCCAAAATTGGTTTAGTGGCAAGAGGCAAAGGGTGATGGTCGAGGGCTTTTTTTATGATTGGAAGCCTGTAACCAGTGGTGTACCGCAGGGATCTGTGCGGGGACCCTTGTTGTTTGTAGTGTACATTAATGATGTAGATATGAATACAGGAGGTGTGATCAGTAAGTTCGCAGATGACATGAAAATTGGTGGTGTCGTAAATAGTGAGGAGGAAAGCCTTACATTACAAGACGATATCGATGGGCTGGTAAGATGGGCAGAGCAGTGGCAAATTGAATTTAATCCTGAGAAGTGTGAGGTGATGCATTTTGGGAGGACTAATAAGGCAAGGGAATATACAATGGATGGTAGGACCCTAGGAAGTACAGAGGGTCAGAGGGACCTTGGTGTACTTGTCCATAGACAACTGAAGGCAGCAGCACAGGTAGCCAAGGCCGTTAGGAAGGCATTTGGGATACTTGCCTTATTAGCCGAGGCATAGAATATAAGAGCAGGGAGGTTATTATGCAGCTGTATAAAACGCTAGTTAGACCACATCTGGAGTACTGTGTACAGTTCTGGTCGCCACACAGTAGGAAGGATGTGGTTGCACTGGAGAGGATGCAGAGGAGATTCATCAGGATGATGCCTGGGCTGGAGCATTTCAGCTATGAAGAGAAACTGGATAGGCTAGGGTTGTTTTCCTTAGAGCAGAGAAGGCTGAGGGAGAACCTAATTGAGGTATACAAAATTATGAGGGATATAGATAGGGTAGATAGTGAGAAACTTTTTCCCTTAGCGGAGGTGTCAATAACCAGGGGGCATAGATTTAAGGTAACAGGCAGGAGGTTTAGAGGGGATTTAAGGAAAATTTTTTCATCCAGAGGGTAGTTGGAATCTGGAACACACTGCCTGAAGGGGTGGTAGAGGCAGGAACCTTCACAACATTTAAGAAGTATTTCGATGAGCACTTGAAACAGCATAGCATACAAAGCTACAGGCCAAGTGCTGGAAAATGGGATTAGAATAGATAGGTGCTTGATGGCCGGCACTATCACAATGGGCCGAAGGACCTGTTTCTGTGCTGTGTAACTCTGTGACCTTGACCTTGGTGTACAGGGCACAATTTAAAAGTTTGCAGAACTTACCCAGCAGGGGCCTTTTGACTTGGGGGAGATGTTACAGAGAAGTGACGGGTCAAGATTTATAGGGGCCAGGAGGCTTGACTCGAGATATTGTTTTTGGTTTCACTTTGAAGAGCGTGTTGGGGTGCGAATTGTTTTGAAGGCAGTTGGATAAAACCAGCCAAGAGAGCACTCACCATCAGCACCCTTTGAGAACTTCCTGAGAATCAAGTGTAAGAAATAGAGAAACTGATGCTTCATTTCTTCTGGAAAAGCCTGCCAGAAACCTCTGATGCCGCATTTCTCCTGGAAAGCCTACCAAACTGATCTTCAATGTCGCCTGAAAAGAACTGGTCTGGAATGATCCCAGTGACAGCCATCTATGCATATTTGGGATGCCAAACCAAAAAGGGACAACTGACATCTTTCCACACCTTCTCTTTCCTTCAAGAATTAGCAAGTATTTGGCCAAAGTATTTTTTGTTAACAGAACTCTCAAGAGAAAATCTCCATTTTTCAGTTAACCAATATATATGTGTCTGGGTATATGCGTGCGTGTGCGCGCGGGGGGCTCCCAAGGTAAAAAGGGAACTTTCATATTTCAATGTGTGTTCATGCTTAACCTTATTTTATAATAAACTCATAATTTTGTTGTTTATTAAAGAAACTTGGTTGGTGTATGTTATTCTGGGATAAAGTGTAGAGTATATGGTTGACCGCATCAGTAACTGGGTAAATATTTAAATATATGTTGCGACCTGTGGAGAAGTGGAACTAGAAAAGACAGTGCACTCCTCCTGCCTCAGCCGTAACAAGGTGCTTATTCAATTCCCTGCTGAAAGCCACTATTAAATCTGCCACTACCACATTCTTTGGCAATGCATTCCACATCCTAACCACTTACTGAAAGTGTTGTTCCTCATGACGGCATTTGTTCTTTTGCCAATCACCTTAAATCTGTCTCCTCTGGTTCCTGATCCTTCCACGAATGGGAACAGTTTCTCCCTACCTATTCTGTCCAGACCCCTCCTAATTTTTAACATCTCTATCAAACCTCCTCCTCTCAACCTTCTCTAAGAATAACAATCCCCACCTCTCAAATCTTTCCATGTAACTGAAGTCCCTCATTCCTGAAACCACTCTTGTAAATCTTTTCTGCACCCTCTTTAATGTCTTTACATCCTTCATGAAGTGCGGTGTTCAGAATTGGACACAATATCTGGCAACACCTATGCAGTCATATTCAGCTGGCCTCAGACACCGGAAACATCAGAGGAATGTATGATGGCATTAAGAGAGCTTTTGGGCCAACCATCAAGAAGATCGCCCCCCCCCTCAAATCTAAATCAGGGGACATAATCACTGACCAACGCAAGCAAATGGACCGCTGGGTTGAGCACTACCTAGAACTGTACTCCAGGGAGAATGTTGTCACTGAGACTGCCCTCAATGCAGCCCAGCCTCTACCAGTCATGGATGAGCTGGACATACAGCCAATAAAATCGGAACTCAGTGATGCCATTGATTCTCTAGCCAGCGGAAAAGCCCCTGCGAAGGACAGCATTGCCCCTGAAATAATCAACAGTGCCAAGCCTGCTATACTTTCAGCACTACATGAACTGCTTTGCCTGTGCTGGGACGAGGGAGCAGTACCTCAGGACATGCGCGATGCCAATATCATCACCCTCTATAAAAACAAAGGTGACCGCGGTGACTGCAACAACTACTGTGGAATCTCCCTGCTCAGCATAGTGTGGAAAGTCTTTGCTCGAGTCGTTTTCAACAGGCTCCAGAAGCTGGCCGAGCACGTCTACCCTGAGGCACAGTGTGGCTTTTGTGCAGAGAGATCGACCATTGACATGCTGTTCTCCCTTCGTCAGATACAGGAGAAATGCCGCGAACAACAGATGCCCCTCTACATTGCTTTCATTGATCTCACCAAAGTCTTTGACCTCGTCAGCAGACGTGGTCTCTTCAGACTACTAGAAAAGATTGGATCAAAAACAAGAAATGCCGGATTCACTCAGCAGGTCTGGCAGCATCTGTGGAAAGAGAAGCAGAGTTAACGTTTCGGGTCAGTGACCCTTCTTCGGAACTGACAAATATTAGAAAAGTCACAGATTATAAACAAGTGAGGTGGGGGTTGGGCAAGAGATAACAAAGGAGAAGGTGCAGATTGGACCAGGCCACATAGCTGACCAAAAGGTCACGGAGCAAAGACAAACAATATGTTAATGGTGTGTTGAAAGACAAAGCATTAGTACAGATTAGGTGTGAATATACTGAATATTGAACATCAGCAAGTGCAAACCTGAAGAAGAACAACCTGAAAAAAACAGTGGGTAAGCAAACTGAACAAACTAAGATGAAATGAAATAAATGCAAAAAAAGATTGTAAAAAATGTAAAAAGGAATGCAAAAAAAAGGAAGAAAAAATAACTAAAAATGAAAGTAAAGTGGGGGGCTGTCATGCTCTGAAATTATTGAACTCAATGTTCAGTCCGGCAGGCTGTAGTGTGCCTAATCGGTAGATGAGATGCTGTTCCTCGAGCTTGCGTTGATGTTCACTGGAACACTGCAGCAATCCCAGGACAGAGATGTGAGCATGAGAGCAGGGGGGAGTGTTGAAATGGCAAGCAACCGGAAGCTCAGGGTCCTGCTTGCGGACTGAGCGGAGATGTTCCGCAAAGCGGTCACCCAGTCTGCGCTTGGTCTCCCCAATGTAGAGGAGACCACACTGTGAGCAGCGAATACAGTATACTACATTGAAAGAAGTACAAGTAAATCGCTGCTTCACCTGAAAGGAGTGTTTGGGGCCTGGGATAGTGAGGAGAGAGGAGGTAAATGGGCAGGTATTACACCTCCTGCGATTGCAAGGGAAGGTGCCCTGGGACGGGGACGAGGTGGTGGGGGTAATGGAGGAGTGGACCAGGGTGTCGCGGAGGGAACGATCCCTTCGGAATGCTGACAGGGGAAGGGAGGGGAAGATGCGACTGGTAGTGGCATCACGCTGGAGGTGGCGAAAATGGCGGAGGATGATCCTTTGGATATGGAGGCTGGTGGGATGAAAAGTGAGGACAAGGGGAACCCTGTCACGGTTCTGGGAGGGAGGGGAAGGGGTGAGGGTAGAGGTGCGGGGAATGGGTCGGACACGGTTGAGGGCCCTGTCAACCACAGTGGGGGGAAATCCTCGGTTGAGGAAAAAGGAGGTCAAATCAGAAGCACCGTCATGGAAGGTAGCATCATCAGAGCAGATGCGTCGGAGACGGAGAAACTGGGAGAATGGAATGGAGTCCTTACAGGAGGTAGGGTGTGAAGAAGTGTAGTCGAGGTAGCTGTGGGAGTCAGTGGGCTTATAATGGATATTGGTAGACAACCTATCCCCAGAGATGGAGACAGAGAAGTCGAGGAAGGGAAGTGTCAGAGATGGCTTCTTTCAATGTAGTATACTGTATTCGCTGCTCACAGTGTGGTCTCCGCTACATTGGGGAGACCAAGCGCAGACTGGGTGACCGCTTTGCGGAACATCTCCGCTCAGTCCGCAAGCAGGACCCTGAGCTTCCGGTTGCTTGCCATTTCAACACTCCCCCCTGCTCTCATGCTCACATCTCTGTCCTGGGATTGCTGCAGTGTTCCAGTGAACATCAACGCAAGCTCGAGGAACAGCATCTCATCTACCGATTAGGCACACTACAGCCTGCCGGACTGAACATTGAGTTCAATAATTTCAGAGCATGACAGCCCCCCACTTTACTTTCATTTTTAGTTATTTTTTCTTCCTTTTTTTTTGCATTCCTTTTTACATTTTTTACAATCTTTTTTTGCATTTATTTCATTTCATCTTAGTTTGTTTAGTTTGCTTACCCACTGTTTTTTTCAGGTTGTTCTTCTTCAGGTTTGCACTTGCTGATGTTCAATATTCAGTATATTCACACCTAATCTGTACTAATGCTTTGTCTTTCAACACACCATTAACATATTGTTTGCCTTTGCTCCGTGACCTTTTGGTCAGCTATGTGGCCTGGTCCAATCTGCACCTTCTCCTTTGTTATCTCTTGCCCAACCCCCACCTCACTTGTTTATAATCTGTGACTTTTCTAATATTTGTCAGTTCCGAAGAAGGGTCACTGACCCGAAACGTTAACTCTGCTTCTCTTTCCACAGATGCTGCCAGACCTGCTGAGTGAATCCGGCATTTCTTGTTTTTGTTTCAGATTTCCAGCATCCGCAGTATTTTGCTTTTATATTAGAAAAGATTGGATGTCCACCAGAGTTACTAAGTATCATCACCTCATTCCATGACAATATGAAAGGCACAATTCAGCATAGCGGCACCTCATGAGACCCCTTTCCTATCCTGAGTGGCGTGAAACAGGGCTGTGTTCTCGCACCCACACTGTTTGGGATTTTCTTCTCCCTGCTGCTCTCACATGCGTTCAAGTCTTCAGAAGAAGGAATTTTCCTCCACACAAGATCAGATGGCAGGTTGTTCAACCTTGCCTGTCCAAGAGCGAAGACCAAAGTAGGGAAAGTCCTCATCAGGGAACTCCTCTTTGCTGACGATGCTGCTTTAACATCTCACACTGAAGAGTGTCGGCAGAGTCTCATCGACAGGTTTGCGGCTGCCTTCAACGAATGTGGCCTAACCATCAGCCTCAAGAAAACGATCATGGGACAGGACGTCAGAAATGCTCCATCCATCAATATCGGCGACCACACTCTGGAAGTGGTTCAAGAGTTCACCTACCTAGGCTCAACTATCACCAGTAAACAGTCTCTCGATGCAGAAATCAACAAGCGCATGGGAAAGGCTTCCACTGCTATGTCCAGAATGGCCAAGCGAGTGTGGGAAAATGGCGCACTGACACGGAACACAAAAGTCTGAGTGTATCAAGCCTGTGTCCTCAGTACCATGCTCTACGGCAGCGAGGCCTGGACAACGTATGTCAGCCAAGAGCGATGTCTCAATTCATTCCATCTTCGCTGCCTTCGGAGAATACTTGGCATCAGGTGGCAAGACCGTATCTCCAACACAGAAGTCCTCGAGGCAGCCACCATCCCCAGCATATACACACTACTGAGTCAGCGGCGCTTGAGATGGCTTGGCCATGTGAGCCGCATGGAAGATGGCAGGATCCCCAAGGACACATTGTACAGCGAGCTCGCCACTGGTATCTGACCTACCGGCCGTCCATGTCTCCGCTTTAAAGACGTCTGCAAACGCGACATGAAGTCCTGTGACATTGATCACAAGTCGTGGGAGTCAGTTGCCAGCGATCGCCAGAACTGGGGCAGCCATAAAGGCGGGGCTAAAGTGTGGCGAGTCGAAGAGACTTAGCAGTTGGCAGGAAAAAAAGACAGAAGCGCAAGGGGAGAGCCAACTGTGTAACAGCCCCGACAAAAAAAATTTTCTGCAGCACCTGTGGAAGAGCCTGTCACTCTAGAATTGGCCTTTATAGCCACTCCAGGCGCTGCTCCACACACGACTGACCACCTCCAGGCGCTTACCCATTGTCTCTCGAGATAAGGAGGCCAAAGAAACTCGAGTTGAGGACATACTAGTTTTTCAGAAGGTTTCACCATAACTTCCTTACTTTTGTACTCTATGCCCTTATTTATAAAGCCCAGGATCCCATATGCTTTTTCAACCACTTTATCAGCCTGCCCTGCCACCTTCAATAATTTGTTGCCACATCCCAACAAGTTTCCATTCTTGTATCCCCTTTAGAACCGTACCCTTTATTTTATATTACCTTTCCTCATTTTTACTACCAAAATATTTAAGTTCACACTTCTCTGCATTAAATTTCATCTTCCATGTGTCTGCCCATTCCACCAGCCTGTCTAAATAAAATTAGGACAGTAGAGTCACACATTGTACAGGAACTTCATCCAATTCAGCAAAAAAAAAGTAACCTATTACAAAAGGAAATTTCTTTACACAGCAGAATATATTAAAATTGACAGATGTTGAATTGTGAATGGAAAGTTATGCTTGGCAGAAATATACAAATATTTAACCCTCTGACTGTGAGGCTTTCACTAAAACTCTCTGCTTCAAATACAACTTTGACAAATGCAAAAGGTTAAAACCAGACCACTTCATTACTTGAGTCCGAATAATAGATTGCACCATAAAACAACATATGCACAAGAAAAGGACAAGAAAAGACCACTTGGCTTGCTGAAACTAACTCAGCCTAATATTCAACTGAGTTTTGAATATCCCTAAATCTGCACATCTATCTTCACTGCTTAGAAGTTTCTGCTATTATAACTATTGGATTTACATTTATTTTTCACGTTTTTAAGTTAGGGCCCTCTAGTTTTACTATCCTACCAGATTTTAAAGTAATGTTCAGAATTCATCTTAAACGTGTTACGCCAATTTGTTTTGTTGAATGATAATTTTCTTTAATCTGCTGATTGAAGATCTGAATTTTTTTTTAAATTTAAAGACAAAGTCATCTTTTCAGCTTAAGTTGGCTACCTAATTTGCAACACTGTATCCACACTGCAATGCTTGTGAGGAGAGACACGAAATGACTGCTAAGTCCCCAGCAAGAACGAAGAGCCAGGATGAGATGATCCCCCTCAAGGAGTTCAAAAACTCACTTCCCCTTTCCATAAGAAACCATGTGGAGGAAAAAAAGGTTCCAACGGCCAGGCAGGCAGCAATCATGGCTGATGATAATACACTTATTCACAAGCCCTTGCCGCAAGGGAATGCCTTCCCTAGTCACCTCCAAAAACCTGAAAAGGATAGAAAGTGGGAGAGTGATAAGAGGATGAACAGCCATGAGCAAGGGAGAGCTGGAAATAAAGGGGATCCTCCTCAGGTCAAAAAGGTTGGTGCTGAGAACAGCAGTGACGCCCGAAAGCCTGTATGTTTCCATTACAACAAGGCAGGCCACCTTCAGGGTACACCAGAGCAATGCAGGAATAAGGGCACTCTTGGAAAGCAGAGGAGCAAGCTGTGGCTTTAACTGCAGCAGTAAAACCCAGTGAACATACTGCTGAGAGTGCAGGAAAATTTAAAATCTCAGAGTTACCAGGATTTTGTGTCCAGAGGAAAAGTGACTCCATACCCTTCGAGTGAGGTGAGTAAGCCCATAGTTATACTTAGGCTGACAGGGGCCACCCAATCCCTTCTGCTGAGAAAAGGCATGACCTTTCCCCCAGAGAATGCATCGAATACCAAAGTGCTAGAAAACAGTATTGGGGGAAAGTATATGCCCATAGGTTTATACCGGGTGCACTTGGAGTGCGACCTTGTTCCATGACCGGTAACTGTGAGGATTGTCCCTAGTTTACCTGTGGACGGGGTCGACTTGCGCCTGGGTAACGATCTGGTGGGGGTGAAGGTGGTAGCTTCCCCAGTGGTTTTAGAGAGATCAAGAGGGGTCAGGGAGACAGAGCAGTTACAGGAAAAGGTCCCTGGCATTTTTCCTGACGTGTGGTGACGTGGTCCATGGTCAAACAAGCTCCGTCAGAGGAGGCTGAACTGGTACTGCAGACAGATGACCTTACTATCTGGTTATCTGTCTTCTTCTTTGGGGCATTAAAGGACCCCGAGGATGGGTTAAACAGGTCTTCCTTGGTCGAGACTCAGCAAGCCGACCCAGGGTTAAAAAAGCTAGCACAGACTGACCAAACTGAAGCTGAAGCAGAGAGAGTGCCAGCATGCTACTATTTAAAGGATAAGGTGATGAGGAAGTGGAGACCTCCTCACAGACCTGCAGATGAAGTGTGGACAGTGGTTCACCAGGTAGTGGTGCCACTGAGGTGCTGCAGGGAAATATTGAGAATAGCCCACTAGATTCCAATGGCTGGACATGGCAGTATCAGTAAAACCCAAACCCATATCAGACAGCATTTTCACTGGCCACATTGCCAAAAGGATGTAGTGGAGTTCTGAAAGACTTGCCACACCTGCCAGGTTGTGGGGAATCTCAACCTGCAATAAAACCTGCACGCTTAATTCCCATACCGGCTTTTGGGGAACCCTTCAGCAGAGTGCTGGTAGATTGTGTGGGGCCCCTACTGAAAACAAACTGGGCGACCAGTATCTTCTCACATTATGGATGTGGCTACTCGATTTCCAGAAGCTATCCCTCCAAGAACTATCTCTGCCAAGGTAGTGGAGGGGCTAACCCAATTCTTCACCCAATATGGGCTGCCTGCTGAGATCCAGTCGGATCAGGGCACAAATTTTATGTCTAGTATTTTTCAAAACGTCATGGGTAGTCCGGGCACAACCCTGCTTAAGTCCTCAGCCTACCACCCATAGTCACAAGGGGCTTTGCAGCAGTACCACCAGACCCTAAAGACAATGATCAGGCCATACTGCTATGGAGTACCCCCATGACTGGGACAATGGGCTGGGATTTCTTCTGTTTGCTACCAGCGACTCACCCAATGAGTCCAGTGGCTTTATTCGTGAATTAGTTTATGGACACGAGGTAAGACGTCCTCTAAAACTAATCAAGGAGAGGTTTTAGGGACCCAGGGATGAATCTTCCGTTAGACTACATCACCATGTTCGAAGAACAGCTCACGAGAGCCTGTGCGGTGGCTCAGGAACACCTAATAACCTCCCAGACAGCTATGAAAAAGCAGGCAGATAAACATGCCAAGGCCAGAACATTTCAGCCCCGAGACCATGTGTTCGTACTATTACCAATACAGGGAGAACCACTAAAAGCCCGGTTCAGTGGTCCGAACAGAGTAGTAAAGAGAATTAGCCAGGTGAATTATATAATTGACACCCCAGGTCACAGGAAAAAAACAAAGGCTATGCCACATCAATATGTTAAAACTGTATCACAGCCAGGAAGGGGACAAACAAGCACAAGTCTGTCAGGCTGTCAGGAAAGAGGAGAGCGAAAGGGACAGTGAGGACGAGTTACAGGAAGGCCTGGAGGATTTCCAAATCGAACCCCCTATCGTCCGGTTATTTAACACTGAAATGTTAGGGAAATTAGAGACCGTACTCTCCTATTTAAAAGCAGAACAGAGGAGACCTAACAAGGCTGCTCACAGAGTTTAAAGAGATCTGCAGGGACAAACCAAGTGCACAACCCTAACCCTACATGATGTGGATGTAAGAGACCCCTCCCGTAAAACAAAATCCCTATCGCCTAGGTCCCAGGAAACTGACCCAAGTTCGGGAGGAAACTCAGTATACACTGGAGCACAAGCTGATTGAGCCCAGTCAGAGAAGTTGGGAGTTCCTGAGTTGTACTGGTGCTCAAACCCGATGGCTCAACAAGGCTCTGCATTGATTACAGAAAGATTAATGCAGTGACCAGAGCTGATTCCTACCCAATTCCCCGTCTGGAAGACTGTATAGATAGAGTAGAAAACCCCACTTACATAATCAAAATAAACTTGTTAAAAGGAAATTGGCAGGTTCCCTAACACCCCATGCTAAAGAGATCTCAGCTTTTGTCACCCTAGATGGCTTATTCCAGTGCCAGGTGCTGCCCTTTGGATTAAGAAATGCCCCAGCCACCTTCCAAAGGCCGATGAACCAAGTAATGGTTGGCTTGCCCAACTGTGTACTGTACCTGGATGGTCAGTTAGTGTACAGTATCGCCTGGGGGGACCATCTAGACCAATCAGAAGTCCTTTTTAGCGCGTTAGCTAATGCTCAAGTAACCTACGTAGGGCATATTGTGGGTCAAGGGAGAGCGTTGCCCAGAGAAACAAAGGTACTGACTCTGATAGATTTTCCCGTCCCCACTACCAAAAGGGAAATAATGCGATTTTTGGGGCTGTGGGGGCTTTTACCGCAAGTTTGTGCCAAACTTCAGCACTATAGCCACAGTTACAGAAACAAGTAAAGGTAGTGTGGTCAGGGAGGTGCCAAACAGCTTTCGAGAGGCTGAACGCCATCTTAAACAAAGTTTAATAAGCCATTTAAAGTGGCAGTGGATGCTAGTGACCTAAGGGTAGATGCCGTCCTGCTCCAAGATGATGAGTTAGGCATTGAGAGACCAGTTGAGTTGCCAAAAAATTAAACAAACATCAAAGGAGATACTCTACTGTGGAGAAAGAAGCCCTGGGACTGCTGCTGGCTTTCAAAAATTTTGAGGTATATGTCCAAAATGGATATTGAGAGACCATAGCTTATACCGACCACAATACTTTGACCTTAATAGAAAAATTCAAAACACATAATTCGAGGCTTTTTCATTGGAGCCTGCTTCTGCAACCTTACCACCTAAAGATTATCCACATTGCAGGGAAAAACAATGTGATAGGTGATGCTTTTTCTAGGGTTTAGCTCAGCACGGAACCAACCCGGATAACAAAAAAATTAAACCAGAGTATAGCTATGACAATGAGACTGATGCGCGAGTGTACAGTGCCTGTTGTCACATTTCATTTTGCGTGGTGGGGAGGTGTTACGCCAATGTGTTTTGTTGAATGATAGTTTTCTTTAATCCACTCACTGGAGATCTTAATTTATATATAATTTTTAAAAAGACATTTTTAAATATCACAGCTGTACTGCGGGAGGACACCTCAGAGGGGTCATGCAGCGAGGCAATATGGATGGAGCTCAGGAATAGGAAGGGTGCAGTCATGATGTTGGGGGTTTACTACAGGCCTCCCAACAGCCAGCGAGAGGTAGAGGAGCAGATATGTAGACAGATTTTGGAAAGATGTAAAGGTAACAGGGTTGTGGTGGTGGGTGATTTTAACTTCCCCTATATTGACTGGGACTCACTAGTGCTAGGGGCTTGGATGGGGCAGGATTTGTGGGGAGCATCCAGGAGGGCTTCTTGAAACAGTATGTAGATAATCCAACTAGGGATGGGGCCATTCTGGACCTGGTATTCGGGAATGAGCCCAGCCAGGTGGTCGAAGTTTCAGTGGGGGAGCATTTCGGGAACAGTGACCATAATTCCATAAGTTTTAAGATACTTGTGGATAAGGATAAGAGTAGTCCTCGGGTGAAAGTGCTAAATTGGGGGAAGGCTAATTATAACAATATTAGGCAGGAACTGAAGAATTTAGATTGGGGCGGCTGTTTGAGGGTAAATCAACATCTGACATGTGGGAGTCTTTCAAATGTCAGTTGATTAGAATCCAGGACCAGCATGTTCCTGTGAGGAAGAAAGACAAGTTTGGCAAGTTTTGGGAACCTTGGATAACGCGGGATATGTGAGCCTAGTCAAAAAGAAAAAGGAAACATTTGTAAGGGCTAGAAGGCTGGGAACAGACAAAGCACTTGAGGAATATAAAGACAGTAGGAAGGAACTTAAGCAAGGAGTCAGGAGGGCTAAAAGGGGTCATGAAAAGTCATTGGCAAACAGGATTAAGGAAAATCCCAAGGCTTTTTATACATATATAAAGAGCAAGAGGGTAACCAGGGAAAGGGTTGGCCCACTCAAGGACAGAGATGGGAATCTATGTGTGGAGCCAGAGGAAATGGGCGAGGTGCTAAATGAGTACTTTGCATCAGTATTCACCAAAGAGAAGGACTTGGTGGATGATGAGCCTAGGGAAGGGAGTGCAGATAGTCTCAGTCATCTCATCATCAAAAAGGAGGTGGCGTTGGGTGTCTTGCAAAGCATTAAGGTAGATAAGTCCCCAGGGCCTGATGGGATCTACCCTAGAATACTGAGGGAGGCAAGGGAGGAAGTTGCTGGGGCCTTGACAGAAATCTTTGCATCCTCATTGGCTACAGGTGAGGTCCCAGAGGACTGGAGAATAGCCAATGTTGTTCCTTTGTTTAAGAAGGGTGGCAAGGATAATCCAGGAAATTATAGGCCGGTGAGCCTTACGTCAGTGGTAGGGAAATTATTGGAGAGGATTATTCGGGACAGGATTTACTCCCATTTGGAAACAAACAAACTTATTAGCGAGAGACAGCATGGTTTTGTGAAGGGGAGGTCGTGTCTTACTAATTTGATTGAGTTTTTTGAGGAAGTGACGAAGATGATTGATGAAGGAAGGGCAGTAGATGTTATCTATATGGACTTTAGTAAAGCCTTTGACAAGGTCCCGCATGCCAGTCTGATACAAAAGGTGAAGTCACACGGGATCAGAGGTGAGCTGGCAAGATGGATCCAGAACTGACTCGGTCATAGAAGACAGAGGGTATCAGTGGATGGGTGTTTTTCTGAATGGAGGGCTGTGACTTGTGGTGTTCCGCAGGGATCAGTGCTGGGACCTTTGCTCTTTGTAGTATATATAAATGATTTGGAGGAAAATGTAGCTGGTCTGATTAGTAAGTTTGTGGACGACACAAAGGTTGGTGGAGTTGTGGATAATGATGAGGATTGTCAGAGGATACAGCAGGATATAGATCGGTTGGAGACTTGGGCGGAGAAATGGCAGATGGAGTTTAATCCGGACAAATGTGAGGTAATGCATTTTGGAAGGTCTAATGCAGGTGGGAGGTATACAATAAATGGCAGAACCCTTAGGAGTATTGACAGGCAGAGAGATCTGGGCGTACAGGTCCATAGGTTACTGAAAGTGGCAACGCAGGTGGATAAGGTAGTCAAGAAGGCATACGGCATGCTTGCCTTCATCGGTCGGGGCATAGAGTATAAAAATTGGCAAGTCATGTTGCAGCTGTACAGAACTTTAGTTAGGCCACACTTAGAATATTGCGTGCAATTGTGGTCGCCACACTACCAGAAGGATGTGGAGGCTTTGGAGAGGGTACAGAGGAGGTTTACCAGGATGTTGCCTGGTCTGGAGGGCATTAGCTATGAGGAGAGGTTGGAAAAACTCAGATTGTTTTCACTGGAACGACGGAGGTGGAGGGGCGACATGATAGAGGTTTACAAAGTTATGAGCGGCATGGACAGACTGGATAGTCAGAAGCTTTTTCCCAGGGTGGAAGAGTCAGTTACTCGGGGACATAGGTTTAAGGTGCGAGGGGCAAAGTTTAGAGGGGATGTGCGAGGCAAGTTTTTTTTTTTACACAGAGGGTGGTGAGTGCCTGGACCTTGCTGTCAGGGGAGGTGGTGGAGGCAGATACAATAGAGACGTTTAAGAGACATCTTGACAAATACATGAATAGGAAGGGAATAGAGGGATATGGGCCCTGGAAGTGCAGAAGGTGTTAGTTTAGGCAGGCATTAAGATCGGCGCAGGCTTGGAGGGCCGAATGGTCTGTTCCTGTGCTGTACTGTTCTTTGTTAAATCGACAAGCTGCCAGCAAAGTCATCCTTTCAGCTTAAGTTGGCTACCTAATTTGCAACACTGCAATGCTTGTGAGGAGACAGACAAAATATCTGCTAAGTCCCCAGCAAGAACCAAGACCCAGGAAGTTTAAAGGAACTACCTGTTCTCTCAACAAGAAATACTGCTAACTGCTACGTTTGAATCACTGAGTGACTGTCATGTGACAAGCCCCCCCTCATCTCAGGTTTTAAGCTGTGTTTTGTTCTGCAGCAGAAGAGAAGCAACTGGACTCTGACATGAGCAGACCCTAAGTGGTCCCCCTCTCTCTCTATTCCAGCTTGAAAGCTTTCAAATCCTGCTTGTTGACTGACCACCTTTGCATACACCGGCTACAATCAGAAACCCCGTGGGAGGAAATTATCTGCATCGCCATCTCCAAGAGACTCATCAAACCAATCATCTACCTCTTCAAACGAAAAGCCTCAGGACCACTGAATTCAGCTATGAGCCAGCCGAATCACCAAACTCCACAGACTGCATACCTTTTTTATGGACTCTAACTCAACCAATCTACCTTTCCCCACTCTGTAGCCTATTTGCATGCGCGTAAACCTTCAGAGTGAGAGAGAGAATGAAAGCTGGTGCGTTGTTTATTACTTTATTAGCTCGGTTTAGGTACAATAAAGTTATCCTCTTTGTTAATTCAAGAAAACCTGTCCGATTGATTACTTACTTGCTGTGATCATAACAAGAACCAAGCACCTACTGAATTGGCCAGTACATCCACTTTAAGAAAGAATTAAACCTGTTGTGGTCAAACAAGGCGAGGAAAAAGAGGGAAGCCCTTTGTACCCTCCTTACTTGACCGTAACAAACCAACTTATTCTATATTTTATATAATTACAATTCTCTCCTTAACCATCTTCTCTCTAGGCTGCAGAGGTTGAGCTTTTCTAACCTTTCCTCAAAGGTCAGACCATTATACTTGGAATCACTCCTGTTAGTTTTCTCCCCAGTTTCCCCAATATACATCAGAAGTGTGCTAGTTGGAACTTGACTCGTTATGGTTAATCTGTACATTGTGCTTCCTCAGCAGACATATATATCCCAACAATCTTTTTTCTTCAGAATTTTCTTCAATACATTGTTTAGATACTGATATGTCCATGATTACTCCCAGGGCCCATTACGTTAATTCAGTTTGTACTGATTTTAAAAATATTTTTAATAATATCAGCTTAGGACAATCGACAACATGCTCACCACTGGTCATGAGTTCAAGCTTCACATAAGGACACGGTAACCTAAATGAGCACTTTATTGCAGTACTGAAGGAGGGCTGATCAGAAGTACTGTCCTATGGATGAGACATTAAAAGCAGGCTCCATCTACCTGGTCAGATGGCTGCTAAAGATCCCATGAAACTATTCAAAGATGGGTAGAATGTTCTTCCAGTGCCTCAATCAACACAAATATATTAACTTGCCATTTCTCTCATTGAAGGTCTTGCTATGCAAAATATAATTGCTATGTTCACTTTCATAGGAAAAGTGACTGTACTTCAAAGTACTATGACACCATGAAGCAGGATAACACCATATAAATCCAATAATTTTGTTTTAAGAATACTAGATTGGGAATTAATTCTGTATATGACAATCATGTCTGTCTTAAAATTCTAATCCCGTTCCCTTTAAATTTTGCAGAAAAAGAAATAAAGCAAATTCTAACAAACTAGTTTTTATTTGAACAAATCCCAATACTCCTCTTGCTGTGAATATTCTGGCCACTTCCAGCTGCGCACTTCATCCCACATTTCTAACTGATAGCATGGAAGAAAAATGAACTACACTTCAACAAACTATAATGGCAAACACTTATCGTTCGAGAGTTCAGAACGATTTTGCTAGCTTTGATCCTCTTTGAAAGGCATAGTGTAGTATTCTACCGCACAATCGAGAAGCTTGGCAAAACTTACCCCATAGGGAAAGAGATCAGGTGAGGTTGAGTTTTACTGCTTTGCCACCAGAACTACAAAGGTTCAAATTGCAGTTTTACACATCAGATGTTAATACATTTGAAAGGTGTTTTTTTTTTTAAACTGGTGTGTTTTCCATTAGTATGGGACAATACAATAAGAAAATAGTCAAATAGATGACGATATGAGTTCATACTGGTTGATGAGTCCAATGACATCTAAGCTGAATAGTAAATTAGATTATAGAAATGCACAGCTGAATCATTTGTGAAAACATTTAACCAAATTTGTATAATGCATTACCATAATTATATAAAATGCAATAATTTTTATAAAATGCATTTTTTAAATCTAAGGCTTGGACAGTGAGGCTTCTGGTGAAATCTAAAATTTATTCAGATCTATGCTGGAAAACTTTCTTCTGCTTCAACACAAGAGTGAGATAAGCAGTTTGAAACCACAAAAACAGTGCATTACAGCATCCTATTTCAAAACTTTACACTGATATCTAGAAGTCAAAACTCATCATTTGAGGCAAGAGAAACAGAACGATTATATTTATATACATAAAACCAGTTAAGTGTGCAGTTAAGAGCATGAAGTAATTCAATGCTGGCTGTTGGTAAAACTTACTCAAGGCATTGTCTACCACAACTGGATACTTAACAGATTCAGCGGAGTTTCAAACTATAAAGGACATTCGACAAACGTTGAGACATTTTGCCCAAGTTTACTTCTTAAAATAGATAAGCAAATCATACTCAACTTTGGAGCTAGCATATTGATTGTCAGGAAAACAATCACTGCAACAGGTTGCATTTGTGTAATGCAGTTTTTGCAGGCAGTGCTAATACAAATAGCCAATGTTTTTAGAAGTATCAAGATCAGTAACTCAAGTTACTAAAGGTACATGCAATTTTTAAAGCTTATTCAACAACTTTTCAGTGAAATTCACCTTTAAAAGGAAAGGTTTTTAGGTAACTAATAACTTACAAGAATTTGAAACTACTTCAGTGTAGAGAGAACCAAAAATTAGTTTTCTTTTTAAAAAACAACTTCGCGACACAGCCTACCAATTTGATTACATTTTTCCAAGAGATATTGAGGCAGAAGATAAAGTTCATCTCATGGGAAATAAAAATCTATTTAAGTCCTACTAATTAATATTGTGTTACCTTCAACTGGCACTTCTACACTAATCTTCATGTATGGAAAGATGCCTCAAACCACTTTACATTGAGGAGGGAAAAGTAGATACTCAGCAAAATGGAAAACAGAGTATAGTATGTAAAGGCAGAAGGCCAAAGAGAATTGAGAACATTTTTGAATGCAGGGAGGGAGATGGCAAGCAGAAGGAATTAGACAGGAAGTTCCAGAAGAGAGAAACCAAGTGGCTGATAAGCTGACAAGTGGTGAAGTGGAAAGTGCTGGGGCCGAGGAGCAGTCTGATATTAACATACCAATTAGAAGCAGTCGTAGGCCATTCAGCCCCTCGAGCCTGCTCTGCCATTTGATAAGATCATGGCTGATCTTAAAGTGTCCTCAACTCCACTTTGCTGCCTCTACCTCTCCCCAACCCCCATAGCACGTGACACCCTTGTCTATCAAGAATATACCTCTACCTTGAATATATTCAATGACCCAGTCTCTATTGCTCTCCGAGGAAGCAAATTCCACAGATGAACGACCCTATGAGGAAAAGATTTCTCATCTCCATCTTAAATGGGAGACCCCTTATTTTTAAACTGTGCCCCCTAGTTCTAATCTCATCCATAAGTGGAAACATCCTTCCAGCATCCACCCTGTCAAGCCTCCTCAGGATCTTATTAACTTTTTGGGATTCATGTACCAGGGCACCCAGATCCCTCTATACCACAGAATTCTGCAGTCTCTCCATTTAAATAATATTCTGCTTTTCTATTCTTCCTGCTAAAGTGGACAAATTCACATTTTTCCACATTATACTCCATCTGCCAGTTTTTTTTGCCCATTCACAACCTATTCATACCCCTTTGTAGACTCTATGTCTTCTTCACAACTTAGCTTCCTACCTACCTTTGTGCCATCTGCAAATTTAGCTACCATACATTCAATCCCTTCATCCAAGTCATTGATGTAGATTGTAAATAGTTGAGGCCTCAGCACTGATCCCTGTTAGACTCCCCCAGTCACATCCTCCCAACCAGAAAATGATCCATTTATCCATACACTCTGCTTCCTGTTAGCTAACCAATCTTCTATTCACGTTAATATGTTACCCCCTAAATCATGAACTCTTATTTTGTCTTTTGGAAATTCAAGTACACCCCATCTACAGCTTCCACTTTACCCATGTTGCTTGTTATTTCCTCAAAGACCTCTAATAAATTAGTCAAACACTATTTCCCTTTCACAAAACCATGTTGATTCTGCCTGATCGCACTATGAGTTTCTAAATGTCCTGCCATAACCTCCTTAATAATGGATTCTAGCATTTTCCCCATGACAGATGTTAGGCTAACTGGCCTACCGTTTCCTGCTTTCTGTCTCCCTCCTTTCTTGAAAAGAGGTGTTACATTCATTATTTTCCAATCCACTGGGACCTTTCCAGAAATTAGGGAATTTTGAAAGATTACAATTAATGTATCTACTATCGCTGCAGCCACTTCTTTTAAGACCCTAGGATGCAGGCCATCAGGCTCTGTGGACTTGACAGCCTTTAGGTCTATTAGTTTACCCAGTACCTTTTCCCTGGTGATTGTAATTTTAATGCAGTGAAGGCAACAACAAATCACTAAAGTAGGGCGAGGCTAGGCCATGGAATGATTTGAAAGCAAGGATGAGAATTCTAAAATCAACCCAATGGTGAGAGAAGCTAGCAGATTTGAGAGAGAACAGGGTGACAGAAGCACAAGACTTTTTGGATGAGTTGTAATGTAGTGGGTTGAGGTGGTTCGTCTGGCTAGGACAGCTTTCCAAAAGCCATTGTTTGAAGGCGATAAGGAGTGAACTCAACTTTTCCTGATGGTAGGATAGTGATAGGAGCCAAGGCAGACAAAGCTGCTTAGTTAGATGAAAGCACCTTGGTAACAGATATAACAGAGGAAGGTCAGATCAGGGTCAAGCAGTTCATAGCGATTCTGTATCTCCTGACTCAGTCTGAGAAGGCAGCTGTGAGATTATAGCAGTCAAAACCAGAAGCACATGGATGCTGCAAACAATAATGTTCTACCAGCACTAAGCTGGAGGATATTTTGGCAGACAGACCACTGGAGAAGATGGCAATAATTTTTGGATTTCTAGGAGTGAAAAGGAGGTAGGGCCAGGCACTGAAAGCATACGTGTACAACCTGACTTCATATCATCACCAACAGGTACTATGTTGCTGGTGAAGAGGAAGGGATCAAGGATGGACCCAAAGAGACATCTGTAGAAAACATACTAAAAGTACTGCTGCAAAGAACAGTAAAACTGGACAGAACACTCAGCTTCATTGGACACTGGATTTGGACACAACAAAGGCACACCCATCCCAGTCGATCCTTAACATCTGGGAATTTGTGCCAAAATTGGGACAGCCATCCCAGTCAAGCAACAGCCTGACAGTCATACTTACAAAATCATACCTTTCAGCCAACGTGCCAGACTCTTCAATCACTCTCCCTGCATATGTCCTGTCTTACCAACAAGACAGACCCACCAGAGGTGGTGGCATGGTGGTATAAAGTCCAGAGAGAATGGCTCCGAGAGTCCTCAACATTGGCTCTGGACCCCATAGGAGAGATGGTGGCAAACTGGTAATATCACTGGACTAGTAATCCAGAGACCCAGGCTAATACTCCAGGGACTAAGGTTCAAATCTCACCAGGGCAGCTGGTGGAATTTAAATTCAATTAATAAATAAATTCAATTCATTAATAAAAATCTGAAATTGAAAGCTAGTCAGCAATGTTGACCATGAAGCTACCATCAATTGTCGTAAAACCCAACCGCTTCACTACTGTCCTTTAGGGAAGGAAATCTGCCATCCTTACCTGGTCTTAGAGGTGTGCAAAGGAAACCCGACGCGAGCCCGAATTCCGGACTCAGAAGTCCGACCCCATCTGATCCGAACTCGACACGTCGTCTGGACCCGTCGGTGTCAGGTTGGGTGGCAGGCCTTTACATCAGTACATGGGTAAAAGGCCTGCTACCCGACCTGACCCCGACGTGATCCAACGGCATGTGTCAGGTTCAGTTCTGGTCGGGTCTCCGGGTCCAGCATTCGGACTTGGGTCAGGTTTCCTTTGCACGCCTCTACCTGGTCTGGCCTACATGTGACTCCAGACCCATAGCAACGTGGTTAACTCTTAACTGCCCTCTGAAATGGCCAAGCCATAGTACAAAACCACTACACAATAGCTAAAAAGGACTAACACTGGACAAAACACCTGGCATTGACCTAGGCACCGGAAACAACTACGGCAAACCCAGTCCTGTTGACCTCGCAAAGTCCTCTTAACTAACATCTAGGGACGTGCCAAAATTGGGAAGGATGTCCCACACACTAGTCAAGCAACAGCCTGATACAGTCATACTCATAGAATCATACCTTATAGACAATGTGCCAGACACCATCATCATCCCTGGCTATGTCTTGACCCACCGGCAGGACAGATCCACCAGAGGTGGCGGCACAGTGGTATACAGTCAGGAGGGAATTTCCCTGGGAGTCCTCAACATAGACTCCAGACCCCATGAAGTCTCATAGCATCAGGTCAAACATGGGCAAAGAAACCTCCTGCTGATTACCACCGAGTCCCTCCCTCAGCTGATGAATCAGTATTCCGCCATGTTGAACACCACTTGGAAGATGCACGGAGGGTGGCATGGTCATAAAATGTACTCTGGGTGGGGGATTTCAATGTCCATCAACAACAGCAGCTCAGTAGCACCACTACTGACTGAGTGCGCAGAGTCCCGAAGGACATATCTGCCAGACTGGGCCTGCGGTAGGTGGTGAAGGAAACGAGGAGGAAAAACCTCCTCGGTTATGCCTTCACTAATCTACCTGTTCCAGATTCTCGTGAAAACAAAGTCCCATTTTCACACTGAGGATACCGTCCATTGTGTTGTGTAGCACTACCACTGTGCTAAATGGAATAGATTCTGAATAGATCTAGCAGCTCAAAACTGGGCATCCATGAGGCACTGTGGACCATCATAAGCAACAGAATTGTATTCAGCCACAATCTGTAACCTCATGGCCCGGCATATCCCCCACTCTACCATTACCATCAGGCCAGGGGATCAACCCTGGTTCAATGAAGAGTGCAGGAAGGCATGCCAGGAGCAGCACCAGGCATACCTCAAAATGAGGTGTCAACCTGGTGAAGCTACAACACAGGACTAATTACATGCTGAACAGCAGAAGCAGCATGCAATAGACAAAGCTAAGCAATCCCACAACCAATGGATCAGATCTAAGCTCTGCTGTCCTGCCACATTCAGTCATGACTGGTGTTGGACAATTAAACAACTAATCGGAGGAGGCGGCTCCAAAAATATCCCCACCCTCAATGGTGGGGGGAGCCCAGCACATCAGTGCAAAAGAAAAGACTGAAGCATTCATAATTACCTTCAGCCAGAAGTGCCGAGTGGATGATCCATCTCGGCCTCCTCCTGAGGTCCTCAGCATCACAGCTGCCAGTCTTCGGCCAATCCGATTCACTGCACGTGATATCAAGAAATGGGTTAAATCACTGGATACTGCAAAGGCTATGGGCCCTGACAACATTCCGGTAATAGTACTGAAGAACTGGCTGTGCCTCCAGCCAAGCTGTTCCAGTACAGCTATAACACTGGCATCTACCGGACAACGTGGAAAATTGCCCAGGTGCGGCCTATGCACAAAAAGCAGGACAAATCCAGTCCAGCTAATTACCATCCAACCAATCTACTCTCGATCATCAGCAGAGTGATGGAAGGGGTCGTCGACAGTGCTCAAGCCCCACTTAAACAGCAAAAACCTACTCACTGATGCTCAGCTTGGATTTCGCCTGGGCCACTCAGCTCCCTTATAACCTTGGTCCAAAAATGGACAAAAGAGCTGAACTCAAAAGGTGAGGTGAGAGTGATTGCCCTTGATATCAGGCAGCATTTGACTGAGTTGGGTATCAAGGGGCCCAAGCCAAATTGAAGTCAATGGGAATCAAGGGGAAATCTCCACTAGCTGAAGTCATACCGAGCACAAAGGAAGATGGTTGTGGTTGTTGGAGGTCAATCACCTCAAACCCAGGACATTGCGGCAGGAGTTCCTCAGGTCCTAGGTCCAACCATCTTCATCAAAAGCCTTCCCTTCATCATAAAGTCAGAAGTGGGATGTTCACCAACAATTGTACGATATTCAGTACCACTTGCAACTCCTCAGATACTAAAGCAGTCCGTGACCATATGCAGCAAGACCTAGACAACATTCAGGCTTAGGCTGATAAGTGACCAGTAACATTCGCGTCACACAAGTGCCAGGCAATGACTATCTCCAATGAGAGAATCTAACCATCTCTCATTGACATTCAACAGCATTACCATCACTGAAAGCCTCACCAACACAAATGTAACCTAGTGGGTTACCATTGCCCAGAAACAGAACTCGAGCAGGCACATAAATACTGTGGCTACAAGAGCAGGTCAGAGGTTGGAAATTCTGTAGCGAGTAACCCACCTCCTGACTCCCTATAGCCTGTTCACCATCTACAAGGCACAAGTCAGGAGGAGTGTGATAGAGTACTCTCCGCTTGCCTGGATGAGTGCCAGGACACCCTCCGTCGTATTGTGTGGCACTACCACCATGCCAAATGGGATAGATTCAGAACAGACTTTGCAGCTCAAAAACAGGCATCCATGAGGCGGTGGGACCATCAGCGGCAGAATTATATTCCACCACAATCTGTTGCCTCACGTCCCAGCATCTGCCCTCACTCTACCATTACCATCAAGCCAGTGGACAAACCCTGGTTCAATGAAGAGTGTAGAAGAGCATGCTAAGAGCAGCACCAGGCATACATAAAAATGAGATGCCAACCTGGTGAAGCTACAACATATGTATACATGCATGCTGAACAGTGGAAACAGCAGGTTATAGACAGATCTAAGCAAACTCACAACCAAGAGATCCAATTAAAGCTCTGCAGACCTGCCACTTTCACAACTGGATGTGGTGACAATTAAACATATAACCAGGAGGCAACTCCAGGAACATCCTCATCCACGATAGCAGAATCCACTAAGAGTGTAAAAGACAAACTAAAATGTTGGGAACCAGCTTCAGCCAGTAGTGCTGAGTGAATGATCCATCTCAGCGACCTAAGGTCCCCAGCATTACAGAGGCCAGTCTTCAGACAATTCAATTCACCTCACGTGATATCAAGAAACAGTTGAGTGCACTGGATACAGCAAAGGCCATAGGTCCTGACAATGTCCAGCTGTCGTGAGAAAACTTGTGTTTCAGAACAAGCCACATCTCTAGCCAAGCTGTTCCCATGCAATTATAACACTGGTGTCTACTTGACAATATGAATAATTGCCCAGGTATGTCCTGTCCACAAAAAGCAGGAGAAATTCAATTAGGCCATCCCATCAGCCTACTCTCAATCAGAAAGCAATGGAAGGTGTCATTGACAGTTCTATTGAGCAGCACTTACTCACGAATGACCTGCTCACCAATGCTCAGTTTGGGTTTCCCCAGGACTACATGGTTCCAGACCTCATCACAACTTTTGTCCAAACATGGACATGATATAAATTCCAGATGTGAGGAAAGTGTGACTTGATATCAAGGCAGCATTTAACTGAGTGTGGCATCAAGAAGCCCAGGTACAAGTGGGGAAAATGGAGCTGATCAGGGGCTGATTTTTCCATTGGCTGGAGTCAAATCCAGAACAAATGTAAGATGGTTATGGTTGCTGGAAGCCAATCATCTCAGCCTGGGTCGTTGCTGCAGGAGTTCTGCAGGGTCTAACTACCTTCAGCTGCTTTATCACTGACCTTCCCTCCATCATAGGATCAGATGTGGGGGTGCTCGCAACTCTTCAGATACTGAAGCAGCTCATGCCCACATGCAGCAAGATATAGACAACATTAAGGCTTGGGTTGATAAGTGGCAAGTAAAATTCACACAAGTGCCAGGCAATGACCATCTCCAACAAGAATGTCTCTAACCGCCTCCCCTTGACATTCAACAGTATTACCATCGTTGAATTCCTCAACATCCTGAGGGATGACCATTGACCAGAAATTTAACTGGACCAACCACAAATACTGTGGCTACAAGTGCAGGTCAGAGATTGGGTACTCTGCAGCCAGTGACAATCCTCCTGACTCCCCAAAGCCTTTCCACCACCTACAAGGCACAAATTAGGAGTGTGATGGAATCCTCTTCCACTTGCCTGGATGAGTGCAGCACCAACATAACTCAAAGCTCAGCACCATCCAGGACAAAGCAACCTGTTCGGTCAGCACCTCAACCACCACCTTAAACCTTTGCTCCTTCCACCTCCAGCATACCACGGCTGCAGTGTGCTCCATATACTAGATGCACTGCAGCAACTTGCCAAGGCCTCTTTGGCAGCACCTCCCAAACCCACAACTTCTACCACCTAGAAGGACAAGGCTTGCAGATGTACGAGAACACTAGAACCACTAAGTTTCCCACTATCCTGACTTGGAAATATAATCACTATTCCTTTGTCACTGGGTCCAGATTTTGGTTCACCCTATCTAACACAGACTGCAGTGATTTAAGAAGGCAGCTCACCACCACCTTCAAGGGCAATTAAGGATGGACAATAAATGCTAGCCTTGCTAGCGACACCCACATCCCATGAATGAAAAGAAACATAATTCCTGCACTGCACCAGATATGAAATGAATGAGGAATTGCTGTAGATTGCAGAAAGAGAGAGATGGAATGGCCAATATTGTTGGAAGGGATAAGGAGGGTCAAAGAAGATGAGAAAAGACAGAGGCAGTCACAAAGAACGTCACATGTGATTTTGGCCCGTGCAGTCTCAGTAATGTGGGTGACACAGAAGCCAGGCTGAAGATCCTTGAACAAGCAATCATTGGACCACAGTCATGAGGCAACAATGCATGAGCTAAGAAAGAGAAGGTTGGAGATGGAGTCATAAGTTGAGTGTAGATTTCTTGATGAGGGGAGTTAGAAGTTTAAGGAATTAAGCACAGTGCAGAAATATTTGGTTTGGGATCAGCAAGCTTAGAACATGACATGTAGACAAGAGCTGGGGCAGGAAGGGAATTAAGGGAACAAAATGGTAGGCTTCCTGGTGAGATGGAGAGAACTGAATGGGTGAAGGCTCAACTTGACGGAGGACAGGAGGGAAAGCTGGAAATTTGCAGAGTGCAAAAGAGGAGTCAAGGGCAAGTCACAAAAAGCAGCAATTATATGGATGGCAATTTTGAAAATGAAAAGGTTCACTTTACTTCACTGCACAAAGGATATAAGCAACATTGAAGTCATAAATATAACCACAGATCAACAGAATAGCTGAACACCATTTCAAGCACAGTTGTAGTGTCCTCACCCGTCCTATTAGTTGGAATTAATTGAATTATTTAACTGTGAGGAAGATAGTGTACAACTGCAAAAGGACATGGACAAGTTGGTGGAATGGGCAGACAGGTGGCAGATGAAGTTCAATGTGGAGAAGTGCAAAATTATTCATTTTAGTAGGAAGAACATGGAGACACAATATAAAATAAAGGGTACAATACTAAATGGGGTGCAGGAGCAGAGGGACCTAGGTGTATATGTGCATAAGTCATTGAAGGTGGCAGGACAGGTTGAGAGTGCGGTTAATAAAGTACACAGTATCCTGGGCTTTATTAATAGGGGCATAGAGTACAAGAGCAAGGAGGTTATGTTGAACTTGTCGAAGACACGAGTCTTAGTCAGAGTATTGCATCCAGTTCTCAGCACTGCACTTTAGGAAGGATCTGAAGGTATTAGTGAGGATGCAGAAAAGATTCTCAAGAATGATTCTAGGGTTTAGGAACTTCAGTTATGAAGATAGATTGGAGAAGTTGGGGCTGTTTTTTTTGGAAGAGAAGTCTGAGAGGTGATTTGATGGAGGTATTCAAAATCATGAGGGGTCTGGACAGAGTAGAGAGAGAGAAACTGTTACCACTTGTGAAAAGATAGAGAACAAGGGGGCACAGATTATAAATAATTGTTAAAAGCAGCAAAAGCGACATGAGGAAAAACTTTCACACGAGTGGTTAAAGTCTGGAATGCACTGCCTGAGCGTGGTGGAGGCAGGTTCAATTGAGAAGCATTCAAAAGGGAATTTGACTGTTATATGAAAAGGAAGAACGTGCAGGGTTACAGGGAGAAGGCAGGGGAGTGGCACTAGATGAATTGCTCAGAGAGCTGGTGCAGACATGATGGACTGAATGGCCTCCTTCTGCACTGTAACAATTCTGTGATTCTGGAACATTTAATCCAGAATAGCAAAATACATAAAAATAATCTACCTTGGGATTTGCATGCTGAAAGTGATCTCCATTTTAACCACAGATTAATTTGTAGATTTTCAAGCTTGCCTAAAGCATTAATGCCAAGCTGCATTGCTGTTTAAAAAATAAAATCTCAAGCAACATACAAGTTGGAAATTCCGTTATTTAATTCACAATGATTTTCATGCTAAACAACTCAATGCATATTTTGATAGCTTTCTATACTTTTAACAGCTATTAACATGCAGCAATGAAGCACATTTTGGATACTCTGTCATAATTTACATACACATACACACACTCACCTGATGTTGGGCAGGCACTTGTTGCAATGTGGCCTTAGGTGAAGAATGTTGTGACTGTACCCATGGCTGATGTTGATGAGGTGTAGGAGAAGTTTGATGATGCACTGCTGGATGCTGTTTCACAGGTGGACAAGTTGGCAATTGAGGCTGAAAAGGCTGATTTGGGTGCTGCTGGCCAGCTATTAGACGTTCCTGCATCACCTGATCTGCATGATTCCCACTGGGACCCAGTGCACCGACTGGTCTTGGAAGGCTGCCAATATCCCTTGGTACAGAAGGACTCATGTACTGTTGTGTCTGCATGCTTCTGGGACCCATGCTCCTCTGTCCAAGTCCCATGGTACCCGGGGACTGATGTGGCTGTTGAGGCAGGGGCATGTTTGAATAGCTTCCAACCTCCAGCTGCATTCCAGCACTGCCAGGCCTAACCTGTGGTGGAGGTGTGCCTGCTGGGTTACTCATAGCTTTCATAGGTGACATTGGAGGTGGAGAAGCATAAGTTCCCTGAGACTGTGTGGGGTGCATAGTTTGTGCATTAATTTGGTTAAGTGGGCCACCTGGATGTATAGGCTGCTGGTGCATTAGTCCTTGGCTAGTGCCAGCTGGGAATCCCACAGTATTTGGATAGCGGGGTATTGATTGGTTCACAGATGGGTTATTATTAAGGCCTAGGTTTTGATTGATCCCTGTATTACTGTTAACCAATCCCTGATTAATGTTACTGTAAGGATATTGTGAATACTGCCCTGAGCTACTTACAGATTGTGAAGGTACTGCCTGGCTACGTGAACTGAAGTTCAAATTTTGTTGCCTACTACCAGCTTGTTGAGAAGGATTAGGGGAGAATCTAGGACTGTGAGCAATGGAATCTCCATGGAGAGAATTGGGGGGAGGTGGATGGGGATGGTACTGTTGGGTTGGAGTGTGACGTAAGGAAGGGCCTATATTGGGGGTTTGCTGGGGCATGTGAGATAAGTGGCCTGGTCCTGAAGTTCCCATGAAAGGATTTCCCTGACTGAGGGCCTCTTGACCCTGAGTGAATTGGTTCACCCTCTGCTGCTGAGGCTGGTTGTGCTGTTGCAATGAATAATCACTACGTGTCAGGTAATTCCCCATCTGTTGCATATGCTGAGCATGCCCTTGCCCCTGAGGTGGCGGCTGTGGTTGCTGCTGTTGCTGGAAGGCAGGTCGAGTCTGGTCTGGCACCTGGACAGCACGCGGTCCCCACATGGAGCTGCTGTCTACAAATTGCTGTCCACACCTTTCATTCTGCATAGTAGGGTACACTCCCATCTGAGGACCACTGTGAGGGACTGGCGGAACTGAGGGATTGTGGTACTGCGAGTGAGGCGATGCCATGCCATTCCCAGGAGTATTACCAATCATTCGGTTAGGCTGATCTACCAGATGCATTTTCTGCTGTTCAAACGGACCAAAATGATCATAATGAGCCAGCTTACTTTGAGTCTGAGTGGGTGGGGGATGATGGAGGGGAGACTGCATGGAGCCAAATCCTTGATCCATGGGTAGTTGTTGCCCAAGAGCATTTACTGGATTCTCTGAAAAACCACATTCTCCAAGACCTTCAAGCCCTTCACTGAAAATGTTCCCATCATCACCAAACAAACTCAGCATACCAGGATCTGCCATCTTCCTTGTGCTCACAGCTCTCCTAGTGGCACAAAAAGTGAACTATTCTGTGCTTCACCTCACCGCTTCCCTTCAAGGTGTACGTCCTCAAAGCCTTAAATCCTATGACTAATCTCCTGCATGTCACTCCACATTTCCTTACTTCTTTTGGACAATTCAATGTCAGGCAAAGTCTGGAGAGAGGTCCTAAGGAAAAAATGAAAATAAAATAAAATTGGGGACAAATGGAATGAATAATGTGACACACACAAAGACAATTAAAAAGATTACAGTTAGATGTCACTTCCCTCTATATAGACTGACAGAGTTGCTAAGCTTTCTAAGTTAAAAAAGTTAAGACTGTAAAATTGAGTAATACATTCTCATTCTTTTGCTTACAGTTTGTGCCAAGAGCAGCCTACACAATAGATTATTCATAACCAATGCAGGCACTAACCTGACCCATTAATTCAGTCTTCATTACACTACTCAGTTCTACATTCTTGGTTGCAAAAGAACAAAAGAACACAAACTGCAGCCACAGCAGCTGTCACCACACCAGGCAGGCAGCTGTATGAATACAGCAGAGCGCTCCATCTGCTACAGTAAGGCCAAGAATATGTAAAAACCTCTTCCATTCTGTTCCTAACCTCACCATCCTTAAAGTTAACATTCAGATATGCAAGCAGAATTATGGATAAAATTCAACTACAGTCAAAAGGACTGTTATTTATAGAAAATATAGTTTACAGAACTAGTGTGCCTTAAACAATATCAGTCTGGTAAACACATAGCCCACAACAGAAAATTAAACTCTAACCTTTATGTTAATTCTACAAAAGTATTGATCCAGTACATCCTTAGATCAATTCTTAGATTTATTTATAATTGGACATGCAATTATCCAAACTCTACTGCTGCTAACACTGCAGTTAGATACAAGTGACACTTCAAATGTAAACCATTGAGAATTGTATATTTGATATAACTTTACAGTTACTGTTCAACAAGGCCTGCAAGCCAGATTTCAGAAATGAACAAGTAGCCAATACAATAGATTTACAGATTCCAGGCCACATTTTCAAAATGATCTGACAAAGGAAGCACAGCCACAGGGTTCATCACTCACCCCGAGGCAAACAGATTACCAGTGATGTAACAAGTTCCATTTGTGACTAAGTGCGTATTCCAGCTGGAGTGTCTGGCAGATTACTTTTCTCCTACTTCTTCACTATTCAGACAAAGCTAAACAACAGGATGACCATTTAATAGTGCATCCCAACCTCCATAAGGTTGGAACCATCACAACTGTCCCCAAAGAACATTACAAGGAGAGAAGATTGAAGAACACTGCGAGCTAAATACTCCTTTTATTTTTGTTTTACAGCTACATTCTAAATCTCATCAGGACCAAGTTAGTACTTGTAGCTCCAGTTCAATGAACCTGAAATGGACGTCATTTCTTGAGCAACTGAGCCAAATGCTTGCTCTCCACCGAACCCACACTGTTATTTCTTCCCTTTATCAGCAAGGATAAGAAACCAGGATATTTATCAACCATAACTACTTTACCACTAGTTTGAACAAAGAGCATCATCATCTCTCAACTTGACACTGTACATTGCTCAACACCATTTCGGAGCATCCTGGTCAGCTATGACATTCACAAGTACAATTACACAGCATGAAGCAAAGCAGCTTCAGAGCCATCTGCTCCTACTGACCTATTTTTTTATTGAAGTGTAATGATCCTTCATCACTTGCACTGGAGGGAAGGGATGTTTTCACATAGAAAGACCTACAAATCTAGAGACTACAAACACTTCCGCAAGGCCTCCAGTCTAAAAAGGATAGGGAAGAAACAAATAAAAGCAGGCCCCATTTAGCTTTTTTTTATATTCACACTAAGCCAGCAATCTAATCACAACATATTATTTTACTATGTCAGTCTAATACAAAGTAAGTGGATAGAAGAAAGGGTGAAGGGGGAGGCAATTTCACTACTAATATCCCAGTGACAGCACTGCATCAAGCAATCTCCAAGCAATTACATCTGCTTATAAAGCTGAGACTAAATTACTGGAAGACCAAGGGGTGGGACCCAATGTTTACATGCTGAAGCACAGAAAAATTTAGCCACAACTGATTAATATTAACACATTTTTCTTCCTAGTTCGTGTAGTCACTGATTAAAGAAATGAGTGGATTTGTTAATGATTTTGTTCTAAAAAGGTTTCAAGAGGTTTGAACCAACACATCTCTGTGAATGGGTTGTTTATTAGATTGCTGATTGGCCCCATAATGCCAAAGGGCCCCTGTTCAAACAGGCTTCCCTTACACTCTACTATATTCCTTTTCTTTCCTCTCCAAACACTGACTGCAGCCGAAAATAATTTATCTGTTCCCCTTTCGTAACACAGCATGTGTGATTGGGGGCAACTTATCCATCATGAATAAACTTCAGTACAAAGACAGACTGAGTGTTACAGGATACAAATGGGCAAAGGTCACAACAGTAAGCTAGAGAGTTTTGCACAGAGCTCTGGCAGTTGCATATATGCATGGCTGCCTCTTTCTGACAATATTATACTGCAATTAATCAAGAACATTAATTATATATAATCTACCTCAAAACTAAATTGGATACAAGGATGTTGCCTAGACCAGGAATTACACTTGTATGCTAACTGTTTCTGGAATTTGTACAGCTGCATTCTTTTCAACAGCCTCAACTCCTCCTCCTATTACTCATATACTATCATAGGCCTCAGCTTCCATCATAAGGAAATCTATTCAACTCCAAAAACAAGGGCTCTTATGGAAACCTAAATCCATGCCCAATTTCTGCTTTTGACATGAACCCAACAGTTCCTGCACTGTATAACAGTATTAAGTTCTAAAAAAAAAACACTTTTGTTCATTCACATGATACACAAACCTATCTACAATAAAAAATGCCTTTTGATAATGTACTGGAATAATCTTTCTACTAAAATCAATGAAACCTACTTTATGAGCACTAAAATAATAGTCACAAGAGAGAAAGCAAACTATGAAAACTTTCAGGATTGAGTACTGTTGTCAATTTAAGTCAGTTATACCATGTAATTAATTTGTTTCATTTTTAGTGTGAGTATTTTACAAGTTTCAAGTTTATTTAACACCAAAAAAAATTTCAATTTCCATAACACAAATCAAGAAAGAATATTAAAGCAAGTTAAAACAAAAACGCAGTTTGTGCAATGCTCTTCTTCTTTGGCCTCCTTGTCTCGGGAGACAATGGGTAAGCACCTGGAGGTGGTCAGTGGTTTGTGGAGCAGCGCCTGGAGTGGCTATAAAGGCCAATACTAGAGTGACAGACTCTTCCACAGGTGCTGCAGAAAAAATTGGTTGTTGGGGCTGTTACACAGTTGGTTCTCCCCTTGCACTTCTGTCTTTTTTTCCTGCCAACTGCTAAGTATCTTCGACTCGCCACACTTTAGCCCCGCCTTTATGGCTGCCCGCCAGCTCTGGCGATCGCTGGCAACTGACTCCCACGACTTGTGATCAATGTTACAGGACTTCAAGTCGCGTTTGCAGACGTCTTTAAAGCGGAGACATGGACGGCCGGTAGGTCTGATACCAGTGGCGAGCTCGCTGTACAATGTGTGCTTGGGGATCCTGCCATCTTCCATGCGGCTCACATGGCCAAGCCATCTCAAGCGCCGCTGACTCAGTAGTGTGTATAAGCTGGGGATGTGCAATGCTCACAACTGATTATAACAAAGAAAGCAAGAACTTGCATTTATATAGGTGTTAGAAGACAGATTTTGACTGCATTACAAGGTCACTGTATGGCAGAGTGTTTGTTATATATCATACATTCAATTTTTATCAGGCCTTGTAAAGATTACATTCTGTTTATGGGGAAGCATAACCTGAACTAAAGGCGTTCCCAGGATTTATACGTGGAGCTGCCCAGATTTCAGGTCAAGCACGCAACAATGTTAGAGTACCAGTCTGACACGTGCAGCTTCCGTTCTGCAGAAAATTGGGAGGAGATTCAAGTCAGACATATGCCAGCCAGATAAACTTTTGATAATTTGGGGGTTAACAGGTAAGAATTTTAAAATTCAAATAAACTGAAAAACGTATTTATATACAGCACTCCATTAGAAATGAATTGCAAATAATCTTCAAATATGACAAATTCATGCAAAAATTAGATCATATAAATTTCTACTTGGCTGAGCTTTCCTGTTTTCTAACTTTTGTAGAGAATTTGGCAAGTTTTGGTACATGAGTCAGTTAGATATGTCAATGTAAAGAAAGCCCATAGCATGTATCCATTTACATGGTAATGCATGACCATAACCTAGAACTTTAGTTGAAACTTATTTCCCATCACTGAATCTGGCTCTCATGTTTTATCTGTCTTGAGCCCTTGAATTTAGCCATTTCACTTGAGATGTGTAAGCAATCGATCAGTTTTACTTTTACCTGCTATACAAGGAGAAGATTCAACAATTAAAAACAGATACCAAATGTGTTCAACTCCCATGCCCTCATCTACAATTTTGCACGAGTCATCCAGCAATGGTCCTTATTGTTCTCTAATTGACATCTGACTAACAGAAGCAAAAATCACTCATTATTTTGGCTATATTCTACTATCCATTCTAGATTCATTTTGGATTATCTAATATTTGTTAAAACTAATTGCTCTCCAGATGTTTCTCTGTCCAGAAGCCTCAAAAAATCTTGTTTTGAGCCAAAATTAGTGATGTAGTTTCCAGCTTACCTATCAAAGGGAACCAGACAATGTTAACAAAACATATCAGTGTTCAGGCACAAATGGAACTGTATGAATACTGTAATAGTTCCCAGCCTGTTTTATTTTTTAAAAAATAAGGGAAGCCAGAGATAGCACAAGACCAGTTATATTTTGTGAAAATCTGACTTTAAAATTGAGAAGACGTACTGCTTCTTATAAATATGCATAACCAAAAGGCCTTTGGTTATCCAATTTAGTAACTGAAGTCTCAAAGTTTAGTTAATATCTTGAGAAGCATTTAGCTAAATGAGGTGGCAAATTTGCATTCAAACACAAAGTTATCACATAAATTCATGGTTTTCACGATTTGCCATGGATTTACCCTTGTGACATGGGTAGGAATTTAGTTAGGAGGTAAAAACAGAGTGAGGATCATGGGTATGCACTCTAATTGGCAGGATATCAGTTAAGTGATGTCCCCCAGGGATATTTATAAATGACTTAGATAAAGGAACTGAGAGCCATATATCCAAGTTTGCTGATGACATGAAGTTAGGCAGCATACTAAGTACTGTAGATGGGGCAGAAAGTTGCAAAAGGACACTGACAGATTGTGAGCAGACAAAACTGTGGCTGCATTAGTTCCACATGAGAAGTGCGAGGTCATCCACACTGAACCGAACAAAAAGATAGACCCAAGTACTTTCTAAATGGTGAGAAGCTAGAAACTGAAAGAGCAAAAATCATTAAAAATTAGTAATTTTAAAAGGCTAACACTATGTTGTTAGCCTTCATCTCAAAAGGGACTGGAAGTTATGCTGCAGCTGTATAAAGCTCTGGCTAGACAGCATCTGGAGTACTCTGTTCAGTTCTAGGTACTACACCTTAGGAAAGATACAGTGGCCTTGTAGAGATGGTGCAGTGCAGCTTCACCAGAATGATAGTGGTGCTAAAAGGCTTAAATTGAGGACTGGTTGCTTGTATTCCCTTGAGTATAAAAGATGAAGAGATCTAATTGAGGTGTTTAAGATGATTGAAAGATTTGATATAGAAGATAAAGATAAAATATTTCCTCTAGTGAGGGTGTCCAGAACAAAGGGACATAAGCTTAAAATTAGAGCTAGGCTGCTTGGGAGTGATATCAGGAAGCACTTCTTCACACAAAGGGTAGTAGAAATCTGGAATTCTCCACCCAATAAAGCTTTTGAGGCTAGGTCCAATGAAAATTTCAAAAAGATTGTTAAGATTTTTGTTTGGCAAGGTAATTAATGGATATGGAAACAAGGCAAGTTAAATGGAGTTAAGAGATAGATCAGTCATGATCTAATTGAATGGGAGAACAGGCCTGTGGGGCTGAATGGCCAACTCCTGTTCTTATGATATAGTGTAAGAAATATATAACAATGGGAATTATTAGGCTGAAATTGTCAAGTAATCAGTCAAATTATACAATGTTGCTTGCTCTTCTCTCCTTACCACTCACGTTTTCTTCAGAAGTATTCATCACAATTTATTCTGGCAACTGGTACAGACTGCATCAGCTGATTTGTGGCTCCAAGCTCCCCGACACACCTATTTGCAACTCTAGTTACCACATTCACCATAAACCTGAGAAAGCCAGCCGAAAACTTCTCCCAGATACCAAGATGAGCAGTAAAGGAACCTTCAGCAATCTCACAATGTAGTCAAGTTGTAAACTTTACATTTAAGTGAGCCTCTCTGTTTAAATAGGTGCCTCACCACCACAGGAGTGTGTTTAATCAGGCAAGCTCTAAATAGGGCCGTGGATGCTCAGTTATTGAGCATGTTTAAAGCAGAGATTGACAGATTTCTATATGCAAATGACATAAGGGGATATGAGGATAGTGTGGGGAAAAAGGCATTGAAGTGGATGATCAGCCATGATCGTATTGAATGGTGGGGCAGGCTCAATGGGCTGAATGGCCTACTCCTGCTCCTATGTTCCATGTTCCTAAACTGCTTTTAAAAATCAGCAGCCACTGCAATCAGCATTGGGAGCTTGATGACCAGATAACTGGAGACCCATAGTTGGTCTTGGAGTATTTTAGGTAGCCCCTCTCAGCAATGTCACAGGTTCTGCGGCTGGAGTTGCAGATTCCTACAACGAGAAGCTGTGATCTAATACAGCCAACTGGTCAGCTTTGGCTGCATCAACTGATTCTGATAGCAGGAAAACAATGTTTAAACAAAAATTGTTAACAGCCACACCCCAATGGTCTTCAAGTACTGCACAGTTTTGAGGATAATGGAACACAAATAATCCAGGTTGCACTGTATTTCCTGATGCTTCAATTGTTTTTACTCATTATTTTACACACTAAAGCTGTTGTTACTAAAAGCATGTTCTAATCTTTATCCAAAGTGCATCATAGAACCCGACCGCATCCTTTTCTCCAACCGCTGCTTCTTCTACCTCACCCCCCCGACTGTCATTCAATTCACTACTGATTGTATGGCTTCTTGAACATTGTGAATGCACAATATTCCATATTGTTACGCCATCCTTTTCATCAGAAAAAAATTGATAATTGCAGTATAACTCATACCTTTCAGATTATACAAATACAACAACTTGCATTTAATATAGTACCTTTAATGGAGAAAAATGTCCCAAGGTACTTCATACCAATCAGAAAAAAAGGAGATATTTAGAAGGGGCACCAAAAGCTTGGTCAAAGATGTAGATATTAAAGGAAAAATCGCAATCGTTACAACACAGGACGCCATACGGCCCATCGTGTCTGCACCTGCTCTCCGAGTGAGCAATTCACTTAGCGCCATTCCACCGCCTTCTCCCCATAACCCTACACATAGAAACGTAGAAAATAGGAGTAGACCATTCGGCCCTTCAAGCCTGCTCCGCCATTCATTATGATCATGGCTGATCATCCAACTCAGTAGCCCCATACCCTTTGGTCCCTTTAGACCCAAGAGCTATATTTAACTCCTTTTTGAAAACATACAATGTTTTGGCCTCAACTGCTTTCTGTGGTAGCGAATTCCAGACTCACCACTCTGGGTGAAGAAATTTCTCCTCATCTCAGTCCTGAAAGGTTTACCCTGTATCCTTAGACCATGACCCCTCATTCTGGACTCCCCCACCATCGGGAACATCCTTCCTGCATCTACCCTGTCAAGTCCTGTTAGAATTTTATAGGTTTCTATGAGATTCCCCCTCACTCTTCTGAATTCCAGCGAATATAATCCTAACCGATTCAATCTCTCCTCATACGTCAGTCCCGCCATCCCAGGATTCAGTCTTAAAATCTTTGCTGCACTCCCTCTATAGCAAGAACATCCTTCCTCAGATAAGGAGACCAAAACTGCACACAATATTCCAGGTATGGCCTCACCAAGGCCCTGTATAATTTCAGCAAGATATCCCTGCTCCTGTACTCGAATCCTCTCGCTATGAAGGCCAACATACTATTTGCCTTTTTTACCACCTGTTGGACCTGCATGCTTACCTTCAGCGACTGGTGTACAAGAACACCCAGGTCTCGCTGTATATTCCCCTCTCTCAGTTTATAGCCATTCAGATAATAATCTGCCTTCCTGTTTTTGCTACCAAAGTGGATAACCTTATCCACATTATACTGCATCTGCCATGCATTTGCCCACTCACTCAACTTGTCCAAATCACCCTGAAGCCTCTCTGCATCCTCCTCACAACTCACCCTCCCACCCAGTTTTGTGTCATCTGAAAATTTGGAGATATTACATTTAGTTCCCTCATCTAAATCATTAATATATATTGTGAATAGCTGGGGTCCTAGCACCGATCCCTGCAGTACCCCACTAGTCACTGCCTGCCATTCGGAAAAAGACCCATTTATCCCGACTCTTTGTTTCCTGTCCGCCAACCAATTTTCTATCCATCGCAATACACTACCCCAATCCCATGTGCTTTAATTTTACATGCTAATCTCTTATGTGGGACTTTGTCGGAAGCCTTCTGAAAGTCCAAATAAACCACATCCACTGGCTCCCCCTCATCAACTGTACTAGTTACATCCTCGAAGAACTCTAGTAGATTTGTCAAGCATGATTTCCCTTTCATAAATCCATACTGACACTGCCCGATTCTACCACTGTTCTCTAAGTGCACTGCTATAAAATCTTTGATAATGGACTCTAGAATTTTCCCCACTACCGATGTCAGGCTGACTGGTCTATAATTCCCTGCTTTCTCTCTACCTCCCTTTTTAAATTCCCCCTTTTCAGATAACTGTCTAATTCCCTTTTGACTGCCTCAATTGAACCTGCCTCCACCACACACACACTGGCAGTGCATTCTAGATCCTAACCAGTTGCGGCTTTAAAAATTTTTAAATGTTGCCCTTGCTTCTTTTGCCAGTTACCTTAAATCTGTGTCCTCTCGTTCTTGGCTTTTTCATGATTAGGAACAGTTTCTCTCAATCTAATCTGTCCAGACCGTTCATGATTTTGAATACCTCTATCAAATCTCCTCTCAGCCTTCCCTTCTCCAAGGAAAACAGTCCCAACTTCTCCAATCTACCTTTGTAAATGGAAATTCCTCATTCCTGGAATCATTCTCATGAACCTTCTTTGCACACTCTCCAATGCCTTTACATCCTTCCATAAATGCGGCGCCCAAAACTGGACGCAATACTCAAGTTGAGGCCGAACCAATGTTGTATACAAGTTAAACATAACCTCCTTGCTCTTGTACTCTATGTCCCTATTAATAAAGCCTAGGATATTGTATGCTTTATTAACCACTCTCTCAACCTGTCCTGCTTCCTTCAATGACTTATGGACATATAGACCCAGGTCCATCTGCTCCTGCACCCCCTTTAGAGTTGTACCCTTTATGTTATATCGTCTCTCCATGTTATTCCTACCAAAATTAATCACATCTGCCACTTGCCCACCCATGCCACCAACTTGTCTATGTCCTTTTCAAGTTCACAACGCTTTCCAGTTTCATATCATCCGCAAATTTTGAATTTGTGCCCTGTGCACCAAGGTCTAGATCATTAATATATATCAGAAAGAGCAAAGGTTGTATACAAGTTAAACACTGACCCCTGGGGAACTCCACTACAAACCTTCATCAGTCTGAAAAACACCCATTTAACCACTAATCTGTTTCCTGTCACTCAGCCAATTGCGCATCCATGTTACTGCTGTCCCTTTCATTCCATGAATTATAATTTTGCTCACAAGTGTGTTGTGCAGTACTGTATCATACGACAATAGGAAATCCATGTACACCACATCAACAGCATTATCCTCATCAACCCCGTTACTTCTACAAAAAACTCCAGCAAATTAAACATGATTTTCCCTAACAGATCCGTGCTGTCGATCCTTAATTAACCCACATTTGGCCATGTGACTATTAATTTTGTCCCAAATTAGTGTTCCTAGAAGCTTCTCCACCAGCAATGTTAAACTGACTGGCCTGTAGTTGCGGGGCTTATCTTTACACCCTTTTTTGAACAAGGGTGCAACATTTGCAAATTTCCAGTCCTCTGGAACTACACTAGAGTCTAAGAAAACTGAAAAATTATGACCAGTGCCGCCGCAATTTCCGCTCTCCGTTGCCTCAGTATCCTTGGATGCATCTCATCTGGTCCTGGTGCCTTATCAAGTTGAAGTACAGACAGCCTATCCAATACCTCATCAATTTTAAAACCTTCTAGTGTATTAATTACCTCCTCTTTCACCATGACCTGGGTTGCATCTTCTTCCTTGGTAAAGACAGATGCAAAGTATTCATTTAATACCTCAGCTATGCCTCCTGTGGGAGATGGAGGTGATGAGAGGCGTAGGGAGGGAATTCCATAGCATGGCACCTAGGTGGCCAAAGTAAAGTTGTCAATGGTTGGAGGGAAAATGCACGAGAGGCCAAAACCAGTTTAACAATGTTTGGGATGGGGGTGGGGGTAGAGTTTTTGGGGTACAGAAGGTTAGAGATAGGGAGAGATGAAACCATGGAGAGATTTAAACATGAAGAGGAGAATTTTAAATCACAAGCTTAGGATCAAACAGAGCACATCTTTTCTTCCAGAGGTCCCAAAACTGCAAAATGCATTTAAAAAAAAGTCAAAGATATGAAAAAAACTCAATTAAGAAAAATATTTTGTCTGCAAGATAAATGTCATATCAAGGTTCAAATACTTTCTCTTCTGCTGAGGGGAACAGGACTGAAGCAGTAAATGCAATGTGTTCTACTTGAGTCGAGATGTATTTTTATTGCTTTGTTATACACACTTTATATGAAACATCATCTAAAACATCTCTACATATGCTTATATAATTTCATTTGAAGTTAAAAAGTTACAACTTTGACTCCATTTACAAAAGCAGAACACAAAGTTCAGACTTAAAAGAACAGTGCTGCCTGCATACAATAGCAGATAGCACAAGAACAACATTCCCTTTAGTATGCAGACAGAATTGGGCATTTTCATTTAGGATCCAGTTACAAAACCTAGGGAATAGTTTGAAGTACTTACTCAGTTAGCAGAGACTTACACCATGACAGGTGCAGGAATTGAAAGGTGATAAAGTGTAAAAGCATCTTAATAAAGTTTTCAGTTAAGATGCAAAACATTCAATGAGATGCATCAGTAAATTCATGAAATATCATGTTAGAAATCATTCCCTTTGGCAGAAGCAAAATGACAATAGCCAAAACAGGGCCTCAGCAAGTACCTGTTGCAGCAATAAATCAGGCATGATGAGGTAGCTTGTCTCCCACAATGCTATGATAGTGGATTTAGAATTATTTCAAATACATCATCAACTTCAAAATAATTTTCCTTTCAACAAGTTACTGATGCCAGAATTGAGTGGCAATTTGAAAATAGCTAAGTACAAAAATTATATTTTGTATAATTTCCTATAGTTGACATTAATTCTTCTGATGTATGTTGCAACATGGCAATATTGGGGAATATTACTACACCATTTATCACATCAAAAGCACGATAATACAGAGAGGGAATATAGCAAGGTTGGAAATGGTAAACTGACTTGCGCTATTACACTTGATATCAATTTGGTAAGAAATTCATAGCATAAACAAAAAGCTAGGCTAAATTTGTGATACACTATCACAAATAGGTATTGCTCTAGCGCTGCCACTATGTAAAGTGGTAGTGTATACAGAAATGAATCCACCCATTTACTTCCAGGGTGATCGACTTGCATGCTAAATTTCAAGCACCTATTGTAATGTCAGCTCCAAGTTTTAAAGAATCAACCCACTTGAAGCTGGCCATTTTCTTGGGTCCTGCAAGTGGAAGCACAAATCTGTATTTTGGTAGCATATGGTCACAAATCTGGTCAACATATAAGCTTTCCAATCCAAATTCATAACAGCACATCCACTCTTTCCCTTGCTTTGATTTTGTTGATGACATAAATATGCAAGAAAACCTACACTGCTTTTAAAACAAAAGAAATACACATGGGTGCTATGAAAATTACAAATAAAATAGGGGAAAAACAGATGGATGCAGAAGCAGATTGAGCAGCTTTACCAACGCAAAGGGCAAATCTCAAAGCGACTGGAAGAATCTACCTCAAACACATGGAAATATGTATTTCTGCTTGAATCTACCAAAAATAAAGCAGGGTTCTGCTAATGAAGTGCTTTAAGAACATTCAGACCCACTTAGCTCCCAACCAAACTTCTTTCTATTTTCTTCTCAACTCTACTAAGGGAGTGGTTAACCTACTTTAACCCAGCTGCTGACAGGTATTCAACCTACAGTGATTAAGATTTCCTCTCCCCTAGAGAAATGCCTGGCATAGATTCTGTTAGGTCCTGCCACCAACACAGCCAACATTATGAATTCCTGGGGAGGCAGTGGCTGAGTGGTATTGTCACTGGACTAGTAACCCAGAGTATTGCTCAGGGGATATGGGTTCAAATCCCACCACAGCAGAAGGTGGAATTTGAATTCACATAATAAATCTGGAATGAAAAGCTAGTCTGATGGTCAGGTCAAACATGGGCAAGGAAACCGCCTGCTGATTACCTCCTCCCGCCATCTCAACTGATTAATCAGTACTCCTTCATGTTGAACACCACTTGGAGGAAGCACCGAGGGTGGCAAGGGCGCAGAATGTACTCTGGATGGGGGACTTCAATATCCATCACCAAGAGCGGCTCGGTAGCACCATTACTGACTGAGCCGATCGTTGTAAAAACCCACCTAGTTCACTGATGTCCTTTAGGGAAAGAAATCCTCCAGACCCAAGCAACGTGGTTGACTCTTAAATGTCCTAGCAAGCCACTCAGTTGTATCTAACTGCTACAAAGTCAATAAGGAATGAAACCGGACAGATCACCTGGCTTCGACCCAGGCACTGAAATGACAACGGCAAACTCTTACTAACATCTGGGGGCTTGTGCCAAAGTTGGGAGAGCTATCCCAAAGACTAGTCACAGACTTACAGTCATAATCACTGGCAGGACAGACCCAGCAGAGGTGGCGGCACAGAGGTATACAGTCGGGAGGGAGTTGCCCTGGGGATCCTCAACATCGACTCCGGACCCCATGACGTCTTAGGCATCAGGTCAAACTTCCTGCTGATTACCACCTACTGCCCACCACCCCCCACCCCTCAGCTGATGAATCAGCACTCCATGTTGAACACCACTTGGAGGAAGCACTGAGGGTGGCAAGGGCACAAAATGTACTCTGGGTGGGGGACTTCAATGTCCATCACCGACAGTGACGCGATAGCACCATTACTGACTGAGCCCTAAAGGACATAGCTGCTAGACTGGGTCTGCGGCAGGTGGTGTGGGAACCAAGAGGGAAAAACATACTTGACCTCGTTCTCACCAATTTACCTGCATCTGTCCATGACAGTATTGGCAGGAGTGACCACCGCACAGTCCTTGTGGAGACAAAGTCCCGACTTCACATTAGGATAACCTCTATCATGTTATGTGGCACTACCACCGTGCAAAATGGGATAGATTTCAAATAGATCTAGCAACACAAAACTGGGAAACCAGGATGCGCTGTGGGCCATCAGCAGCAGCAGAATTGCACTCAACCACAAGTTGTAACCTCACGGATCGGCATATCCCACACCCTACCATCAACGTCAAGCCGGGGGATTACCCCTGGTTCAATGAAGAGTGCAGGAGGGCAGGCCAGGAGCAGCATCAGGCATACCTCAAAATGAGGTGTCAACCTGGTGAAGCTATAACATAGGACTACTTGCATGCCAAACAGCGTAAGCAGCATGCGATAGACAGAGCTAAACGATCCCATAACCAACGGATCAGATCTAAGCTCTGCAGTCCTGCCACATCCAGTTGTGAATGGTGGACAATTAAACAACTAACTGGAGGAGGTGGCTCCACAAATATCCACATCCTCAATGATGGGGGAGCCCAGCGCATCAGTGCGAAAGATAAGGCAGAAGCACTTGCAACAATCTTCAGCTAGAAGTGTCAAGTGTCAAGATCCATCTCAGCTTCCTCCTGAAGTCCCCAGCATCACAGATGCCAGACTTCAGCCAATTCGATTTACTCTTCGTGATATCAAGAAACGAGCATCCTGACTTGGAACTATATCGCTGTTGCTCGGTCAAAATTTTGGAACTCCCTTCCGAACAGCACTGTGGGGGTACCTACTCCACAAGGACTGCAGCGGTTCAAGAAAGCGGCTCACCACCAACTTCTCAAGGACAATTAGGGATGGGCAATAAATGCTGTCCTAGCCAGTGACGCTGACATCCCATGAACGAATATAAAAATCAATTCACCATAGGGGAAATCAACATGTAAATCTTATTCCCATGTACAGAAGCACCACCAAACACCATATTTTAAATTACATCAGTGCACAATACAAATATTTATAAAACCAAAACAAATATATTACTGGAACGGGATGTTGAACCAATATATTGTACCACATGTGGGGACGAGGAAGGACTGGGGGGGGAAATCAGAGTTCAATCAAAAACTCTAACTGTTTTGGTGTCCAACTATGTCATGGAGTTATGCATTTCCAGCACAGGATGGAAAATGGCACTAGTGTTTTGGGGGTGAGAGTGGTCAAACAGAGAAGACAGTATGAATTATACGCTATTCCTACACATCTGGTGGCCTGTGCAGAACATATGGTGAGTTACCAGCACAGGTTGACAAGTGGAAGTATGATGTTGTGGCTATAACAAAGACCTTGCTCAAAGGTGGGCAGGACTGGGTGTTAAATATTCCTGGATACAAGGTGTTCTAGAAAGATAGAAAAAGAAAAGGGGGAGGAGTGGCAGTATTAAGGAGAGCATTGCAGTGCTGGAGAGAGAGGATATCCTGAGGGGTCAAGGACAGAATCTATTTGTCTTCAGCTAAGGAACAAAAAAGATGCAATTACATTGCTCGGTATTGTCCACAGACTACCAACTAGTGGAAAGGATGAAGAGATACAAATTTACAAGGGAATTATAGAGCGATGCAAGAATTATAGAGTAGTTATAATCGTGACTTTAATTATCCAAATATAGACTGGGATAGTAGTACTGTAAAGGGTAGAGAGGGGGCAAGAGTTCCAGAGTGTGTTCAAGAAAACTTTCTACAGCAGTATGTTTCCAGTCCAACAAGAGGGGAGGCACTGCTAGACCTGGTTCTTGGGAACAAGGTTAGCCAAGTGGGTCAAATATCAAAACGAGAACATTTAGCAGACAGTGATCGTTGTATCACAAGGTTTAGGTTGATTATGGAAAAGGATCATGAAAGGATCGAGAATGAGGGGGCACAGATTTCAACTAATTGGCAAAAGAAGCAAAAGCAACATGCGGAAAAACTTCTTCACGCAGCAAGTGGTTGGGATCTGCAATGCACTGCCTGAGAGTGTGGTGGAGGTAGGTTCAATTGAGGCATTCAAAAGGGAATTGGACTGTTATCTGAAAAGGAAGAATGCGCTGGGTTACGGGGAGAAGGCGGGGGAATGGCATTAGGTGAATTGCTCATTCGGAGAGCCGGTGCAAACGGGATGCTCCGAATGGCCTCCTTCTGCGAGTAACAATTCTGTGATTCTGAACATTGGTAGAAGCCATGGAGTAGCTCACCTTGACTCAATTGGTCAGTGCAGCCTAGGAAAAGACATGGAGAAAAACAGAACTTTTCTTTTTGAAGAACTAACTACTGATTCCACAGGAAGGATCATAATTTTCTTCACTTCGACAATCTTTTTGTATTGTTTCAAGGATACAATGGTTTCCATCAACTCGACATGCTGAACTAAATATAAAGCAATATAGCTGTCAAGTAATTTTCCTTCTTAATTTAACATGTATAGCTTTTGAGTGATTTACTTAAAGGTGGAAAATAAAACTAAAAACACAATCTTTACAAATGATTCATTTACATGGATATTTACACCACATGCAGAAAGATATATCTCCATATTTTCAGCATGTATTTGGTCTACAGCTCCAGTTTAAGGACATAAGAGGGAGTTTTTGGTCACCACCCACACTTCCCCCCACCGCACCCCCAACCCCAGACATACTGGATAGAGATATTAAAGTAACATTAAACATGGTTCTAAGAATGCCATGTCACCAGATCTTAGGGTTTTGTTCTTTAGGGAAAGGAAGCCAATTTTTTCTCAAAGATTCAAGTCATTCTTACCACTTCCCTCAATTATCAGGTGAGGAAAGTAGAATCTCATGGAAATTGCTCCCTCCAGGCTGTGGCCTGAACAGCACCCTCCCATAGATATTCTGGTCATGTCCCCACATTCAACTATTCTGGACAAGTCCAGGAATCAATAGGAGCACGAATGGTCTTACAATCCCAAAGGACAAGCTGTGTTTCCCAAGATAGCCCATTCAAAAATTGCGACAAGTAGACAACAAGTAGGCTAGCAAAGATTTAACTGCAAAAAGTGGCAACATTATTGCAGCAAAGTTTAGCCCTTCCCACAACAAACATATGGCACACATCCCATGTACTTCAGCCAATCAAAATTAGCAATATTCAGTCTTTGACCAGAATAAGGAAAATATCAAGCAACCTGATCTTGGGACTTAATGCAAACTGGCCAACCTGCCCCTCCCCACTAGCCAGTAAGAGTAGTAACCCCAAACAAGACAATCATGGAGGAACTTCTCCCCCATCCCAGGCCAAAACCAACTGCTGGAATCCAAAACCAAAAAAACTAATGCCCTAATCTGCACTGGTCACCCACCACCCCAGACATACTGGATAGAGATATTAAAGTAACTGAAACATTAAACATGGCTCCAAAGAATGCCATGTCACCAGGTTTTGTATTTTAAGGAAATTAGGCCAATTTTTTCTCAAAGGCTCAAGTCATTCTTACCACTTCCCTTAACGTAAACATGGCATGCCGAGGACCAATGCACTCCTCTCACGAGCCATAGAATCAAAATGTACAATAGTTTCATAAAATATACACTTTTATAAAGTGTAAACCTACAGTGGCCTCAAAATACATAAACGCATACTTAGGCATTTACGCATTTGGTTTGTTATAAACACTATCCTGCAAAATCATTTGAACTTGCCATGCACACAAATATGTATTGCACCAATTCCTAAAGCAACATTATGGGCTGACATTATTTGGCCTAAATGTTATACGGTGCATTCAAAAGAGGGCTGTAAAGTCATCATTAAAGATTATGGATGAACCAATATTTAGTTTAATTATTCGTACTATATACATGCACAATTTCTCCATAGCAAATTTGACATCCCACTTTTAGCAACAAAAAATTAAGCTACTATAAACTTTAAATTGCAAGTTCCAAGTATAAACCAACAGTTGAATACAACAACTTGTATTTCTTGAAACATCTTCCTGACATGAGAATTGTTAAAGAGTTGCAGTTAGGAAGAATATTGTATGCTAAGAAAAAAGGGGGGAAGGTTCGGTTGCAGATCTTAAGGCACAGTCGGAAAAAAACAATATTTTTGAAAATAAGGAGGTAGGTGGCAAGACAGAGGGAACTGAGCAGAGTTTCAGACAGTAGGAACATAGTGACAGAAAAAGTAAACAAATATATCAGGTCAAGAAGCTCAACATTAGCACTGAAGGCACTTGTACTGCTGGAGGAGATCACTAACATAAGGTGGGGTGAGACCATGGAGGAATAGGGAAATAAGGGCAAGGATTGTGAACTCAACTTGCTGGGAAAGGGGTGCATTAGTGAAGCTTGGTGAGGACAGGAGCACAAGGAGCACAGGATATTTGGGCAGGTTAGAACAGACTGACTGCCCATACTTCTAAACAAACATTTCACTAATGTCATTTAAGGAAGGAAATCTGCCATTCTTATCCGTTCTGGCCTATGTGTGGCTCTAGATCCATGGCAATGTGGCCAACTCTTAATTGCTCTCTGAAATGGTCTAGCAAGCTACTCAGTTGCACTAAACTGCAGCAACGAAGTATAAAACCAGACAGATAACCCAGCAGCCAATTCCAACACAACAAAGGCACAGTCAGTCCAGTCCACCCTGCTAAGTCCTTCTCACTAACATTCGGTAACGTGCGCCTAAATTGGAGAGCCGCCATCACTTTCCAAGCAACAGTCTGACAATCATACTCTCAGAACCATACCTCTCCACTTACATCCCAGACATCTCCATCATCATCCTTGGCTATGTCCTGTCCCACCAAAAGGAGAGGAGAGATGCACCAGAAGCAGCACAGCATGGAAGGAGTGGTATCAGGAGTACTCAACATCGACTCCCGACTCCTGAAGTCTCATGGCCTCAGATTAAACTTGAGTAAGGAAATTTTATGCAAATTACGATGCATCATCCATCCCTTCCACAGCTGATGAATCAGTACTCCCTGTTGAACACTACTTGGAAGATGCACTGAGGGTAGCAAGGGCACAGAATTCTTAAAACTGGGCATCCATGAGGTGCTGGGGGCCATCAGCAGCAGAATTCTATTCCATCAAAATCTGTAACTTTATAGCCTGGCATATCCCCTCACTTTCCCATTACCATCAAGCCAGAGGACTAACCCCAGTTCACTGAGAAATGTAGAATAGCATGTCAGGAATAGCACCAGGCATACCTAAATATGAGATGCCAACCTGGTGAAGCTACAACACAGGAATACACACCTGCTAAACAGCGAAGCCAGCATGCTATAGGCAGAACTAAGCATTCCCATAACCAACAGGTCAGATCCAAAGTTTTGCAGTCCTGCCACATCCAGTTGTGAATGGTGGTGGACAATTAAACAATTAGCAGAAGGAGATAGCTCTATGAACATCCCTATCCTCAATGATGGAGTCCAACATGCAAGCACAAAACAGAATGGTGAAGACATTTGCAAGCATGTTGGATGGATGGCCAAGTGCTCCAGAATGAGCCGCGCCTCTTAAGCTGCTCCAGTCTGCTACAACACTGGTATGTACCCATAAAGTGGAAAATTTCCCAGTTATTTCCTGTCCACAAAAAGCAGGACAAATACAACCCAACCAATTGGCACCCCACCAGCCTCTCATTCACCAAAGTGACGGAAGGGGTCATTAACAATACTATCAAATTGCACTTACTCACCAGAGCTCAGTTTGGCTTCCACCAGGAATACTCTGCTCCAGACCACATTACAGCCTTGGTTCTAACAAAGGCAAAAGAGCTAAATTCCAGAGGTGAAGCGAGAGTGACTGGACACCAAGAAAGCATTTGACTAAATGTGGTGTCAGGAAGCCCCAGTAAAATTGAAATCAATAAGAATCAGGAGAAAAACTCTCCATTGGCTGGAATAATAATTAGCACAAAGGAAGATGGTTGTGATTGTTGACAGAGTCCTCGGTCCAACCATCTTCAGTTGCTTCAATTACCTACCCTCTGTTATAATGCCCGAGGTCAGTGTGCTTGCTGATGATTGAACAGCATTCTGTTCCAGTCACAACTCGAGATAACAAAGCAGTTCGTGCCCGCATGCACCAAGACTTGGGAAACATTCAGGCTTGGGCTGATGTGTGGCACAAATGTTATCTGCCACCTAAGTGCCAAACCATGATCATCTCCAGTGAGAATATAACCACCTCCCCATGACAGTCAATGGTATGACCATCACTGAACTTCCCAGGGCGGCACAGTGGCGCAGTGGTTAGCACCGCAGCCTCACAGCTCCAGCGACCCGGGTTCAATTCCGGGTACTGCCTGTGTGGAGTTTGCAAGTTCTCCCTGTGTCTGCGTGGGTTTCCTCCGGGTGCTCCGGTTTCCTCCCACATGCCAAAGACTTGCAGGTTGATAGGTAAATTGGCCATTAGAAATTGCCCCTAGTATAGGTAGGTGGTAGGGAACTATATAGGGATAGGTGGGGATGTGATAGGAATGTAGGATTAGTGTAAAACGGGTGGTTGATGGTCGGCACAGACTCGGTGGGCCGAAGGGCCTGTTTCAGTGCTGTATCTCTAAACTAAACAACATCCTGGGGGTCGCTATAGATCAGAAACTTAACTGGATCAGCCACTGTGGTGACAACAGCATGTCAGAGACTAGGTATTTTGCAGCCAATGACACACCTTTGACTCCCCAAAGCCCTTCCACCATCTACAAGGCACAAGTCAGGAGAGGACAGACAGGCTGGTGGAATGGGTGAGCATGTGGCAGATGAAATTTAATGCAGAGAAATACGATAGGAAGAATGAGGAGAGGCAATATAAAATAAAGGGTACAATTCTAAAGTGGGTGCAGGGACAGAGAGACCTGGAAGCATATGTGTCCAAGTCGTTGAAGGGGGCAGAGCAGGCTGAGAAAGTGGTCAAAAAGGCATTTGGCATCGTGGGCTTTATAAATAGAGGCAAAGAGTACAAAAGCAAAGAAGTTATGATGCTTCTTTATAAAACAGTGGTCTGGGTACAGCTGGAGTATTTTGCCCAATTCTGGGCACCGCATTTCAGGAAGGATGTGAAGACTTTAGATAGGATGCAGAAATGGTTTAAAAGAATGGTTCTAGGGATGAGGGACTTCAGTTAAGTGGATAAGTTGGAGAAGCTGGGGCTGTTCTCCTTGGGTATTTGATAGAGATGTTCAAGATCATGAGGGGTCTAGATAAAGGAGATAGAGAGAAACTGCTGCCGTTGGCAGAAGGGTTGAAAACTAGAGGACACTAATTTAAGGTGGGTGATTGGCAAAAGAACCAATAGCAACATGAGGAGAAACTTTTTGCCATGACAGGTTAGGATCTGGAATGCACTGCCCGAGTGTGTGGTAGAAGCAGATTCAATCATGGTTTTCAAAAGGGAATTGGATAAGCACCTACAGAGAAAAAAATTGCAAGGCTATGAAGGCAGAACTAGCTGAGTTGCTGTTGTCGTGAGCCAACACAGACATGACAGGCTGAATGGTCTCCTTCTGTGCTGTAACCATTCTATTATGGAATACTCTATTCTTACCTAGATGAGTGCAGCTCCAGCAACACTTAAGTTAAACATCAGCTAGGATAAAGCAGCTCACTTGATTGGCACCCCAGCCACCACCTTCAACATCACTCCCTTCACCACTGGCGCAATATGGCTGTTGTGTGCACCATCCACAAGATGCGCAGCAGCAGCTTGCCGTGGCATCTTCAATAGCACCTCCCAACCCCACAATCTTTACCACCCAGAAGGACAACAGCAGCAGGCACATGGGAACACCACTACATTAAAATATATCACCATTCCTTCATTGTTGCTCGGTCAAAATCCTGGAACTCCCTCCATAACAGCAGTACCTTCACCACACGGACTGCAGTGGTTCAGGAACAGCTCACCAGCACTTCCCTCAAGGGGCTTTAGGAATGGGCAAAAAATGCTGGTCTTGTCAGTGACAGGGGGGGCAGAGAGAAAGAGGAAGGGGGGCAGAGAGAAAGAGGAAGGGGGGCAGAGAGAAAGGGTAGGGCCTATCCGAGATGTACAAGGGTACATATGCATGGATGTAGAAGATGTGGGTAGGGTTCTTAATGATTTATTTGTCTTCACAAAGGAGGGATGATGCAGACATTGCAGCAAAAGAGGAGTGTGAAATATTGGCTACGATAAGCATAATGAGCGAGTAAGTACTAAAGGGTCTGACATCCTTGAAAGTGAATAAATCGCCAGGGCCAGACGGATTGCTTCCCAGGTTTTAAAGGAAGCCAGGGAGGAAATAGTAGATGCTCTGAGGGTCATCTTCAAATCCTCACTGGATACAGGCAAGGTGGCAGAGGATTGGAGGTCTACAAAGGTTGTACCATTCTTTAAAAGGGTGCAATGGATAGGCCAAATAATTTTAGGCCAGTCAGTCTGACCTCGATGGTAGGTAAATTATTAGAATCAATTCTGAGAGACAGGATAAACTGCCACTTAGAAAGGCACCGATCAATCAGGGATAGTCAGCACAGATTTGTTAAGGGAAGGACATGTCTCACTAACTTGATTGAGTTTTTTGAGGAAGTAACAAGGAGGATTGATGAGGGTAGGGCAGTGGATGTGGTCTACATGGATTTTAGTCAGGCATCTGACAAGGCCCCACATGGCAGACTGGTTAGAAAAATGAAAGCCCATGGGATACAGGGGAAAGTGGCAAGTTGGATCCAAAATTGACTCAGTTACACGAAACAAAGGGTAGTAGACGACAGACGTTTTTGTGAATGGAAAGCAGTTTCCAGTGGCGTTCCAAAGGGCTCTGTGTTGGGTCCCTTGCTGGTTGTGGCATACATTAATGATTTGGACTTAAATGTGGGAGGCATGATTGGGAAATTTGCAGATGACAACAAAAATTGACCGTGTAGTTGATAGTGAAGAGGATAGCTGTAGACTCCAGAATGATATCAATGGTTTGGTTGAATGGGCAGAAGAGTGGCAAATGGAATTCAATCCAGAGAAGTGTGAGGTAATGCATTTAGGGAGGGCAAACAAAGCAAGGGAATACACAATAAACGGAAGGATATTGAGTGGGGTAGTAAAAGTGAGAGACCTTGGAGTGCATGTCCAAAGGTCCCTGAAGATGGCAGGACAGGTGGATAAGAGTGGTGGAGAAGGCATATGGAATGTTTTCCTTTATTGGCCGCGGTATAGAATATAAAAGCAGGGATGTATTGCTGGAACTGTATAAAACGCTGGTTAGGCCACACCTGGAGTACTGCGTACAGCTCTGGTCACCAGATTACAGGTAGGACATATATGCTCTGGAGAGAGTACAGAGGAGATTTACAAGAACATTGCCTGGGCTTGAAAGTCGCAGCTACGAGGAAAGATCAGCTAGGGTTGTTTTCCTTAGAACAGAGGCGGCTGCGGGGCAACTTAATTGAAGCGCACAAAATTATGAGGGGCCGAGAGACAGGAAGGACCTGTTTCCCATAGCAGAAGTCAATTACCAGGGGGCACAGATTTAAGGTGACTGGTAGAAGGATTATAGGGGATACGAGGAAAAGCTTTTTCACCCAGAGGGTGGTGGGTGTCTGGAATTCACTGCCAGGAAAGGTGGTGGAGACAGAAACCCTCAACTCTTTTAAAAGGTACCTGGACTTGCAACCTGAAGTGCTGTAACCTGCAAGGCTATGGACCAGGTGCTGGAAGGTGGGATTAGATTGGGCGGTTAGTTTTTTTGGTCGGCGCAGACATGATGGGCTGAATGGCCTCCTTCTGTGCCATAATTTTTCTATGATTCTCAGAGAGAAAGGGAAAGGGGAAAGAGAGAAAGGGAAAGGGAAAGAAATTAGAGATGGAACAGCAAATAGAAAGGATCAAAATATTAAAGAAAGGGAATGATGAGTTATTTATATGCCTTTCATGTTCTTAGGATGTCCCAAAGCACATCACAGCCACTGAATTACTTTTGAAGTGCAATCACTTTTTTGGACAATTGCACCAGATTTTTTAACAAAGCAAGTTTAACAAGCAGTAATGAGATAAGTGACTAGCTAATCTGTTTTCCGTGTGTTGGTTGAGGGAAGAACATTGTGTTTCTTTGCACAAGTGCCACAGGATCTTTTACATGTACCTGAACAGACAAATTAAGCCTCAAGTTTATTATTTGAAAGATTGCATTTTTGGTTTATAAAGGAAACAATGTCGATGGGAAATAAATTTTCTTGCTACAATATGGGCTACTTGCCAGCTTTGGCTCAGTGGTGGCACTTTCACCTCTCATGTCAGAAATATGGGTTCATGCCCCACTCCAGCGATTTGAGCACATTATCTAGGCTGGCTCTCCAGCACAGCACTGACTGAGTGTTACAGGAACTGTCAGAGGAGCCAATTTTCAGATGAGAAAGTCCCATAGATCAGGGGAGTTCTCCTCATATCCTGGCAAACATTTATCCCTCAACCAACGTCATTAACTTTACCTGGCCATTTACCTCATTGACCTGATTGATGTCTGTGGTTTCTGTCTGTGCACAAATGGCTGCTGCTTTTCCCTACATTATAACAATGTTGTATTTCAAAAGTACCTCATTGGCTGTGATGTGCTTTGGGATGTCCTGAGGTTATACAAAGTTATCCCTTTTCATGCTGCAGCCAAACTACTGACAAAAAACCACCATTTTAAATGTTCAATTAAAGATTCTAGGCTCTTCAGAAATATGCCGAAATATTGGATGGGTTTATCATAACTGATGAGTGCTTTCTCAACTTTCAGACAGACTGAACTAGTGCTAGCAGCATGCAAATAGATTTAATGCCTACACAAATGCAATGAGCAACAGCAGCCAAAGTTTTAACATGGTCCAAATAATTGAAAGGGGTTGCCAAGAGGTCAATATTTCTGTTTCAACCACTCTGATGCAAGTTATGTTAACGTTGAATATATTTATTGTGTGATGTATTAAGGATAACAGGGAAGATCAGCTAGGTTTGGGAAAACCTGTTGCCATCACATTAAAAGTACAACATTTAAAGATATTTCCAGCAATTGACAGAAGAATGGTGCTACTAAACAAATGAAATTGCTTTCTGTATTAAAATATGATGGATAAAGCCCCCAATTTAGGAGTTAGCCTGAATTTTATGTCAATGAAAAGATTCAATGTGCATTATGATAGGGTGCCATTCTATGCAGACTAGGAAAGACCCAGTTTCAATCCCTGCTCTCCGTCAACAAGTGCGGTCATCAGATGCTATATTTAGTTGTTTTAACAATTGCTGAGGGGTATAGGGAAAGCAAGAGAACTCAGCTAAGGATTCTGCTAACTGCTGTAGAGTGACCCCTCCTGGAAGAGATGGGGTGAGCAACAGATCAGGTTACAAAGCACTCACAATCAAATACTAGTATGCACTGTCTAAGTTCACACATGAAGAACAGACTGGAGCTTCGAGGAAGGTAAATTCACTGCTCAAATGGAACACAGCCATTCAGACATCTTTTAAAATTTTGTTTATGTGATTTGGCAATGCCACATTTATTCATCATCCCTAGCTACCCTGAAAAAGTTACAGTATAGCAATCATGTTGCTTTTCCTTTGAAATTGAGAGGTTTGTCATTTCAGAGAGTATTTAAGTGCCCCGGCCGCCATGAAGGGCATTAGTGAACAAGTTGGGTTTTTTCGACAATCCATCAGCGTTCATGGTGTCAGGCAACAAATTACCACATTTATTAAATTCAGTTTGCCATAATTCACAGCCTTTGTGTTGCTTAAGATTCCAGGGCCCAGTCTGCATTGTTAGCAGACACACAGACATGGATGCACTGGAACACTATCAGCCTTAAGAATACCTGTACACAAAACGAAGAAAAAAAGGAAGGAAAACATTAGCCAGGGTTGCCAATTCTGGTCTCCATCTAGCTATGGTACAGGAAAGACTGTGTGTAAACTTCAGTCAAAGACAGGAATAGGAACAGCTGGCCGATGGTTGAATAGCCAATGTTGACTAAGCTCACACATGAACCACCACCAGTTAAGGAAGATACTGGATGGCAGTCAAAGGTCTGTGGAACCATGGCCCAGTATGACTCACTGCCATTAGAGACTGAAAATAGAGAGAGATTGGGGGAATTCTGTCACAGGAAGGCAGCCAGAATTCATACTCCTGCCAGTGTTACCACCTTGGGATAAGATAGATAATGAAAGGAAAAATGATAATTAAAATGAAATACAAGCTCCAACATTACAGTCAAACACTAATTCATGATTTTATCTAGACAAAGGAAAAATTAAAGTGGACACTTTCTACAGATTGCTAGAGATTATAAGCATAATATACATATATATATATCTCAAAGTTTGCTATTTGTAGTTAGAATACAAGGGGAAAATGACATCTGGAGTACAACTTCAAAGTAAACCATGTTTTCATATTTACATAGTGCCTTGAACATAATAAAACGTCCTAAGACTCTTCACAGCAGCAGCATAAAGCCAAATTTGACACTGAGCTACATATGGCAATATTAGGGCAGAAAGTCAAAAATTTGGTCAGAGGTAGGTTTTAAGGAGCATCTTAAAGGAGGAAAGAGGGACAGAGGGGTTTAGGGAAGGAAGTCCAGAGTTTACTGCTGAGGCACAGCCACAAATAATGCAATTAAAATTGGGGATGTTCAAGAGGTCGGAATTAGAGGAGCGCAGATAGTTAGGAGGGTTGTGGTGCTGGAGGAGATTACAGATAGGGAAGGGTGAGGCCATGGAGGGATTTGAAAACAAGGATAGAATTTTAAAATTGATCGGGAGCCAATGTAGGTCGATGAGCTCAGAGTGCTGAGTGAACAAGACTGGGTGCGAGTAAGGACACAAGTAGCAGATTTTTGGATGATCTCAAGTTTACGGACAGTAGAATGTGGGAATCCAGCCAGGAGAGCATTGGAATAGTCAAGTCTAGAGGTAAAAAAGGCATGGATGAGGGTTTCAGCATATGATGTGAGGCAGGGCAGAGTCAGACAATGTTACGGTGAGGTGAAATAGTCTTAGGGATGGTGCAGGTATGTGGCCAGAAGTTCATCAAGGTAAAATATGACAGCAAGGCTGCGGACAGTTTGATTCAGCCTAGGGAGAGGAATGGAGCTGGTAGCGAGGGAACAGAGTTTGTGGTGGGAACTGAAGACAATGGCTTTGGTCTTCCCAACATTTAAATGGGAGGAAATTTCTCCTAAAAGAAAAATTATAATTAACTGATGATCACTAGATGAATGGGGATGTTAAGCTCACTTTACCTCATCTATCAAAAATAGTCTTCTTCCTCCATTCATTAGTTCTAAATTTCAACAGTTTGAACCTTTGGTACCTTGTCCTGTCTTGGTTTACTTTGAAGTTGTACTCCAGATGTCATTTTTAATATATGGTTTACTATCTTGTATATTTGAGAGGTCTTTTTAGTTGCCTCCTTTGAAGGATGAAGGCAGCCCAAGTATTTCCTCATTACTGTTCAACCCTGATGTCAAGGATCAGCCTTGTGGCTCACGTCTGCATTGTCTCTAGGCTTGAATGTCTCCCTTGGCTAATATTGGTTAAAAAGGGAAGGTCCACCAACCCCATGCCTTCCCCTATGCCAACAGGTGTGATCTCATGACAAAAAAATGTACACAGAAGTCTTAATTATAATGCAATTTTAGTTAGTGCAACAAAAAGCTAATTATCTTGATGCAGCACTCAAAAGCTTCTCAGTAGAATCCAAAAGTCTCAAGAAATTCTGATTGTAACTTGCAACATTACCATAACCATACAGCTAGCCTTAAAAGATCCTCTTGTAAATAGAAAAAAAACTCTTTTACTGTTCAGACATTATAAAAATAAATTTGTACTAAGTACCAGACACTAGAGAAGTGTTATGTACTTAATGCAAGTTGTACAGAAACTGTAGCTCTCCAATATGCATGTAAGATTTTGATAGTCTGAAAGGAATTTGTAAGTCAGATTTTTCAATTGATGAAAATTGATCCAGAGACCTAGACCCCATGATTATTTGTACTATTTAAGTACATCCTAGAACTAAATTTTCATTTTAAACTGAGCTAGTACAACCTGCTATATTTTCAATAGAACACAAGAGTCAGCAAATGAAGTACACCTGTAAGAACCAATGAAAATAACTTCCGCTTCTATAGCATCACAAATCTGTTGCAATTGCTTTTCTTACAAAAGTACATAATTCAGTTGAAATATTAAAAAACATCATAACCAGCAGTGCAGCAGTCTCCTAAAATTCTGATAACTTACTTCATTGCAAATGTGCAGTTAGCCATAAAATATCCTGTTTTTATAATTTAAATTCATAGGAAAATAGGAACATAGCAGGAGTAGGTCATTCAGCCAGTCGAGCCTGCTCCGCTATTCAATTAGATTATGGTTGATCAAGTACCGCAACACCACTTTCCCATACGATCTGCAACATTCAGCATTCCAACTTCCCAGGTGGCTATGAGCAAATACATGTTGTAGCATTTAACCATCCTCACCAAGTTCAATCCAAAGTCTATCATGGCTGCACAAAAAATTGGCCTTAAAGAAACTGGCCAAAGTTGCCATTCCAAATCATTACCCAGGGCCCCTAATGAAAACGCACAAGCAAAAACAGGATCTGACTTAGCTTTGTAGTCCCTAAGGGTTACCCGCTTACCACTTTCTGTATAGGCCCCCACATGAAAAACAGTCATCTGACCAAGACATGAAGGAGCCATGAGAGTTCAGAATCATAGCCCAGCATAACTCCAACAACCTTTAGGACAGGAATGAAGAATGGAGAAAGTGAAGGGAAACAAACTGAAAAAAGAACAGTGATTAGAACTTTTTTAAAAGTAGAACTAGACAAGAATATTGCATGGATTGTAGAGCAGTCTATTGCAGAAAACGCAAACATGCATTGTGAGAATCTGCACAATGTATTCATTTATACTGCCACCTTCAGGGTAGTAAATCCAATTATGCACACTCAGATGCAAAAAAGTATGTAACTTCACCAAAAGAATTGCACTACTCTTCCAGAAAAAGGGCTTAATCTTCCTCCAAATAGTGCCAATGATATGACCAGCACACTTTCTCTAAATTAATGCAATTTCCATTTAATTCATGGTTGATTGCAAATTAGCACACGGAGTGAATAAGTATTTTACTGCTCCAAGAACCCTAAAAATCCAAAGTTCCAGTGCTTTATCAACATTGTCTAGAACATTTGATTTTGCAAAAGCTCAGGAACAATTGAGGTTTGGAGATCATGAAATGGGGGATATGGTGGGTGGGAGAGATTATCCAGAAAGCTCACAACTACTACCACACAACTCCTCACCAGCTTATCAAATTCATCAGGTAAGTGCCTAAAGATATAAAACTATAAGTGCCCAGGTTCACATGCCCAGTCTAAATTCAGCTAATGGATTTCAACCAGATTAGAGCTAGACTGCAGTTAGGAAGGAAAACAAAAGCCAAAATTCTTACTCAGGATCGTTATCCAGCAACTCTTGCTGGAAGCATACTTTTGGACACCAAGTTGGAACAGGATTGAGCTTAGCTGTATTGCCATCTCTCTCCCTTCTGCCACAGTCAAATAGCTTGCCACTGTCAAGGTTCACAAGAGAGAACTATTAGAAGGCAACCATTATCCATGGAGCTATATCCCTGGAAGGAATCAAAACCTTCAGGCAAAGACAAAATAACATCTCAGGAAGTACATAATTTTTCTGGTCTAGATATTTTCTATAGTACCTCAATTCCTGCCCAAGCAACATTATAATACTCATTTACTATTACTATGTATTATATGTACTAAGCCATGTACACTTATCGGTATGATTATGTAAGTGTGTTGCAACACTGCTGTAATACATATACAATTGCAATTTGAAAAAACATGCACCACAAACTTCCTTGCAGCTTTAAAAGAATCATATACTTATCGCCAGTATCACCATCAACAAAATTGCTTTTTGAATTATTCCCAAAGATAACTTACACTTATAAAGCACCTTTAATTAAATAAAAATGTCCCGAATGAAAGAAAAATAATTAAGGGTAGCGACCAAAAGCAAGGGCAAAGAGATAGGGTTTGAGAATGCTTTTGAGGAATGGGAGAAAGATCAATCTTGAGAAATTTAGGGAGTGTTGCAAAGTGTAGAGCGGAAACAAAGGTCCTGCAGCAAAAAGCTGAGAAAAATGAGACAGGAGGGAATGCATAAAGGAATCTGAAGAATGGATACAGAAATAGGGATAAATAAAGACGTGGAGGTAGGAAGGGCAATGTTGTGTGATAATTTGAAGAGGACAAGGATATTAAAATTGACGTGTAGACCCAGTAAAGTCTACACAGCACAGAATAGGGTCCAAAACTTAACGTGGGTGGGATCCAAGAGACAAAGTTTTAGGACGTTGAAATTTATGCAGGGTAGAACTCAGGTATCTGGCAAAAAACACAGTGGAGTAATCAAATTAGAATGTGGGAACAGTAGCTATAAGCAATTCAACAGCAATGTGGATCAGGTGGTGGTCTTGGTGGGGTTTGATGCTCAGTTTAAAGTTAACAGAATACCAAGCTTGTGTATAGTCTGGTTCAATCTAAAGAACTAGCCAAAAATAGTGAGGGAGTTCAGTGCTACAGCAGGCAGTTTTAGCTGAATGTTGAGCAAGATGGCTTCAGCCTTACCAAGGCTGAATGAGGTGAAGAAAATTCTACCACATCCAAGCAGTCAAGCACAATGGAGATTGAGGGGGTCAAGACTGGTAGCAGCAAGGTAATACAGAATGTCACCAGCATGCATTAAAAGCTGACCTCCATGCCCACAAAGGATAGATCCTTGGCAAACCTCAGAGGTAACATGTGGGAGCAAGAAAATGGAGGAGAGGCATTGGAGGAATGGCACTGGTATGGCAATGGTCAACTGTGCCATAGGCCGCAAAGGAAAGGGCAACAAAGAGGGAGGGTTGGGAAAGCAACACAGCTTTTGATAATAAAAGTTGATAGCCTATCTTTGTATTTGCTACATCGTCTCCAATTTCTGAAATTTCAGGAGTTTTTATTTTGTTCAAATATTACATGCACAATAAAGCAAATCAGAAGATCAAATTTGGGAAACGTTTGATAGCCATCAATAAGTGTGTTGAATATTACACAATTTGGTAACTCTAAATTTGGAATATATACTTCTGTTGCATTAACTGGTCTTCATTAGAAGATACACAGCCCATTCCTATGGATTGCAACATTATTCAGGTGTTCCATTAAATGTTTCAGTATTAACTTTAATGCTGCTGTGCTTGGTTGTGCAGCAACCAAAAAGGCCTTTGCTATACATATCAAGTATTAAATGAAGAGCAAATCAGTTGAGAATCCTCAATGTTCAAAAACAATATATATTCAACCCCAGTTATAACGTATTATTCTTTCTTTTAGAAGATAATCTTGTGCACCTACTAAATCCACAAATAAAACAAAGCTTTTTTTAAAAATAAAGCAAAATGCGTTAATCCCTGTGACAAACACCTTACCTCATTCATTTCATAAAACTTCCCTAAATTCTTGATTACAGACTTAGGGAGGGGTGCAGAATCACAGTGTACCTTATTTGATTTTTTTCTGTGTGAAAGATGTATTTAACCATAGTTACTTAAAAGTTCAAAACTAAATTGCGAATCTGAAGGTTCATGGAAGAAATTAAAGTTAGGGACACTTAGTTCTTCCCAATTTATAAACTAATAATTTCAATAGATCAGATTTGGAAGTCACCTGTTAATTGCTTTCCTTTTTCTAATTTTTATCCATATTAAAATTCACATTGCAGCAGATAATAGCCTTTCACATTAAATCTCAAAACTTCCTGTTCACAAAGACAATTGAGAGCCTACACTATCAAGTGCCATTACTTAAAGTTTACCAACAAGAACCCTCTAAGAGCTCTGCATTTGAGTTCCGTACATCAGTATAACTGATTTTACATACTGACATTGTTAAAGTAAAAAACACCCAGCAAGATATGTCACTGCAGTTTACACTCAATTAGTTTTCTTATCTTTAGTAAGACTTTTTACTTCAAGAAAATAAAATCTGAGATTTGAATACCTATTCAAATAACAGCTTTATATACACCAGTTTTTAGTAAGGAAAACAATTATTTAAAGTTTACAGCACAGGAAACAGGCCATTTTGTCCAACTGGTCTATACCATTGCTTCTACTCCACAGGAGCCTCCTCCCATCCTACTTCAGCTCATCATGTCAGCATACCCTTCAATTTCTTTCTTCATACACTTATTAGCTTCCCCTGAAAGGCACCTATGCAAGTAAAGAGAGCTGAGGTGCAGATCAGCCATGATTTAATTGAATGGTGGAGCAGGCTAGAGGGGGCTGAATGGTCTACTCCTGTTCGTATGTTCCAACTCCTTCAGCACAGAAGGGGATGGGAGAACAGACATAGTGGATTTTCCAAGATGAAATATCAGTAAGATTTCAGTTAATTACACACTCCTGAGTAATACATGCATGAAATTCAATGTTTCTTCTGGCAGTACTGACACTGTGTAAGGGGTGCAGATTGAACAAGGTATCAATACCTTGCATGTCATAAAAACGTTAGCAAAAATGTCACACTATGCAAGTAATCCAAACTGATCCAAATATAATCCATTAATTATACAGATTGTTAATACATCTTTAGAACCAAGCTTTGTGCATCACTTCTCAGTCTCAGTTTGAATGCTTACAGCATCAGTGGAAACAGAATGAGGCTCCTAAATTATGTTCAATTTAGGACAAGAAGTTATTCAATTCAACTTTTGCATATTGAATTGCAAAAAATTTGCACAAGCTAAATAAAACTCTACACAAAAAGTAAATCAAAAGCTTTTGTAGCAGAGTACATAAATTTTATACTTAGCGCAAAAATATTAATCTCTAATCACTATCTGGATAGGTAAAATGGTAGCATATGGTTATGTCACTGGACTAGTAATCCAGAGGCCTTGACTAAGGGATCCAGACACGAGGTCAAATCCCACTAGGGAGCTGAAATTCATTAACTAAAAATCTAGGATTTAAAAAAGCTAGTATCAATAATGATGAGCAAACTACCAGATTATCCTAAAATCCCATCTGGTTCACTACTGTACTTTAGGGAAGGAAATCTGCTGCCCTTACCTGGTCTGGCCTATATGTGACACCAAACCTAAAGCAGTGTGGTTGACTCTCAACTGCCCTGTGAAATAGCATAGCAAGCCACTACATTATATTCAAAAAGGCAGTTCACCACCATTTTCTCAAGGGCAATTAGGGATGGGCAATAAACATTGGCCTTGCCAACGATGCCCAAATCCTGTGAAAGAATAAAAAGCAGATGTCATAGCCTACATCATCCGGAATTTCCTAAAGACGTTCAAGTCTTTTTTCTATAAAAAGGTATGCAGGCATATGGACATGCTATTTGTATTTACATTCAATTATTTTGAAAATAACTGAGCGCAGGAGTATTTTTTTGTTACAATTTAAGGTTTGCAAAGCACTAGACCATGCTAGGTGACTGAAATCACAAGTCACATGCAGATAGCTAACTCAGTAAAACATAGTTCACTATCACGTATAAAAAGCTCAGACAAGCTAGGTCCCCATGTGTGCAAGCAGAGTAGGAAGGGAGGTTAATGTGCTGGTTATTAGAATGCTTAGTACCAGACCCACTCCCAATGTCAGTTGCCTGTAATGAAGCATCCTTGTACTGATCTTTGGACCAGTGTTAAAGCTCTACAAAACATGTTATAAAAGTTAACATTCAAGGCTGATTTGGAATACAAAATAAGCTGCTCAAGCACTAAAATAAGCATCATCGAACCAGACTCAAAGCAGCTAGTTTCTATAACTGTATTTGATCTGACAATCTTAAAGAGAATACCTAATGTAATGTACAACATGAAGCTTTACAAATATACAGAGGTATACAAGCATCACTAAACACTATTGGCATATTACAAATTTAGCACCTCTGACACGAGTGATGAGCAAAAAGTAATCTTATCAAATCTAAAAATCAGATTTGTTCTTCAAAAACCCCTTGAAAATTTTTTTCGAAAAAGATACGGCTGCATATAAAGAATAAATACAAGCATACCATTATCACCACTAATAAAGGATTGAGAGTCGACCCCATTTAAAACTTAAATGGCTGCTCACACAACTCCGTTCTTTACAGCCAGTCCCATGCATCTATCTGGTCGTCAGACAAATTTCACTTGGCTAACTAGATCTAACCCAATATTAGCATTAAGAGTCGATTTGCACTTCGATTTCATAAATGCATCTCGTATATTACACCTCCATAGCTGAAAGCGAGACCCCTACAGCCTTGCATGGTATCTCGATGTAGCGCAGGTAGATTTCTCCTAATCTTACTCATTCAATATGCTAACAGCTTATTTCCAGTGCACTTAGTCACTTTTTCAAAACAGACGGTTATCTTTTTAAAAAATCAAATTTTCAATGGCCATTACACCACTATCAGAAAAGCGATTTTAATCCCCTCAAAAAATAACAATCAAGATTCACTCCTTAAGACAACAGAAGAGGGGGAAAACTTGGTGTAACCAAAGGACGGGATAGCTTCAGTCTTTCTTATAATTACTGTCAATGACCGGAGTCAAATTAAGCTGCCATCTTAGGTTAAGAGCGATTCTTTGTGTACAGCCTGTCCAGAGAGAAAATGCTGACCAAACAAACGAAGCTGCTGTTCTCCTCGTGAGAAAAAAGTTAGTTTACTGAGAAACGTATGGAAATAGTTTGAAAATTCACTGAACATATAGTGGGTGACAGAAATCTGAAGGTTGACCTGCAAGTTTTTATTTTAAAAGTGTGCGCATGTTTCCCCCCACCCCCTCGAACAAAGAGGTTTACAATGTGTGAATGTGTGTGTCCTTGCCGCCGAAGACAACGACAAACATGGATGATTAAGCCTTGATGATGGTGGTTGGGGAAATGTTGGGCGAGTGCTTGAGTGCCCTGTGGGATCTTCTCCTCCCCTTAACATTCCCCATTGCCCCCTTCACCTTGATTTTTTTTCTCCTTAACACTTTCACAAATACACGTGTTTTCTGTCCTCTCCTGAACGCAGTTTTGAAATATATACACATACACACGCGCACACTAAGATTTATTTAAATCGGCTTGTTTTGGCGACGGTGCAAGTGAATGAATGAAAAAAGTCGATTTGCAGAGTTTCATGCCTGGTTCAGGCATTACAGAAGTGAAAAGTGACTAAAAGCCCAGCTGACCAACAACACACTCGATTCTGTTGCGAAAGAACCGAGGTCTTTCAGACCACGTTCTACCCTATATCAAAAAGAGATTAAAACCACCGGCTGGACCAAGAGTGAGCGACAACTAACCAGGACTGAAACCGACCACAAAGAGAAGCGCCTTTTTAATCTCTGCCTTTTGGTGGTTGTTACTCAAATACGACGAGCAAAGGAAACAGTAACGGAAACATTAAACACGCCGTTTGAGCTTGAAGTTGAGCAGTTCCCCCCCTCCTCGAAAATAAATTATTTGGAAAAACCGCTTCCTTCCTCATCTTATACCTCCTTAGCCCCTTTATCTCCCACTCTCTGCCCCTTGGACCCCTCCTTTCCCATTCCCTCCCCCTGACCCTCGGAGCGGCGGCCGCGGTGCGTGTGAGAAACTAGTTCAAACCATTCGAGTCCACTCCGATGACCTCAGGGAACCACCAAGTACCCAAACCACACACAGATACACAGCGAGAGACAGAGAGAATGAGAAACTTACACTAAACCCACAATTATAGCATACAAAATACAGGACAGGGCGCCGACACTCATTTATTAACAGAGAGACAGACAGTAAACTCACTGCTGGCTGTGATGAGGACAGCGCTGCTCTCTCTATTAATGAAATGTTAATGGCTGCTTTTGCCAGCGGCAACGCACTCTCTCTAGTAGTGGTAGTTAGTGATCTCGCTGACCGCCTGCCCCCACCTCCTCCTCCCAATCCTTTCATGTTTATTTACAGTCAAATTTCTTCTAACTCGACCCAAACGCCGACTCTCACACACTTCTCTCCGTACTTACTTTGTTGGTGTTCCTTTTTTAATTAAATTGTTTTTTGTTTCCTCTCTTCTTTCGCTCTTGTGCGCTTTAAATTTCGTTAATTAAAATTCTATTTTATTTTTTTATTTTTAAACAGTTTATTATAGACTTTTTCCCCAGCGGCCCATCACTCGTGTTTTATAGTTGTGATAATCTTCTCGCTCACCGCCTGTCCTCACTCACTCACTCCTTTGTGTTATTTCTCTCACACCAGAAGTTGGAGCCCCGGCTTCCCCCGCGCGTTCACGCGGCTTCCCTTCTCCCCTCCCCCGCCTTGCGTGCGCGCACCCGCCTCCCCGTTCACATGCTCAATAACTCACGTCAGTGAATCTAATTTGCATATTTCTATGCCGCCTCCGGATTGGACGTCCACCTCCCCCACCCAAGCACGCGGCCACGAACGCTAGGAAACGGACCGAAAGGGGGGAAAAAAAATCAAACGTGAAGATTCCAATTTTTAACGGCGCGGCTGATCCGCCGATCGCGAAAAGTGCTTTCGCTTCTTTTCTTTTCTGGCACGAGAGTTTTAGATTTTTTTTTATCTTCCGGTTTTCCAACGCAGGACAGGGGGAACAAAAAGGAAATGTTGTCACCTGACGTTTGCCAATGGGATGAACGGTTAGTGATATGAAGGTTGAGTTGACGCGAGCCTCTGATGGATCTGAGCCAATCGGCCTTGACGTCTGTTTACACGTACAAGGGCCCGGATACTGCCAGCTCCGTTATCTTACGTAGGTGAGAGTGGTGAGGGGATCCTGAGTGAGTGAGGTGCAGTAGAGCTCAGCTATGCCCCAGCAACCACTGCCTAACTCTTCTTGGGTGGAAAGTTAGCTACAATACCATTGTATTATAATTAAATTCAGCTTAAAGTTGCGTGTGATGCCTTAAAAATCAATATAATTTGAAACCGCTCCACTTTGCGTTGCGTAATTATCATTGTTTGTCTCGGCTACTGAATGACGCAAATCAACAATAAAATGGATTCGCACCCCACGCGCGTGCAGCCTGATGCATGCACCGCTTTGTGTTGTGTCGGCAGGAGTCGCAGTCCAATAAAGTGTTAAATTCAATTACATCAAAAATCACGCACTTTTAGTGTGTGAATTACGATTGGACGTAACCCGTACATATGAAATGTTCATGATCGAAATTGCACCAAGCGAAGTTTGCCTTTAATTTTTTCGCCATCTGCCACCACCTTCTTCCGTGGACAGTCCTGCAACAACCGACGCACAATCGCTTTCAAATTTTGACGTGTTAAGAAGTCACAAGGTGCAATAACCTTTTGTGGAGCAGGTGCATGGTACGCCTAAGGTCAGCCATTTCTAAGTGTGCGTAATACAAAACTGGCAGTCCGTCACTTACTTTTCTGAGCAGTTTTTTTTTTGATCAATGCAAAGCATTGTTGGGATTCTGTAAACATACAATTATAATGTAATAACTTTAAACTCATTTTAAAACGTTAGAAATAGGAATTTGTTCTTCTGAAAATGCCAATAATCTATGAAAAAACTAAAACTAAACTATCATAGGATATAAACTTGAATACACTGATCTGGTCAGTTAGTCCTAAGATTACACGATGTTGTATATGCAAACCAATTCTCTTGAGTAGTTATGTTACAAGACTAACAATTTTTATACCATAATCAAGTATTTTACATAGGATGTGTGTGCTTAGCAACAGTCTAGTCTTATACCTTTATCTTTCCTCCAGCAGTGCTTCAGACTAACGAAATACTTTGCAAAGTACTTTTCTAGCCAATGTGTTTTCTCTTATGACAAATATTGTAAATTCATAGTTACAATGTGGCTGCTAGCACTAAAGAACCATTGGAACATAATATCGAATTGACTATTCTCCTCCCCCCTATAAAAGAAAAGGCAGAAACTCTGGTATCTTCTCACAAATCAATCACTAGAGTCATTTTGGACAATCATAATGCCAGGAACCTTTACCATAATCAGTACCAAACCCATATAATAAGATCTTTCACTCTCCCAGGTTTCATTCTAGTTCATTGTTCAACTCAACCCTCTCAGATCTAACATTGTGTTGTAGACTTATATTCAAATTCTGAATTATCTGATATATCAGATGTAGTCTCTTTCATAAGGTTGGATCAGTCTCAGAACAAAGACTGGTGGTATGACAAAGTTCTGCAGAGTTTGAGATTTTCAGCATTTCAAATAGATACCAAGTTCAGCAGAATAAACACAAGCATGTGCTATACATAAACAGGTATAAAATAGTACTTTAGCACCAGTAGAAGAACAGGAACAGTTGTAAGTTCACAAACAGCAACAGGTATTCAGGCTAATTCACTGTTTTGAAATTAAAAATCCACTGGTTTATTTGGATGGGATATGCTCTTTACAGGCATGATGCATATACTGCACAAAAGCTGTTCAGCACTTGAAGTAGGATGCTGTGGAGGTAGTATGGTAGTCATTTTAAACACCCATCAAAACTGCAGTTACATTTTTTTAAATTCCTCTGGAGCAAAAGAAACAAATAAGTACTTCCTTTATATAGAGGTTTGTTGCACAATATCCTACAATAAGTGGTAGGAAAAGTCTAAGTAGAATCATACGGTCAGTTATATTTATCTACACATATAAATAGAAAGAAAAAAAGAACTTGCATTCATATAGTACCTTTCACAACCTCAGACCACCTCAAAGCACTTTACATTCCATTAATTACATCCAAGGATAGGAACATTCAGCTCCTTGGACCTGTTCCATACCCACTTTTGTTCCATATCCCTTTACACTCCCTTACACAACAAAAATATATCAATCGGTCTTAAAAATTTCAATTGATCCAGCTCTCATGGCTCCTTCATGTCTTGGTTAGATTACAGTGTTTTTCATATGGGGGCCTGGACAGAAAGTGGTGAGTGGGTAGCCCATAGGGATGACAAAGTTAAGTCAGATCCTTTTTTTGCTTGTGCACTTTCATCAGGGGCCCCTGGATAACGATTTGGAATGGAAACTTTGGCCTGTTTCTTTAAGGCCAATTTTTGTGCTTCCACGATAGACTTTGGTGAGGATGCTTAAATGCTACAACATGTATTGGCTCGTAGCCATCTGGGAAGTTGGAACGCTGAATGTTGGGGATAGCGCGGGAAAGTGGCATTGTGGTAGATGATCAGCTATGATCTAACTGAATGGCGGAGCAGGCTCGACAGCTGAATGGCCTACTCTTGCTGCTATGTTCTTATCCAAAGAGTGTTCATAAAAAGAGTACATCATAAAGTTGAGAGTGGAACTCTGGTTAAAAAGTAAGTCGTCTCAAACTGAAATTTAGTTTAACCTTTTGAATTTAATTCAGAACGTTAAAAACTGTAAAAAAAAAACTGCAAGTTTGTCAATACGTAACAGAAACTGTCAGTAGCAGTTAAGTCAATCAGCTGTAAGTGAGTGCCTGAGAGGGGCTAATTACTGCAAGCAAGAAACTGAATGAGCATTTGGTTTGGTTGGCATCCTTCTGTCTACTTATAACTAGGGTGTGGCTCAGAAAGGTTTACAAAAGAAAATGATTATCTGCTGATGCACAGAGTTGTCATAAAGAGAGTGTAAAGATTCATAGAAAGTTTACAGCACAGAAAGAGGCCACTTGCCCTATTGTGTCTATCCTGGCCAAAAAAAAAGCCACCCAGCCTAATCCCACTTTCCAGCATTTGTTCCATAGCCCTGCACGTTATGGCACTTCAGGTGCACAGCCGGGGACCTTTTAAATAAAGATGAGGTTTTTTTGCCTCTACCACCCTTTCAGGCAGTGAGTTCCAGACCCCCGACACCTTTTGGGTGAAAAAAATTTCCTTTTCTCTTCTAATCCTTCTACCAATCACCTTAAATCTATGCCCCCTCTGCGAAGGTAAACAGGCCCTTCCCATCCACTCTGTCAGGCCCCTCACAACTTTGTATATCCCAATCAAATCTCCCCTCAGCCTCCTCTGTTCCCAGGAAAACAACCCCAGCCTATCCAATCTTTCTTCACAGCTGCAACTTTCCACTCCTGGCAACATAGTCGTAAATCTCTTTTGTACCCTCTCTAGTGCAATTAATTACCTCCTTTCTGTAATGAGGTGACCAGAACTGCACACAGTACTCAAGTAATGGTCGAGCTACTGTTTTATATAGTTCCAGCATAACCTCCCTACTCTTATATTCTATGCCTCAGCTAATAAAGGTATTCTATATGCCTTTTTCATGCAGGCCCCCACCTGCCAAGAATGAGACATTAATTTTGCCACATGGACATTAAATTTCAAATTCTTGCTAAGAAAAGAAGACCTGTTGCAAGGAATTGCCAGGCCCCTGGCCAGAAAGACATTTTGCATATTAGCAGACAATGTTGGAACAAAGGGGCTATCACCTGCTCCCATACAATTCACAGAACAGACCTGGTCAAACCAGTCGGTCATGTGACCACCCTGCTGGCCAACTTGGGGAGTTTTAAGTTGCAGAGACAGTGTTTGAACTGGCAGAAAGCTCTTTGCTGCGAGACTGAAGCAGACTTTCTCTCCAGTCTGTTCCCATCTCTTTCTCACAGAACTCCAAAACCCCCTGAAGACACATGAACCCCAAGAGAGAAAAGTCTGCTTCAGGTTTAAGAAGAATACTAGGCCCCAATAAAAGGCAAGACCATATCTTCAATCAAGGACTCTACAGTGAGCTTGAAGCCAAGTAACAAAAAACGTCCTCAGAGATTGCCTCAAACTTTTCCACTTTATTTTTTCTTCTGCTCTTTTCTGTCTCTATCTGCTAGCGTGGGCTCGTCCTGTATCCATAGGCGTAACTGAATTAGAGTTTAAATTTAATAAATTTAACCTTCTTTAAACCTTAGAAAGCCTGTTTGTGCTCATTTCTTTATCTTATAATTGGAAAGCAGTGACAAGGATACACCAAGGGGGAGCTAAAAACAGTGTTTAAAAAATAAAACCCTGTTACCAGGGGAAGGCTGAAAGGGACCCCTAGACCTCTTTCTCACCTGGTCGTAACACCTTAGCCTGACCTGCTACCTTCAGGGATCTGTGGACATACACTCCAAGATTCCTCAGTTCCTCTTAGTATCCGCCCATTTATTGTGCTTTATAAAATCATAGAAAGTTAACGGCACAGAAAGAAGCCACTTGGCCCATTGTGTCTACGCCAGCTGAAAAATGAGCCACCCAGCCTCATCCCACCTTCCAGTATTTGGTCCGTAGCCTTGCAGGTTATGGCACGTGAGGTGCACATCCAGACTCCCTTTGAAGGAGTTGAGGGTTTCTGCCTCTACTACCCTTTCGGGCAGTGAGTTCCAGACCCCCACCACCCTCTGGGTGAAATATGTTTCCTCATTTCCCCTCTAATCTTTCTATCAATCATGTTAAATCTATGCCCCCAAGTCACTGACCTCTCTGCTAAGATAAATAGGACCTTCACATCTGCTCTATCCTGGCCCCTCACAATTTTATACATTTCAATCAGATCTCCCCTCAGCATTTTCTGTTCTAAGAAGACTAACCCCAGCCTATCCAATTTTTCCCCCATAGCTGCATTTTTCTAGTCCTGGCAACATCCTTGTAAATCTTCTGTGTACCCTCTCTAATGAATTACATCCTTTTTGTCATGAGGTGACCAGAACTGCACACAGTATTCCTTTGCCTTGTTTGACCTCCCCAAATGTATCACCTCACACTTCTCTGGGTTAAATTCCATTTGCCACTTTTCTGCCCACCTGACCAGTCCATTGATACCTACCTGCAGTCTACAGCTATCCTCCTCACTATCAACCAAGTGGTCAATTTTTGTGTCATCTGCAAACTTCTTGATCATTCCATCTACATGTATGTTCAAATCATTAATATATATCACAAAAAGCAGGGGACCTAGACTGAGCCCTGCGGAACCCCACTGGAAACAGCCTTCCAGTTGCAGAAACACCGGTCAACAATTACCTTGTGTTTTCTGCCACTGAGTCAATTTTGTATCCAGCTTGCTACATTTCCATAGATTCCATGGGCTTTTATTTTTTAAACCAGTCTACCATATGGGACCTTGTCAAAAGCCTTGCTAAAATCCATGTAGGCCACATCAACTGCACTACCCTCATCCATCCTCCTTGTTAGTTCCACAAAAAATTCAATTAAGTTAGTCAGACACTACCTTCTCCTAACAAATCCATGCTGACTATCTTGATTAATCCATGCCTTTCTAAGCGACAGTTGAATTTGTCTCTTGGTAGTGGGCAAATTATTGGAATCAATTCTGAGGTTTGACTAACTGGCCTGTAGTTGTTTGTTTAAAAAGGGAGTGAGGGATAGACCAAAGGTACAATGTTAGCAAACCTCCAATCCTCCGTTATCAGATCTGTATCCAGTGAGGATTGGAAAACGGTGGTCAGACCTTCAGCTATTTCCTCTCTGGCTTCTTTTAATAGCCTGGGGTACATTTCATCCAGCCCTGGTGATTTATCCCCCTAATACTTCCTTTCTCCCTATGTTCATCACATCCAATACTTCACACTCCTCCCCCTTAACTACAATTTCTGAATCACCCTTTCCCCCTTTTGTGAAGACAGACACAAGGTATTCATTAAGTTGGAAATTTGGTGCAGAGGAGGAAGGAAGTGCTTTTTTGCCTCAACTACTCGCAGTGATTCGTATTACTGGTAAATATTTAATCTACCACTAACCTAAACTAAATCTTAGTTTAATTAAATAAATAAAACAAGCTTAGACAGGGATGGAAGTGCAGGATGTATGCCACAACTGCAACTTGTGGGAGTTTATGGAGATCAGTGGGATCCAGGACAACCACATCTGCAGTAAGTGCCTTTGTCTTGAGGAACTTCAGCTCATAGTTGTTGAGATGGACTCCAAGGTACAGGCATTGTGGGATATCAAGGAAGATGATAGTTAGCTGGTCACTTTGATCCAGGAGGCAGTCGCACCCCTTAGGTTAGGAAGTGGTACAGGTTTGGTTAGTGGTCAGGGACTGGAGAGAATGACTGCAAGCCAGGCAGGTAAGAGGACACCAGGTGCTGTGCTGGAGGAGCCGTCGCCTTTTCCCTTATACAACAGATACGAGATTCTTGCTACCTTTGTGAATGAGGGCCAAGTCAGTGGGGCGGATGAGAAAACTGAATGTAGTAGCGAAGGGGGACAATATAGTCAGGAGGAATAGATACTCTGTAGCCGTGACTGGGAATTCTGAAGGTTGTGTTGCCTGCCCAGTGCCAGGGTTGAGGAAATCCAGTTATCAGGTTCAGACAGGAACAAACAACATAGGTAGAACAAGGAATGAGGTCCTGCTGAGCGAGTTTGACGTACTAGGGTCCAAATTAATCAGAGCCTGAAAAAGGTAATAATCTCTGGTGTATGACCTGAGCCACATGCAAATTGTCATAGGATCAAATAGATCAGACAATAAATGCATGGCTTAAAGAGTGGTGTGAGAGACAGGGATTTCAATTCATGGGGCACTGGCACCATTACAGGGAAGGAGGAAACTACTCCATTGGGACAGGCTGTATTTAAAAGAAAGTTGGGACCAGTGTCCCAAAATAGAATAATTAGGACTGTCATAGAACATAGAACATTACAGCGCAGTACAGGCCCTTCAGCCCTCGATGTTGCGCCAACCTGTGAAACCATCTGACCTACACTATTCCATTTTCATCCATATGTCTATCCAATGACCACTTAAATGCCCTTAAAGTTGGCGAGTCTACTACTGTTGCAGGCAGGGCGTTCCACGCCCCTACTACTCTCTGTGTAAAGAAACTACCTCTGATATCTGTCCTATATCTATCACCCCTCAACTTAAAGCTATGTCCCCTCGTGTTTGCCATCACCATCCGAGGAAAAAGGCTCTCACTATCCACCCTGTCCAGCCCTCTGATTATCTTATATGTCTCTATTAAGTCACCTCTTCTCCTTCTCTCCAACGAAAACAACCTCAAGTCCCTCAGCCTTTCCTCGTACAACCTTCCCTCCATACCAGGCAACATCCTAGTAAATCTCCTCTGCACCCTTTCCAAAGCTTCCACATCCTTCCTATAATGCGGTGACCAGAACTGCACGCAATACTCCAGGTGCGGCCGCACCAGAGTTCTGTACAGCTGCAGCATGACCTCGTGGCTCCTAAACTCGATCCCCCTACTAATAAAAGCTAACACACCATATGCCTTCTTAACAGCTCTATTAACCTGGGTGGCAACTTTCAGGGATTTATGTACCTGGACACCAAGATCTCTCTGCTCATCTACACTACCAAGAATCTTCCCATTAGCCCAGTATTCTGCATTCCTGTTACTCCTTCCAAAGTGAATCACCTCACACTTTTCCGCATTAAACTCCATTTTCCATCTCTCAGCCCAGCTCTGCAGCCTATCTATGTCCCTCTGTACCCTACAACATCCTTCGGCACTATCCACAACTCCACCGACCTTCGTGTCATCCGCAAATTTACTAACCCACCCTTCTACACCCTCATCCAGGTCATTTATAAAAATGACAAACAGCAGTGGCCCCAAAACTGATCCTTGCGGTACATCACTAGAAACTATACTCCAGGATGAACATTTACCATCAACCACCACCCTCTGTCTTCTTTCAGCTAGCCAATTTCTGATCCAAAGCACTAATTCACCTTCAATCCCATACTTCTGTATTTTCTGCAATAGCCTACCGTGGGGAACTTTATCAAACGCCTTACTGAAATCCATATGGACCACATCCACGGCTTTACCCTCATCCACCTGTTTGGTCACCTTGTCAAAAAACTCAATAAGGTTTGTGAGGCACGACCTACCCTTCACAAAACCGTGCTGACTATCTCTAATGTACTTATTCTTTTCAAGATGATTATAAATCCTGTCTCTTATAACCTTTTCCAACATTTTACCCACAACCGAAGTAAGGTTCACAGGTCTATAATTACCAGGGCTGTCTCGACTCCCCTTCTTGAACAAGGGGACAACATTTGCTATCCTCCAGTCTTCCAGCACTATTCCGGTCAACAATGACGACATAAAAATCAAGGACAAAGGCTCTGCAATCTCCTCCCTGGCTTCCCAGAGAATCCTAGGATAAATCCCATCTGGCCCAGGGGACTCATCTATTTTCACACTTTCCAAAATTGCTAACACCTCCTCCTTGTGAACCTCAATCCCATCTAGCCTAGTAGTCTGTATCTCAGTATTCTCCTCGACAACATTTTCTTTCTCCACTGTCGATAAATCAAACTAAAAAAAAAAGTGGGGAGGCTGTTTCACATGAGGGGATATTTATAAATCTAAAGCGAAAAGTCAAGGCAATGAAGCAGCGTAGCAATTTGGGTAAAGATAAGCAGACTGACAGCAAGTGACAGAGTTTTATGATAATTAATAAATCTTGAGTAAAATGCTAGTCATTAATAATGATCATAAAACTACCAGATTGCCGTAAAAACCCAGGTGGTTTACTAATATCCTTCAGGAGAAGAAATCTGCTGTCCTTACCCAGTCTAGCCTACATGTGACTCAAAATCCTCAGCAGTATGGTTGACTCTTAACTGCCCCTTTAATGACCTAGCAAGCCACTCAGTTGTATCAAACTGCTACAGAAAAGTTGAGGAATAAAACTGGACAGACCACCTGGTATTGACCTAGGCACCAGAAATGACAGATGCACACCCTTCCCAGTCAACCCTACAAAGTCACTAACACCTGGAGATTTATGCCAAAATTGGGAGAACCGTCCCATGGACAGTCAAGCAACAGCCTGAATCATACTTTACAGCCAACGTCCCAGACTCCATCATCTTCCCTGGGTATGACCTTTACCACCAGTAGGACTGACTCACCAGAGGTGGCGACACAGTGGTAGTCAGTCGGAAGTCAGTGGTCTGGGAGTCCTCAATATTAACTCTGGACCCCATGAAGTCTCATGGCATCAGGACAAACATGGCAAGGAAACCTCCTGCTGATTACCGACTACTGCCCTCCCTCAGCTCACGAATCAGTGCTCCTCCATGTTGAAAGCCACTTGGAAGAAGCACTGAGGGTAGCAAGGGCACAGAATGTACTTTGGGTGGGGGACTTCAATGTTCATCACCAAGAGTGGCTCAGTAGCAACACTACTGACCAAGCTGGCTAAGTCCTGAAGGATTTAGCTGCCAGACTGGGCCTGTGGCAGTTGGTGAGAGAAACAACAAGAGGGAAAAACTTACTTTTTCCTGATCTCATCCTCACCAATCTACCTCTCACAGATGCATCTGTCTGTGACGGTATTGGTGAGAATGACCACCGCACAGTACTTGAGATGAAGATCCATCTTCCATTGAGGACACCCATCATCGTATTGTGTAGCGCTTCTAAATGGAATTGACTCAACAAATCTAGCAGCTCAAAACTGGGCATGCATGAGGCACTATGGGCCATGAGCAGCTGCAGGATTACATTAACCACAATCTGTAACCTCATGGCTGGACATATCCACCACTTTACCATTACCATCAAGTCAGGGGACCAAACACTGGGTCAAAAAAAAAGTGCAGGAGAGTATGCCAGGAGCAGCACCTGGGCATAGCTAAAAATGAGATGTCAGTCTGGTGAAGCTACAACACAAGACTACATGCACGCTAAAAATCAGAGGCAGCATGTTCTAAACAGAGCTAAGCGATCCTGCAACCAACGGATCAAATCAAAGCTCTGCAGTCCTGCCACAGTCAACAATAGTGATGAACAATTAAAGAACTAAACGGAGGAGGAGGCTCCAAAAGCATCAGTGCAAAAGACAAGGCTAAAGCATTAACAGCCATCTTCAGCCAGAAGTGCCAAATGTATGATCTATCTTTGCCTCCTCCTAGGTCCCCACCATCACAGATGCCTACCTTCAGACAATTCGATTCACTCAATGTATTAGCAAGAAACAGCTGATGGCACTGGATATAGCAAAAGCCATGCAAACCTGACAACATCCCAGCTGTAGTACTGAGGACTTGTGCTCCAGAACTAGCTGCACCCTTAGCCAAGCTGTTCCAGTATAGCTACAACACTGGCAGCTACCTGACGAGATGGAAAATTGCCCAGTTAAGTCTTGTCCACAAAAAGCAGGATAAATCTAATCCAGCCAATTACCGCATCATCATTCTACTTTCGATTGTCTGGAAAGTGATGGACGATGTCGTCGAAAGCGCTATCGAGTGGCACTTAGCAAAAACCTGCTCACCGATGCCAATTTAGGTTTTGCCAGGGCCATTCAGCTTCAGACCTCATTACAGCCTCGGTCCAAACATGGACAAAAGAGCTGAATTCCAGGAGTGAGGTGAGAATGACTGCCCTTGACATCAAGGTGCCACACTCAAGGAGCCCCATCAAAATTTAAGTCAATGGGAAATCGGGAAAACTCTCCACTGATTGGAGTCATACCTAGCGCAAAGGAAGATGGTGGTGGTTGTTGGAGGCCAATCACCTCGGCCCTAGGACATCGCTGCAGGAGTTGGTCAGTACAGTGTCCAACCACCTTCAGCTGCTTAATCAGTAACCTTCCCTCCAACAAAAAGGTCAGAATTGCGGATGTTTGATGATTTGCAATGTTCATTTCTAGTCACAATTGAAGTAGTCCTTGCCTGCATGCAGCAAGTCCTGGACAGCATTCAGACTTGGGCTGATAAGCGGCAAGTAATATTAGTGCCACACAAGTGCCAGGTAATGACCTTCTCCCACAGGAGAGAATCTAACCATCTCCCCTCGACATTGATAATGCCGTTCATCGCTGAATCCTTCACCATCAACATCCTGGTCGAGTTAAGTTTCTGGTCAGTGGTAACCCCCCCACTCCCCAGAGGATGTTGATGGTAGGGGATACAGTGATGGCAATGCCTAAAAGTGTCACGGGAAGGTGGTTAGGTTTGCACTCATTGGAGATGGTCATTAATTGGCAATTGTGTGGCGTGAATGTTACATGCCACTTGGAAAGAAAAAGACTTGAATTTTAGAAAGTGCCTTTCATGATCACTGGACGTCCAAATTGCTTTACGGCCAATGAACTACTTTTGAAGTGTAGATACTGTTGTAATGCAGGAAACGTGGCAGTCAACGTGTGCATAGCAAACTCCCACAAACAGCAATGTGATGATGCCCAGAAAATGTGCTTTTTTGTGATGTTGATTGAGGGATAAATATTGGACAGCACACCGGGGATAACTCCCTTGCTCTTCAAAGTAGTGCCATAGGTTCTTTTACCTCCACCTGAGAGGGCAGATAGGGCCTCAGTTTAAAGGCTCATCTGAAAGATGGCACCTCCGCAAGTGCAGTGCTCCCTCAGGACTGCACTGGAGCGTCAGCCTTGATTTTTGTGCTCAAGTCCTGGAGTGGGACTCAGGTGAGTGTGTACTAACTGAACCACTTACCAGACTACGCCCGAATGTCGTCCAAGTCTTGCTGCATGCGGGAACAGACGGCTTCAAAATCTGGGGAGTTGCAAATGTAACGAATGCGGAGAGAAAATCTGGGGAGTTGCAAATGTAACGAATCATCGGGGAACTCCCGACTTCTGACCTTTTGAGGGAGGGAAGGTCATTGATGAAGCAGATGATGGTTAGGCCTTGAGGATGCTGCACTGAGGACTCCTGCAGTGATATCACAGGTCTGAGATGATTGGCCTTCAGCGACTGCAACCATCCTTCTGTGCTTGGTATGACTCCAGCCAGTGGAGAATTTTGAAACACCGCGCCCCCCCGAATCTCATATTTTGCTAGCGCTCCTTGGTGCCACACTTGGTCAAATGCTGTCTTGATGTCCAGTGCAGTCACTCTCACCTCACCTCTGGAATTCAGCTCTCTTGTCCATGTTTGGATCAAGGCTGTAATGAGGTCTGCAGCCAAGTGATCCTGGTGGAACCCAAACTGAGCATTGGTGAGTAAGTGCCGCTTGCTAGCACTGTTGACGACACCTTCCATCACTTTGATTATTGAGATTACACTGATAGGCAATAAATGGCCAGATTAAATTCGTCCTGCTTTTTGTAGGCATGACATACCTGGACAATGTTTCACTTTGTCGGGTAGCAAGCAGTGTTGTAGCTGTACTGGAACAGCTTAGCTAAGGGGTCAGCTAGTTCTCAACACAAGTCTTCAGCATGACAGTCAGGTTGTTTTCAGGGCTGTTGTTTTTTTCAGTCTTTGCTGAATCCAGTGCACTGAGCGGTTTCTTGATATCAAGTGAACTGTTTGAAGAAAGAAGACCGAGAGGTTATCACATTGCAACATTAAAGATTTAAGAGGGTAGAAACTAAGAGACTGTTTTCCCTGGCTGGTGGGTCTAGAACTAGGGGGTGTAGTATCAGGATAAGGGGTTGGCCATTTAGGACTGAGGATTAGGAGAAATTTCTTGATAGAGGGTTAAGAATCTTTGAAATGTTCTGCCCCAGAGGGCTGTGGATGCTCAGATGTGTCTATTCAAAGCTGAAAGAGACAGATTTTTGGACTCTAAGAACATTCAAACATATGAATTAGGAGCAGGAGTAGGCCACTTGGCCCTTCGAGCCTGTTCCACCATTCAACAAGAGGGAATCAAGGGTATTGAGGACCTGGCAGGCAAATGAGGATGAAAATCAGCCATGATCTTACTGAATGCCATGGTAGGCTCAATAGGCCATATGGCTTATCCCTGCTCCTATTTATACTAAGATTTCCACAACACTGTGAAAGTGTGCCTCCTCATTGGATTCTTAAATGGCTTAACTCTAGCTTTAAGATTATGCCCTCTTGTTCTGGATTTCTCCACCGCAGGTAAATGCAAAACTATTTTCTGTCAAATCCCTTTTTCATTTTAAACACTGACCAATCTTCTTAACTCAAGGTAATAGTCAAGCCCAGTTGATGCCACCTATTGTCAATTTAAACCTTTAAGTCCTGGTATCATTCTAGTGAACCTGCACTGTACTCTTTCCAAAGCCAATATATCTTTCCTGAAATGAGAACAGAAAATGCTGGAAATACTCAGCAGGTCTGGCAGCATATGTGTAGAGAGAAACAGAGTTAATGCTTCATCTGAGCTGGCAAAAGATATAAATGTAACAGTCCTTGAGCAATTGAAAGGTGCGGGGGGGGGGGGGGGGGGAGGTGGCAGGTGGAAGGAGGGAAGAACAAGCAGAAAAGTCTGGGGTTCGGTTCCAAAAATTGAGCACAGTACTCTCGATCAAGTCTGACACAAGGCTCTGTAAAACAGAAATTTCCTCACTTTTGTATTCCAGTCCCAGTGAGATAAAGGCCAAAGTTCCATTAACTTTTGTGATTAAAAGCTAGTGCACAAATACAAGAAGTGGTGATGTGTGTACATAGACACCTAAATCCCTTTGCTTCCCACAGCTTCTAGTCTCACCATTAAGAAAATATTCAGATTTGTATTTCGCAGATCCAAAATGGACAATGCCACACTTCCCCCACATTGAACACAATCTGCTCTATGAAGTACAATCACTGTAGGGAAACGTAGCAGACATTTTATGCACAGTAAAGTCCCACAAGCAGCAATGAGATAAATGACCAGATAATCTGTTTGTGATTCTTATTGAAGGTTAATGTTGGTTAAAACATTGAGAACACTGCCCTGCTTTTTGAAGAACAATGCATTGGGATTGTATGTCTACACGAGAGAGTTAATAGGATCTTGGTTTAAATGTATCCTAAAAATCACACATCTGATAATGCAGCGCTAAGTTTCAGCCTAGATTACATGCTCAAGTCTCTGGAGTGGACCTTGACTCAATCTGACTCAGGCGAGGTACTCACTGAACCAAGGCTGATACATTAAATCACTAACTATACTTCCACTTCACCCAGCCCCAAGTTTAGCAGCTGCAACTAATTCATAATTGTTTTTTTGGAATAGTTTCCAGGGACACCTTGGTATTGCTAGATATTACTTAGATTATTTTATTGGTCAAGGGAGCAAACTAATGTGGTAAAAGCATATGCTTCTAGCACAAACATAAATCAAAAGCAGTTCAGCATTTTAAAAAACTTTCTTCGTCTCCTGAGACAATGGGCCCAATTTCAACCCATTAAAAAACCACCCACTTAGAGTTAAAATCAGGCCCAATGACTCCGATTGAGTCAATTCCTTGCTGCCTTCTGATACCTCATTCAAGTGACCATTATTCATCTGTGAATCTAGAAAGTGAGCATTGACAGCATATTCAAATAGGGGATGGGGCATCACAACTTAGTTCAGGTGTACACCATCACATGCACTTAATAATCAGAACCTTGGTTGGTTTTAAACCCTCCCTAAGCTAGGGGCACTGAATCTAATTGTAGCACCTCTACTGCAGGCCAGCTAACTCAGAGCATACCAGGAATCAAACTTGGCACTGTTTTATATTGGACAGCAAATTTACCAACTGAGCCATTAATTCTTAAAAGGGTAAATATATGCTTTATCCCAACTATAACAATGTGTCTCATTTATCCTTTGTTACTATTTATTATAACAAATATGAATGATAATGGTGGGTTTTGCACAGTTACATCATTTGAGGGGGACTGTAACATAAAGCATCTTCGAAATAAAAACAGAAAATGCTGAAAATAGTCAGGTCAGGCAGCATCTGCAGAGAGAGTGTTGACCTTTCATCAACCTGAAACGTGAACTATTTCTCTCAGATGCTACCACACCAGTTGAGTATTTCCAGCATTTTGTTTTAGTTTCAGATTTCCAGCATCTGCTGTATTTTGCTTTTGTATAAAATGCCTTAAAAAAAAACCCAGTTATCAGGTGCAAAATTTTTAACAATGTGAATAGTCAGTCTCAATTTTTCTCATACTAATTTATGTAAAGTGGGAGAAGGCAGAGCTCCTCTACACTTGCACACAAATGTATCTACAGATATAAAAAGATAGGACTGTTAACTCTTTTTCAATTAGAAATTGAATGTAGATACTCAGGCCCTCTGAGGTACTTTTCAAGACTAAAAGGCTGACTCTGCGTTGGCTGCAATGATGCACAGCACTAGTCTCTTCCAGGTAATCTTGACACCAAGGCCCAGTTTCACATTTCTGCAAAACTCCAGTAATCTTTCATTAAGATTGTGCATTAATATTGGGCCTATTAGCTTAGCCTTTGCAGAAATTCTTACTGCAATACTTTTCATTAACCTATGGAAGCAATCTAATATTTAGTTTATCACAACCCTTCATAATAGCAATATTTGCGAGGTTACCATTCAACATTCTCAAATTATACACAGTCCTCTTCACAGCTGTTTTTGTGTCACTGTAAAGTTTCATGCCCTATATTGAAATACAGATTTTATAAGTCAATATCTTGAAGTTTCAGAGTGAAAATAAGTGTAGCCTTCAGGTGAAATGGATTAGAGATTGAGGGACTATTTGAACCACATGGTTATGGAAAAAGGCAAGGAAAAATCAAAATGTGAAAATAATGAAACTGGAGGAGAACCTCTGAGTTGAAACGGCATCGGGCCAAGGTGGATTGGAATCAAAGATTGGTAGGTAAAAGAGTGAACAATGGGAGGCCTTCAAAGAGAAGATAGTTCAGGTACAGACTAGACACATTCCCACAAGGGAGAAAGGAAATTGTTACGACCGTGACAGGAGCAACGCACTGTTAATTCAGTCCCGTCACTCCACAGGACTCAGCATATTATTAAGCTTTCACACCCTATCAGAAAAACAGCCAAATTAAACACTCTAGTTACCCCTGGAATAACACATGATTAAAAAACTAAATCTTAAATGCTATTACGATAAACCTATGTCTAAAGACCTTATAACTTCTTAATTTAATCTAACTCCCCCATTTACATACATACACTCAAAACCCAACAGTTAACCAGTTTTAAAAGTGGAGTTTTATAAAAATCAGCTGTCTCAAGAATAAAAAAAGTTTTTGGAGGTTACATTCCTGATGGGTGAGGTCTTCTAATGTGAAAAATAATCAAAGGTCACTCGAAATCTTCATCCAGACTTGATGAAAATAGTCCTTCACAAGATAGGCATTCAACTCTTCAACTGCAGTAGGCATTAAACAGTCCTTTGAACGATGAGCACAGCAGTACAATGGATTCTTGAAAAAGGCGGCTTTTCTTCTTTACTTAAGGAATTAACTTGGCTTGTAGCTCCTTGTAGAATTTTTCTGAGAATAAAATAGCATGGAAAGTCTCTCAGAGCTAGAGGACACCTGCCACGGTCATACACAGCAACGGGCAATGCACAGAGCAGACTGTCTCCTCCCAATGGGATTAGGATAGGTGCTTGATGGCCGGAACAGACACAATGGGCCGAAGGGCCTGTTTCTGTGCTGTATAACTATGACTAAAAATAATTACAAGTCTGTGACAAAATGCATCCAAAGCTAGAGACATTCCTTAAAACCTACCTCTTTAACCAAGCTTTTAGTCATCTCTTCTGATGTCTCACATGGCTTGGTATCATGTTTTATTTGATACGCTCCTGTGAAGCGCCTTGGTAAGTTTTGTTATGCTAAAGATACTATAAGTGCAAGTTGGTGTTGTAGAGATTCTTGAATGAAGATTTATTGAAATAGAAAAAAAATCTACGATATCAGGTTCATAATTTACTAGCGAACCAAGCTGAATACAAAAGATAGAGAGAGAACTGAAAAAGGAAATGAGAGGAGCAGAGTGTATGAAAATAGATTGGCATGCAACATAAAAGGGAACCCAAAAGAATTTTAAGAACATATAGTAAAAGGGTGGTCTAAAGGAAGGCAGAGGCTGATTTGGGATCAAGGAAATTTTGAGAAGACACTGCATCTGTCTTCACTAAAAAGGATGCTACCAATGTCACAATAAAGGAGGTAGTAGAGAAATTGGATAGGATACAAATAAATTGAACACTAGCAAGGTTAAGTGACACCTCTAAGCGGAAAAGTCACCCAATCTGGATTGGATGCATTCTTGATTGACGAGGGAAGCAAGGGTGGAAATTGCAGAACCTCTGACCGCAATCTTCCTTAGATATGGGAGTGGTGCCAGAGGACTGGAAGGTTGCAAATGTTAAACCCTTATTCAAAAAGAGGGGGAATAAACCCAGCAATTACAGGCCAATCAGCCTGTCTGTGATGGGGGAAAACTTGGAACAACATTAATCCAGTACAAAATTTGGGAAAGAGCAAGGGAGTGTGACTAACAGTTCTTTGAAAGAGCTGGCATAAGTGCAATTGGCCGGATGGCCTCATCTGCTGTATCATTCTGATTCCAGCATACAGGATAAAATATAGGTACAATGAAACCTGTATAAATGAACATTGCCAAGAAACAAATATTTGTACACAACAAAATAACTTGCATTGCAAAATATACAAGCAACACTTTGAAACCATGGACATTTGCAAATTACGAACTACAGACAGCCTTCATTGCATTAAGTCCTTTTACAACTTAAAACACGGGTCCCAGCCCGACATCACACTTCCTGTTATGTACTACAACAGAGTCTGAAGACCATGATCACCGATGGATCAATAGATTCCTTTTTGTCCATGCCGGTATCCGGGGTTGGAGTTACCCCTGTAGCTGCTGGTAGCAATTCCAAAAAAGATTTTGTTGACAACGCACGGCACAAAACGCACACAGACCCAACCCCACACGGTACAACTATCCATCTGAGAAACAGGTTCCACGGTACAGGTACTGTACTTCAGTTTTGTAATATCTGCTCCCAATCACAAGATCTTAGTAATATTGCAGTTGATCAGATGATTATAATCTGATTCTTCAACATCGTTCAAACAATTTTGTTTTACAGAACAATGGCAACTTTGAAAATAAAGGACACTTGCAAAAAAGAGAAACCTGATGCAATTCCTAGGTTCCCAAAGTTACAGGTTTAACTATATAAAATACTTACAAATTCAGTTCCTATTTTAAAGTCACACATTCTGTCCTTACTTTTATAAACTTTTATATTATTTAAATAGTGAAACAGCAATTTGGGAAGCACAGATGATTGGAGCATAGGGCTAACTGCTGAGGAAGGAGGTGCAAAACTGAGGTGTTGTTACATTTACACCCTTGCATCAGTGGTGGCACTGCATCACAAGTTTACATAAACAATTTCTAGCACCAATGGGGACAGCAGTCTATAATGGGAAAAGTGAACACAAGAGGAAGTCAGAATTTGCAGACCAGAAATGTGCACAGATGTAATTTATTTTAAATAGGATAGATTGAAAAGAACAATGGCCCCAAGACTGTACTCCTGTGGAATTCCACAGTTAATAACCCTCTAGTGCAAAAGAATATCAATGACTACTGTTTTCTATCCTTTAATTAATCTTTTATCCATACTGCCACATTCCCTTTAATACAATGTGCCTTAATTGTAACAAGTGACTGCTGAATTTCTCTACATAAGCAGCCATACCTGATGTAATGGCTGTGGCAGTTGGAGGCCAGTCATCACTGCAGGAGTTCCTTAAGGAAGTTTCTATTGCCCAGTCATCTTTAGCTGCTTTATCAATTAACTTCCCTATCATTAGGTCAGGGGTGGGGGCCGTTCGCTGCTTATTCCACTGTTCAGCTCCATTCGCAACTCCTCCAATAGTGAAACAGCCTATTGCCATACCAAGAACAGAATCTGGATAACATGCAAGCATGTGTAAGGTAGTAACCATCTCTTACAAAAGAAAGCCCAGCCATCTCATCTTGACCCTCAACAGCACTCCACCATCAGCATCTGGAGGTCATCATTGGCCAAAGCTGAACTGCACCAGTCTAACACTGGTTCGAAGAGCAGGGCAGAGGCTCAGTATTCTGTGATGAGCAGCTCCCCTGCTGACCCCTCAAATCCTCTCCACCATATATAAAACTAAAGTCAGTGGCGGAATATTCACAACTCACCTGGACAGGTGCAGCTGCAACAGTACAAGTTGGGCAACATCCAGGAGGAAGAAATTTATTGGTGCATCTGTGAACTGACCTAATAATATTCATTCCCTCCAACACCAGTATTTTGTGCTTCAGTATGTGCAGTCTAAAAGATGCACTGTAGACACTCACCAAGTTGCTTTGATCGCAACTCCTTTCCCAGCAACGTCTAACACCAAAAATAGAAAAGAGCAGCAAAGTATTACCACCTCCAAATTTCCCCTGCGAGCCATATGCTGTCCTGTCTTGGGACATGTGTTTCAATTCCTTCACCATAACTAAGTCAATATTCTAGAAATCCCTATCTGACAATATTGTGGGAGCACAATCACGAGGGCTTCCAGTGGCTTGAGTAGAAAGTCTACCACCACCTCAGGACAACCAGCTGTGGCTCAGTTGGGAGCATTCGCATCTGAGTCAGAAGGTACAGGGTTCAAGTCACACTCCAGGACTGGAACACAAAAATCAAGACTGATATTCCAGCGTAGCACTGAAGCAGTACTGCACTGTCAGAGGTGCTCTCTTTTGGATGAGACGTTAAACTGAGGCCCAGCCTGCCCTCTCAGGTGAATGGCACTATTTCAAAGAGCAGGGGAGCTATCCCTGCTCATTAACACATTGCTCGTTGTGGGAGCTTGTTGTGCACAAATTGGCTGCTGTGTTTCCCATATTACAACAGTGATTACACAAAGTATTTCATTGGATGTAAACCACTGAGAATGCCTGGTGTCATGAAAAGCTCCATATAAATGCAAGCCTATGTTTTTAAATTGACAATAAATATAGTCTTGCCAGTATCCCAACAAAATTATATTAAATTACATTTGATTTAAAAATGAACAGAGCTGTGAAAAGAGTGACTGACAACATTCAAATTGCTCAAAAAACATTTGTATTTTTGACTAGACATTTTGATTACTCACTCAGGCTAGCAGATACACAGAGAATATAATTATAACATTACAAATATAAAAACCTCTGAATTACAAAAGAATCTTTAAACCGAGATACAAAATTGCACATGTCCAGTTGAAAACCTTTAAATTAATTGATGGCCCCAATGTGGGAGCCTGAGACTTCAATTTTATTCCCCCCTTGAAACTTGCTTTTTTCAGGTGGGCCTTAACTCCCAATTTCAGTGATCTTGTAGTCACGATATTTTCTGACGAACTGCGCCCACTATTTCATACTTTTTTTCATTTTTAATTGTAATTTTTGTTCATTTTTTCAAAAACGGCATCAACATATCCAATTTCCAGGCAACCTACCCTCAGTTTATTTGGGGATGTCTGCCTATATTATAACAATTTATTCCCCTCTTCCTCCAATGCTTGATTTCTTTGCTTCCCATTTGTATACTAAACTTTCATAAGGATTTTACAATCAACTTGCGCATGATTACACATATACACCTGGAGTCCAGCTGCTATTGCATATGCAATAGCTGCAAAGCTTTGTCTGGCACAGGTAAAAACCCATCATGGTCAAGTCTCCAAACTAAACTACAATGAGATATACTTATTTGCCCTATGTGGAGTGCATACTTACTCCCTGTAGGGTGACATATTTTTTTGAAGTCAAATTACAGCTCGACAAAAGTCAAGTGCACAGTGCAAGAATATGAAATCTTAGGAAAAATATCAGCATAATTAATTAGCAAACATGCCCTCAATTTCAAAATTGAAACACATACCATTAGTCAATATTTACACAACCTGGATTTTTGAGTTGAGAACAGTACAGGAACAGGCCATTCGGCCCTCCAAGCCTGCGCTGATCATGATGCCTGCCTAAACTAAAACCTTCTGCACTTCCAGGGACCGTATCCCTCTATTCCCATCCTATTTATGTATTTGTCAAGATGCCTCTTAAATGTCATTATCGTACCTGCTTCCACCATCTCCCCCGGCAGCAAGTTCCAGGCACTCACCACCCTCTGTGTAAAGAACTTGCCCCGCACATCCCCTCTAAACTTTGCCCCTCTCACCTTAAACCTATGTCCCCTAGTAACTGACTCTTCCACCCTGGGAAAAAGCTTCTATCCACTGTCCATGCCGCTCATAACTTTGTAAACCTCTATCATGTCACCTCACCACCTCCGTCGTTACAGTGAAAACAATCAGAGTTTATCCAACCTCTCCTCAAAGCTAATGTCCTCCAGACCAGGCAACATCCTGGTAAACCTCTTCTGTACCCTCTCCAAAGCCTCCACATCCTTCTGGTAGTGTGGCGACCAGAATTGCACGCAATATTCCAAGTGTGGCCTAACTAAGGTTCTGTACAGCTGCAGCATGACTTGCCAATTTTTATACTCTATGCCCCGACCGATGAAGGCAAGCATACCATATGCCTTCTTGACACCTTATCCACCTGCGTTGCCACTTTGTGACCTGTGGACCTGTACGCCCAGATCTCTCTGCCTGTCAATACTCCGAAGGGTTCTGCCATTTACTGTATACTTCCCACCTGCATTAGATCTTCCAAAATGCATAACCTCACATTTGCCCGGATTAAACTCCGTCTGCCAATTCTCCGCCCAAGTCTCCAACCAATCTATATCCTGCTATATCCTCTGACAATCCTCACTGTCCGCAACTTCACCAACCTTTGTCATCCGCAAACTTACTAATCAGACCAGCTATATTTTCCTCCAAATCATTTATATATACTACAAACAACAAAGGTCCCAGCACTGATCCCTGCGGAACACTAGTCACATCCCTCCATTCAGAAAAGCACCCTTCCACTGCTACCCTCTGTCTTCTATAACAGAGCCAGTTCTGTATCCATCTTGCCAGCTCCCCTCTGATCCCGTGTGACTTCACCTTTTGTACCAGTCTGCCATGAGGGACCTTGTCAAAGGCTTTACTGACGTCCATACAGATAACAGCCACCGCCCTTCCTCAAAAAACTCAATCAAATTAGTGAGACACGACCTTCCCTTCACAAAACCATGCTGCCTCTCGCTAATAAGTTTGTTTGTTTCCAAATGGGAGTAAACCCTGTCCCGAAGAATCCTCTCTAATAATTTCCCTACCACTGATGTAAGGTTCACCAGCCTATAATTTCCTGGATTATCCTTGCTACCCTTCTTAAACAAAGGAACATTGGCTATTCTCCAGTCCTCTGGGACCTCACCTGTAGCCAATGAGGATGCAAAGATTTCTGTCAAGGCTCCAGCAATTTCTCCCTTGCCTCCCTCAGTATTCTGGGGTAGATCCCAACAGGCCCTGGGGACTTATCTACCTTAATGCTTTGCAAGACTCCCAACACCTCCTCCTTTTTGATAATGAGATGACTGAGACTATCTGCACTCCCTTCCCTAGGCTCATCATCCACCAAGTCCTTCTCCTTGGTGAATACTGATGCAAAGTACTCATTTAGCACCTCGCCCATTTCCTCTGGTTCCACACATAGATGCCCTTCTCCGTCCTTGAGCGGGCCAACGCTTTCCCTAGTTATCCTCTTGCTCTTTATAGATGTATAAAAAGCCTTGGGATTATCCTTAATCCTGTTTGCCAATGACTTTTCATGACCCCTTTTAGCCCTCCTGACTCCTTGCTTAAGTTCCTTTCTTTATATTCCTCAAGGGATTCGTCTGTTCCTAGTCTTCCAGCCCTTACGAATGCTTCCTTTTTCTTTTTGACTAGGCTCACAATATCCCACGTTATCCAAGGTTCCCGAAACTTGCCAAACTTATCCTTCTTCCTCACAGGAACATGCTGGTCCTGGATTCTAATCAACTGACGTTTGAAAGACTCCCACATGTCAGATGTTGATTTACCCTCAAACAGCCGCCCCCAATCTAAATTCTTCAGTTCCCGCCTAATATTGTTATAATTAGCCTTCCCCCAATTTAGCACCTTCACCCGGGGACTACTCTTATCCTTATCCAAGGTATCTTAAAACTTATGGAATTGTGGTCACTGTTCCCAAAATGCTGCCCTACTGAAACTTCAACGACCTGGCCGGGCTCATTCCCCAATACCAGGTCTAGTACGGCCCCATCCCTAGTTGGACTATCTACATATTGTTTCAAGAAGCCCTCCTGGATGCTCCTTACTAATTCTGCCCCATCTAAGCCCCGAGCACTAAGTGAGTCCCAATCAATATAGGGGAAGTTAAAATCACCCACCACTACAACCCTGTTACCTTTACATCTTTCCAAAATCTGTCTACATATCTGCTCCTCTACCTCCCGCTGGCTGTTGGGAGGCCTGTAGAAAACCTGCAACATCATGACTGCACCCTTCCTATTCCTGAGCTCCACCCATATTGCCTCGCTGCACGACCCCTCCGACGTGTCCTCCTGCAGTACAGCTGTGATATTCTCCTTAACAAGCAATGCAACTCCCCCACCCCTTTTACATCCCCTTCTATCCCGCCTGAAGCTTCTAAATCCTGGAACATTTAGCTGCCAATCCTGTCCTTCCCTCAACCAAGTCTCTGTAATAGCAACATCATAGTTCCAACTAATCCAAGCTCTAAGTTCATCTGCCTTACCGGTTATACTTCTTGCATTGAAACAAACGCACTTCAAACCACCAGTCCCGCTGTGCTCCGCAACATCTCCCTGCCTGCTCTTCCTCTTAGTCTTACTGGCCTTATTTACTAGTTCCCCTTCATTTATTTCACTTGCTGTCCTACTGCTCTGGTTCCCACCCCCCTGCCACACTAGGTTAAACCCTCCCAAGTGACGCTAGCAAACCTCACAGCCAGGATATTTGTGCCCCTCCAGTTTAGATGCAACTCGTCCTTCTTGTACAGGTCCCATCTGTCCCTGAAGAGATCCCAATGGTCCAAATATCTGAAACCCTCCCTTCTACACCAGCTGTTCAGCCACGTGTTTAGCTGCACTATCTTCCTATTCCTTGCCTCACTGGCACGTGGAGTAATCCCGAGATTACAACCCTAGAGGTCCTGTCTTTTAACTTTCTACCTAACTCCCTAAACTCCCCCTGCAGGACCTCGTCACTCTTCCTGCCTATGCCGTTGGTACCGACGTGTACCACAACGTCTGGCTGTTCACCCTCCCCCTTCAGAATGCCCCCTGTCCGTTCAGAGACATCCTTGACCCTGGCACCAGGGAGGCAACATACCATCCTGGAGTCTCTTTCACGTCCACAGAAGTGCCTATCTGTGCCCCCGACTGCAGAGTCCCCTATAACGATTGCTCTTCTGCGCTTTGTCCCTCCCTGCTGAACAGTGCCAGCCATGGTGCCACTGCTCTGGCTGCTGCTGTTTTCCCCTGATAGGCCATCCCCCCCAACAGTATCCAAAACGGTATACTTGTTAGAGAGAGGGATAGCCACAGGGGATTCCTGCACTGACTGCCTGCCCCTTCTAGCGGTCACCCATCTATCTGCCTGCACCTTGGGTGTAACCACTTCTCTAAAACTCCTGTCTATGACGCTCTCTGCCACCTGCATGCTCTTAAGTGCATCCAGTTGCCGCTCCAACCGATCCATGCGGTCTGTGAGGATCTGCAACTGGGTACACTTCCTGCAGATGTAGTCGTCCGGAATGCTGGAAGCGTCACGGACCTCCCACATCTCACAGGTGAAGCACTTCACCCCTCTAACTGACATTTCTAGCACTAATTAATAAATTAATTTAAGATAAATACTTATTAAATCCTTACTAAATTGTTATAACTATATGGTCCCTAGTGCTAGATTCCTACTATAAATATTAAATGCTAAATACTGTAATCTCCTCCCTTTGGTTTAGTTACTCTGCTTACTAATTAGTTAATTAGGGTTTTAATCAGTTTTTAAACAATGTTTTATTTTCAAATTCAGTGAAAAAAATTCCCTACCAGCCAATCAGGTCACAGCTTTCCTGTGACGTCACTTTGTTTTTTTTTCAGCCAGAGGTAAGTTTTTTTTATACTTACCAGTCCGGAACTCTGCCCTCCGAGTCTTCTCCCAGTCAGCTGTGCTCTTTGGAAGCTCTGGGCTCCCCTCACTGAGGACAGGTAGGAAATGAAAGGAGCTCCTCGCTCCCTCCTTACCGAACTTCCTCACTTACCAAACTTCCGCTGTAGCACTCTATTGCAACCCAAGTCAGCACTCCAATGCAAACAAAGTCAGCACTGTCAGATGGCTCACTTTTATACTGACTCACTCTGGCCCCCTGAAAACTGGTTTAAACCAATTCTCTAATTAACAACGTGCAAGCAGAGCCTGAGTGAACCCTGTTTAAAGCTGGTCTAAAACTCACCTTCCCCAACCCTAACAGCAACTGTTAAGTTGATCTGCTAAATAAAAGACAGATTAGATTTGAGATAAAATTAACCCTTAATATTACTCACTTACCAAACTTCCACTCTAGCACTCTATTGCAACCCAAGTCAGCACTCCAGTGCAAACAAAAACATAGAATGGTAAGAAATGTTGCAACCACCACTTAGGAACACAGAATGGAAAAGAGAGGAAACCTTAAAGAGAAATACTTAAAACAAAATAAATCTGGAAAAAACTCTTGCAGATCTGTCAGAGCAGTAGGCAATGGTTCATGGTTGTAAAGGCTACTTTAGGAGAGATACCAGGAAGTATTTCTTTAGATGGTGAGCCAGAACTAAAAAGTGATGGCAGAAAAATTGGTGAGGCCAGGATGTTACTCATTTAAGAAACACTTGTGTTGCAATGCAACGCTTGTACGATAGTCCATTTTATCTCAATTCTAGTCTAAAAGGACTTGCTTCATCTCAACCCACATTATACATCATAAAATGAGTACAGGACAGGAGGCCGCCATTTGGTCCATCACGTCCATGCCAGCTCTTTGCAAGAGCAACTCAGCTCATCCCAGTTTCTTTCCACCACCCCTTCCTCCCCCCCACCTTTTCCTCATAGCCCTGCAAATGTTTTCTCTTCAGATAATTATCAAGTTCTCTTTGGAAGGCCTTGATTGAAACTGCCTCGACCACTCTGTTTTCCCTCACGTCACTGTTGCTTCTTTTGCCAATCACCTTAAATCAGTGTCCTCTGGTTCTGGATAATTTGGCCAATGGGAACAGTTTCTCCCTATCTACTCTGTCCAGACCCATGATTTTGAGCACTTGTGTCACATCTCCTCTTAATCTTCTCCAAGGAGAACAGACCCAGCTTCTCCAACTTAAACACATAACTTAGTTCCTGATCCCTGGAATCATTGTCATGAATCTTTTCTGCATCCTTTTTAATGCCTTAACATCCTTCTGAAAGTGTGGTGCCTAGAACTGGACACAATTCTGCAGTTGACGCCAAACCAATGTTTTATACAGGTTCATCACAACTTTCTTGTTTTTGGACTCTGCCTCCCATTTATAAAACCCAGGATCCCATATGCTTTATCAACTGCTTTCTCCACCTACCCTGCAAGTTTTTATGATTTGCGCACATACACCCGCCAGGTCCCTCTGCCCCCGAATCCCGTTTAGAACTGTACCCTTTAGTTTATATTGCCTCTCCTCGTTCTTCCTACCAAAATGAATCACTTCACGCTTTTTGGTATTATTTTTGATTCTGCCACCTGTCCGCCCATTCCACCACCACTATCCTCACAGTTGACCATACTTCCAAATTTTGTCACTGGAAAGTTTGAAACTGTGCCCTGTACACCCAAGTTTAGGTTATCATCAAGAAAAACAGGGGTCCTAAAACCCATCCCTGGCGAATCCCACTATACATCTTCCTCCTGTCCAATGAACAACCATTCAACACTTCTGTTTGCTATCACTCAGCCAATTTTGTATCCATGCTGTCACTGTCCCATTTATTTCATGGGATACTTTGCTGACAAGGCTAATTAAGTGGCTTTTTATCAAATGCCTTTTGGAAGTCCATGTGCACATCAACTGCATTACCCTCATCAACCCTGTTACCTCTTCAAAAAACTAACTCAAGTTAAACACTATTTACCCTCAACAAATCTGGGCTGGCTTTCTTCAATTAATCTACAGTTGTCCAAGTGACTATTAATTTTGTCCTGAATTATCATTTCTAAAAACTTTCACACCCATTACGACCAAATAGAATTTATGGAACCAGAATATTACAGCAGATCTTCGGCCCATTGTCCTGCACCAGCTTTTGAAAGAGCTATCCAATTAGTTTTTAAAAAAAAAAGGAATAGATCTAATTCCCTTCTGAAAGTTACCATTAAATGTTCTTCCACCACCATTGCAGGCAGTGAAAGAGCAGCAATTATAGTTCCAAATACCTTTGAATATTCAGTTCCCAGCCTTGGTCAACTTGCAACCACGTCTTTTTAATGGCTATATCGTACCCATTTATGCCATCAATTCATCCATCTGGTTACGAATGCTACATGCATTTAGATAGGGAGCATTTAATTCTGTCTTTTTACCATTTTTATGTTTGTGCACGCTGTCTATTCCTGATACTCTGGTTATTACTTGTATCGCTACCCTGTACTATTGTCTTGTCCTTTGTCAACTTTCTAAATTTCCCCTCAACTAAATCTCCCTCCTCCCCACCACCCCCCCCCCCCCCCCCCCACCCCACTTTTAGTTTAAAGCCCTCTCTGCAGCCCTACTCATACTATTTGCCAGGACACTGGTCTCAGTGCTGTTTAGGTGATGACCATCCCTATGGTACAGCTTCCTCTTTCAGCACGACTAGTACCAATTTCCCATGAATCAAAACCCATTTCTCCCACACCAATCTTTGAGCCACACTATCAACTCTGATCTTATTCAGCCTATGCCAATTTGCCCGTAGTAGTATCTTCATGGCTCTTTTTAATTTAGTCTCTAGCAGCTCATACTCGCTCAGCAGAATCTCTTTCTTAGTCCTACCCTATGTCATTGCTACCCACATGGATGACAACTGGATCCTTCCTCTCCCACTCCAAGTTCCTCTCCAGCCCAGAGACAACCTCAACCCTGGCACCAGGCACAGTGCTGTGGTCTGTTTGTTCATCGTCCCTGCTCTCAAGCACACAAGCTGCAAAAACCACAAACCTGTTGGACAAGTGCAAAGGTTAAGGCTCCTCCACTACTTCCTTCTGAATACCCATGCCTACCTCACTCGTAGTCACACCCACCTGTCCCCGACAGACAAAATCTTGAGTACCTAGCCTAAGACTGCCTCTTGGACCAAACTACCCAGGTAAACTTTCCCACTGCTTGATGCAGTGTCCTAATTTGACTTCAGCTCATCAATTCTGAGCCAAAATTCCTCGAGCTGCAAACATTTACTGCAGATGTGGTTGCTGTGGAACACACTGGTGTCCACCAGCTCCCATATGCTACATCTGCAATACATCACCTGCCCTGGTATCTCTATTGTGTTTTATTTAACCAGCCATTTTTTGATATCACATGGAGTGAATTCAACTGGAAAACTGGCATCTCTGATGGTGGAGACCTAGGGATAAAGCCAAGATGGATTACCAGTCAGCACTTCTGGCTGCAAGTACTTCAGCCTTTTTGTTTTGCACTGATGGTGGTTTGTTTGGGGGGGGGGGGGGGGAAGAGCCCACCACAGCACGGAGGATGAGGATTTTTTGGCGCCTCCTCCGCTTAGCTGTTTAATTGTCCACTACCATTCAAAACTGCAAAGATAAATGCTGGAAGTTCAGTTTATCCTTTGTGGCTGTCCACACAAAATCTGGGATTACATGGAAATCTTTAAGATTAAAAATCATATACCTATATTTTATATTTGTATATGCAATTAACACCTTTTATCCACTAAATGTAGTGATACTTACTAAGCACTTTCAAAGATAAAAATAATCATAGCTTCAGCAATATACCCAAGGATGTAGTGTGAACAGTGTGCAACCCAATATTTAAAAAAACACTACTGCCCAGCCCATAGTGCCACCATGAGAGGCAATTGATATGGGTTTTTTTTTAAAAAAAGAACTTTCAGGCTTGATGACAGCCTACAATTGTCCACATGATCTGAATCCTAAATACTGCATGATGTAATCATTTACAAAATTTCACTCAAAGCAGAGCTACATTTGGTTTCATGCACGGTTTATAAGCCTCAGTAGCTGTTAGGTAGATAACTAAAAAGTTCAAAATTAAATTGAATAAGCAAGGCACTGGGTCCTGAAATGCTTTATGAAAATCATTGAAGATGACATGGAAATGTTGTAGATTTCTAATTCACTGTTACAAAACTCACTTGTCTTACTTTAACACATACAATGATTAATTCAGTTACATATTTTATTGGACAATCAAGCTTTATGTTCTCCCTCCAAATAAAGTTACTCGTATTTGTCTCATTTTCAGTTCCCCGTTCTGCCGCTTTTGAGAACTTATGTTGGAGTATGGTACCATGCGAAGCAGCTAGTTATCCCCCTCACACAAATGGTTATTGAATAAGCTGTCTCTGTTTGGATAGGGGTGAATAAGAGAAGACAGGCATTGCATCAAAACCCAATTTGGTCCTCCCTTCACATTCTCATAAAATAGCCATAATAGGAATTCCAGCTGATAATTCTTCCTCTCCACAAGTCCATTAACAGGTTGGTTGCAGCTTCTCTCCCATCAGCACAGGAATTTTGGGTAATGGCAATTACCAATTTTTCTTTCAATTGAACATTGCTTGAGCTATTAAAGGTTCAGAGCCTGTTTATATTCTCCTCTTACACGGCTGTTGTCTGATTGCTGAGACAGGGAGAGACGACCCAATACCTTTCTACGATGCTACACGTGACCATTGACAGCCAATGTCAACGAGTTATTAGACCACAAGGACACGACCATCGAACCCGAGCTTACCTGACTAAATGCCCTTTTTCCAGCAATGGGTTGCTGGACAATCAGAAATAGGAATCCTGTTTGGGGGGGCGGGTGGGGGTCCTCTTCTGTAACTCAATGTTAGTAGTCAATTCCAGCACTCCCCACAAACACAATGGTGACAGGATCTAAAATCGACTAACTCAGCACAGAAAAAGCACATTGACACATTGAAAAGCAGTTTTCTAGAGTTAGTCACACAGCTAGGTGAAATCATTTTCTCAAACAGCCCCAAATGTAACTACTAGTAAAATAGCACAAAAGCAGTTCCTAGCATAATTATTTGTCAAAGGGTTTGTGGGGGAAGAATCTCTCCTCCTCCACTTACAGGAGGAAGCATTTCTGCAAAAGACAAAAGATCAGAAGTTTAACAAGGAGAAATAACAGAAGTGAATCCATATCCAACCACTCGGGTGACCGAGTAATATTGGAACTATCACACTGAGGAAGCCACATTTGAAGTTTAATTACGAATACAGGTTTCTTACATGTTCTCAAGAATCATAGAATGATTACAGCACAGAAGGCAGCCATAGGGTCTGTCATGTACATGCTGGCTCTCTGGAAAAGTAACTCATCTCGTCCCACTCCCTCACCTTTTCCCCATAGCCCTGCAAATTTTTTCGTTTCAGATGATCATCCAATTCTCTTTTGTAAGTCAAGGCTGAATCTGCCTCCACCATACTCTGAGTACATTCCAGATCAGAACCACATCCTGTGTAAATAAGTTTTTCGTCATTGAAAAGGGAAGTTTTAAACAAGTGGAAACTTTCTTCTGACCAGCTCTGCAGTCACACCCACCCCCCCAAAAAAAAAAATCAGGACTTATGGATTTTCTCTTTTCCTCGAGTCCATCTCCCAAAACCAAACACTTAAGTATAAATCTTTAGTTTAGCAGCCATTGAAGTAGTTCTTCTCGGTGAAATATCTGGGCAATATTTGCAATTTCATGATGTTTCACTATGAAGGAACTGTACCAGATGCATTAAAATCCTTTGTATGCTAATTTATAACTTAGTAAATGCCTCATGTAAACCTTAGTATAATACGTCAGTGATACCAGCAGAAAGTTATAACAGCCTTTGGCTGCATTCACTTACCTGCTTCTGAATAAATGACAGATGTGAACATCATAGCAAGCAAAGGTCTTAATTGAACAGCACCTTACGGCAATATTAAATATCAACAAACCCTTGGAATAAAAACTAAAGGTAGTAAGGTTGTCAGCAGTCCTGGAACCGCTTTTCTTATTTCAAATTGAAAACAGCATCATGGAGGCACTGTTCTAAGGACAGATTTGTAACCAGAGTTCAAATAATTTCAAGTATGGCCATGCAGTGGCTCCTCCATCACTGACATCTTACCTCATTCACTTAACAATACTGCTATCATGGGCTTCTTTACTGCTTGATTAACTTTAAATGGCTTTTTCCAGTAGCATTAAAAATTCCTTCCCCCAAAAATTCAAGCCATATTTGATAGTATGATAAAATAGTTATGCACAATTATTAACATTTATTTTTAAGACATGATTCAGATCAAATAGTCTTGGTTTAAACAAATTTTTTATCCACTGTTCAACTGTGTATGTATTTGGGTTCACAAAGCTACAGCCTGTTCAGTTTGTCAGGTTGCTTCATTTTGGCAGGTTTATTAGTTTATCACCCCTGTACAATAAACAAATCTTCACTGACAAAACAGAACAGACCGCCAAGAAAGAAAAGCTTTACACCACTTTTACATCTAATTTTAAAGCTCATATTTAAATTTACTGGTCAAAGAAATACATGCAGATAAAAATGTGTGTAATGAGAAAAAAGTCTACATTTTTCAATGCATCATCCCCAAACATAAAACAAAAAGAATCTTCTTTCAGCTGCCATTTGTTTTAATCTGAAATTATTCTTTAAGGCAAACCACTGATCCATTTCTGAAGGGGTGCTCTAAAGAAGCTGAATAGACATTTGGCATTAAAGTAGATAATTGATATCAAGTCTCTAACAATGTACATTTAACACGAGTTAGATCTGGGAGATGAGGATACAGGTGGTAGAGTAGGGAGGGAAAAGCAGATGGTATTGAGACCAAAAGTCAAACCACCTCAAAATCAGAATAGACAAAGCTTCAGACTAGAACAATACTGCCATTTTAAGCTGAAGTAGTCCAGAAGACATTGGTGATCTGCTTAACTACAAAGGGGTTTCAGCTTGGCCAACATATATCCAAGCTTGTATTTTAACTATATATACACACAAAGTGGATGATAAATACAGAATTAAAACAGTCCTCTAGCTTTTCTCCACAGCATTTGAAATTTGACAGCTTTTACAGTTTGATATTACGAAATAAGTAACAGTAATAGGACTTTTAACCCACACAATTAAAATACTCAGATGAAATTTGTAGTGTTTAATACCATTCATATTTAGTCAAGGGCAAAATAGACAAAAGAACAACCAGAAAAATTAACTGTAAATAGGTACGATTACAATTTTCAAATCCTGTCTTAGCAAATATTAGCTTTCTGCTGAGAACAGTATATACGACAAGTTTTACAAGGTTTATGAAGGACTTTCCAGATATCTCCTATTAGATAAACCATATAGCAATGGCTTCACGTCTTGGACTGGTGTAGGAGAGGGTGAAAGGTAATACGCCCAAGTCAAGCAGATAGATAGATGAGGAACCTCAACAGCAACCTCCACCAGCCTGTTGTCCTCCATGGCTGCCCGAATGTGATGCATTGGTAGCAGCGTGCTGTGGTCCAATCTTTATGCCATTTGCCTTGGAGAGAGAAAAAGTAATTGCAAAGTAACATATATGGAACTGATTCAGCAAAAAAAGTTTAGTAGCAGGAAGAACTTTGTAAAAGTCACCTTCTTTTCAAATTTTCTTCCCAGTGCATATCAAACTATTGCACTTAACATATTACAGAATTAGAAGTTCTCACTTCTCCAAACAAGATTATCTAGATCACAAGCTACTTTCAACACAGCATTGAATGGGTCTACCGCACAAGGGAGTTCCGAAGGGTCACTGACCCGAAACGTTAACTCTGCTTCTCTTTTCACAGATGCTGCCAGACCTGCTGAGTGGTTCCAGCATTTCTTGTTTTTATTTCAGATTTCCAGCATCCGCAGTATTTTGCTTTTATTATAACGTCCTCTTTGTTCCCTAAACTGGTATCACCAGGAATATCTGTAGTTTCAGTATTTTCCTCCCCACTCGCACTGTCCCCCTAGCCACCCATCCCGCCATGGAGATATGCTATTTAAGGTCTCAGCAGACATTAGCTATGGGGCACTGCGAGAAACAGAATGAACCATTTGAAACAGGAAACAATTACAAGCTTATTTATAGGTAGGTTCTAGAAAGTTTTAGACATTGGCATGTGGTAGTATTACACAATGAAATTACTTTCCCAGATAGTTCATTAAGATGGCAGCTAGCATACATTATATTCTATCATTTCCCAAGGCTGTTTATTTTAATTTTGCTTGAACTGAAAAGGGTGCCAGGTAGGGAGGGTGGGTGGGGAAAGAAACTTAACTACTGACGATGCCAAAGATTAACAACTCTAACCATTTGGTTGTGAATTTAACACTGCTATGTTACGGCATCAGATTGTAAAAGACAACAGGGATAGAAACATGTAGAAAGAAAAAAGCTATTTGGTAAAACAGCTTAGCCCTAGTAACTTATTCCATGTTTATTATTCTTTGCATGAACTATCTTCTCCTAATTCCCTACTTAATCTGAATTTTTAGTTTATTGCCTGGTTCTGCACCTTCAGTTATTGTGACGATTTAGAACAATTTTGCCAATCTACATAAATTTTCAATATTTATTAAATCACCCGAGGTGTCTCAGTTAAGAAACAGAGGTTTATTGGTCTTTCCTGCTAACTTAGACTCCGGAGCCCTGAAATAATCTTGTTGCACTACACTGCATTCATTCGTTCCTGAGGAGCAATAATATAATTTCTATCAAATGGTAATCAATACATAAACACTACTCCTGATCAGGCCCAATAAAGCCCCAATACAATACCACTTTGATCTATACTCTATCCTTTTGCTAATACCTACCATCACTTGACCTTCTGCTTCCCCCTTACTGCAGCTAGACAATGGATTAGACTGATAACTTCAACAATTTTCCCAAATTAGGATATATGACTTCGTTATTTCAGTTCCTTGCCTTATTTATTAAACTCCTTTTGGCATTGGTACACACCCACTTTCCTAAATGTTCCAAATTCTTTCAAAACCTGCTTGCAATGCCCCACTTCCAATTTTACTATTTGGAAGATGAAATATTTTGCTTTTAATATTTCCAACCCTCAAGATGATTCTACTCAAAAAGCTGTACAAGTAGGTCCATTTATAAAAACATGAGACTTAGGAGGAGGAGGAGGCTACTTGGTCCCTCAAGCCTGCTCCGCCATTCAATCAGATCATGGCTGATCTGATTGTAACCTCTACTCTAAACGCCCACCTACCCTCGATAACCTTCACCTCCTTGCTCAAGAATCTAGAATTGATATTGTAAGCATACTATCCAGGGTGAAAATGAGTCACTGAGACCCGTAAGGTTGCTTCAATTGTCCTCATAACCCTCTGCCCAGGGTGTGTGGCGGGGGGTGGGGGGCGGGCATGAAGAGAGAAGACAGGCAGACACCAGAGTTCCAGCTCTCTGTGGCCATTTGGTGTCTGCTGCTAGAAAATTGAATGCATCACCATTAGGTGAGTATACAAAGCTCTGCTTTGTAGCTTCCTGGTCAAATAGCCGATTGACAAGAATTGTTTAAGTTCATGTGAAAACTGCAAGGACCTGGCCACTATGGAACTCTACACAGACATGAGCCAAACTCTTCAGAAACATTTAGAAAATCATTTAAAAAGCAAATATACACACTACATCGATATATAGATAAAGCAAGAAAATGTACATATATTAAATAACATTTAATTTTGTTACGTATTAAAAATGTACAACTCAGCTTGCTTTAGTTATTTCGATGTAAATAATCCAGCTTCTGTTAACCACAATACATAATTCATAATTACATAATCGCATATACAGTTTTATATCCCTAATAAATGAGAGCTTCTGAAAAACAACCTACAATAGTCATTATATAACTCACGCTAAACAGGTGCTCCACATAAATAATTCCCTATTGTGTAAGTGAGCAGAGTATAAAAACACTGATCCTCTAGGCACCAATTCTTTTGCCAGTTTGAATCAGCTGTACATGCCAAGAGTACGAGTGTTCTATGTCATCAATAATCTCAACACTCCCCAAAGACATGGCAGTTTGCCAAGAACCCACACGCCTTACACAGAGCACTTTCATTCATCAAACACAGACTTATCTCAACACTTACTAGTTCAAGTGGTTACACCTTAAACCTACTTTTTTTTTGTAGAAGTCATGGTTAGCACTCTAAAGTTTGCTTAAAAGTACACTATGATAAATCTCAATTTTTCCTAATGCTTGGCAGTCATTCCATTTTTACATTAGCCTTGGGGATTCTGGCAGCAGTTTTGTATTTACACCAGATGATGTGGTTTAAGTTCACTCCAACTCCTCTTATTGAATACATGCCCTATGGCTCATTGGCTTCACCCATCTAGGCTAGTAGCAACCTTTTGATATATAGGGAAGCACAAGCTTGGCACTTAGCCAGGCGACAAATAACCAGGGCTAATGGCTTCTGACAACACAACAAAACCTGCACCACTGTGAGCTAGCAAAGATGACTACTTGTGAAAGATCAAAGACAAATTTCTCTTTAAAACTGTACTGAAAATGTCAGTTATTTCTAATGTACCATGGTCCAAAACGTCTACTTCCTTTTTAAAGCCACCCATAATATTTTATAACTCATTTTTCAAACACCATTGCTTCCACATTTTGTGGTCCAATGTGTTTTTAACTATTCTGATCAGGTTGATAGAAGCTTTCCAACTGAAGTTATGTAAAAATGTTACCTTGATTTTGTTCAATGACAGGGTCATTATACTAAGCATTCAAACATTACAGTATTACTAAAATCAAAGGATTTTATTCATTGTTTACAAAAGAGCCAATGAGGTCAGAGTAGGTGAAACAACTTTCTCATGTGAACCCTAGGCAGCTTTTATGTTGGAGCCTATTTAGATTTGATTCTAGGAGACCACTATTCATGCAATAACTCCCTGCAGTTAAAATAAATCTGGCTTTTGTTCTGTTGATAAAACTTTTTTTTTTTAAATACATAGAGATGACAGTTCTACAATTCTGCTGCCAGGCTGATAATTCAGATTTAATGTAAATGAGGGACATTGAATTCCTGTAATCTGAACTAAACAAGGGTAAAAGCAGCTTTAACTGATGTAGGTACTAAAATGTTTATGCAGCTATTACTATGGAATTCTCAACTGTAAGTAATGTTCATGGATATAAAAATTGCAAAGGACAAAGTTTGTTCAAAACAGTTTAACTGCATTTCAGGTACAAAAGATAACCCTGTTCAATCACACATCTTTCATTAAGAACCGAAAGAGCACCACCCAAAAACTTTAGAAGTGAACGCATGTTTTTGGTTTTGTAAAAAGCACCTCTAAGAAGTGGAAAAATCTAACCAACGCACTGTATAAAGTATATTTAGCAACTCTTTGAAATGGGAGCGTATTTAAATCAATTAAATTTGTTAAGAGTTACAACAGAAAAACAAGGAAAGGCCTTCTGTTATATTCTCGATAGGACTGAAATTCTTATCAAAGATTAGCTACAATGATTTGTCACCATTAATCAAGTAGCTGGATGATTAAGTCAGACAGTTTATCCATTTCATATTTAGAAGAACACAGGTGGTTGGTTAGCCCTTCACTACCAGAATCTAGTTATGCAGAAACAATTAAGCCAGCAGGAAGTGTCAAACTAGAATAGCAGTCACATTCTTTTGCTTCCTCCTCTCATTTGCTGCCGTTAGGCATCAGCTAACAGTTCTATTGTGGAGGTGAATAGGGATAATCACAAGGCACATTCTCCCTTTAATACATTGACATCACAAAGTTAAAACCCTCATTGAGGGTTTTTCACCCTCAAACTGGTCTCTTCAAATCTTTGATATCATGTCAAAAGGAAAAATGTTACTCAACATTGCCACTGCCCCCTCCCCACCAACCAATGAGATTCAAGTCTTGGATAAATGTTCTTGGACATTAGAGATGGCTAATAGCCACAAATGTTGCATCTGCTCAAGGTAGAATCCTGCCATCTACAATCTGTTAGGGCTTTTCTGCCCATTCCAAACAAAACAGGTTTTTACAGACAAGACATCATTCAGGAGAGGTGAAAAAACACAAGAAATCAGACAATGCACTGCCAATTCTGTCCCATCTTCCAGTAGTGCTCCTCAAACTGCAGACAACACTGTTCAATCAGCATCCAAGACAATGTTCCTAGCCACACCCAAAAATACCATTTGTCAACACACACTCCCTTGTTTGTCTGATTTTACCTTCTTAGGAAAAAAAACACAACTGTTGGACCAGGTTATACATCTATATCTAATTGACATCCTGACTGTCAAAAAAAAAAAATCAGACCAGGACTTAATAAAGTTATAAATCTGAGTTGGTAACATTAACTCAAATAAATTTATATAGTGTTGCTGCTTTTGAACATTAGTCTGCTCTTGTGGTGTAGCATTTATTCTTGAATGTACAAAACATCTCATTCACCTGCAGCTAATACCCAGCTCGAGCGGTTTTCATATGGCTGTCATTTCTTCTTGTTTCAGCTTGGTCAGATCACCCTCTAGTGCTGGTTCATGAGATTATTCTGGAAACTGAATACACTTGTGTCAAACCAGAACTTCAACTGGATATTGCCCAAATTAATGTACCCTTCTTTGGAATTTTTGGGATAGCTGAGTAGTACTGAACTTAGACTGGGGTTTCTAATTATTGGATCACACTTTTCCATACCCTTAAGGCAGGAGTCGTCCAAGTTTTTTGCCGTCATGGTCCATATAGATACCCATCATCGAAGCCATAAGGTTTAAAGACAAATTCTCATGAATTTGCATATCTCAATTTATATGTTAGAAGCTAAGAGGGGCTGCCAGCAACTTTTCAGGATATACAAATTAGTTGAGCCTAGAAATTTAACTTTATCCAGCTGTGTGCCAGTCAAGTGTGGTGCCGAACACTGCCTGACGTGCACTAGGGTAGAAGGATGTTGGGGGGGTTGGGGAAGAAAGAAAAATAATTGAAGGAAATTAGTCATTTTTATTACTTACCCCACAGAGGCCATTGCAGGGGGGGGGGGGGGGGCAAGGCGGGTGGAGGAGACAAAAGAAAGAGAAGATCTCTCCTATAATCAAGGGTCACTTAAAGTGTTCAACGCACAAGATTCAGTTTTTCTTATGAAGCCACTTTTTGATGCAGACAGAACCCAATTCATTATAGCAGCTCTATGGAGAAAGACATTCAAAGCTCGGAGTCTCTACAAGGCAGGAAGCAAGCAGAGAAAAAATACTGAAATGAAGTATCTCCTACAAGGTAATGCATATTTTTTTTAAAATCTAGAAGCACTTTAAGTACTCCCTTCCTCTTTCAAACAAAAGAGTTAGTACCCAAATATCCACATACATGCCATCATTATAGGACCCTGATCACCTCTACAAGTTAACTCAAACAGGCCACACGTTGCTTGTTGTAGTAATTTCACGAGAATGATCAATTATATTCCACTGAGGCCAAGATAGTTCTTCACAGAATTACAGCAACATCATTTCTTTTGGGTTTATACCCAAACCAGTTATAGAAATGGCAATCCACAAATCTCAGCACACACAGCTACTCACTTCCTGTTAATCTGAAAAGCATCCTTACTTTTTGTTTTATACTTTTAGCCATTCCTTTATCCATGAGGCTGCATTTCTTTAAATATCTACTTTTAATACCAGGTGAGGAAGAATCAATTCTGACTCGACAGATAAATTTGAAGACTGGCCAGATGAGGTACTAAAGAAGGTGTATGGTACTGAACTAGTTTTCCTTACTAATGCATGGCAGCACCAAAAATAATAATGATCTTTTGAGTGACATCAGGTCACCTGTTGCTCATTTAAGAATCGTACATACAACACTATGATGACCTAGATTTTCTGCAGATTAAATTACTATGAAGTCAGAACTAGATGACAATAGATCACACAAAATTAGAAAAAATAATTCTTACCTCATTATTTATATCAAAGACGCCTTCCTGTATTTTCTCATAGATCTCTCTAGCCGTATTAATAAATGCCTGAAATTTTAAAAAAGCACAGTTGATAAAAATACAATTTGTCATTTTCATTTCTTTGGCCTCCTTATCTCGAGAGACAATGGGTAAGCAATTTGTCATTTTCATTAGTTACTTTATATCGAATCAAAGTCAAAACACACAAAGTTATACATTGGGAATCTGAATGGTATAGCAAGTTGGAAAACTATTGTTTCACCTTTGAGACCTGAGTTTGAATCCAGCCTAGATTGATTAAAAAGTTCCTCTCTTTCTGCACCCTACCTGCTATAAAAGAGGGCCCTACCAAAATTAGAGTAATTTAGTTCCCGTGGACATGGTTCCAAAACTACTTCAGCCCACGCATTTCTTTGCGGACGAAGAATTTGGGAAGGTTGTGCTCATCGGATGTCGGGCCGCTGGTAGCAGCCCAAACTAGCAGTACAATATGTAGTCTCAGCAATGCGCAGGATGGCTGGTGTGAGAAACTGAAACAAATCTCACCAATCACAGAAATTAGGCCTTGAAACTCCCAAGAATTCTACACTCAGTTACTGTATGTAATACAGCAGAACCTGAAGTGGAAACAATCCAGATTTCTAATCTGATGAATTCAGTCAAAGCACCAAGGATTAAAAAAATACTTGGCAAGGAATTTCTTTTGTAGTCAGAGTTAAATAAATTTTGGCCCAAGCACAAAAGCTTCATAGCCACTTGTAGTTACACTTCAGAATGTGGAATAATATAGACGCCTCGGTACAGACAAAGCTTCAAATGTTAATCTCAGTAGTAATAGATCCAAGTCCTCAACCAAACAAGTCAGGGTGAGCAGGCTACCTACTGCACTCAGGCCTCTGCTAATTGTGTTTTGATGTATAACTTGGTGAAGGGCGAGCACAAAGGCTCCTTTCCACACTTTAGGAAGAATGTGATTGCACTGGAGAGAGTGCAGAGGAGATTCACCAAGATGTTGCCTGGGCAGGAGCATTTCAGCTATGAAATGAAACTGAAAAGGCTAGGGTTGTTTCCTTAGAGCAGAGAAGGCTGAGGGGGGACCTGATTGAGGTATACAAAATTATGAGGGGTGTACATAGAACATAGAACATAGAACATACAGCACAGAACAGGCCCTTCGGCCCACAATGTTGTGCCGATCCTTTGTCCTCTGTCAAGGACAATTTAATCTATACCCCATCATTCTCCTTTATCCATATACCTATCCAAAAGCCTTTTGAAAGTCCCTAAAGTTTCTGACTCAACAACTTCCCCGGGCAAGGCATTCCATGCCTCGACCACTCTCTGGGTAAAGAACCTTCCCCTGACATCCCCCTTATATCTCCCACCCTTCACCTTAAATTTATGACCCCTTGTAACGCTTTGCTCCACCCGGGGAAAAAGTTTCTGACTGTCTACCCTATCTATTCCCCTGATCATCTTATAAACCTCTATCATGTCACCCCTCATCCTTCTCCTTTCTAATGAGAAGAGGCCTAGAATGTTCAGCCTTTCCTCGTAAGACTTATTCTCCATTCCAGGCAACATCCTGGTAAATCTCCTCTGCACCCTCTCCAAGGCTTCCACATCCTTCCTAAAATGAGGCGACCAGAAACTGCACACAGTACTCCAAATGAGGCCTTACCAAGGTCCTGTACAGCTGCATCATCACCTCACGGCTCTTAAATTCAATCCCTCTGCTAATGAACGCTAACACCCCATATGCCTTCTTCACAGCCCTATCCACTTGAGTTGCAACTTTCAATGATCTATGCACATAGACCCCAAGGTCTCTCTGCTCCTCCACATGCCCAAGAACCCTACCGTTAACCCAGTATTTTGCATTCATGTTTGTCCTTCCAAAATGGACGACCTCACACTTTTCAGGGTTAAACTCCATCTGCCACTTTTCAGCCCAGCACTGCAACCTATCCAAGTCCCTTTGCAGACGACAATAGCCCTCCTCGGTATCCACAACTCCACCAACCTTTGTATCATCTGCAAATTTACTGACCCACCCTTCGACTTCCTCATCCAAGTCGTTAATAAAAATCACAAACAGGAGAGGACCCAGAACTGATCCCTGCGGCACGCCACTGGTAACTGGGCTCCAGGCTGAGTATTTACCATCTAAGACCACTCTCTGCCTTCTATCAGTTAGCCAATTCTTAATCCAACTGGCCACATTCCCCACTATCCCATGCCTCCTGACTTTCTCCATAAGTCTACCATGGGGGACCTTATCAAATGCCTTACTAAAATCCATGTACACCACATCCACTGGTTTACCCTCATCCACTTGCTTGGTCACCTGCTCAAAGAATTCAATCAGGCTTGTGAGGCAAGACCTACCCCTCACAAAACCGTGCTGACTGTCCCGAATCAAGCAGTGTCTTTCCAGATGCTCAGAAATCCTATCCCTCAGCACCTTTTCCATCAACTTGCCTACCACCGAAGTAAGACTAACTGGCCTGTAATTCCCAGGGTTGTTCCTATTCCCTTTCTTGAACAGGGGCACAACATTTGCCACCCTCCAATCACCTGGTACCACCCCCGTCAGCAGAGAAGATGAAAAGATCATTGCCAGCGGCTCTGCAATTTCATCCCTTGCTTCCCATAACATCCTTGGATATACCCCGTCAGGCCCGGGAGACTTGTCTATCTTCAAGTTATTCAAAAACCCCAACACATCTTCCCTCCTAACGAGCACTTCCTCGAGCTTACCAGTCTGCTTCCCACCGTCCTCTTCAGTAATACACCCCTTCTCATTCGTAAATACCGAAGAGAAGTACTCATTCAAAACCTCACTTATCTCTTCCGGCTCAACACACAGTCTCCCGCTATTGTCCTTGACCGGACCTATGGTCCCCCTAGTCATCCTCATATTTCTGACATACGCGTAAAAGGCCTTGGGGTTTTCTTTTATCCTACCCGCCAAGCATTTTTCATGCCCTCTCTTAGCTCTCCTAATCCCTTTCTTCAGATCCTTCCTGGCCATCTTGTATCCCTCCAGAGCTATGCCTGTGCCCTTTTTCCTCAACTTTATATACGCATCCTTCTTCTTCCTAACAAGACTCTCAACCTCTCTTGTCAACCACGGTTCCCTCACATGACCATCCCTTCCCTGTCTGACAGGGACATGCTTATCAATGGCCCCTACTATCTGCTCCTTGAAAAAGTTCCACATTTCGACCGTGCCCTTCCCTGCCAGCATATGCTCCCAACTTATGCTCCTCAGTTCCTGCCTGACAGCATCATATCTACCCTCCCCCCAATTGTAAACCTTGCCCTGTTGCACATACCTATCCCTCTCCATTACCACAGTGAATGCTACAGAATTGTGATCACTATCTCCAAAGTGCTCGCCCACCAACAGCTCTATCACTTGCCCTGGTTCATTACCTAGTACCAAATCCAATATTGCCTCCCCTCTGGTCGGGCAGTCTACATACTGAGTCAGAAAAGCTTCCTGGACATACTGCAACAAACACTAACAAACTATTCGATCTAAAGAGTTGCCAATCAATATTTGGGAAGTTGAAATCCCCCATAATTACTACCCTGTGACTTCTGCTCCTTCCAAAATCTGTTTCCCAATCTGCTCTTCCACCTCCCTGCTGCTATTGGGGGGCCTATAGAAAACTCCCATCAAGGTGACTGCTCCTTTCCTGTTCCTGACCTCAACCCACAGTGCCTCAGTCGGCAGATCCTCCTCGAAAATTCTTTCAGCAGTTGTTACACTATTTCTAACTAACAATGCCACCCCCCCCACCTCTTTTACCACCATTCCTAATCTTATGAAAACATCTATAACCAGGTACCTCCAAAAACCATTCCTCCCCCTCACCTATCCACGTTTCAGTGATGGCCACAACATCGTAGTCCCAAGTGCCCATCCACGCCTTCAGTTCACTCACCTTATTCCTGATGCTTCTTGCGTTGAAGTATACGCACTTTAACCCTTCTCCGTGCCCATCTGTCCTCTGTGACAGTGCTACCTTCCCCAATACCTCACTACACTCTTTGTCTTTCTGAGTGGTGTAGATAGGACAAAACTTTTTCCATTAGCGGAGGTGTCAATAACCAGGGGCATAGATTTAAGGTAAGGGCAGGAGGTTAGAAGGGATTTA